>NW_023604972.1:130392488-131104651 GCF_014898055.3 Talpa occidentalis | reverse complement strand
CCAAACACATTCATTGGGGTTTTTCTCTTCAGTAAAGGAATGAACTGCATACACATGAGTATTCTCTGTTTTACAAGCACATCAGAGGAGGCTGGGGCTCTCTAAGTAATACCCTAAGGGATATCGCCTTCCTGCCAACAACACAGAGAGGACAGAGAGTAAGCATATGTGGACTCTGGAGTCAAGATTCCTGGGATCGTATCTGACACCGCTATTACAGGCAAGTCACTTTCCCAGTCTCTGTTTTGATTTCTCCAACTGGCAACTGCTGTGGATGACAGTGATGTGTTCCTCAAAGCCTGGTGTTAGGACAGATATGCTCTCATGTAAAAGCACTGAGAATAGTATTTGACATATCATATTAGTAAATTGTGTGTGTTTGGGGATGTATATGAATATGTAAAACAACATGCTTCTGGTCCAGAAATAAGGTATACAGAAGGTTTTGATCACGACCTATTCAACATCATTATGAAAAAGATTTCCACTGTATTTTGGAGTCATGGATGGCAACTGGTAAGAACTTGCTGTTAATGATCAAGAAAGTTAAAAAAGTCTTAGAGTTATGTTGAAAATTTATTTTGAGGATGGATGTCAGTTGCTAGTCATCAGCAGTCATTGGCTTCTTGTTCTGATTTAATTTTTCCACTGATTTTCCACTCGTACGCTGTATGAGTTTATATAGTAGAGAAGATCCTGCTCTTCTAGAATGCAAACTCCATATGGACTGAGATTTTATCTTGTTTCCTTCTATGTATCCAGCATCTAGAATAGTCTGATATGTACATGTTAATCAATATTTTTGGAAAAAATGAGTCAATGAGTGAACAAATCCCTCCTCTTATCAGTCTTTTTAAGAGACAACACACCCAGAAGAGTCCGTCTACACATGGGTTTAGTGACCACAGAAAGTTTTAAGAAAACTGATTCAAAAATAAATGTACAATGTTCATTTGGTGGTGTCCTCCCATGGCCAAGAGTGAAAAATTATCCTAATTCTTTTTTCATTATACATGAAAGCATGAAGCAAACTTGATAGAGAAGTCTTAACTCCCACATTGAAGGAACACCCAATTGGAAATGAATCATTGGCAGTGCAATGGGATGCTTCCCATTAGGGAAATGCAAATGATTGACCTTTTTCCTGATCATAAACTGAGCCATCTGTACATAATCTAGACTTTTGTTTTGCACTTTTGAGCCTATATTTGAAGGTTAACACATTTGCAAGATGATGGACTTGCTCTTTGCCTAATCCAATAATTGTGACAGAGAGCTTGCTGTGACTATAAATGTAAATCACGGAGCTAAAATGTAAGCCTGCATTTAACATCACCAAATCTATTAGAAGACAAGTTAATTCATGGTATGCTGAAATTTGGGGGACTTTCAGATTTCTCCTTTCTAATCACATTTTTGAATGAATAAAAATGTCAATTTTGTTCACAATTCTTGTCCTGCATAATACGGGTCTTTTTGTCCATCAGTATTGACTATTGGGGTACGACTGGTATTATATTTATTTCCACCTTTGAGACAACAGTACAATACTGGTACTACCCATGAGATTTTTGTTTGTGTATTTATTTCATTTCAGTATGATTTTTTTCTATTTTATTATTTTTGATATTTCTTTTAACATGTGTTTTTATTTTTTGATGTATTTATATTTCAGTTTAAATTTATGCTATATGTGCATGTAAATATAGATGTGGTGTTTTGCCAAAAAAAAAAAAAATCCGCTGGGAAGCATTTACTAGATTTGAGAATTTCTGACATTTGGTTAGACTATTTGATGAATAGTGATTACATATTTTACTCATTTTTATGTGATGGATAGCCAAGAATGCCAATTCCTTTTTTATAAAGAGAAAAAGCTGACTGTACACAAAGTTACTTTTGTTGAGAGTCCTAGGAATTTTTTTTTTTTTCACTCAAGCTTAATTTGGTTCCTCCAAAGAGAATATAAATAACAAACTATATTTTTTTCTTTAAAGTTAGGTTCATAGTGGGTATAATTTTCATATAGCAAAATTAGCCATTTTTAGATAATGCATTTTGATAAATGTATAAATGGGTAGCCTCCACCATAATTAAGACACAGAAAATTTCCATCATTCTAGTTACCCTGGTTTTCCTTGAGGGCCTTCCAATGTACCCTGTAATCTGTAACCTAATAAATGTTCTTAGAATTTTGCCCTTTAGTATGTCATATAAATGGAAACTGATGGTATTAGCATGCCATTTCAATTATCTTTTGGACTTCTACATTCTAAGTAGATTTAAAATTCTTAGATTAAATTTTACTGAAATTAAATATATATTATATATTATATATATATATGGTGTATGTGAGTATATACATATGCATGCACAATTGCAGAAAGAGAGAGAAAGAAAGAGAAGTGAGGAAATCCAGATGTAAGGTAATGAAAATATGACATATTACCAGTATTTTATATTGTTTTGGTGACCGATGACAATTGTTTTCCATGATTAGTTGTTTTCCATGAGTAATTGATCATTTCACATATGATTCCATTATACATCACCCTCAAACTACAAACCTTAGCCATCCATGAATAAAATATCTGAGATTTAAGTATGATAAATATCATAGACATGTTTTATCTCAAAATAAAAAATAAGTTAAAAAAGCAAATTTTCTACCCCAGAACTCCTCACTGTGTTTTCCTGTTTTAATAAAAGCATTCTTTCAGCTCACAGAAGCTTGCCTTAAAAAAAAAAAAAAGCTTCTCAGCCACTCACCATTCATTATATATTTATATGCTTATACATTATTTCATCTAAGGAAATTTACTTAAAAAGAAAAATATATCTAAAGTCAAAGGAGAAGCTTCTACCACAACTCTTTACAATTCACTCATTCTCTGAGATTATGGAAATTTAATGAAAATGTATTTTTCGGAAACTTCTCTTCCCTGCTAAATGAGGTTGCTGAGCAAATCAAATGATACAATGAGAAAGAAATCAAATTACAAACCATTGTACAATTACAAAGTGTCATTTTCTCTGCTACTATTCTAACTCTCCCTCTGTCTACTGAAAGTTTCCTGACTGGTTAATTCTTCTAATCTTTCTAGCTCCAAATTCCTCCCTTGCCTCGCTCTTGGTTTTATCTTTGAAAAACACAGTTCTAATCCTATTATTGCCCTGCCCTAATTTCCTTGATGGTCTCTCATCACTGACCTAACAAAATCCTGATTTCTTATCCTGCCACTTAAAAACTTCTGCAGATGCTTCTTTAAAAAAAAGTTCTTTGTTTTATCTTTCCATGCCTTCCCTGCACACTCTTATGTTCTCATTCTATGGCTTCCCATGCTAATTTTGGAACTGGCCTATGCTAACTCTGCCCTACTTGGAAGCTCCTGACACATTTGCAGCACAAAGTAAATATGCATTAGTCCCTTTAACTTAACAGGAAGGGAAATAGGCAATATCTACAGTGTTAAGATGTTTTAAACAAGAAATAAGTAAATAATTCCTATAGTCTTATTTTCTTTACATCACTATTTTCAAATATTTTAAGTCAAATTGAATGTTATTAAACATTTCTTGTAAGCCAGTGACTGCTCAATAAGTGATCCTACAAAAGCAGTAATCACAGCACCATGAATGTCACGAGTTGGTGGGCTGAGAGTACACAGCCCTGATTTTAACAATATATTGAAAAAGGATTTTCAGTGACCATGATTGTTTAACATTCATTCAACATTTGAGAGGAGATTGGAAATGAAGGAAGACATACTAAGAATATTTGTGGGTATATTTGATAAATTCAATAAATGTTCATGAGCAGTAAAGTTGCATCCATACCATCAGTCCCCTTTACTTTAACAATCTTTTTTTTTAAGATTTATTTATTCATTTTTTCATGCATACAAGAACTGGGGCTCAGGCCAGAGGTGTGGGGATTGAGATGATTCACCAGAGATAGAGTGGGAAGCAGAACAGGCAGAGCTACTGAAATCCACTGCTGAGGGGAGCAGTGGGTGAGACAGAAGAGGTCCGCTGCACCCTGTGGGTGAGCAACCTGGCCAAGGATCCAACTCAGGCTGCAGTGGTGATAGCACTGAGACTTAATCCTTAGGCCCTACTGTAACATTCTTGAGTTTAGATATTTATATGGGGCAGTGTTGCCCAATGGTTAACTCTTGAAAGCCAAAGTCTAATGATTACCTACAGTACTGACCCAAACACTTTCTATGTGCAAGATCACCAGCAAGAAACTTAATCTTGGGCCTCTCCAGTGGCTCAGAGGTTGAGCGTTGGGTTGTGAAGCTGCCCACAGCCTCTGCAGCGCCAGTTCGATCCCCAGCCACCGGGTGAGGGTCCCACATGGCGCGCAGACCTCTCCTGCTGCCCGCTGCTCCCCTCAGCAGTGCACTTCGTCAGTCTGCCTGTTCTGTTACCTGCTCTGGCTCTAGTGAATTCTCTCACCCTCCTGCACTTCTGACTGTACCCAGTGCTTGTATAAATAAATAAAAAATTAAATCTAAAAAAGAAAAGAAACTTAAACCTTCTATGTCACATGTTTTCATGTAGAAGCCGAAGTTAGTAACAATTTCATAGTCGGTTATGCAGTCTCAGTGAATTGCCATTTTCAACATGCTTAAATCACTCTTTTAGATTTTAATACTATCTAAATGTACAATATGTTCAGACTTTAGAATAATTCAAGTGAATTATTGGGTTGGGCAGGAAAAGACTTGTGATTAAAAGTGTTTATAAAGTTATGACTCTCTGACCTTTATGATAACATTTTTTTTAACTCATGGGAGATAAAAACAAACAAAAAAAAAACATTTGTAAGAGCAGTACCAGAACAAAAATCAGGAAAATTGCATATCCTTCTGATATACATTGTTCGGCCAGGAGTCCTGAAGTAGGTCATCCTAATTCTTACAAACATTAAACTACAGGGGCACATGTTCAAGAGTGTACTCATAATGAAATGCAGTGGTGTGATGTTTAACTGAATATTCAGATTCACACATAATTAAATTCACAAAATATATTGGGAAACAGATCCAGAACTCTGTCCTCAAACATTGCTGGTTGTTTCAATATAACATGTGAAGCATATGTCAAATCTAATCTAGTGAAAACTATCACTCTGCTATGCCTTCTTGGATTTGTTCTCATGCAATCCCCATACTTATTACAACATCCTAGTACAAGCAGAGATTTCTTAGAAGAAAATCTTCCTTGTATGACTAAAGTTCTTAATAAGTACTATTCTCATCCTTTTCAAATTTCAAAGTATTTTCTACCTATACCAGGTGAGAAAATGTCTGCAACTCATGGATGTCTTTATTATAATTCAATTGGAACCTACCCACTAATTTTATTCATGATAACTTCCCTCATCACATTTTCTTTCATCACCATTTTCTGACTAATAACTCTGCAAGGATTTGGAGTGGAACAAAAATAAAATAAAGCATTTGTCGGTTAATGATCTCAGTCTGCAGAGAAATGATGACAGTGAAATCACTTAGATGTCATCATAATACTAAAATAGGTGTGAGTTGACGCAGGCGTTTTCCATCACTGCTTAACAAATTGCCACACACTTACCAACTTAGATAGCAGCAGTGTACAATATGAGAACAGCCTCCTGTCCAGTCAGGCAGGGAAGAATTGAATGGTCTGCTTGGTGTCTCACAGGCAGAAGTGCACCCATTAGAAGGGCTGTGTTTGTCTTTGAGTCTCAAGCTCCCCTTTCAAGCTATTTCAAGTTGTTGGCTAAATTCAGTCCCTTGTAGCAGCAGGACTGAAGTCCTTTTGTGGATTTTGTGAGCGGTTGGTCAGGGCTCACTTTCAGTTGCTAAGAGTGACATTCCTTCCTAGTCACAAGTCCTTCTCAAAATCTAGCAGCTGGATTTATAAAGCTGAGAGGAGAATATCATTTGTTTAAGAGAATTCAACAAACATGTCTGAATGACAACAATATCTGAGTAATTAACAACTATGTAATACTTAATTGCCTTTATCAATAATTCTCAAAACTGGCACCAATTTGAATCAAATATTAATCTTTAAATTGTAGCAATCAGGGCCTCCCTGGTGGCGCAGCGGTTGAGTGCTGGTTTGCGAAGCTGCCCGCGGCCTCTGCAGCGCCAGTTCGATCCCCGGCCTTGGGGCGAGGGTCCCACATGGCGTGCAGACCTCTCCTGCTGCCCGCTGCTCCCCTCAGCAGTGTACTTCGTCAGTCTGCCTGCTCTGTTCCCCACTCTGGCTCTGGTGAATTCTCTCACACTCCTGCGCTGCTGACTGTACCCAGTGTTTGTATAAATAAATAAATAAATAAATCTTAAAAAAAAAGTTCATTAAAAAAATAAATAAATAAAAATAAAAATAAAATGTAGCAATCATCAGACTCCATACCAGCCAATTAAATCAGATTTTATGATAGTGGGGCCAATGCTATTTTTAAAATTTATCAGGTGATCACTATATGCAACCAAGGTCAAATGCACTCTTTCTTCAATAGAAATAACCCCAGGTCTCCCTGGTGGCACAAGGGGTTAAGCACAGGACTGTGAAGCTATCAGGAGCTTCTGCAGCAGGAATTGGATCCCCAGCCAGCCAGGGGGCTATCAGCATGACACAGCAGACCTCTCCTGTCTCACCTGCTGCTCCCCTCAGCAGTGTATTTCAGTCACTCTGCCCGTTCTGTTCCCCACTCTGTCCCTGGTGAATCCTCTCACCCCTGGCACCTCTGGCCTGTACCCCAGTTCTTGTATGCATAAATAAATAAATCTTTAAACGTAAAAAAGAAATAGCCCCTAAGAGCCATGCCTGCACATGCCTGTGAGCCTTGTTTCCTTTTATTGAGTTTCACTTATCTGCAATTTAAAAGTGACTTAATCTAACATAAAGTAAATCAAAAGAATTAAAGCATTAATTACTAAGGTGAACAGATGAGGACTATGAACTTTTGAGAGAATAGACTTATTGTTCCAATCTTGCAGCTGTGAAGGATACAGTGACATTCAAGTTCTAGTCTTTCCTATTTCAAAGTTTGCAGATCATGAAGATCAAACACTTTATTAAACTTGTATTCATCATAAGAGACATGCTTTTCCATCTGTCCACACACTCAGGTACAGTTTGTAATTTACAATCTGTTTTTATCCATCGATGCCATTTTATAGGGAAACAACTCATTTTACTCTTCTACTTCATAGTGTTAATGAAATGATGAGTTTGGAGTATGGATTTAAAGCAGTTTGGGAACATGAATGAGGAACAGAAGACATATATTTTTTAAAGATTTATTTATTCATACAAGAACCTGGGTACAGGCCAGATGTGCAGGAGGGTAAGAGGATTCACCAAAGATAGAGTGGGGATCAGAACAGGCAGACTGACGAAATACACTGCTGAGGGGAGCAGCAGGCGTGACAGGAGAGGTCTGCTGCGCCATGTAGGATTCTCGCTGGCCAGCCGTGATTGAACCCATGCTGCAGAGGCTGCAGACAGCTTCACAGCGCTGCGCTCAACTGCCTGCACCACCAGGGAGGCCTGACATAATTTTTTAATATTTCAGAAAATATAGTGTCATCCTTTCAGAGGATATTGTATTATTTTCTGAAAATACTGCATTTTAAGTTTTGGGAGAAAAAACATTTTATATTTTAGAACACATACCAGGGAATGAAAGTAGCTGTAAAATAATTAACAGGTTGATATTTAGGTTCCAGGAGAAATTACTGTAGATTTTGTAAATTCAAATTTTATCCAAATTATCTCATATCTCAATATGAATGTGGGGATGCTGAAGGGGGGTGATCATTATTTTGCACATATGGCACACTGTTTTTCCTTTAATTTAGTTGACTATATTTCTTCATTGTGACCAAATAATCAGACATACTATATCAGAATAAAGGATATAATAAAAATATTGAAGCTGCAACTTCTTGAGTCTAGATTCAAATTCTAAAGTGATTTCTCCAATATGTTTTTTCTATTTCTTTCTGGTGCTTGATAATAAGATGCTAAGTAATTGGAAGGATGAGGAAGAACATCAAGTCAAAGAAAGGTTTCTCTTGACAATAATAGTAAACATCCAGGCTTGTTTTAGGGATCACAAAGAGTATTCAAATGATGTCTCACAAAATAGAACATAATAGACATGTAAAAGTGAAAATAAATTTAATCAACTTAAATTGTATCCATCGTAGTATATTTTATAACTTTCAAGATACTTCTTTAAATTGCCATGCAATTTATAAATTACTTCTTGATACTGAGTCATATTTGAGTAGTAATTGCATCTAAGATTGTTGAATTTGACTGGCAAAAATAAAGATGTCAGCACAATACAACTTTTACACTGATTCACATATTATTTTACCCAATTAAGTAAAGTTTTGCATTATTAAGGAATATCAGGTGGATGCATAGTACATTAAATAATGAAATGCAATAAGCAACAGCAGTATACAGTCATTTATAAAGCATTCACCTTGTGTTCCTTCTCTTAGGACTACTTTAGGCTTGACATTTTTCTTGCAAGTGCCTGTTAATATTCACAAATCTCTGTGAATTTTGTGTTTTCATTTCCATAATTCTGAAATCTCAAGTGGTTGAATTTAATCCTTAAAGGCAGTCTTTCATGTATTGTGGTGTTTTATTGTTAGGACATTATCAAGTTCCCACCCTACTCATTTAACTTCCCAGTGTTTTGTGTCCCCAGGGGTTAGCTCAGTTATCCAAGCTAATGGTTTTTGCCCAGTCATCTCCATATTTTCTGGATATTTTCTAGCTTTAGTAAGTAGCTCCCCAGAGGGATATGCTGAATACACAGCATCAATTAAGAAGATATTTAGTGCATACTTTCAATGTTGGAAGATGTTTCCTCTAAGATTTTCAGTTCCCCTTTCATCAAATGACTGATTTTGAGAATCAAGTCTAGAAATGAGAAAAAGATCATTTTCTTTCTCAAATCAATTTAATCTGTGCTAGTTGTTTTCTTTGTTAAGCAAATCAATATTACTTTGTAGGTTGATCACACATTTACAAAGTAGAAAGTTAAGTTATTAGCTATCCACCAAATAAAATCCCAAAACTGGCCAAGACAACTTTCTCTGAAGGTGATCTATTGTCACCTGACCTCAACAACTCAACTCAAAAACAACTTATCTTCACTGAAATAAGAAATATTGTTTCAACTCAACATATTTTACTACAGAAAATAAACACAATGGTGTAAGATGCTGTCATTCCTTTCACCAATAAATTTATCAATCTCGAAGCCAAAATACTACCTTCTAAACCTGTATAAGAGTTATATTTAAGGATTAGGTAACATTACTATTTTCCTAAATCTTTAGATTTCTTCCTTTTGTCTCAGCAAATAAATTTTTTTTCAATTTCATTTGAATCTACCAAAGAGATTTCATTTAATCAGCCAGGCAAACAATTAGAACATCTGTCTGTGTATTAAACTAGCAGACTGTAATAATAATCTCTCATAAGTGCACCTGTCTTAGGTCAGATGACCTAGAAGCAGATTTTGAGATAGGGATTTATGAATATTTGATTTACTAAGGGAGTATTCTTAGGAAAAGTCAATAGTGGAGTGAGGTAAGCAGGATAAGAAAGGAGAAGAAGCTATAAAAATGTAGTTTCAAGTGAGATTTAGAATGGTGTTGATGTAATCAATTTGCTAACAGTGTCCTGTAGGTCTATGTGAGTGTACAGGTTATTAGAAAACTCTGTATCTTTTTTTTGCTGACAGGTCAGATATTTAAAAACAGCCACAGGTGGATCATCCTTGGTCAGGTGGAGTCTAAACTGAAGGATAGTGGTATAGACTTAATCTCTATCACCTGTTCATGGGTTCATAGTATTATCTATGAGAAGGCTGAGGAAGGAGACTCATGAATCTTGAAGCTCATGCTTCTTGGTCAAATGATTTGGTACACATTTTTTTTTTCCCAGAACTTTCTTCTAGTTAGCAAGAATGAAAATTGGTACAACTACTGTGGAAGATGGCATGGGGGCTCCTTAATGAATTAAAAATAGAACTATCATGTGATTCAACAATTCCATTTCTGGATATTAAAGGAATATTTATGATAGCATTCTTCACAAAAACCAAAATATGGGTTCCACCTAAGTGTCCATCAATAAATGAATGGATGAAAATCACAGAGTGTTATAGCATGGTGTTGGTCGTGGTCTAGGTAATACATAAATATTATTCAGTCATAAAAAGAGGAAGAAATGTTGCTATGTTTAGCTATGTGGAAGGGCACTGTAGATGCTATATGTGTTATTAACATTAGACATCAAAAATGAAAAGATAACATGGAAAGCAAATTCACATTTATCTACAGTTATAATGATGCATGTGTCAAAAACAAAGAAACACAGTACAATTGCTTTATGGTAGCCTTGTGTAATCAATACAATTTCTTCATGTTGCCTCACCAATACACTAATGAATGGTTACAAAATTTTACAGCATATCATATAGTATCACAGTCAGATATATAATACATTAAAGATGGCATAGCTCTTTCTTAGGTCTTTCAGTGTTTTGTTTTTTTTTTAAAGATTTGTGTGTTTATGCATACAAGAACTGAGGAACCAGGGTACAGGCCAGAGGTGTGGGGTATGAGAGAATTCACTAGAGACAGAGCGGGGAACAGAACAGGCCGATCCACTGAAGCACACTGCTGAGAGGAACAGCGGGTGAGACAGGAGAGGTCTGCTGTGCCAATGGGTAGATTCCTGTCTGGGGATCAAACTCATGCTGCAGTGGCTGCCTACAGCTTCATAGCACTGACACTTAACCCCTTGCGCCACTGGGGAGGCCCTCTTTCAGTGTTTCTAGGCTCTGTAGTTTGCCAGCAAGGTTTCTCAAATTGCCCAAAATCTCCAAAAAAATTTCTCAGTATATTTATTGAAAATATTATAGGTAATCATGAATACATGCAGTTCAAAGCTGGGGCAACTGTCCATAAATCAAGTCAACATACCATACGCCTTAAACTTACAGTGTCATATGTCAATTATGTCATATGTCAATTAAAGCTGTAAAAAATCTACTGGTATAATAAAATTGTCAGGAGGAAAGTGACAATCACTCTTTATGGTCATTCACCACATGGAAAGCCAAGACCAGAGGTTTCAGGATTCTAAGTTCTCTGGGATTTCTGACAATTCATTTTCCCTTCAGGACCCTGAATTTGGCCTAGAAACTTTATATAGACTGAAAACTTGGTCTCGTGTTATTATGCTACAACATAACCTTGATTGCTCAGCATTATCAGTCCTTTTTATTGCATTCACTCGAAGGCCACCTTAAATACTGTCTAGAAGTCCTCTGACTTTATCTTTAATACTTTGTCTTAAGTTAATGATCAATTGAATTGAGCCTAAGAGTTTCTCTAATGTATCAAGCGTGATCTGCAACAACTACATGATTTCATAGTCCTTATAATTATTTCTCCACTGTAGCTTTCAGATGCCATTAGCCCATGTAGCTTTTGCACCTGTATCTCCTTCCTGGGTGCACACGTAAGAGTCATAGCAACTACATTGCAAGTACATGTCTAGAACTAGCAATACTTCCTAATCTCAGTGATGGATTCTTACAGTCAGCTATTTGGAAGATAACCCAGCCCTCATGACCCCTCCTGCATGCTCCTAGAATTTCTCCTCATGTTGATTTTTAGGTTGGGTTCTGTTAAAAAAAGGTTGAGTTTGGATTTCTATTGCTCAGGTAAGGAAAGTTACAAAGGACATAGGAAAGATGCGGCAAGGATGGAGTTTCAGATGAGACCTAGCTTTTGTCTGATGCTACTGTGAGCTTTGGAATAAAATGGCAGCATGCTCTGTTCTAACTCCAGGCAGGGGGTAATACGTTTCTATGCAGGCAACAGCTTCATAGGCTAAGACCTAAGGGGTGAATAACAGACACCTAAGGGACTGTAGGAGGCACAGTTTGTATTTCCCAGGGCAATCCTTTAGAGAAAAGTGCAAATTTTATCCACAGAGCAGACTGCCTGCTGCAGCACTAAAATAAATATTTAGTCTAATCTAAAATTATGTTTTCCTTCCTGATTAACTTAATGGGAATTCATAAATGGCATGCATACAGTTCATGTTATGTTTTTTGGGATACCTCTAGACACACACAAGCACATAAATATTGATAAGGAAAATCTTCCTATTTTCTTTTTGTGAATAAGCTCTCTTTTCAAGAGTTTGACTTTGCAGATGGTCCCCAAAGGTAAGTTCTTCTCTTAATCTTATCATAGGTCTAGAGAAAATGAGACACCAGGGGAAGTTAAAATGAAGATATTTGGACTCTCCTGAGTTAACTATCTCAGGTGTGATGAGCTTACCACTCTAAAGCAGTGCAGACATGTCTCCATGAAATGGTTAAAAGCATCAACAAGGAGAAACACTTTGCCTGGCAAAATATGGTCTGTGGGGTTGCTAGGTTTGAGTCACACGAATCTTTCCTTGAGACACCATCACACATTTACATTTCATCTTTACTGAGAAATGACCTAATTCTCATATAGCAAATCCAATGAACCTGGGAGTCAAACTGATCTAATTTGGCAGCCCAAAGTAGCAAACCTTAAGAGTGAATTTTGGGGGCCTCCCCTGGTGGCGCAGCGGTTGAGCACTGGGCTGCGAGGCTGCCCGCAGCCTCTGCAGTGCCAGTTCGTTCCCTGGCCACTGGCGAGGGTCCCACAAAAAAAAAAAAAGAGTGAATTTTGGTTATATGAACATTATTGCTGAAAAGAGGTGTGATTCTTTTAAGAAAGAGATAGTCTCTTTGCCTTTGACACTGCATGAGTTCAGAAGTCAGGACTCATCTTGACAGTCTCCTTGCTTAATTCCTCTGTACAGTTAGGCCCAAGCAGCTGATTTCTTCACTTTTCTAAATGTTGCATGTCCTCGATCATCTTCCTTATCAGTAGACATGGTGTTCCCAAAGGTTTGCCTTCCTTTGACACAACTTTCTGAATGACATATCTGATACTCAAACTGCTTAGTTGTATTTGAGATGAGTCCCCTAATACTCCCCTTCGTGGCACAAGTATGGTTTTCATTGTCATCACACACAAGCAAGTCCAATAACAAATTCTCCACTCCCCGTTTTTTGTGAAAGTCTGTTACTTGCAGCATCCCTAGCACTCCTTCCATTGCTCGCTGTTCTTTACTGCAAACAATAGAAATTATTCTATAAAAATAAAATAAAAATACTGACTTAAAATATTGGCATTTAGTGAATTTCTCAGTTGCCTTGAAAACTAGTAGTTGGAGAAATAAAATAAAGAGATCTCTCAAAGGACACTGTGGGCTCTTCTGCAACTGGTACATTTCCATTGTCAGGGAGTTTGGACCTTAAACTCCATCGCTGATCAGGAAGATGCAGTATATATACATAATGGAATATACTGAGTTATCAAAAAAGATAAATTCTTGTCATTTGCAACGACACGGTGGAGCTGGCAGGGACTATGCTAAGTGTAATAAAGCAGAAGGAGAAAGACAAATACCGGATGGTGTCGCTTATATGTGGACTACAGAGAAGCTAAACATAGAGTCAGATGAATTTCAAGTAAGAACTAGCCCTAGTAAGAAAAGCTGACTATAGAACTGAGGCTACCAGAAGGTGAGGGGAGAGGGTAGGGGTGAGAGAGGCAGGGAGGAAGCACAATGGACCTTGGTGGTGAACTATGGGTATCTTGGTGGTAGGTGCAGAGTGCTACATCTGAGGCAGGAGAGCCTATAATTCCTAAACACAAACGATTATATAAACCAGTGTTACCTCAGTATAAAAGAACAACAACAACTCTATTACTGATATTGGACTCTGTACACTGCCAATAACTATTGCTGCTATTCCTGTATCTGAAAGCTGAATATCCCTACAACTACATCATCAGATTGTAATTTCTAGGTGGTCTAAGTTTCAGATTTACAGGTTCCTGAATTAAGAGTATCTGATTGCCATAGCTATACAAGAAACTGGGAAAAATGAAATACAGTTTTAGTCTTAGAAAATTATATATTCAAATTTGAAATTTTCCATTATTGAGAAGTTCTTAAAATATTCATGGACCAAAGGATATGCTAAATGTCCAATATGTTGAAAAAAAATCTAATCTTCATTTGAGAGCACCTAAAAGATGAATCTATCAAATGAAATTCTCATTTCTTTGTATATTGAAAAAAGAAAGAAGATATAAGATACACAATGAAAGTGATTCAGAATAGGGCCTCCCTGGTGGTGCAAAAGGTTAAGTCTCAGCACTGTGAAGCTATCCACAGCCACTACAGCACGAGTTTGATCCCTGGCCAGGGAGCTGACCCACATGGCACAGCAGACCTCTCCTGTCACGGTGCTACTCTCCTCAGCAATGTTATTTCAGTAGATCTGCATGTTCTCATTCTGTCTCTGGTAAATCCTCTCACCTCTCCACACCTCTGGCCTTCACCCTAGCTCTTGTAAGCATAAATAAGTAAATCTTAAAAAAAAAAGTAATTCAGAATAGCAAGCATATGGGTGCATAAGGTCAAAATTATAGTTAGGCAGATTGGAGGGAGACACCTGATTCAAAATACCAGGTGGATAGCAAGCAGTGACTACATTTTTCAAGGTTATATGAGCCTTGTTAAAACAATGGACTCCAAGAGGTGGGAAATATCAAGAATTATGAGATGGCTGAGATTTTACCCCACTTGCAAACTGTCAAGATACTGGTTTCAAGGATAAAAGTAGAAAACACCAGACTTCTGGGGCAGACATAAAGAACGGACTGCTTAATATTCTCAGCAATGGCAAGAGGTGAGTTGTTGCAATGTCTGTGCTGGTTCCTTGAGAATGAATTCCCACAGAGCTATGTGACGAGGCCAGATGACACATGTCCATGCAGCGTGTGAAATATGGGAGGAAATGGGGACTTTATGGAGCCAAATGTTTTATATTGGGCAGTAAATTTGCTTGCTCTGGAGGAAGACATATCTTACTAAACAGCAAGCATGCTTCCCCTTGCTCCAAAGAAAACATCTCCTCTACCTACCGAGATTATTCACTCTACAAATATTTTGGAAAAGATCATAAGGCAAAAGGCAGAGAATGAATGCATCTATTTGGAAGTCACAGAGAAAAGTGAGGGAGGCAGAGAGGTCACTGAGCATTTCAGGCAATTGTATATTGTGCCAAGAGCAAGAGTAAGAACTGAAAAAGAAAGTAAATACAGAACTACATAGAGATGAGATTATGGATGAAATTATAACCTACAGTTTAAAATCCTAGACATGGCTTTGTACATAATTACACACACACACACACACACATGCATACACTCATTCCTCACATATATTCTCTATACACAAATACCAGTAGGTACTAATATCACAAATGCATCAGGTTAAAAAGTAATAAATGCATACACAGCAGCACATGTATAACACAAACTATATATTTGTAAACCCTATTTATTTACAATGTAAATATGCAATTTTTCTTACTATTCTATACTTCTAGGTGAAAGGTCATTATAAATGGAAGATTAAATTCAGCTACAGTTTAGTTAGCTACTGTACCAAAGATTTTATGCCACTTGGAAGTGAATTTTCAAGCAACTCCTGCATACACTACAATATGCACAAAATATCAAATACTTTTGGAGGAAATCAATAATCCAGGTTGCAGATGTTGTATAAATTTTGCTCAGTATGCTTATATTTTGGTGGGAAAACTGCCATTGTAACCTACACCCAGAATTGTGTACTCTGTCACCGCAATGCAGTGATGAGTGTGTGTTATCTCGGTGATGAGTGTGAGTTATCTCGATACTTGAATTGAGTCATGGTTTCATCTAATTGAGCTAAAGTTGTTTCTGAAATCCTCAACTTTGTTTCCTAGCTCCTCCACCCTCGCAGCCTGAAGCGCTGGTGTTCTGCGTTTCCGTGGTACTGATCTTGCCTGCTCTCTTTCCTTTCTTTATTGTTCATATTATTCATACTCTCCTCCTTTGGCATCTCTAAGGCTGTTTTCTCTTCTGTGCTAGAGATATAGATCTTTACAGGCTCCACAGGCAAACTGAAAATGTAATAGTCCCATAATTTGAGAATAAATCCTGGTAATCCATCCTTCCAAGAGTCGGGGGGGAATCTCAAAAATTCATTTTTTGAAAATTCACAGGTTTCTCTTGTTGCGATTCTTGTTGCTTTTCCTTTCTGGTTGTATCATTTGCTCACATGAATACACTGTGTTAGAATCAATGTATAAACTGATTCTAATTGTATTAGAATCAATGTATAAACCCAGGGACTTAGATTTCCACCTAAACATTTTCATTTTCATAATACCACATCAAATTGCATGCAGATATCTAAAACCTATGCTTCTTCCTTTAAATTCTATTTCTGATTATGTGTCCATCAAAAGTAAATACAATTTTATTCTTAATAAGTTTATAAATTTTCTAAATTAAAATCCTGCTCTTATTAAATAGTGGGATCGCCTTTAATATTTACTTTGACAACATAAATTTATTACATTTTTTGACTCTCCTTGCTATTTATTTGGTGATAATACATGCATGGTTTGGTTTATTTTAGAAACAATGTCATATTTTTCAAATGTTGTATTTCCAAAAATCCTGTTCATTGCAAATGTTTGTTTTGTTGGCACCAAGAACTAGACACTTAAGAGTTAACATCATATGTGATCATACTTGAATAAGGGGAAATATAGTTCATTCTACAATTAATTTGGGAGGGCAGAAGATAGGACAAACCTGAACATATTAATGGACTTTAAAAAAGTTTATTTAAAAAATTTAAAGACTATAATGTATAAGCCTGAGGTGCATATTTTTAATTTAAAGTTTCATTTTTTGGGGATAGCAATAGAAAATAATTTCCTGACCAACAATGATCTTTAGCTATAAAATATTGTCAAACTATAACTTCAGTGAAATTACTTTTCACTGATGTCTTTCACCTGAGCAGGAGGGAGTATTTGAGTGAATGTGGTTCCCTCAAGCGATGAGCTGACACACCTAGTTAGCTGTTAGATTACATAATTTAATTGAACCTGACATTTCTAGGCTCAATTGCTTCTTGTCTTACAGCTTTTCTTCTCCTCACATTTTTAAAAACTGACAAATTTAAATAAATTCAAGTATAAACCATGCCTCTTATTCCAATAGGAGGTCTTACATTTAAATATTTTATGAATATTTATAAAAATATCATATGTAAGATCAATTTAAAACTTTTAAATTTGACAACTTCTTATTACCACACAAAGACTAATTTCCATCCATCACCATAAAATTGACCCCCTTCACCCAATTCTGCTCTCCTTGGTAACCCCCAATCTGTTCTCTGTATCTGTTTGTTAAAAAAATATGAAATGTGTGTTATCCTTACCCCAAGGGTCATGTTAATCTTCTCTGAATGGTTTCAACTTTATTATATGTGCTTCCAAAGGCAACAAGATTTTTCATAAACGATGAATTTCTTTAAGCAGCCGGCCTGAGGCAATATGGTGATAGGATATTTTCTTTCCCCATTCCCCTTCCAGGTTTCTGTAGCATGGCTGATCTTAACAGGGTCTAGCAATCAATTTTGGAAAACCAGTCATCTCTAAAATGTTAGTTGATATTACTCAAGATCTTCATACTCTCAGAAATGGCACAGGTTGAGTGGGACACTGGAGAGAAAAGAGTTCTGAAGGCCCCGAAGAAGGAATCATGAGTAGCAATCATCAGGGAAAATGACAAAACTAAGCCAAATAATAGCAATTCTCCTATCCGATAGCCAGTGATTGAATTAAAAATATTAAAGTGGTAAAATAACATGGGTAGTTTAAGCATTTTGTTTTAAACTTATAAATTATATATTTATTCAGTAATAATTTGATGAGTCAAAGATCTTCCAATTAATACAGTAAAAATGAAATATTACTTTAAAATGTACAAATACATGGCTCTATCTTAATTTTCACTCTAATGTCTTAACCTGTAACTTACCTCACAACTATTTCATATTTTCAGACAATACTTATCACTACTTAGCATTTTACAATGTGTAGCTTCTTTTTCTTTCTGTTCCATACTACTGCTACTAGTTGTTGACTTCATTACAACAGCAGGAGTGATTTCTCAGACACATGAATAGAGCTTGGCAGATAGTAGAGGACAAATAAATATTTCTTGAGAGAATGAATGTTTGCCTTTTGTCTTTTAATTGATTATGCCTGTATCTTTATTCTTGATTGTTCTTTTTTTTATTTGTACCTTTATCACTATATCCATCATCATTATATTCAAAAGAGATCAATTATAAGGATTATTATTCCATTGTTATGTAATTACAAAGTAAATGATAAGGATTATCCCCTGCCTAAATTGTTCCAATAGCTTCATTACTGTCAAAATTGCTGAGTCATGGATTAACCATGACATTTTTCTTATGTTTTCGATCAAAGGAGTTGCCCATTTTTCCAAGGGCAGCATGTGATAGAGAAGATAAATCCAGATGTGTCTCACTCATTGAAGGGACTACATAAGAATGAAGTGTGTGAGAAGGAGAGAAATATTCCTTCATTTTCTATCTCTGCTATGATCTTCTATTTGGAATTAATTTTTTTGCCTTGCCCAAGATCAGCTGATCAATGATTTAAAAAGCTTTGAATAAGGATAAAATGCAAGTTTCAATGTTCTAGTGACTTTTTGGGGAGCTGTATATTAGGAGGTCCCCCTAAAAAAAACACTCAGCACTCTTAAGGGGTAAACAGCTGGATTTATCACCACTAACTACAAATAAGGAGGTCCAGTGGGTAACTGGACTCTGGATTTTGGCAGAATAGACACACCAGGGAATCTTATTGTCTAACACTTAACAAAAGTAATGAGGTTTTCTGTAATAAAAACATTTGAGCACAGTTAAAGCAGCTAGAAAGCAATCCTTAAACATGGGTGCTTTCTGCTTCAGGCTCTGCAGAGTGACAGGTGTGCTAACAGCAGTGTGCGACCTCTGCAGTGAGATTCTGCTAGTAATTTCTGGCTTCTGGACTTTGGACTAAGTTCTCTGTGCAGATACTAAATGGCACATAGGGAGAGCAAGCAATTTTTTCTAGGCTATTCGTGACCCCTTGTGCAGACAGTCTGAAAACAAAGGATATCCTCACCTCTTCAACTGGAAAGGTACCTTGTGTAAGAGAATCAATGTTTTTCAACTTATAGCAAGATCCAGAAGTTCCATGGTGAAGTGGAAGTAGGTTGTCTAAACAAGAAGATAAGGCCTTTAGATAAGGCCCTTTAGTTAAGTCCTGCTTCTAAGGCCTTACCTAAAGGTCAAACAGTTTTGCCACTCATCCTTCATTTGTACCTGCTATTTGCTCACTAATTTACGTTGGCTCCTACTTAAGTGATTTGCCATCTGTAATGCAGCAGAGTTACAGCATCCTTCATAGTTAAAATAAATTATAGGTAGTCTATGCTACTGGAAGTGGACTGAAGAATTCAAATATCACTCTTACATAGGGAATACTTTTCTGAAAGACTGATAATCATCTTAGGTTCATGGACTTTTGTTAAAAGATTAGTTATATTGTAAATTTATTGTGTCAGCAATACTGAAATATTTTAAGGCACATGCATATGAAATGACCTTCTTATGGAAACAAAAAAAAACCTAGTATCTTTCTTACATACTAAACAAATATTAATATCATTATTGGATATATATACTCACTCTCCATCAAGTTCATCATTGATCTATCTATCATCTATCTATCTATCAATCTATCTATCTATCATCAATCATCTCCATCAAAAAGCAAGCAATTAACTTGGGAAAACACTTCTAGAATAAAATAGACAATCAAGCATGCTTTGACATCATTTCTTCAGCCATCTGTATAGATTCTTGAAAATATTCTAGAATTCACCTTGAAAATTAAAACATTTGGAAGTGACTAAGGAATTTATTTTAATGACCTTTTATCTAAATGCAAGATCTTTGGGAACCAAATTGTCATTCTATGCTCTGCCTCAACCTCATTGTTTTCATATCAAGTTTGGATCCCTAGAGTGCCAGTTTCTATGGAATGAGAGGATTTCACTTATCAGTCAAGCTAAAGACATAACTATAATATGAATTTATTGGGGTGGGGGTGAGAATTCACATTACAATAATATATGCATGCCTCTCTATTGAATAGAAGAGTAAGATTATAAACCTCTTGGAGACTGGAGAGGCAGAGCGGGCAGGGCAATGCTCCAAACTGGGGTCCCCAGGGGCTTATCAAAAATCTGGAGGACGCTTCAGAACTGTACATGTGAGGTCCATAAACATCTCACATTGCCTCAACTTCAGTGCCGATATTTGTAACACATTTCAGAGACATGTTATCAGCCACATGATATTTTAATTTAGGGGAATTCTCTTGGCAAAGTCAAGTTTTAACTGTTCTTGTCTTTTCACGTGTTCTTAACAGTGTCTTTCTTAACGCATGCTCACTTTAAAAAAAATATTTATTTATGCATACAAGAACTGGGGTGCAGGCCAGAAGTGTGGGTGGTGAGAGGATTCACCAGAGACAGAGTGGGGAGAAGACAGGCGGGTCTACTGAAACACACTGCTGAGGGGAGCAGCAGGCAAGGCAGGAGAGGCCCCTGGCAGTTGTGGATAGCGCTATCTTTAACCCCTGCACCACCAGGAGAGCCCCATGCTCACTTTTTTAATAGATACCTTTTGTCACAACCCTCAGTTGCCTCCACCTATCCATTAGTCAGGGTCATCTCAATGCCAATGCATAGGACACTTATAGCACGAGATTTCTGCATGTGGTTTACTTACTGAAGATAGTGCGTTACCAGTGCATGATTACAACACTGTTCTAGAAACACACGGTGCCATTTTCTACAACCAGTAACTGTCTATCGCAGCTTTAATATCAAAGTTTCTCTCTCTCTCTCTTTTTTTTTTTTTTTTTAGTCATCATACCTTTCACCGCTCTGTCTCCTACGTCCTTACAGATGATGTCAGTTGGCCAGCCATATTTTTTATCACTTTATTTTTTAAAAAGAAAATTTCTTCTGGTTTATACCTCTGATAGTCACGCTGTGCTTAACAGATCCTTACTAAAATATGTCTGTGCATATACGTATTTGTCTTTTCTGAATAAAGCAGTTTTTTCCTTAAGAAAATTATTTAAATTTATTTATACTATTTTCTCTTGAAATTTGTATTTGAAGACATGAATGGAACAATAGTGGTATGGTTATTTATAATGATGAATTATTGATTTACAAAGAAAGCTGAGAAGCTCCCTTTTAAAATTATATTGAACATGTTTACTACAAATTCTGACTTAGACAAAATGTCAGGTTTTAAAGAACTCTATCACATTCCCCATGAATAAATGTTATGTATTGAAATTGTTTCATTTGAGTAGACATCTTAACATGCCAGGCAATCACTCTCGTTAGGAAAGTGTCGCTGGTCTCTCCTGTGAGTACAAATGAAGGAGCAGTTATTCATCTGTGGCTTGATTAGACAGTCTGTAAACTTATAATTATGTTTAGAAAATATCAGGCATTTTTCTTTAGTAATATGGAAGCTTTTCTGCATATTTATATTTGCAAACTGGAAAAGTAATATTGAGAAAACTCCTATTCTGGTTGAATTTCATTGCAATATGATTTGTCATGTTTATAATGAAATATAAACTAGGGTCTGAGAGAAAGGATCACAGAAGTATGTCCTGGAGTTCACTTATGAGTGTCTATAAATTGTTTTGAAAGGCTGTTTTTATCTATTTATTGTTTCCATCTTTCTTTCATTCTCTTTCTCCTCCTTACATCTTATCACCCATTCCTATAAGTAAAGTGGTATTTAGCTAACAAGGAGAATAAAGATATTTCATTGTGAGAAAGGGAAAATGGCACCACCATGGTGGCCTAGGGTTTAAGTCTCAGAGCTATCACCTCTACCAATTGAGTCTGATCCCTGACCAAGGAGCTAACCCACATATGGCGCAGCAGACCTCTCCTGTCTGGCCCACTGCTCCCCTCAGCAGTGTATTTCAGTCAGTCTGCCTGTTCTGCTCCCCACTCTGTCTCTGGTGAATCCTCTCACCCTCCGCACTTCTGGCCTACACCCAAGTTCTTCGATGTTAAAAAATAAGGGAAAAGAGAGGCAAAGATTTTACTATTCAAGTTTTGACTCACAAATACACATAAACTTTAAAATAACAAAAGCACAGCCATATATTTTCATTCATTGAACATTATTTTATATTTCTTTCCTGTCTCATTCTATAATTTCTTGTAACAACAGTTAATAAAACAGTATTTCAGTTTACACAGCCATTCTAACAATAAATTAATTCATCAGTAAGCTTTTAAACCAGGGTATTTTTACACTGTGTAGAATGTGTCAGAAATAGAACAATTTACCCCAAATCTTATGTTTTAATGAAGTTATCAATAAACTCAGACAAAACTAATTTGAGTTCCTACAGATCTTGTGAAAATTGCTATTACAGTAGCAGAATAAACCCATTTAAAGTAGTAAACCTTCAGCAAATAAAATCTTTTCACTTGAGAAGCATTGTTAGCATTCTAACTGCCTATTTGTTTTGCTACAATGAAGTATTTTTTTTTTTTTTGTTACTGCAAAATATCGAACAGAAGAAAAACATCTGAAAGCAGAGTTAACTATGGAAATTTTTATTGACCATGGTCAGGCAAATGCTTCTGCCTGATAACAGAATTGTTGCTGGTTCTCGACCCAGACTAATAACCCAGCCTGCTCTCTGCAGTTATCAAGAGCTGCAGGCATCCAGGTGTCTCTGGGGTTTACAACTCTGGCTGGGACAGCTGTCAGGGCTTCAGAGCTCCCTCCTCACCACTGGTGAGAGCCATTGGATTTCAGACGAGCTTGTTCTTGTTTCATCCATCTCTGCAGGACTTGTTAACTCTGCCTCATTCTTGGACAAATTAGCATGCTAATTCCATAGTTCCTGATTGTTTGTTGCCTTTATGGTCTTTTGAGTTTTCAGTGTCTTATGTGAACAATTTTCTCCCAATTCACAGCCAAAGCCACATGCATCCCGTGCATTATTTTGGCATTAAAATCTCTAGTCTCAAGGGTCACTTTGCCCTTGCCATGTCCTTTTTGCTGGTAATTTACATCCATATGCTCATCTGGTGACTATTGACTATTGCCTGGTTGCACATGTAGAGATAGTCTTTATTTGGATTTTCCTAATTGATTGCCAACTATATTGTTTTAACCTTAGATAATTATGACTTACCTCTTTCTCTCCATCTAGTCAGCCCCAAAAAAGACTGGGTCTCCCACACTCAATGGCACATTTTGTTCTGTTGAAAAATGTCTGTCTCATCCTACAAGGCTACCTTAAAAGTGTGAAGTTGGTAAATGATTCCTGTTCACTAGGAAGGACCCTGGATCCTGGATGGAAAAAGTCCCCAGACAGAGCCCCTATTGTGATCATGAGCTGCAGAAAGAGAGATTGTGAGATAATGGCTGACCCCACCCTCTGTCTATAGAGGTACTTCTCAGTGAATAGAGTTGGAGCCCTTGGTCCTTACAAGTTCCCCACACGGGCCACTCTGGCTCAGTCAGTGCTGCTAGATCAGGGATTGCTCTGAAATCACAAGCAGCGTTTCTTCTTGTAAGAGAACTAAGTTTGCTGGAAATCAACCCTCCTTAGCTAATTGAAAATTTTAGAAATTAACTAGATGTTTTCTTTGTCAAGAAAAATAATCTTTTTTTTTTTTCTGACTTCTATACAAACTCAGGCTAAAAACTCTTAGGATGGTGGTGCAAGGGGTTAAGACACAATCTATGAAGCTGTCCCGCAGCCTCTGCAGCACGAGTTTGATCCCTGGCCAGGGAGATACCCACATGGCGCAGCAGATATCTCCTGACTTGTCCGCTGTTCCCCTCAGCAGTGTACTTCGGTCAATCTGCCTGATCTGCTCCCCACTCTGTCTCTGGTGAATCCTCTCACCCACTGCATCTCTGGCCTGTACCCCAGCTCTTGTATGCATAAATAAATAAATCTTAAAAAAAAAACTCTGAGGATGGGGATCACTCACTCAGAGAAATCAAACGTTGGTCTTCTACTAAAGGGAACTCTGTTCTCAAGGACAAAGAAAATTGATGCATTGTATAATCAAATGAACTTTATTGTTATGTATACTGTCATCTAAATATAGATATTATAAAATTAAAAAGAAAAATGTTTATTATAGCATATTACCATGGTTAGCTATGGAAATGCCTTGAGAATGTTGATAACCTTTTATAGAAATCTAAATATTCCCATTTGTTAAATGAAAGGATTATATTATGCTATTATTAGGCTTTACCTATCTCTAAAGTGTGATTTTATGAAGTCCCACTCTTGCTCATTGAAATTAAATCTGAGGATGAATAGCATACACCATACTAATCTGCAGTGATATAATGGTTTCACTTCACATCTCCTGGCTCCCCACTTAAACCCAGAGCCCCAGGATTATTAACCACTACTGTATTAAAGCTCTTGAGGTTGCCTTTTTTCATTAAAATCGTGACATATCAAAATTTACTGTAGATTAGTTCCTTGTCATATAAAATACCAAATCCAAAGATGTAACATAAGATCGCTGCATTATTCGTGGTACAAAGTTGAGGTGTTCTGCATTCTAATAAAATAGGAAAGAATGACTAGTGACCTGTCAGAGAATAGGACTCATTTTACAGAGTTTGCAATGAAGCAGAAGAGTGCGAGAATGTACCCCATCAGCAAGTTAGCGACCACTTTGCTATTATCACCCCGCTTCATATTTCAGTTGGGATTTTTAAACCATAAATAGCATTAAATTTAACTGACTAGAAGTAAAATATCCAAATGTACATTTACAAGAACACATTCTATTTCAGTGTTTTATTTGTATTCAGGCAGATTAAAATGGAAATGTTGAGAGGCAAAAAATTCATCATTTATTTCATTTTCAGTAACTCAGCCGTTTGTCCTGGTGCTCACCTTATTTCCTCCTCTATAGATTTTTCTCCAGTTCTACTTTGTTATAACATATAGCAATGAACTGAGCCAACCCTGCTGGGTTCCAGGAGGTTGTTTTAGGTTTGCTCAAAGAATGGATGCTGATGTAGAGAATCACAATTGCTACACTTGTGAAAAATTGCCTCTACTTGTTCTTTTTACCAGTTTTAAAAAGGAAACAGAGAAATCGTAAAGGGTCTAAATTAAATATAAGATAAACCTATATTACATTCTTGAGAAAGGAGACTCTTTTGAATTGGGGGAGGAACTATGATTGAATGATTTTAAAAACTTTCTTCAGTGTTTAAAATGCGTACAATAAGCTATGAACTATAAAACATATTAAACTGAAACATGGAACAAATTTGATAACTGACATACAATTTGCTTATGAAATATAATCTGTATCATTAATTTTTAAGAACTCTAAATCTTTAAACTTTCCTCTCCTAACAATGAAATCAAATCACAATTAGATTACAAAAAATATGGCAGACATCAATTGTCTCAAAAGCTTCTGTTTGATAATATTCTACTTGTTTTAGATCTGTATTGAAAATATGAAATTTTAGCACTTAAGTGAACATACTGTACAGCTCTCCATCAATTACCTATATGTGACATTAACAATCTCCTCACTTTATATATTTACTACACATGCACATACACATATAAAATAAATAATACACACATTACTGTCCCTTTTGTCTGATATTCATGTTTATGACATCATTCCATTCTCTAGAGGCAAACAGCAGGATTCTGTTTTTTTAATGTATTCTTGTATATGTATATTTATGAAACTTTTGCTGTTTTAATGCTATAAATTATCTAGACGAGAGCTTAAATCTCCATTAATACTATTTTCCATTTATTTTTTATGGCATTCAGCATAATGTGCTTGAATTATACTCACACTAATATAAAGATAGATGATTGATTGATGGATTGAGAGATACAATAGATAGATAACGAAGAGGAAGAGGAGAAAAGATAAGAGTGGTTTAAATCTTTGCCTCCATTCACTCAATCCTAAAAATAACCCTACATATTATCCATCTCAATATGTAGAGGAAGGCCCGAAGATAAGTGAGCAAATAAATAGTAGATTTGAAATTCAAGTACAGGCTACACAATTTCCAAGACCAAGTCCTTCACCAATATTCTATAATATCTTTGAAAAAATATTGTATTCACCCTTTCAGCTGTATTCATTAATAGGGACGTTCATGGTCTATGATCTACCATAACTTTGGAAGTAAGATTCTCTAGTTCATTTTTCGATTTATTTACCTTGTTTCACACAGTTGCCCCCCCCAATATTGCTATCTTGCTGTAAGAAGAGGAAAATGAAACAATTCAGCCCACATTCCTTTCCAGTTACTCTTCCTCTCTCATATCTGAAAGATTAGTGATAATTCTTAAGGTTTTTCCAGATTACTCATTTTCATTTTGATAGAACAGTTATTTGCAGAAACCTATGCTAATTCCTTTGGGTTTATAAAATCTTATCTTTATCATGCTTAGGAAATTTTCTTCTGTTTTTCTTATTTTTTTCACTTTTAAGTTTTCTTTTCTTTTGAAAAAAGTGTTTTAATGTATTTTTGGCTTTGCTGTTCATTTCATTAAATTTATTGTGTAACATATTCTGTGCAACATCTCAGAATTGAGTATTTGCTTGTTTTAAATGAGTTTTCAGGGCACATTTTGCAGAGAGACAGCTAAATTGTTTCTGAAAACTTGTGTTGGTTTATTATAAAACAAAATATTTGAAAACTTTCAGTTACTGCCAACCTTAATAAAAAATAAACTAGACTGTAATAGGAAGCTTACATTGATTTTCCAAATGTAGCTATCCACTCTAAATATACATTATTCTCTGGAGCGTGCTTCGTGTGTTTTCCTCCTTGTGAAAGCTTGTCAAAAATGTAATTGCACATGTTCTACCCCCAATTGATGCTATATTAATTTGCCAACACTTGATGGTCACCATTAAGTCAAATTCGATGTGTAAGTTATTCCATCAGCAATCAACTTGTCAATCTATCTAATTTTTCTGAAATAACTTGATATGAAGAGGAACACTTATAGGCTTAAGATTTGATTGAATTTATTAAAAATTCCATTTTAAATGTCTATTGTGTTCTTTTATTTATTTATTCATTCATTTTTATTTACATATTTTTTTACGTCATTGTTCATTCTCCTCTCAGGAGTAATCCCCATAAAATTCCCACCAAGACACCCGTGAACCTTCACCATAATCTCTTGTGCTTTTCCTTCCTCTGTTTTGATCCTTCTCACTCCCCCTCACCTGTGTTCTTACTAAATATAACTTTTAGCTTTCTTTTTCACTAGAATCATAAGGAAAAATGAACAACACAAGGATGTATCCCTTACATAAGCAACTATATATGTTTACTGCTATTGATGAAAAATATTCATCTACCAGAGACAACCTTATAAAAAATATTCTCCAAATAAAAACAACGTTCTCTTTTGATTCACTGGTGTTGATTGTTTGACCACAATTTGACTTCATCAGTGAGTAGATTTGCCAAATTTTAAGAGGGTGGTTATGTTTATTTTCAGTTACTAGTTATCAGATATTTACATATTATGTCATATTGTAAATATAACTCATAATATCTCATACTTGCTAACTGATAAGTGCCTTTAGTACAAGATCCATGCTCATTCTTCTGTGTGGTACATTGACAGACCCATTAGCATTGCATTGCATAGACCTGATAGTATATTTAAACATGTAAACATTTATAGAACTATAAACATATGTACATGCAACCAATGTAATGAATATTTTCCTAAAATATATTAATTTTGTAAAGTTGGGTTGTTTATAATGATGCAAGGAAAATCACAAATAGTCCATAAACTGAAATAGTTTTTTCTGAATTTGAGTGAATAGCTAACAAAATGTATGGAACATTATAATTTATGCTAATAGACTGATGTATTTATGAACTATTTTCCAGACAATATACCCACTCATACAATGTACACTTAGAAAATATGAATTGTTACTTAATGTTGATGGATCATTGAGAAATTAAGCATATAATAAATGAAAGTGTTACCTATTTGTTAAAAACCATTTAATAATTGCAGGACAATACTGCACTGTTTTGAGGTAAAATATGCCTCAACCATTACTTCACTGAATAGCACATCCAAGCATGGAGTGTTCTGGCCACTGATAGCCCCATGTAATCAGAAAGGTCTTTGCCTTTAAATGGGATGTGGAAACAATGTTTATTTGTCTATCGCAGGTATAACAGTTCAAGGCAATTTCTCAAGAAGGGTTTTGCAAAATTTCCCAATGCTGAAATGTTCTATGAGAAATAAGACAAATGTGGCTATGATATGAGATGCTCTGGACAGGAATTAAGATCAAAGTCACCTCCAAAGATTTCAGGTTCAGGCGAAGCGAAGAGCTGACTAAGGATATCTGGAGATTGTGCTGTATTTTTATCCATATAATGATCTTGGCACAGCCATAAATCTATCACTACTGTCCCTTGACCTGTCCTAAAAGTGATATATTGCTTTTTATGATATAAAATGTCAATGTCACATTTGAATGTCTAAATGAAGCAGAAAAGGAGTCATATGGCACTACTTTTACAAAAATTGAAATTCCAAGGTAAATCTTGACTTTTTTTTTATCTGCTTCATATGCTCAAAGTTATTTTTGTGTATATGAAACCCTGTAGTGAATTGTACTATTATCTCACATGTAGAGAAAATATAACAGATGGATAAAAAGAATATTGATAAATTAATCAACTCCACTTACTCCGAATGATATTATTCACATAATCTTTTATACAAACTTTGATTTGCTCTATAATATAGTTGATGTTAAATACATATTTAGGTCACAAATATTTATATTTATTCAAATAAAACCCATGTTACCATTTACACTAGACTAGCTTTAGTTAAAAGGTTTCTTCATGGAACTTTGGTAATTACTGATGATTTTTCTAAAAGTTATACTGTCATAACATTTTTTCATAATAGTGCTCTATACAGAGAGGTCAAAAGTAAATCACAATGGACTACTTTGTTTATTAAAAATGTTTTTACATAGAAATAACCATGAGAACCTGACAATTTTTTATGTGAACACATTTACAGTATGGTGTTAGTACAAAAATAATGAATTTCTCATGTTTTTTTTTAGTGGATGCTTCTATGTCAATAAATTCAATTTTGCATTGTTACTATAAGTGCATAAAACAAAGTCTGCTTCCTTAAAAGCCATGTCACTAATCTTTGTGTGTGTGTTTTGTCTTTCTCTATGCTGCTTAATTATTAATCCATTTTTTTGTATATATATATATAGTATATATATTGTGTATATATACACATATATATATTTTTGTATGTATATATATATATATACACACACACATCTTGATCCACTCATCTTTTTTTAAGTTAATTTATTTTTATTAAAGATTTATTTTAATTCTGCATATAAGAACTGGGGTGTAGGACAGAAGTGTGTGGGGTGAGATGATTCATCAGAGACAGCGTAGAGATCAGAACAGACGGATCTACCAAAGTACAACGCTGAGGGGAGCAGTGGGCATGAGAGGTGAGGTCTGTGAACCATGTGGGTAGCTCCCATGTGGGCTGGGGATTGAACTCATGCCGCAGTGGCTTGCAATGGTTTGATGGCGCTGAGACTCTAACCCCTGCTTCACTCAGGAGGTTACTTTATTTTTAAATGAAATACTTTTTTCTACATTGTTAATTTTTGGGCAATCTGTGATTTCTCCCCTCAGGTATAGTCACTTTGGTTCTCTCAGCTCCAAAGCACCCACAGATCATTCCCAAAGTCCCTTGCACTACTCCCCCCTGCTTTGACCTCTCCAACTCTACCTTCCTTGCTGGCTACCTCATATCTATGGTCAGCTTGCAAGGTTTGTTTTCTCTATTTGGTTTCCCTATATTCTACATATGTGTCATTTCATTCAATATTTACCTTTTTCCTTCTGTCTTATTTCACTTAGCATAATCCTTTCCAGCTCCATCCTTGTTGTTTTAAGGGACTATTACCTTAATGATGATAAAGCTAATATATACAATAAATAAAACAGGAAAAAATGCACAATTAATTCTCATCCAAATTTCATATGGATGAAAATAACTAGATATATAATGTGATCAAAATGATATCCTTCTGTTGCCAACTGCACATTTATTATACAACACCAATGTTCCTCTGAGCTGTGAATGGGTCCCATTGTCGTAAATACCTTTTCTCCCTCACCCCCCTTTACACTATCAGACCCACACCTTGGCTACCTCATGATAACAATGACAGTAAAGCAATTATCTTTAGAAGAATTGGAAATTAAGGGCCTCCAATGGTGGCGCAGCAGTTGAGTGCTGGCCTGTGAGGCTGCCCGCAGCCTCTGCAGGCTGGTTCGATCCCCAGCCACCAGCGAGGGTCCCACAAAAAAAAAGAATTGGAAATTAAAATTGAAATAGAAAAACAATTACCCTGAAGGAAATTTAATAGTAAATAATAGCAAAATATTTCAAACTTTGTGTAAAGCTTTTCCTCTTGTTTTTACTATAACAATAATAAAGTAATTATTTCTTGTTAATAGTGGAAATTGAATTTCTTGGACATGTAATCATGACTCTTGCAGGAAGTCAAAGGGGCTGTAATTTAGAAATATAGGGTCTCCCCTTCAGGTGTTGCAAACACACCCCCTACCAGGACACCACAGTCCTCACCACATCCAAGGTGCTCCCTCGCCACCTCGTCCTCCCTCCTCTTCTGGCAGTGACAGTCTTACAGTCAGATCTCTAGGGCTTGTTACTAGTTAGGCTTTGTCTGACCCTTTGTCTTATTTCTCTACGTTCCACATACACGTGCCAGGTTTTACCAAGTCTTCCAGGGGCTGGGATTCACCATGTAGATAGAAAGCCACTTCTTCACAACATCACATTAGGTCAGGTTGTCTACAAATGAGCTACCAGCCGGGTCATGCAGATCAAGGTCACTCACTACTCAGAAGGACAAGGTCTCAGGTGTTCCTCACACCTGCCGAATCAGAGGACTGCCTGAAGCCTGTGTTTCACAACCACGCCAGTGGGTTTTCAAAAAGCCAACCCTGGCCTCACAGTCTAGAGCAGGTGATTTTTCTAAGGAAGTTCTGCCAGGAGAAGTCAATGAGAGAGCGCGGAAGCCACAGGGGGAGAGGAAGACACAGCAAGAGTGTGCTCTCAGGTGAAGTCTCAGCCTCGCCTGCCCTGGGAGCCTGGAGCAGGCAAGGCCTGGACTGTGACTTCCTCTGGGCTTCCTTCCTGAGTGCCCACTTCTCCCCCTCACCACCCACCCCGTGCACACTCCCTGCTCTCTGATTTTCATCTTCCTTCCTCTCTCTCTCCCTCTCTCCCTCCCTTCTTCTCTCATTTGTTCCTTCTCTCTTGCTCTTTCTTTTTGTTTATTAATGAGGTATCGTTATTTTACATCTCTGTTAGTATTTTGACAATATAGGATTTCTCCCCTTAGGGATGCTCCCCGCAGCTTTCCCACCACTCAGTGCTCCCTGAGAGTCCACTGTGCTCTTCCCCACATCATTCTCATTCCATCCCCCCTCGCAATCCCTAAATGCTGACCATAGACCTGAGGCCTCTATGACTTCTTGGTGAGGCAGCTCAGTAGCACAGGTGCAGTCGTAAGGAAGGATGCAGGGCGGAGCTGCTGGAAGTAAAGCCACAGAGCTGACCGCTGAGTGCACAGAACTGGCGAGAAGAATCCAAGACCACAGTGGGGAAAAAAGACATGCAGCGCTTGGAAATGTGCAGCTTTGATTCTAATCATTGGCGAGCCTCAGAGCTAGCTTTCTAATATTAAGTAAACTATGTGTGTCTTTTAGCCTAAGCTACATTTTTTTAAGATTTATTTTTATTTATTTGTGCATACAAGTGCTGGGGTATAAGCCAGAGGTGTGCAGGGTGAGAGGATTCACCAGAGACCAAGTGGGGAACAGAACAGGCAGATCAACTGAAATACATTGCTGAGGGGAGCAGCAGGTGAGTCAGGAGAGGTCTGCTGCACCATGTGGGTCACCTCACTGACCTCACTGGGGATCAAACTCAAGGCTCAGTGACTAGTGATAGCTTGATAATGCTGAGACTTTAACCCTGCACCCCCAGGGAGGCCCCTAAGTTCCAATTTTGCATTTATAAATCAGGATAAAAATGTACAATAATTTTAAAAACTTCATAAAAGATAATACATGGAAAGTACCAGGCAGACAGACTCAATCATTGTAGGAAGTGGTGGAAATGAGATAATCCAAATAATATCATTTCCTTTGGAAGTGTCTAAATGACTTGCAGCTATTGACGCAATATAACTTAAGAACAGCCTTGTCAAGTAAACTAGAAATACTTTGGCAAATATGAGAGCCCAGTTTAGCACATTTTAAATGGAAAACAATACACGATGTGAACCCCCATACACCTAATTATATCAATAACAAATTTAAATTATTCTATGGTCAATTAATAATCTTTCAAATGTGGTTAAAAAATCTACTCATGAGGGATATATATTCAACTCAACATTGGTGTTTTTGAGGAGACCATCATAAATAACAACACTGCATCATAGAACTATTTATCTTGCTCTTCATAAAATATTTTCATTGTTATCCACATGAGAGAGCATCCTGATATAAGAACAAGAAACTCAATGTTTCATGAAAATAAATGAATTTTAGTTTCATCAAAGATAATTCTATTCCTTTGAGTATGCAAGAAAAATTGCACGTCTTGGAATTACTATTATGTAGCTACAATTCTATAGCTTTTATAGAAATATAAGATGTGGTTTTTCTCTTATTCATAGATTATAAATACATTGTGTTTTTAGATTTGCAGGAAATCATAACATTTTTTGGTGCTTGAGGTAATATGTCAGTTTTGAAGTTGTTTGATGGCTTTAAATACATTGTATTATGGTAGAAGGCTTTTTAAAAACAAAGTGAAAGAAAACTCCCAAAGGAAAACTTGTCATCATCCTGCTCTCCTGTTTTGCAAAATGACAATCAAATTATTGCCTGTTCAATCAAAGCTATCATCTAACTTGACTCTATATAACAGTCAAAAAATAATCCATACCCTATAAACAGATAAGAATAAGTAATAATCAATATACAATTGTATATCAAATATGGATATAACAACAATAATAAAAGAACCAGACTATTTGATCATACAGTTAGTCTAAAAATATACATTGAATCTAGGCTAAATGTATTGACCAGTAACACTGTAGAACTAGATTTTAGAAACAGTAGCCAGCACTGGTTTGTAAACCATTCATTCCCATATGCATGCAGGCATCTGTGGTTCCATGACTTATTTGTCCTCCTAAGAACTCATTATCAACACCAACTTAGGATTTCTGTGGCCACATTTGAAAACTGACCTCCCTTGCTAATCTCATACACAGCAAAACTCAGAGCAATACTTTGAAGATGAAGGCTGAAAAGGTACATGGGTGTTACACCGCGTAGATTATTCAGCATTTATTTTATCACATTGCATAAAGTCAACATGCTCAAAGCAAATGGGCAGAACTTCTCTCTATCCTTCTAGAAGCATACAAAGATGAACATTTACATAGATTCTGTTATGGATTAGTATGTGCAAATATTTTGGTATTCTTTAGTATTAGTGCTAATATATTTTATGTTTGTCTTGAAGATTAGGACACCGGAGATTTTATCCAAAAGGTTCTAGTTTAGGATAAATGTCTAATGCAAGTTCTTTTTTTTTCCTTTAATATGAAGTTTTCCACATGAACTTATATTATCATGTATAGTATTTATTTTATTTTTGACTTTTATAAAGATTTAAATTCTTCTAATGTGGTTGTTCTTATGATATAATAAAGCCATCAAGATCAAAATTTTCTTTACCTAATCCTCTCCCTCTAAGTAAAATTATTTCACTTTTCTTTTTTATATATTTTATTATGAATAAGCCATTAATTAAAACAAGTTTTTTTTGGCTGTTGGTCTTCATCTTCAGTAATGACTTTTAGTAAGGTTTTCCTTAATAGATTTCTATTCTCTGAGGCCACATTTTCATCAAAATTCTCCTTCAGTTTAAGCTGTTTCACAAGGAAAATGTCAGCTCACCTCTTACTTTACTTGAGTTACGTTAGCAATTTTTACCTTTGTTATGACACACCACTATTTATTACAACTGTAAAGTCACTTCTGCCTATTCACTTCTGATATAACGATCACCTTAAAGACAAATAGGGGAGACTCCTGGCCTTATGAATTTTAATTTCAAGGTAGGAATGATGGGCTCATGTGGTTTAAATCTCTCCACTATAGCAGGGACTGGGTAAATGCTGATCATTCCATTTCCCCCTCCTGTGCATCCAGAAGGATTTTGTTGGTTCCACAGGACCTATTTGGCCAATGGAATATGATTCTAAGTGATGTGTGCTATTATCTTACTTTCCCATAAGACCCTCAGCTCATTCTTTCTTTTTAAATTGGATCACTTATTTGTGGAATATAGACAAACAAAAGGCCAGATAAAGCCAAACCTATAACAAACCTTAGAAATATGACTGTGCAACCCAGAGGTGGTAGGAAAAAGGAGAGAACAAATTGGAGGTGGAGAACGATCAACAGTGATGGAGGATGTGGTGATTTCTGGTGGGTCTGGTGTGCTAACAACATCTGAAGGTGAAAGATCCAATACTTGTAAGTCACATACAACATATAAACTAACATTACCTCAACCACAACAAAATATTAAAAAATATATAATGTAAGTGATGAAACCATGGACATATTACAGTAAAAAAAAAAAAAAAAAATCAACCGGTCATCCAAATGCAATATACAGAGAGGGATTTTGAGTAGGTCCTTGGGGACAGTAGCGTCACCAATTGCAAAAACCACTTCCTTAATTGCTCAATGGATGGATACTCATTACACACCTATCAAAGTGGTGATCAGAGCTAGAACTAAGCCGTACTTCTTGAGTTGCTAACATATTGGAAGTTTCTTTGTTTGCTTGCTTTTATCATGAACAGAACCAACTGTATCCTGACTAGACCAGATTAATGTGACTAGTTCTAAGTGTTTTATTTTTAAATAGGATCTTTGGATTTTACTTTATTTTTTTTTAAGATTTATTTACTTATACATACAAGAACTGAGGTACAGGCAAGAGGTGCAGTGGGTGAGAGAATTCACCAGAGACAGAGTGGGGAACAGAACAGGCAGACTGACTGAAATACACTGCTGAGGGGAGCAGCGGGGGAGTAAGGAGAGGTCTGCTGCACCATGTGGGTAGCTCCCTGACTGGCCAGGGATTGAATTTGTGCTGCAGAGGCTGCGACTAGCTTCATAGTGCTGTGCTTAACCCCTTGCACTACCATGGAGTCCCTTCTTTTATAATTTAACTTTCACCCCCGCACCCATGTGAAATAAATGCAGGCAAAAAGGAAAAGATCAAAGAAAAAAAAGTATGAATTCCTTAAACTTATGGGATCTCTCCCCTCTAAGCCTCTCTGCAATTACAAGGCTCTTCAGCCTTTCCTTATCTTACAACTGTCACAGAACACAAAGCATTTGTCTCTTGGCTTTTGTCAGCCAAATGATAAGACCAAGAGAATTTAATTACTTGAATCAAGTGAAGTGGAGGAATCACTCTTAAAGTACCATCATCCTTTCACAAATGCAGTTAAGATCTTTTTTTCCAGATTGTTTTTCTGGAGAATTCTGCCAAATATTTGTTTTATTATTTTTTTATAATAAGTTGTTTATTTTCTTGTATCATTGTTAATTTTTGGACAGTTTTTGATTTCTCCCCTCAGGTGGAGTCTCCATAGTTACCCCCATTGCCATAGTACCCATGATCCACCTCCACCATCCCTTGTGTCCTGACCTGAGGCAGGGGGGAGGGTGGGAGAGGAACCAAAACAAGGGAGGGAAGAGCACAAGGGTGGGTGACTATGGAATTAGGATTTTTTATATAGGGTTTTGGTATCTGAACAAGGTAGAGACAGGGTAGAATGACCCTAATCTGGACTGTGCAAGTGCAGTGTAGGACCACATCGGGATGCTTCTCTGTTGCCATGTTTAGAAAATGGCAACCAAGCCACATGCAAATGGTTGTTAATTAACCTAAAGTAATAGTAGGTGGCCAGGTTTTTTCCTTTACATTTTGGTTTAACTAGTTTGGGCCAGAATGAGTGACACAAAAAATTGTAAATAGCTTTCAATAGCAATTAAGGTTTGTCCTGTTATAACAAGTCTGTGTTTTACTTAGTGCAACTAAAGTGGTGTTTCTCCTCTCAAAAAAAGATAACTCAAGCTCTGTGTACTGGATTTTATCAACTCTTACCTTTATTCTTTCAATAATTTTCTCAAGCCTTATTTTGGAAGTGTTGGGTCTATAACAAACAAACAATACTGTTATTAAAAGCTTTTGAATTTTACTATTTTCTGTTGTACATCATGGTCTCTCTGGAATAGTTTCTGTGTCTTGTGAGTCTGGAAGCATTTTCTGAATTGTGATTTCTATTTTACTTTCAGTTTTCCCCACTCATAATCAGCTTGCTACTGGGAACAATTTTCAGTTTATGACTTTAAATTTCCATGTGTGTACATAAAGGTATTTCACATTTAAGTGCTTTTCAAAAAAACAAAGACAAAGAAAGAGAATCATTCTGTAAAATCTTCCTTCTTGACAAAAATACTACTATCACCACACTATTCATAGCATTGCATTCTCTAGTTTTTGATTCTTTATGTTTTCTTCATTTTTCATGGGCATTTTATCAACAACTCTGTTATTTCTAACTCCAGCATATATCTCAACTTTCACCTTTTCAATTGCCAATGCCTCTGTTCTATTTCATGCTTTTAATTCTCATCTCCATGCACAGCAGAAGGTAATAAACCAGAAAATCAGACTTGTCACTTTCATGGCAAGACTTTCATTTTACTAAAAATATAACCAACAACTCCTTAATTCAACATCTGCAAGACCCTGGTTACCTGGGGCTTGACTACATTTGTAATCTTACCTGGGGCAAACTCCATTTTTCACCTCCTTGGTCCTTCTTTGAAATTTTTGAAAATGCCAAGTTCTTAAATAATGACATTTTTTCCAAGTCATTCCTTGGCTTAATCTGCTATAGAAACCCTCTTTGTACTGTTCCATAATCTTTCTAAAAGCTGATTACTTGGCCTTTTCAGGTACTTAAAAGTAACTTTCTCAGAAAGACCCTTTAGGAAGAACACTTCTCATTAGTCAAGCTTACCTGATTAGTCTGAAACACCTATTCATATAACATATTACTTCTTTGTTTACTTGTACTTGTGTGTATGGTCCATGGGAGGAATGATGAGGTTATAGTGTGTAAATTTTAACATAAAAAAGTCAAGGATTATAACATTTACATACTCTGTTACCTAGATTGTATTTGTCACAAAGTAGTTCTTCAATATAATGTCAGTTATGTATAAAATAGTAATACTAGTAATTAATGTAGGTGTAAATGTAATAAATAAGTAAGCCGTGTTCTTGAAAATAATAAACAACATAATTATGATCCTAAGTTTGAAGTCCATGAGTAATGGCATTTATATTTTAATATGTCACCTCTCTTCAAATCACTTATGCAAATAACCATGTTTGTAAATAACCATATTTATGCCACTTGTATGTCAATTTTCTTCTTAGATTTGCTTAAAAAGAGATTTTTAACAGGCTTCTTCAACAGTTTTCTAGTTTTTACCTCAATTTCTCTAGTTCTTTTTATTTTCATTTATTACAAATATAATTCATTTAAGTTGTCAAATACGTAGAGGTTAGTCTAATACACCTTGAAGGTTTTTGGGAATTATAGAAAGTACACTGAAGTTCCTTGAAGAGTACATTTTCTGTCACTTTCATATAATAAGTTATCCTTTTTACTTTTATCATTTTCTGCTCTAGAAAACATTTTAAATATCATGTTCATATGTAAAGATTATAAATGAATATTGAATATTTATAATTGAAATATTGGATATTGAAATCAACAAAAGTCTAACTATGAAATGTAGGGATATAAAATATATTACAATTGAAACCCGCTCTGTACCATTGTATGTTTATATCCCTTAGTCTTCCGATTCCAGATAGCAAAGGATAATTTTCTTTAAATAGAGGTTTTCTTCTGTATTTAAAAAGGATTTTTTTTTGCTACTGTCTTTATTCCCCTCAACCATCATCACACAAATGACTGTTTAATCTTTTATGAGGTACAAGTGAGAAACTGTGATAACTGTAGACATGGAAAGTTTCTCTTGATTTCCTTTTGTTCTTCCTTACATAGTGACTCGTTTTCCTTTTTTTTTTTTTTTTTTTTTTTTTGATCAGTTCATCACTTGGGACAATAACAAGCAACAGCTGCAATACACAGTTTCTAAGTGAGTTCCCCAAGCCAGGATCCACTAGCTGTATTATACGCCTTCCAAATTACGGCAGGTGACCTTGTATCAAATATCTCACTGCTCATAATTCAACTTCCACAGCACACTGGAGGGCTGATGTCATATTTTTTTATTGTAGCAAGTCCACACATGTAATTGCCTATATATTTTACTTTAGTAAATGATGACCCTTAGACTAATGTACGTGTATTTCTTTTAATGGGGCTAAGTCATGATGAACTTAGCAAGGGAAAACCACACCTACAACAAATTTTGTATATATCATTCTTTTTCAAGAACTTGGCTTTAATTGGTGAATATTTGAAATACATTTTTGCTTTCTATTTTCCCTAATTTTGATCTTCCTGGAAGTAGATTTAGTTTATTTGTTCAACTTTTCTATATCAACAATCATTAATCTTTTATATGATTTTAATTAAAATGCTTGAAGCTATAAATTTCCATTTTGATAGGCATTATATTTTATTATTTAATTTTTAGTAGTTTCTAAATATTTTATGATTTCTTTTTTGATTCATAATTTATTGATAATCATGTTGAAGAATTTCCAGACATGTACTATATATATTTTTTTTTGGATTATGGACACCTAAATTAATCATATGGAATGAGAATGTCAACTGTATGATGGCAGTGTTTAAATTTTTGTTGAAACAGATTTTATTGTCTAAGACATGGTAGAGCATTGTCATTTTTTCATGTATGCTGTGTACATAAATTTCATGTCCATAGTTCTATATATACATTGAATTATTCTACTCACTATTTTTTATTTTTTCTGATCTTACAAATATTTGAAAACTGTGTTTATTAATTATGAGAGGTTTTTAAATTTATTTGTCATCATCAAGTGGATCTTTAAATTTCTGCATTTATTTTGCTTTCTAAAGTTTAATATTATTTTATACATTATTATAATGTAACATATTAGCAAACTGTGACATAATTATTAATAGTGTAATTCGCTTTACATATATGTTATTCTCATTTAAGCCAGTTTACACATTAAATATTGAATTGTTTTACATTCATCATATACTTCAGGCAATCTGTTCATTAATCTACAGGTCAACTTATTTTTTATTTTTGTTTTTTATTCAATACATTAATTGATTTGATATTTGTAGTGACACTAGTTTTTAAATGTATAAGTAAAATTTAACTTTTCAAAATTGTCCTTTTTTTAAAATTACTCTGTTTTTGTTCACATTTATATTCTGTTATTTTTAAAACCATTCTATTGTCATTTATTCTACTTTATAATTCAATATGTGGAGTCTTAAATCTTAATTATACTGGTAGTTTTCCTGCTGACTCATCTCCTTTTGTTTTGTCATTTTATGTTGTGACATCACAGGCAGTTGAACTTAATTAACTGAACTTGCAAAACTTGACAGTTGATCCCTCAGAGACTACAGTACATCCTAATTTAAACTCATCTATTGGTTTTTGCAAATTGCAATTTATGTGAAGCAAACTCTAACAAAAATAGTTCTTAGAAAAACACGATTTTGTGTATACTAGGATTATTTTTCTCATCAATGCTATAACAGAATGACATTGAACAAGATAACGTTAGTCCAGGACCTGCTTTATTGCATTTTTTTCAATGACAGGTGCAGGCATTGCTACATACTCAGGAACTAACAGTTAGCTGTATCTTTCTGAGTCTGGAGACAACAGTTATAAAAAATTCGAGACAGAGTTAGGAGTAGATTTGTAATAAAATTTCTCAGGGTGCCATTTTGTCATACATTGCTCCAGTTTCAATGACTTGTTTCTTTATTGTTCTGTTTTTTTTTGTTTGTTTGTTTTTGTTTTTTGGTTTTTTTTTTGCAGCTTATTCTCAGTAGGGTATTCCTTTGGGCTCTGTGACTGCCTGTGATAGATGTTTTCGTTCCAAATACAAATGTTAAAGTCTATGCGGTTTCTTGTTCTCCTTGAGTAGTCTTTAAAAACACTATTCTATAGACTCAAAGTTATCAAATTTTTCTATCAGGTCAAACCTTGATTTTGACTAGTAAGTATAATCTTCACTCTGTTTTTGTTTTAGAGTCTTGGCTGTTGAGCTCATTTTTGAAATAAAACATAACAATTTTTTTATATTTAATAAAATTTCCTACTTATTTTTATGGTAAAAAGTTTGTTTTTTATGATACTGTATTTTCAGAAACAGAATTTTCACCATTTCTATCATACAAAAATGAAATAGTGATAAAATATCAGAGTCAAAATGTCCTCAAAAATTAATTGGAATAATGTCTCTTTCAATGCCAGAGTTCATCCTATAATGTCTCTGCCAGATAATTATCTATCATTTGCTAAATACTATGGGAGAATTCCTGTTCCATGACAGAATATAAATGTTTTCATTTTCCCATTTATTTATAATTAATCTTCTTCCCATTAAGTTGTAACTTGGAGTTTTTAATTGTCTTTTTCCTGTATACATAAAATTTCTACAAGTTTGATGCAAACTTATGCTGACAATCTTATTCTTGCAAGCCAGATCGTATAAACTCATGTGTACAATGTATTAAGCATTTAAGAATAAGGACCGATAAATCATAAAAATTACGAAATGTGGGTTTTAACACCAAATCATCCTGGGAACAAGACCAATCTTAAAATGATTGACTCAAAAATACTGTAGAAACCAATACTCAGCGTTCAAGAATCATGCTTTAAACATTTTAAGAGCCCTTTAAAATAGATCCCACAAAATATAAGCTCTTAAGACAAATTCAAGCGAAAATAGTGTAGGACTCATATATTGGCCAAGACAAGCAAACCAAGGCTCAGCTGGGACAGTGAGATTGAGAAATATCTTGAACATGGATACTGTCCAAGGGAAATTCCTGCTGATAGAAATACAGAACTATGAGTGGAAACAAAACTGATCCCAGTAGACTCTTTAGATCCCTGAAAAAGGTAATTTCTAAAATAACCTTAGGAAAGGCAGAGAAACCCAAATTATATACACTTGTTTCTCCAGAGAAGTAGTCTGAGAAAGCTGTTAATAAAACTATATACAAGTTCTATGTATTTAAAAATTTGTAAAGCCAAGTTAGTATGCATATACAGTAGGGCAAAGATGAATGGACAACAGAAAATACTTTAAAAGGTAGAGACTTCTGTGATTTTTGTTTCTTTTTTTAAAAGGAAAACTCAGACTCAACCTTGCCTATGTTTATTGATAGAGTGTTTCTTGGCTTTCATTCAAGGTCCTGCTCTTAGCTCCCAGAGGATCAATTCACTTCAAAGTAAATTTCAAAGACTGTTCACATAGTGTTTAAAAACATCTATCAGGATGAATGTGAGTCGAATTTTTCAGAGGTCTTACAATGCTCAGTGTGGCATAGTAAATTTACAATGTTTTCATTTTTGAGCATCTTAGGTTATTTATTTTTATTGATTTGTAAAAAAATATTTCTTTAGAATGCAATCTATAAGCACTGGATGCATACTTTATTTCTCCACAGCCCCCTGGTGTGACAAATACAAAATATCCTGTGAAATAGCAAAATTATCTTAAAGTGCATTTCGAGAAAATAAACACAGGTATACAATTTAATGAATGGATCTGCAGTCATATTCCGAAAGCTTTTTTTTTATTTTTGAATTCAGTTTGTTATCAAAGAATGTATGTCCCTTGAAATTCCCTTCCTTTAATGATATCCATAAGACATGAAATAATTTTCCAGTTATTTCTAGATAAAATGCTATAAAAGCTATAATACCAAAAAGCTGATAAATCAACTTGGATCAAAATTGTGGGTTGCTAAGAAATTTCATATTGAACTATTTATACCGATAACATAAATGAGACTTCTTTATTGCTGTTGTCTTCCTGATCTATTGATAGTATATCTCTTTTATATATTCTTTCATATATGAGAATTGGGGTGTAGGACAGAGGAGCAGGGGGTGAGAGGATTCACCAGAGACAGAGTGAGGAGCAGAACAGGCAGATTTTACTGAAGTGCACAGCTAAGGGGAGTGGTGGGCAAGGCAGAGAGGTCTGCTGCACCATGTGGGTCACCTCCTTGGATGGGATTCAAACTCAGGCAGTAGCAGAGAAAGGGCTGATACATAACCCCCTAGCCATCAGGGAGGCCCTATATGTCTTTATTCTAATTCTACTTGTTATTCCTTCCGGAATACATCAGGGTTTATATGTCATTAAATACATGTTTGTGGCTGAATATGTTCTACTTAACTATTTTTTTATTAAGATAAAATCGACAGAGCATTGCATCTGTTTTAGATGGATAGCATGAGCATTTCATATTTGTATATATTGCAAAATGGTCACCTCGAAAAGTCTATTTAACATTCATTACTATGGTAGTTACACAATTTTTTTTTCAAATCTACTCTTTTAGCGGACTCAAATATTCTCTAATGCAGTATTATTACCATTGCTTATTATGCAATTTATTGTAGCTCTAGAACTTGTTTATTTTAGAAGGAAGTTTGTTCACTTTGACCACTTACATACCCCCCATCTCCACACCTCTGGCAACCATCAATCTGTTCTTTGTACCTAAAAGCTCAGTTGCTTCTTGGTCTCTTTATATTCCATCTATACCTGAGATAACATGTTGTCTTTCTCTGCTTGATTTATTTCACTTAACCTATGCCCTCAAGTTTGATCCCTCTTATTGCAATAGCCAAGATGTCATTCTGTTTGTTTGTTTGTTTGTTTTTAATCACCAAGTAACAAAGCATTATACGTGCCGTCCAATATTGCTTAATAATGGGGTACATTCTGAGAAATGTGTAATCACACAATCCTGCATGGCATAACTATTGTGACTGCTGTCATATATGTAGAGGTCACTGCCCCAGTGCCATTAAGTGACACAACTGTATTCTTTATCCACTTCATTTATACATCATCCAGAGAGGGACATTCAAGTTACATCCATGCTTGGCTATTACAGTAAACATGGGAATTAATTAATCTTTTTCACTTATTATTTTTGTTTTCATCAGATAAATAACCAGAGTATTTATTGTTGGAATTGCTGGATCACATGCTACTTCTATTTACATATATTTTTAGCAAACTCCATAGTATATTTTTTATTGTAGCTGCATCAATTTATATTTGTCCCAACAGAACATAAGGATTTCCATTTGTCTACATCCTTACCAATACTTGTAATGTGTAACATTTTGATTTACATTTCTATGATGATTAGTGATGTTTGGAAACCTTTTTCATCTACCTATTGTCCAACGGTGTGTTATTTCTGGAAAAATATCTATTCAAATCCTTTGTCCATTTTTAAATCAGAATGTTGGGTTTTTGACACCTTATCTAACATATGAGTTGGAAATATGCATCCTATTCAGGATGTTTCTTTTTAGTTTTGTTAATGGTTTTCTTTGCTGTGTAGAAATTTTCAATGTACTCATTTGTTTATTGTCATTTTTGTTCCTTGTGCTTTTTAAAAAAGTATTTATAGGATAGGGTAACTTGATTTTGTTTGAGTCAATTTAGATATAATTGATCCAGTAATGGGGAGAGAGAAAGGTGTTGAAGACACAGAAGAAAGTACAATTCCTGTGCAACATTCTTGATAATTAATTGTGTGATTAGATTCAGGATGCAGTTGGGGATGTCAGAATGAAGAACATAAGTGTGAATGTAGATTGAGTTATAGATCTGGTGGTAGAAACCTGAAGAATTTTTCATTTGAACTTTTATTTTCTCTGATGAGTTAAATTAAACTCATGAGGGTACTAAGGAAGGTGAAACAGGGTGCAGTCCTTAACAGACTCCAGTAGATTTTAAAAATATTCTTGTGCATAATGATGTAAATTGGTAGAGAAGAGTGAGAACAGAGTCAAATTTGGGGCTCCAGTAAAGTAATCCACCGATAATAATAATGATCTTAACCTGTGCCCAAGACACTTGTTCATAATGTTGCTCTTAGGGGTTTTGGTGCAAACATACACCTCTGTCACCTGGATGGATTACTCTTATGTGCTTTGTTCCTGTACTTACTTTCTGTTTCCAGTTTACTTACACTTATATGCTGATCCAGTTTATTTATACTCATATGTTGATCAAATTTTCCCATGACAGAAAATAATTTCATACATAGTTACAAGGTTATGTGAAGTGAGTTATTTACAGAATCTCCCCACACTTTTGATTATTGACAAGGAAAATTCTATCTCTTGAATGTGCATATTCATAGTGGGTGGGTGTAGATTTAAAAGTTTTGGGCTTGAAATTAAATTTCCAGGTTAGCTTTGTTTTTTACTCTGATGCAAAAAAAATAAAAAGAATCGGACACTCCCAAATTGGCAAAAATTTATCAGAGCAATGCCAGAAAGCAATCAAATGAATAACTATAATTCAAATATCTTTGAAAAATTTTAATATTTGTAAGTATATTTCTGCATTCACAGCTATTATAGAGTCAGAGAGCAATGAAAGAAAGCTTCCTTTACTCTTGAAAACATATCAGATATGTTTTGAATTATCCTCACTTCAGTTATTTTGGTAAAAATAGACTTGGGGTCAAAGAACTAGTAGAATATACTTTAGGTAACAATAAAATCTAATAATGATACATCAATTCCTTACTAAAGCTCTTACCAAAATCTTGTCAAATAAAACAGGGACCCACAGTTAATTTTGCATTTCAGATAAACAATGAATGATTTTTTTTCGAACGACAGATTTGTGCCATACTTATGGTAAAAAGATATATTTTTTAAATCTGAAATGCAAATATAATGTTTCCTGTATTTGTATTTTGCCAAATTTATAAACACTAAGCCACACATACCCATTACAGTTGATTTATAATTTCATTTCATTGGATGAGCATGTGCGCACACACTTTGTACGCACACACACACACAGGGTTGCAATTTTTTTTTCCATGTAAATCATCAAATTGTCACTGTGGGCTCCATGTAGCACACTGTCAGTGCCCCAGCCATAGGATAGCCACAAACACATCTGCATGGCAGAGCTTCTTATTTCAAATATCTATGACTGTGACAAGGAGATTTTTTATGTGACAATAAGAACCCCCTTAATACAAGATAGGCCAGAGATGTGTGTGTGTGTGTGTGTGTGTGTGTGTGTGTGTGTGTGTGTAGGGGGGAGAGAGAGAGAAAGAGAGAGAGAGATATCCTAGACAGAGTCCTCATCAGTCACAGACACGGACTTGGTGGATGAGAAGTCCAGTATCCCTGCTCCAGTGTCTGTCATGTAAATAGCATCCACCCTTGTGTCTTTGCAACCCTCTCTCCTTCTCTTACTGATAGATCCCCTCCTCCCCTAGTGGAGCAACATTCTCTGAAATTTTGAGAACAGTTAACCTCACTCCAATGTTTGTACCTGAATGCTCATTTTTGAATTTTTATCTGGAAAAACCTAGACTCAACGTTAATAATAACATCCAAACCTTATTGTGGTCTGGATATATGTGTATCATACAGAATTAAGGCTCTTGTCATACCTGAGATAGTTGGTAAATGTCATGATTCCTGATCTGTGTGATAGATTTCCTGAATTAGAACCACTTAGCTGGCATCCAGAAATGCACAGACAGGATACACTCCCCCTCCAACTAGCTCTTATGTAGTTAATCTAGCACCAGCATTTATGTCACTGCTCTAAGATCTATTGTCATCAGGAGGAATCTCTATTTGTAATTCTGTTAATTAAATTTCCTAGAAAGTGGCCTAATGCAGTAAGTACCTACTGGTCTCAGAAACAGAATTCTAACTTTGATAATTACTGTGCAATCTTGTATACATGTACATACTCTTTATGGCTATGTTCTTAAGATGGAATGCATGGGGTGCCTTTATGCTTTGCAAGGTCCATTAGTTACTCTTTTAGTCAAATTATCTATAGTCTCAACTTCTCTGCTTTGCATTAGAACCCCAGCTGAGTGGGTTTGAGTGACAGAGAAAAGAAAGTCATTAATCATCCTCTTTTAGAGTGGACACCTTATGTTCTGAAGACATTTTATGTTATGCAGAGATCAAGTGTTCAATCCACCTCCTTGATTATACTTTCTATTCTGAATTGTTCTGCAGTACTGTAATGAGTTTTCTCTTTTTAAAACCTTGAACTTAAGGTTTTAAGGTTACACACACACACACACACACACACGAGTTTATGACTGGATTATATTATTTAATTCTAGCAATTATGGCTAGTTGTATGGGCATAAAATCATCAATAAGAGCTATTGATACCCTGATATCTTATTTTATTGTATTTTGACACTTCTGTTTGAAGCTAGTCCTTTGGTCTGACATTTCCATTCTTGTTAATATTGACTTACCCCATGGATATCAAAATAATTTGTTTGTACTCACCTGCTTTTCTGACACTTTCCCCTAAAATATAAGATCAAATAAAATAGAAGTCTAAAGTCTCATACATTTAACAAATTTTACTAGGCATAGAAAGAAATGTCTTATTCTCTCTGAGTTCTGAAATTATTTTAGAAAATGATTAAATCTTTAGAGTCAAGTCCCTCCCCAGATGTGCATTATTGAAATTATCATTATCAAGAAAGCTGTATAGACTGTGCATACTTATTTGAGATATATGTAAATCAGATTACAGGTAGATTTTAAGGTATTTCTATATTATAATTTATTACAGAAATTATAATTTAATTGAATTCCATTTAAATATGACAGAGGCAGTTCCTTAAAATGTTTCAAGAGCAGTAAAACAAAATACATATAACTTTCTTTGTATTTATTGAAAATCCTTGAAATCTTTCAAATTTAGATGGTGATAGATAACTACACTCCATCTGTCTGCTGTTAGAATTAAAAATTTGCAGAAATTGAATAATTTATGGAAATGCATTTTTTCTCTTTTTCAGTAGGCACCTGCAAGGCTTTTTATTTATTGACTTTTATATTTAAATTGAGGTAAGAGGGCCTCCCAGTTGACTTAACGATTAAGTCTCAGCACTATCACCACTAATGGCCACCTCAGTCTAGTGATTTGGTTGTTTCATTAACAGTTAAGAGAAAAAGGGACCTCCCTGGTGGTACAAGGGGTTAAGCATCAGCACTATGAAGCTATCTGCAACTACTGCAGCATGAGTTTGTTCCCCAGCCAGGGAGGTGAGCCACATGGTGCAGCAGACCACTTCTGTCTCACCCGCTGCTCTCCTCAGCAGTGTATTTCAGTAGATCCGCCTGTCTGCTCCCCACTCTGTCTCTAGTGAATCCTCTCACCCCCACTGTACCTCTGGCCTATACCCTAGTTCTTCTATACAATTAAATGTGTGTGTATATATATATATACACCACCACCAAAGTACTTACAGCCTTTTCCCATAGACCATTGGGTGTCCTCACCCCATTATCCCATCCCACATGCCCTCTGATTAGCCTCAACACAGCAATCATGTTTCTAGGGTTTATTCCGGTTTATTTTTGCCTGCCTCTTTGTCTTATTTCTCTATGCTCCACATTTGAGTGAAACCATTCAATAATTGTCTTTCAGCTACAAAAAGAGATGAAATCTTGCCGGTGGTGAGAGTTTGGAAGATACTGGAAAGGATTATGCAAAGTGAAATAAATCAGAGGGGATTTATATTCTTAAACAGTATGCTGTCTTTTGCAAAAAGTAAAATTTGTGGCTTAACAAAGCATAAAAATGGTTAAAAAACAAGACTTTTTATAAGTGAGCTTATTTCTTTCTTATTGGATCATGTACATCACTTTGAAGGTCTGTAATTGTATGCCAATTTTAATTACCATTACTCAGCAGTGTGAATCTTAACTCCCCTAGAGAATCTGTGCAAGCAAATCCTGCAGGGCTGCACAGGATTAGGAGTCTCACAGGAGGGCTTTAGTGCTCTGCACTTGTAAGTGAAGGAAAGTGGCTTCAGTTTCAGTGACTTTTCTGTGACTTTCTGACCTTAAGCATATCATGAAAAGCCCTTCTTTTCAGATTCATACTCTCTTTTGCCATCTGCCCTCCCATAACACGGTGTCCTACCAGCCAAATGGAGTATTAAACATTTCATTTCTCGAGAATCATGAACTTTTTATTACACAGATGGGAACATTAAGGTCTATGAAAGCTGAGTTGTTTCTTCAATGTTATAAAGATGGTCAATTTACAGAATTAAAGGAAGAACTGAGACTATGTCTTGCCTTTTATTATTTTTCTAATGCTGTTAATAAAATAGTAGGGACGTAAGATTTTATAAGGGCTTTTGGAAATCTGTTCTATTTGACTAAGTAACATTGTGAGTTCATGATCAGTAATTATATTTATTGTAAAGTTTAGGAAACATATGACCTTATTATTTCTCAGGAACCTGTTCAGCAGAGAATAACTGTCCCTAAATCTAAACACAGATAACTTAGATTCAATTCTCAACATGTTCATATTAATTAAATAAACTGTATAATTTAATAATCCCCTCCCTGCAAAAAATGGCATTGCATATCAAAACAAAACATGCATCTGGAAATGTTGAAGTACTTATTTATGTTTATATACATATTAATTTAAAAAATTCTTTGTAGTTTTTTGTGGTTGTTTGGTCTAATTAGATATTGAGATGATAAAACTAAAAGTTCATTCCATTGTTTGAGGAAATAATAAATTTCCCTCATAATACAGAAGAATTTCAGCCACTGGGTCAACTGAAACAAATGGAAATATCACAGTTTCACAAGAAAATATTAAGTATGCATGCTTTCATCATTTTGCATAATCCATATAGAAAGTTAGTCCACTGACTATAATTTAGGAAGAGTGTAGTAGATGTTACTGATTATGATATTAATCACAGGAGAATTAACTATAGAACAATGATCAGAAGTAATATAATGGAAGATAGACACATTAGACTCTTCACCTCTGAAGACCAAGAGTCTCAGTCCGATCTACCTGTGAGTAAAGAATTCATTGAGGTAAAGGAACAGGCATAGGTCTTCGTTAAAATATTTGCTTTGTAAATGTATAGCTGTGATAAAAATGTAGATTATTTTTTAAATTGTGTTTTTTTTTATTAAGGTAACATTGGCTTATGATACTGTATATGATTTAGGGCTATGTGTTCACGCTACTTCAGATGTAAGTGACCACACCACGTTCAACACCAAACCCCCTGCCTCAGTCCATCAGGCTTCCTCTCTCCTTTATCCCCACTCTCTAGCTCCTCCCTCTGTAGCTTCAGGTCTGCAGTCAGGTTTCTGGAGTTTGATTTTGTTTTGTGTGTTCCTTTGCTGATTCTTTATGTAAAATGTAAAGTCCGGGCCTCCCTGGTGGCTCAAGGGGTTAAGTCTCAGCACTCTGAAGCATCAGCAGCCACCGCAGCACAAGTTCAATATCTGGCCAGGGAGCTGACCCACAGGGCACAGCAGACCCCTCCTGTTTCACCTGCTGCTCCCTCAGCAGTGTACTTCAGTCATTACACCTGTTCTTCTCCCCACTCTGTGTCTGTTTAATCCTCTCACCCCCCACACGTCTGGCCTATACACCAGTTCTTATATGCAGAAATAAATGAATCTCAAAAAAAAATTAAGAAAATGTAAAGTCCACAATGAGGAGTTTGAATATTATTCCAAAATGCATTTAAGGGAGTAATATCACATAGAAGATTCTTTGAGTCAGTGGGCATGAGACAAATGCCTTAACTGAAGAAGTAGGAAAAGGATGGAAAATAAATATTACATGACAAAATACTTCAGCTCTAACAATTAGATGGCATCCTACCATTTGCAACAACATGATCGAACTGGAGGGTATTATGCTTAATGAAAAAAGTCAGACAGAGAAAGACAAACTTCATCTGAATTCACTGTACATAAAGAAACAAAACATCAGTAATTGAATCATCTGGCAGAAGTGTGAACATATGAATCAATTTTAAAAATAAATGGGAAATGATAAACAATCAAACACAATCTGAATTTCATTCTTTTTTCAGTGGTATTAGTAATTATTAGGAGAGTTGTAATAAGCACTAAAAGACTTTAAATAATCAAGAAAACTGAAAATATTCCCTAACACAAGTTGATTCATGACACACTATTATAATCAATTTTTAAAAAATGTATGAATATTTGCTCTCCTGTTTGTCATTAACATTCTGATTTAATCGGTGGACTTAAAAGAGTGACAAAATAAATGGCTTCACTTCAGCTTCCCAAGAAGATTGGTTTGTATCTTGCTACCTTTGTATTTGTTCTAATGAAGGGCTTGAAAAATTGAGATAGCTCTATCGCAACATTATTTTAATAAGTCTTCCCTTTTAACTATCTGGGGAAATATTAATTTATGCTGAACTGGGATAGAAGCAAGACAGTGTCAGTTATATCCTAATTACAATGATATTGCTGTTACTCTAAACTTTACTCTTTGCAAATATCAAAACACATTTGTTGAATTAACTAACTGTGGCACCCTGTATTTAAATTTCGATAAATGAATATTATGTGAATTTCCGACGATGCATTCATAGGTGATTAAAGTGTGTGGGTTCTTAGTTCCTGTTCTTGTAACTCTTACAGAACAGATTTCATGCAGGTGCTAAAGAGGCTGAAGGAGTGAAATGTTTCCACTAGTATTAGGTTCTTGGCTTTGAACTATTCCTCCTCTCCACGACTACTAAACCCAATTTGACCAAGTAACTGGTACTAAAATCACAGTCTGGAGGAGCAGATTCTGTATAATAAGGAACGTGGAAGTTCTCTACTCCTTTGGAAATTTGAACATTTAGACCTGAGCCTCTCCAGTCCACCCTATAAATGCTTTGGGTTTTCTGCTCCCCAGAACTGTCATTCTGAGCTTTTCTCATTATGTAATATTTTTAATAAAGGCTTGAACTAATGACTTCCCCACAAGTTAATGAGTCACCTTCTGTGAAATTTCCCAGGACAGCATTCTCCTAATTATTCAGTTGAAATTTTTGTGGAGTAACAGACACAAAGAACTGTCAAGCGATGTCGCAACCTTTGACCCTTCCTTACTGCATGTTATGCTAACCACCTACTGCTTCCAAAACATAGTGTAAGCAAAATTGAATTAGTTTACTACGTTATTTTTAATAGGATGCAAACTCCTTGACATCTTGAACATTTTTTTTTTTTTACATTTTAAAAGGACAGGTTTATTAGCAAAAGGAGAAAGAAAAGAGGAGCTGCATAGTCACAGGCAGGCAGGATAGCTGCCATATTTATTGCCTGAATGATGGAGATGCCCTTCAGGCTGAAAGAGATCTTCTCTATCCTTCTCCGAAATGATGTCTCTCAAACTTAAGCACACATCTGAGACATGCCCAGAGCTTCTGATTCTGTATTTCCAGTGTTGGGGCTTAACATCACACTTGTAACAAGCTCCCAGGTGATATTGATGCTGATGTTCCAGCCAACAAACCTACAACCACTGTTCCCAAGTAGCTTCCTTCCAGGGGAAAGCTGAACCAAATTACAGATATTTTAGAATTTTCCTCCCCCTTTCATGTCTTCATTCAGGTATAATCAATATACAAAAAAGTCATGCATATTAATAGACACAATTCCTGCCCATCTATTATTTTTCCTTCTCTGCTTTCCCCTCATCTTGCCTCCCTCCCTTACTGCTTCTTCCTACTCCCTCTCCACTCCTTGCTCTTCCCTCCTGCCACTACAATGATGACAGGAACACAATATAAAGTGTGTCATCTTTCCAGCATATTGTCAAGCATACACTACAACGACAGAGTAAGGTTTCTTAACACTATGTTGTGTACTAGTGCTCTAGAACTTATTCCTTTTCCATAATTGAAACTTTGTACCTTTTCTTGTTCTTTCCCAAGAAAGTGCATTTTAACAGAGAATTTCTGTTGTGTTTCTATTCTACACTGCATCAATAGTTGAAAGATTGAATACTTCAGTGTTCTGTGTATACAAAGGAGGCTGAAAGCACAAACATTTTTAATAGATACCTAATCATGGGAATTTATCTACCTCATTATATAAGACAGTGCAGAGTTTTACATTATTTACATTCATTTAAAATTATTAAGTTTGTTTTAGTGATGTAGAAAGTAACATGACTTTATATACACATTTTTTGTTTAGCTAGAAACTCAAGATGCCTTTTTTAAAAATCAAAATCAAGAAAGAACAAAAAATGTTCTTTTTTTTTTAAAGATCCATCTATCCATGTATACAAGAACTGGGGTACAGGTCAGAGGTGCAGGGGGCAAGAGGATTCACCAGAGACAGAATGGGAAGCAAAACAGGCAGACTGACTGAAATACATTGCTGAGGGGAGCAGCAGGATAGACAGGAGAGGTCTACTGCCTCATGTGGGTTGCTCCCTACCCAGGGATCAAACTCATGCTTCAGAGGCTGCAGAGAGCTTCACAGTTCTGTGCCCAACTCCTTGGGTACCACCAGAGAGGCCCATCAGAGACACCCAAATGTTCTTTTAAAGGGCAAACTGGGGCCTCTCTGGTGGCACAGTGGGTTGAGCCCAGCACTGTGAAGCTGTCTGCAGCCTCTGCAGTGCCGGTTCAATTCCTGGCTGGCCAGGGAGATTTCCACATGGTGTATTTTGGTCCTTCTGCCTTTTCTGCTCCCTGCTCTGTCTCTGGTGAATTCTCTCACCCTCCTGTGCCTCTGGCTTATACTTCAGTTCTTCTATAAATAAATCTTTTTTTTTTTTAAAGGGCAAACTGGTGCTATTTTATAATGTAAAAGTAAACTACATTGAATATATTAGTTTTTAATACAATAACATCCTAAAATAAGTAAGTAGTATTAGATAATCATTTTCTTGAGGTTGAATCCTTTTCTTATGGATTCGCTCCTTTGAGTAACCTCTTTGACAATGCATTATTTTATTTGATATATGCACTGCGACCATCATTAGCTGTAAGAGGCTAAGCTTCTTCCACCTCATGAGTATGTTGCTACATCTGTTTAGTGAGAAGAGTTAGTTATGTATTTTACATGAGCTTGAGGAACTGTTGCCCATTCTTTACACATCTTACTTTGTTCTTAAAGATGAATAAATAGCCTTTATTCTCATGCACATTTTATAAGACAAACATCTGTGATCACATCATTTAGTTTAATTCTCTTGCTCTGTTCTACATGAAATGAATATTCTATTTCCTGATGGATTTCATGCTACCTTTCCATCAGGGTATGCGGAGAAGCTCTTCATCACTGAAAATCAACATCGTAATTTTTCTCAAAATATTATAATTAGGTGGCTCTTCAACACCTTCTTATTTTTTAAAAAAGGAAACCAAGAAGCAGAGCGATTGAATGATTTGTTAGGTCAAAATCACACAGCTGTAGTCATACAAATGCCAGAATCTACCTCCCTGTCTTAGGAGATTGTCACTCTCTGCACTGTCTAGGATGGAGCCAAATGTTGTTAATCTAAGAAAAAACAACTTGTATATCTGGTAACCAGCACAACAAAAAGAACATTGGTTGTCCCTTTGAATGTACTAGATATATCAGTTAAAAATTATATATATATATATATATATATATATACACACACACATATATATATATATATACACAGAGAGAGTTATATATAGTTGTATAGTCCATTAACAAACCATTGCACAGAGAAGTTCTAAATGTATAAAAGTTTTGAAGAAACCAAATAGTACAATATAAATTCCAGAGAGAGTCATCATTGTTATATAATACAAAAATATTTTTTACAATATTAAGAGTTAGGGGCCTCCCTGGTGGTGCAGGGATTAAAGACAGCACTATCAAGCTATCACCAGCCATTGCAGCATGAGTTCGATCCCCGGCCGGCCAGGGAGGTGACCCACATGGCACAGCAGACCTCTCCTGTCTTCCCACTGCTCCCCTCAGCAGTGTATTTCAGTAGATCTGCCTGTTCTGCTCCCTACTCTGTCTCTGATGAATCCTCTCACCCCCCACACCTCTGGCCTACACCCCAGTTCTTATATGCATAAATAAATAAATCTTTTTAAAAAATAATTTTCAATTATTAAGAACTATAATTATTCTTACATAAATGAAACAAATGATCATTTGGGGGGAAATTAAATATGTATGTGTATATACACTATATATATATATATAAAAGCATATGTGTATGTGTGCATGTATACATAAATATGTAATGCTTATGTGTGTTTGTGTATGTATATATATAATGGTGTATATATGGAAGATTAAAAAACTTTATTTTAAGAGGCAGCAGCTCTTAGACTATTGTAGCTGAAAAGCATTAGGGGGATACTGATACTGTTATGGGCACACACCAGTGGGCACTTGAATATCCGACTCAATACTGCAATAAGAACTTAATACACCAATTATCAATGGAATCTTGTAGTTTACTGAAAGCAAAAAGCAAGAGACAGAGCTCCTGGGAGACCACTTCAAAAGAAGAGGTGCTCCATCTGAGCCCCAGCTCGTGTTGATAAGATAGCGTGTCTCAATTATTTCTACTTTGTCTCCAACTTTTCCTCCACCTTGTTTTCCTCATTAATTTTTCTTTTCTTGGGTTGTTCAGATTCACTGGTCATACTGTCCAAGTCTCCGACCTTAGTGCAAGTCCTCTGTGGGAAAGTCTTGGGAACTTGTTGCTCAAATTCTGAATATTCCTTTGAGCAAACATTTTTTCACAGTTATTTTTATGGAAGATTACCCCAACCTCTCTATTCCACCATGAAATGGGTGGGGTACCTACACAGTATGTTTTCCTAGTTTTCATAAAACACAGTTTGTTTCAAGGAAATGAAGAATTATAGTCTTTCTCTAAAAATAAACATTTTTTTCTAACAATGCCAACTTTATGTCACAATCTGTTTTCTGTACAATGACCCTCCCTTCTAGTATCCTGGTAAAGATATATAAAGGCCACTGTTAGATTCATTTCCAAATTGTTGTAGTCTTTTTGAAGACATTTGGAGATAGTAATTCCACAGGTGTGGTGTCAATAATGCAAATGACCTAACTTTAGCGACAACTGGAATGAGAGAGTACATGTCATCTTTAACATCACAGCCTCATGGTGGCACATGAAACGGAGGGAAAAAAAAAATCTAAGACATCTCAAAAGTGCTCAAATGACAAAAAAAAAAAATGTAAATTTATTCATGGATATACCAGGTATGTTACACTGATATAATAGAATGATTACAAGGATTTTTCCCCCCACATCTCCTGAAATTATCTTTTATTAAATCTAGTGCAAGCATTACTATCTAGTTCCATTATTTAAATCTTCTCTATTTTTTTAAGTTAATATTACCTATATTTACAGAGATTTCAAGTTCTGTGAAAGTTAATGTCCTGAAGAATCTGAAAGTCTACTTTTAAAAGAGAAACATCATTCTGAGTCAATGACAAGCTGAGCAAGGGTTCTTATTATTTTTAATGTTCTTTTAGTTCGTAGCACAGTTGAAACAAGAGTAAACAGAAAGAAAAAATAGTGTATCTGTTTTCATTACATCATTTTTATCTCTTGACAGCATCACATTTTGGAATGAGAAATTTTTCCAAATCTATAGAGAAAGGCTAAGAGGATTCTTGTGTTTGCTCAGATATCGTCTGAAAGATTACATGTGAAAAGCAATGCTAGTTGCAGTAGTTTATAAGGAATTATTTAATTGCGTGAAAGAAGAAAGCCTGAAGTAATAATCCTGAAGTGTAGTAAGGGTGTTAGCTTTTATAGTTGTCTTTTAAAAAAAGTCTACCAAGAAAATAAATACATTTTAGATTTTGGGACAGAATATGTGTTTCTATTGTCTAATTAAGTAGTAATTCTACAGTTTTCCTTCTGAGGAATTTTTAAACTGTTTAGATTCCCTAGATGCGGTAGAAACAGGAGGTTCAAAGCCCAGCAAGATGGGGGAAAAATGGTAGAGAGAAGGATTTCTACCAGAAGAGGGGCTGGGGCTATTAGGTGGCAGTAGCAGCTGTCCACTCCACCTTAACAAGTGTGGAGAAACATGTTTTGTCAGTTTTCAACTGATGGACATTTTTATTTGCTATTTTTTCATATTATATGGAGTCAATTGTGGATCTTTGGGTACTTATGGGATTTTTGTTTGCATTTTATTTTGTCATTGACCTTTGAAAATTAGTCTAATTGCTATGTCAGAGGGAATTAATGTATTAACAAAACTGCCTTCCATAAATGATGAAACATTGTCTCATAATTTCAGAAGCGTGTCTTCATTAGTTCTATTATTATTACTTATTAGGGTTCAGCATAAGATGATGTCATAAAGAGGCTTAAAAAGGCAGTAGTTGCATAAGGTAGTTTATTTTTCTATCATTACAAACTACAGCAACTGGAATTGTTTTTGACATGCCATCTTTTCGATGTTACTTAAATGAGAGGGACACTTGTAAAAAATTTCCTTTTCCAAAATGTGATATTGTCAAAAGGTAATAAGTATGTAGTGAAAACATTTCCCTTTGACTGCTTTCGTTTTGACTTGTTTCTAACTAAAGAAACAATAAAAGTAATTATAAAAATTCGGATTCACTTTTTCATAGACAGAAGGATGTTTGTTTCTCCTATATGAATAGTCTTTCTGAGCTGCTATCCTATATCTAGACTCACATACAAATTTGGAGACCAATATTATCACAATTAAAATATATTAATGGAGCTATAATAACAGATACAAAAGAAAGAAAAATAGTTACAAGGAAATTCCTTTTGCAACCACATGTAAATATATTTGATAACTCAATAAGTAGGCTAACATTTGAGAAAAAATATGTAAAAATTAACAATGGTAATAATAACAATAACTGTTACCCATAATTACTGCAGCATAACAGGGAAATTGTGTCTTGCACAAAGATACCAGACTGTGTCCTTCATGTCTGCTACAGAGGTCCCCACACCTCTAAGGAAGGAAGACTATTTTCTGTATTTGCAAATGAATGAACCATCATCTGGATTCTAGATGATTCTAGATTGAACTCTAGAGGAGATACAAAACTGAAACAGATCAATTGTCTAAGAATAAATATAAAATGATATGGAAAGACTGGCGGAGAGCATGGCAGCTGACAAATTGGATAATAGCTAAAATTCAGATGTTAAAATTTAAAGCGCATAATTCTGTACAACTTAACTCTTAGAAAATAATAAATTTGAACTATGTATTTATAATCAAGTATAGATTGCTGCCTCATCTTACAAGTTTTAATAAAAAGAATAATTATGATGAATCAGAAAGTGTAAAATACAATGATTTTCAGAGCTATCTCAGAACAAAGTTGTGATAAAAATAGCTCTACATGAAATCATCTGAAATTTAAGTAAAATAGAGCACATTCATAGATTTCTGTATGTCTTTTTTTTTAAATATTTATTTATTTATTTATATAAGCAGAAGCGTGGGAGGGTGACAGAATTCACCAAAGCCAGAGCAGGGAACAGAACAGGCGGAGTGACGAAGTACACTGCTGAGCGGAGCAGCGGGTGGCAGGAGAGGTCTGCGTGCCATGTGGGACCCTCGCCGGTGGCCAGGAATCGAACTGGTGCTGCAGAGGCTGCGAGCAGCTTCTCAGCCCAGGGCTCTATCGCTGTGCCACCTGGCGAGGCCAGATTTCTGTATGTCTTTAGATCAAGGATTAAGAAAGTTTAAAGAACTACATAGCAAATATATTTTCTTTGTGGGTCACATGGTCTGTTGCAACTATTTAACTTTCCACAAAAACAGTCATAGGATATTAAAAACTAACAAGCGGAAAAAAAAAAAAAAAAAAAAAAGCTTGGCTATGTTCCAACAAGTTTCATTTACAAAGCAGTGATTTCGCTTTCTTTGCTCTGGTCTAGATGATATATAGAAGGTTATAGGAAGAACAGAGAGCACATAGAAAACCAAGAGCTAGAATAGGTAAAATTTATAAAATCGGTCAACATTAGACACATTTTCTTTACCAATACTCACAGTTAATTCCCAGTAACATTGCAAGTTGTAGATTACAAGATGAAAAATAGATTGTCTTTTTTCCATTTTCATTTTACAAATAAAGAAACTTAGCTCAGTGGATATAGAAATTTACTCAAGCAACAGAGCTGTGAATAATGGGAATAATGGTTGTGTATTGGAATCAGATTGTCTGACTCTACTATAACAGGTAAATAATGTTAAATAATTCAAAACATTGGGCATACTCACAGTTTATCTATTCAGGAGAGTTGCAGAAATTTAAAGTAGATACCAAACTTCATACAAAATATATATCCTCATTTAGATTCAATTTTTATTTAAACAAAACTATTGATGTTAAAATATTCATCTAATAAAATTATTTGAGAAGAGAAAGTTCATTTTCCCCACCAATATACAATATAAAGTTAGATGTAAAAAAATAATTTTAAAAAATCAGCTTTTCATGTTTGATAAGCTCCTTTAGGATTTCAGTACTTAGGAAAAATAAAATATTGGGAGGCTACCATTGTCCTAACTTTGAGTTTATGCACCTTTTATGTCTTAAGAAATATATTCATGAATGTGATTAAATAATTGAATTTACTAAATGAGTATTTATAAAAGGGAGAAGCAACTTTCAACCCACAAGGATAAATATTTCTTTTATTTGTTCTGTAATGCAATTTTAGTCCATGCACATGGAAGATAGTTGATTAATCTTGAGTCAAGCCCCCCCTTACAGTTTTATTATGTTATTAAATATTTAAAAACTCTTAAAATATTAACTGTTATTGCATACTTTGCTTTAGGCTAGCATAATTAACACCTGTATTATATTTCCACTTTAAATTTATTTATTAAACATTATTTGATGATATTCATTTGGCCTACGTGCTTTAAAAATGTGCTATATATTTCTTAATTAAAAAGGAGTTCAAAAAGTCAGTAGTTTCATCATCTCAAAGGGAAAACTGTATAATATGATTTAGAAAGAGAGCAAAGTGAAGCAAGGAAGAGCATATCACTAAACCTCAGGTCTGAAAATAACACAGCTTTGAGTTTGAAATTGTTTTCATATAGATGTTCTATTCTGATGACTCAACTGATTATTGAGTACTTTTAAATATTATTTTTCCAAACAGGAATTTAGACTAGTCTAGTACATAACCAATGAAATAAAACGATTTCCTTATGAAGCCGTGTCTTCTTCAGACACCTCTGTTCATTAGAACATTTTCTTGGGGCCTCCCTGGTGGTGCAGGGGTTAACAACAGCACTATCAAGCTGTTGCCAGCCACTACAGCACCAGTTTGACCCAGGTGACCAGGGAGCAACCCACATGGCCCAGCAGACCTCTACTGCCTCGCCTGCTGCTCCCCTCAGCAGTGTATATCAGTATATTTGCCTGTTCTGTTCCCCACTCTCTCTGATGAGTCTTCTCATCCCTCGCACCTCTGGTCTACATCCTAGTTCTTGTATGTATAAATAAATCTTTTTTAAAAAAGAGAACATTTTCTTATTTGAAGCTGTATTTGTATTCAAGATTTTTTTTAACTTGCTGCCAATATCCATCATTTTAGATCACATATGATATTTATTCTTATTTTTACTGACTGCTACAATGATGCCTCAAATACTGCTTTTTAAGTTACTGTAGCTGCTTCTTTTATAGCAAATAAAAGTGCCTTAAAACACTAAAGTTTTACAATTAACATTTTAAAATAAATGAGCTCTACTGAATTAACCACATTTTTCTCCTTAGTGTCACTGGAGTACAAATAATATCTTCCTCAAAGCTTATAGAAATTGATCACCATTCTGATTTTTTAAACTTTTGTCTAACAACCATTAAAATAAATTAAAGGCATTAATAGGCATAGGAAACTGAAAAAAAAACATTTCAACAATAATTTCTCAATGTTGATGGTATCCCCAATTTATGTTAATACATAAAAATAAATTCTGGTCCTTGATCTAACATAAGTCCTTTTGAGAATAATGTGCTAATTACTATTTGACCAGCTTACCCTCTGGGATTTCTTTATAAGAAGCAATGCTGAAGCTGAAGCTATTAAGGCAAGCTTGAAAAACAACATTGATGCCTGTGTGTTTGATGTGGCATGAGAAAGGTCAGACTGGAAAAGAAATGAGAAATGCAGCAGGAAAAAAGTTTGTGTGGGGCCTATGAGACCTTGATTAAGATCTTGGCCTCTAGTGTAAGTATAATGTGAAGGCTTCGAAAGGTTTCAAGCATATGAATCACTTATTTTATTTTCAAAGGATCAATGTAGCACTTAAGTGTGTCCAGGATGGAAGCAGAGACCAGTTAAAAATTTATTACAAAATCCAGATGACACAATTTTGTCTCTTGGACTAGGGCAAAAGCAGTGGAGATAATAAACTCTTACTAGCTTTCAATATTTGAGCTGACAGAATTTGTAGAGCATAAAAAACATTTTAAAGGAGTTTAGCTGAAAAATAGATCTCAGAAATGGGGTAGTTGCTATAATATGGAACCAAAGTTGTGTTTTCTTCTGTATTTTTGGGTTAAAATGAGTTAGAGTGAAAGTTGGGTGAATGTAGGTGTTAATGATCAGAAGACAGGATAATATTGACAATATAATAGAGATACAGAATAATTACTGGTATGATGACCTTGAAAGGATATTAACAGTCCACCAGATGCTAGGAATTATTCTGGGCAATGAAAATATAACATTGACAAGACAAAGTTTCCACTCTCCTACAATTTCATATTTTAATGGGATGGTAAAGTGGAGATAAAGTTATATAAAAAATAAATAACCTAGCATTATAAATATAAATCATATTAGTTGAATGTGCTATAAAAATATAGAGGGGATAATATAAGATGGTACAAGGTTATGTGTTTATATAAAGTCATCAAGAAAGGTATTACTAACTAAGTGGAAGAGGAGATAAGATGCAAAGAAAAGTAGAAGAGGTGGCTTTAGATAGGACAATGATAGTTCATGCACTGAATAAAACAGATATTGAACTGAATAAAAGTAGACACAAGGGGGCTAGTGGCTTTGAAAATAGAGGCAGCTGTTACCTAAGTGTCTGAGAATTCCATGGAGCATGTAGGTGAAAGATAATGCAGAATCTGGGATTGAGATCACATTAGAGAAGATGATCATGACACTATGGAAGTGGCCCAAAACTTCAAGGGACATTAATTAGATGGAAAACAATGAGAATGTCCAAGATGGCTACCCTCTGATTGCATCTGTAATACAAAACACCAACCTGGAAATGTGCTAAACAATGTGCATCGGGCTTCCCCTGGTGGCTCAGTGGTTGAACGCTGGGCTGCGAAGCTGCCCGCAGCCTCTGAAGCACCAGTTCGATCCCTGGCCACCGGTGAGGGTCCCACATGGCACACAGACCTCTCCTGTCACGCCCGCTGTTCCCCTCAGCAGTGTATTTCGGTCCATCTGCCTGTTTTGTTCCCTGCTCTGGCTCTGGTGAATTCTCTCATCCTCCCGCACTTCTGACTGTACCCAGTGCTTGTATAAATAAATAAATCTTTAAAAAAAAGTGTGCACCATTTTAGTTTTGCAGATTACCAGGTTTTTAAGAAAAGGAAAAGAAGATACAGTTTCCTCAAATGGAGTTTTCTTCAAGGCATAATGTGTTCCTTGTGAATAGACCAAGAAAGTTGGGCAATGGAAACTCATGAGAACTTTACCTAAATTAAACTGATCATTAGGTATTTTTCTTCTGTGTAGTGATACGCTTTAGTGCATCTTCCTTATTAAATCTTGTTTTTAAATTTCATTTTACAAAATTATTTTTGCATCTACTTGAGAACTGCCAGTTTATGATGTTGTAGATGCCAGTTTCCTGCTCACAGACACAGCTAGAGCATCATTATAACCTATTAAGTTCTCATTTTTAACATGTGTCAAATATTGGTAAACAGTGAGCCTGGAGTGAACCAGTGGGATATTGACTTTTCACAAGAAATTCTCCTTTAGAAGTAAAATATATGAGAATTGTTTATGTATTTTTTAAGAAAGCATTGATAGGATATTGTCAGTACAATGTGGCACAATGTTACCTTTCTTAAAATTTTAAAACCAAAAAAAAAAAAAAAATAAAACATAGTGGTGGTGTAAGGATTTCTGGCATCCGCCAGAAGGATATCTGCACCCAGAAACACTAATTTGTTCAACTATAATATTAGCACATAAAAATACCTTCCCAATTTCCAAGGATTCCAATGGAGTGGTGATAGTACCTGGATGAAACTCGGAAATAAGTAGAGATGTATTTTGATTTCATGTAGATAACTAGTAGGATTGGAGAATCAAATGGTCACTCTATGTTTATTTAATGTTTTGAGAAACATCTAAATAGTTTTCCATAAGGGCTTGGCCAGTCTACATTCCCCCCAATAGTTTATGAAGGTTCCTTTTACTCCAAACCCTCAATAACATGTTAATTCTGGCCTTTTTGATTTGAACCTTCCTCATAGGTGTGAGGTGATATCTCATTATGGTTTAGATTTGCATTCCCCTGATGATAAATGATAAATGATGATGAGCATTTTTCCATGTATCTTAGTCTGATATCAGTTCATTTTTCAAAAAAACTTTTATATTAAATGAAAATCTTTTTTCTAATACTGTGGTGAAGTTTCAAGTCTTGACTCTAAATCCTAATGCCCCGGACTCCTCATACCATTTTTATACCCTGAAATTGTTGTAGAGTAAGTTTCAAAATATTTTAGTGGGTTAAATGGTGGCCCCAACAGATATGTCCATATTCTAATCCCTGAAGACTATGAATGTAACCTAATTTGGATAAAAATACTTTGCAGATATAATTAAAGGCCTTGAGATGTTCATTCACGCGGGTGCTATATCCAATGGCAAGTGTCCCCCTAACAGACAAAAGGAAAAGACATGGACAGGAGAGAAGAATTTCTGTGATTGTGGAGGTAGAACCTGGAGCTGTGCAACCAGAAGCCAAGGAATGTTGGCTTACCACAGACTGGGAGAGGCAAGAAGGGTTATCCTATAGAGCCTTTGGCGCAAGGATGTTTCTGCTAACACCTTGAATATTATCAGTCTCCACAACTATAAGAGGGTAAAGAGAATGTCTATTGTTGGAAGCTTCAGAGTTTGTTACAAATTGTTACAGAAGCCTTAGGAAACAAATATAAGGCTGGATTAAAAAAAACTTTTTCATTGTTTATCTTTCATACCTTCTCCTTGATTGAAAATTACCGTATATTTGTACTTCTAATAATATTGGATTAGGGACTAAAAAAGAACACATCTTACCAGATCAATTCCAAATTTAGGAATGAATGATGAATACAAGATCTCTTGAGAGGAGAACGTAAGAAAGAAATGAGTCAACCATTTGGTGGCTTATCCCAGGAAACATGGGTGGGTTGGAGGGAGAAATAGCTGAGAGACTAAATGAAAGGGTAGAGCTTTTGAGTATATCTTACCTAGGGACACAAAAAATTGGAGTTCAGATATTGCCAAGTAAATGAATTTCTAGTAAACACCATGTATTTTCAGATTTGGACTCCAAATTATACCCTGTAGTATAAAGATAATTGGAAATAATAAAACCTTTATAGGGATTAAAGCCAAGATTCAAAATATCTCAATTGCTACAATTAGATTAAAGTGATCTGGGACTTCTAAAGTCACTTATCTCCTGCCTGAAGCAATTATAAATGTTTTCTGGGAAAAAAAAGAGCATGATCCTGGGCTAAATTTTTCTCCTATTTTTTATATAATTAGTAATCTGTCACAAATAATTTGCACTAAGAGAACATAAAATGCAAGAAGAGGAAAATAAACGAAAGAACAGAAACTAGAATTGATCTCAAAATCAATGCATTTTCATACTGATGTTATCTGAGACACTTTATAAAATAATCTTCAAAAGAAAAACAGTAAGATTTAGTAAGGTGGAGGACTATGAGTGCTCTGGTGTTGGGTGTGGTAACATACGTATGAAGAGGTGTGAGTCTATATTGCTGAATCATATAGTGCTGCAAACTATGTTACCTCACCAAAAATAAAAAAAGCACTAGAAAAATGTATATATGAAAAATAATATCTATAGATAAATAAGAACTAAGGTAAAATTCTAGTATTTAAAAACAAAATAATCTAAATGCATAAAAGTTATATTTAATTATCAAACAACTTCGATTGGAAAACGATTTAATGAACTGCAATCTAAGTTAGATTAAAATGTCCAGAATGGTCAAAATCTCTTTATATATTTATATCCAGTATAAATTTATATTTATACTCAGTGCAAATTTAACCTCATAGTACTTCCTAAAATACTCTGCTGGACCGAAATTCTTTATTCTCTTAACATGTTTACCTCTTCTTTTATAGCTTCCCTCTATCTGGGGAAGCACCGTCTCCATGATCCTCCTAAATAAATATGCTACCCAAGATTATGAGCAGTTGGCTTAATTTACTTTGTGGAATGTATGTCAATAATCTCTTATGTATTGAGATCTTTTCATCTTTGACAAATGTCTGTCCATGGTCATTTTATTTTAATCTCTTTTTGTTGTTCCATAAAAAATACACATGAATTATCTGTGTGTGTGTGTGTGTGTGTGTGTGTGTATATATGTAATATATGTTTGTGTGAGTGTGTATATATGTACACACGTATCTATATCTCAAAGATATAGTCTATCTATATAGACATTTCTATATCTATATCTATATCTATAAAATTCTTTTCCACCAATATCTAACAACTAACTAAGCAAAATTGCACAGGAAAACAAGATCAAGGTGTTTTTTCTGTTGAAGGATTAGGAATTAAGGTGTCAGAAGAAAACAGAAAATATTTCATTGTGTGCTTCTATTTGGACTTTTCCCCATCAATTGATTCATCATATGTCTTGTGACAAAAGCATCATAGGATCTTGGAGAAATGAGAAATTACTTAATGCACTTCTGGTACTTTGTAAAGACATTAAGCCAATGGAGAAATGGAGATATGTGAAGGTCAGAACAAACATCTTTCAATTTGATAATCTATTAATACTTACAGTGCTGGAAGAAACCATTAAATGAAGATATAAAAGTTTTTGAAAATGCCATTTGGTTTAGATGAAATTGCACTGACATATACTTTCACATGATACATGGAAGAATTTATGAATGAGTTGTGAAATGTCATCATTTACACACAAAATTTTGTGCCATCTTTCCTGTTTTCAAGTTTTCCATTAAAATTAATTGGAATATTGAGAAACATTTCCTGGGGAGATAGTACTTGCTGTGTGGTAGAGTTTGTTGTTTATTTTTTTACTCTGTTATTAGTTGATAAAGTAGATCTATGTACAAAAACTGTTCTTGTGACTTATTTTTATTTTGGTTTCAAACCATTAATTTAGTTTCAGTCTGGATATAACACTTAAATAAGGTATTTTGGGGGAGGGGAGGAGGCTCTTTAATAAATTACATATGTGTAGTATAGACATTAAGTTTGAATCCTTTGTAATCAAGTTTCTTAGAAATATGTAAAATAGATCAAATGCTAGTAAGCTTGCTTTAAGTTTCATCCTTAATAGGATATAAAAATATTCGAGTATCTTCCTTCAATAAGTAGCTTTATAAATATTAAATTATTTTAATCCATACAAACCACCCTTGTAAATACTTATTACTGCCACCATTTAAAAAAAATATATAAGAAAACAGAAATTCAGACAAGATATGTAAATTGTAAGTTCAAACACCTGCTAAGTCATGGAGGGAAATTGTAAAACCCTGCCTCGCTAACTCCAAGCCCATGCTGTTTCCACAACCCCACATGATCATAACAAGATGTGCTTTGGATGTCTTAAAAGATTCCATTTTTCAGTGCTGATACAGTGCTGTTACACAGTGTTCATTAAGTACACAGTGATTGAATGTCTGCTTAAAAAGCAATCATCTGATCTTAAGTGATTGAACTATACTAAGTACTTGTTACAAGCCAGGTAATGTTATTATTTAATCCTTATTTTATTTAATTCTTACATCAACACTTAAAAGAAGTTAGACTTTATTATTTCTCATTTACATTAGCATGAAAGGAAGCCCGGAAATTTTAAATATTTTAATTAATTCAATGAAGAATATAAAGTCCAGATATTGTGCTAAGATCCTGAAATGTATTTGGGGGAAAAATGGTTAGATTCTCTGCTCATACTACTCCTACAGCTGAATAAAGGACAAAGATGTTATGTACAAATTCTTAGGAATAAATTTAAAATGACAACTTTTATAATATGTTTAAAACAAATGCTGGTTGTGCTCTTAAAGTCCACATACAATGCAGAAAGGAGCATTTTACATTACCTATGAAAAGGGAAAGCTATGCAATTTGCAGAATTCTGAACAAAATCAAAATACAGGAGCTCTGGTTCAAAAATTCATTGATAATTCCAATATGATGTCAATGGAGTGTGAAACAAAGACAAAGACATACTATTAGCCCACACAAGCCACAAATCCTTGCAATTGACCGTGTTGATTAAAAGTAGTAGAATTCATAATAAGAAATAGTTAACATTTTAAACTTTCAAAATGAGAGAAGAAACCAGAATTTATTTCTTTACTCTCTCATGTGTCTGGGCTTAGAAAATAGATCAAGCTCCATCTTTGCTTTGCTGTAGGTACATTGTTTTCCTAGGTAGGAAACTTGATGAGACCTTTGAGTAGTAAATACCCAAATTATCTCAGCTGGTATTTTCTGCTAGTGCTTCTGCTGCTGAGTTTTTCTTGTGCTTAGATGGGTTATTCCTCTTCATGGTGACTCATCAAAAAAGCTTGATTAGACAGCACAAGAGACAATAGATTGAAGATCATCTTATATATTTCTACTTTATTTGACTCAAAATAATTCTTAAATACTGAATTTTAAGGCTTTATTGTATTGAATTATTGAAGCCATTGATGCAAAGCAGTTAAAATTTGGAATTTTAAATGTGTTCAATTTCTTTTGAAATGGCTACATTAAAATTGGAAGAAAAAAACTTCTATTTATTAATAAATATTCTGGCTAATTTATGAGCCAAAATTACAAGCATTATATTGGAGGAATGAGGTAAAATCACCCCTTTTTCTCTTATTTATTTAATCTGTAATAAAAAGGAAGTAAATGGGAACTGAAAAGTGATATCTCTTTTTCACTATAGTAAATCCTCTTATTAAATATTTTTAGATGAATTTAAGCATTATAATCATACTTATTGTCTTTCAGGATACTAAAGAATTGTTTTCACTTTCAGTAAGAAAAATACACAACCAAAAAATCATAAAATACTACCAAATATTGCTTTCAGTTATACCCAAAAGAGTGGTTATAACCAATTGACTGTCACATCTAAAATGTATGTGATTGGTCTTTCTATAACATGGTATTTTTCTATTTAATATATGAATTGGAAAAATTTGGTAATGGCTTAATATATATGAAGTCAATATAATTATCTATTTAAAAAAGTAAAATTTTAAGTATTGACAAGCATTAATTTTAATACCTAGACATTAATAGTAAAATATTTTAAGCATGTTTACCCATGTCATGCTATAAGAACAAATATATGCTTTATATAAAATGTTCAAAAATATTTTAAAATGATGGTATCATTATAACTGCTAATCTAATCTCGTCATCTGTTAAATTGACAACAAGCTTATTGACTGACTTATGGTTAATGCCTAAGGGATGAAAAGAGATACTAGACTAAATTTAGACATGGTGTCACCACAATATTAAAGAATGTTTTCATAGCTTATAAGGCATTTGGTTAAAGAATCAGTAATACTATTTAAAAAGTGGGGTTGATGTTTAGAGCTCCTCATGAAAAAACTCTGATGTGTAATATTTTTTAGTAAACAATTCAAACACCTATACAAGCCTGTCTGTCTGAACTACCACTGTCTGCCTCTGACTCCATTGATTTGAGACAGAGACCTAGCTCAACTCTGGATAGAGTATGTAACCGAAGATTTCTAACCCACAAATAGAGTAAGGGAGTCATCGGATGAAAATTACTAAGAGGAGACACCAGGATAGGGAGCTTTGGCTGAAGGTATATTAATTATACATCAAAACTGGAGTTTATGCATTTTTTTAATGGACTTTATGACACTGAAATTAAACTGAGTAAGGATCCTGCCAGGGAGGTTTCTTTGCATCTGACCCATGATAGACAAGGAATGTTCTTGATATATTCCAAAAATTTACATAGTATGCATTTGGAAACAGGACTTTAATTTAATGAAGAAACTTGTAAGTTAGAAGACTTAGATCTTAGACTCTCATTACAATCAGACAGACATCAGCCAAGGCCAAAGTGCGCTGATGGACAGACATGGGTCTGTCCATTAGATTAGATAAAAAAGAATCAGCTCTGATTTCTTTCCCACTCAGGTTTCAGAAGGACAGCAACTTTGTCAGTGTAGACAAATATATTTAGTAGGTAGTGTAAATCTTGACTTAGGTGACAGTTGTGCTGCTTCTATGGACCTAGGGGTCTGTCAGGAGCTGATTTTGATGTATAAAGGGGGAGAAAGGACTAGTCATGTGGAAAGTAATTTGTGGGGAGCCCCTTTTGCTGGGAGAACTGAAGGGTTCCTAGCTAGCTCCTCATCTGGCAACCCAGACATGCTTCCTAGGTCATATTTAGGCAGCCTTGCTGGATACATCACACTAAATAATGAAGTGAGACAATGACATAAAAAGAGATAAACTAAAAGGTCAATGCAGTTCAATGACCATGCATTAAGATTTAAATCCTGTAAACTTACTTAATCACTTCCACTCATGAGCATTCCAAAGGTGACTTGGTACAAAAAGAGCATAAATAACCAGTACACTGATCCATTAAATCCTCAATAAGTGATTTAACTCCTAACGGTATTCATTATTTAAATAAATATGAGCTAGAGCGTATCAGCGTATGTGAAAGAAAAACAAAGGAAGAGATAATGGCAAAAAAAAAAGTTCATAGGTACATTATTAGACAGAGAAAATTTATTGAAAGTGAAACTATTAAAATGTAAAAGGTAAACGCCAATGGAAAATAGGATTGATGATATCTAAAAATCAAGGGATCAAATTCTCAAAGGTTGCTGTAATTTCATAGCAAAATGAAATGATGAACTATAAAGCAAGGGATTTGCAGGAAGAAACCCTTTTCATGGATCTATTTCCATTTTAATCACAAAGAACCCCTTTGATCTTTTCTATATTCTTCTTTCTGAAATATTTAACTGCACCCTGGGATACAAAGTGATGTTCAAGTGGAGTTGGAATGGAGCAAAGTTTTATGAAAGAAATAGAAAGAACAACGGTATTCACTCTTCTCTACCTTTTTTCCTGCTTCCCCCTTCCTTCCTTCCTTTCCTTCTCTCATGCTTCCTTCTTCACCTTTGATATTTCAATAAATTTGTCTTTATTTTTCAGGTATTAAGACATGTTATGTGTTTTATTTTCCATGACATTTATTTGCTGATTAAATATTCATATAAACTTTTCACATTCAATAGAACTACAGGAGAAAATATTTTGGCAATATTGACAACAACTTTATTAAAAAATAATTGATTTGGGGTCTCCCTGGTTGCACAGGGGCTAAAGAGAGCACTGTGAAGCTCTCCCCAGACACTGCAGCACGAGTTTGATTCCCAGACAGCCAGGGAGCTACCCACATGGTGCAGCAGACCTCTCCTGTCTCGCCCGCTGCTCCCCTCAGCAGCGTATTTCAGGCAATCCTCCTGTTCTGCTCCCCACTCTGTCTCTGGTGAGTCCTCTCATTCCCCACACCTCAGGCCTAAACCTCAGGTCTTGTATGCACAAATAAATAAATCTTTAAAAAAATAATAACTGATTCTATAAAGGAAGTATAGTCATTTGAATTGTGAAAGAATATTCAAGGAAGGGAAGACTTCAGAAAAATTGTCTTGCTGGTGGGTGTGGTGAGGTTACATGCTCTGAGGAGGTGCGACCCTATATGCCTTAAATCACATATAGGGCTATAATCAGTTACCTCAAAAGTTGTTAGTTGTTTCTATAAAGATAATCATTTACTTGGAATTTGGTAGGATTTTCCTTTTGTGTCCTCCATATTTTAACATCTAAGAAAGTCAACAGAAGAGCTGCTTTAGAAGATAGATGAAAATATCATTTGTTTATGGGAAGTGCTTACATTTATAGTCAGCTTCAGTCACGTAATTTAACCCATAAATATATGAATTCATCTAATGAGATTATTTTATGTCTATGATAGAAAATTAAATCACCATACATAATTATATAACAATGAAAAAAATATGTATTAATATATTTAAATATTTTTACTACAGCAAAAATAAACAATAGGCTTATACATGCTTCAAATTTACATATCCAAGTGTCTTCTTATGTAAATAATTCCAGGTACTCTTTTTTAAAAAAATATTTATTTATTTATTTATTTATTTATACAAACACTGGGTATAGTCAGAAGCGCAGAAGGGTGAGAGAATTCACCAGAGCCAGAGCAGGGAACAGAACAGGAGAAGGGCTGAAGTACACTGCTGAGGGGAGCAGCGGGCACTGCAGGAGAGGTCTGCGTGCCATGTGGGACCCTGGCTGGCGGCCGGGATCGAACCTGTGCTGCAGAGGCAACTGGCAGCTTTGCAGCCCAGCGCTCAACCGCTGCGCCACCAGGGGAGCCCCCCGGGTACTCTTTCTAATAAAGTATCATTCTCAATTCTTTCCCTAACAGCCCATATCCAGTGAAAATCACTTTTTCTCAACGTCTGTTCAGTTGTAGTCCAGTTTCCCAACTTTCATTGCCTGTAGCATCCTTCTATTCACCTGACTGATATATTTGCACAAAGTAGATTTTTCATGGGTTGGGCAATTTATTTTCCATCCTCACCATGTACAATCCACTCTCTGCCTTTCAATATGTTAAATTTGATCACTAAACAGATCATGATCTATTTCTCCTTAACATATTTTTATTGCCCACATAATATAATCAAAATCCTTAATATGATTTAATGTGCTGCAAGTATTACTGGATCGGACCCTTGTTTAATTCTCCAGTATCTTTTGTTATCCTTTGCACAAGAAGGTTGAGTGTCCCACAAGAATTGAGAGGCTCAGGGCCTCCCGGTGGCGCAGTGATTGAGCGCTGGGTTGCAAAGCTGCCCGCAGCTTCTGCAGTGCTGGTTCGATCCCCGGCTGCTCCCCGGCCACCAGAGGAGGGTCCCACATGGCGCGCAGACCTCTCCTGCCACCTGCTGCTCCCCTCAGCAGTGTGCTTTGGTCCTTCTGCCTGCTCTGCTCCCCACTCTGGCTCTGGTGAATTCTCTCACCCTCCCGCACTTTTGACTGTACCCAGTGCTTATATCAATAAATCTTAAAAAAAAAAAAAAGAATTGAGAGGCTCAATCATTAATGCAGATTATTGATTTGGAGTTCTCTATAGAGTGTCCAAATCAAACCATTCATCCCAGAATTATGACCCTTTATTCAGAAGCAAAGCAATGGCTAATGATAATTCCTAGCATACTCTGTGTGAACAATTAAGAAACAAGGGAAATTAAAGTAAGAGACAATTTGTCAAGAAAGATATCCCTTTGGTCAGTAAATACTTGAATTTTTGTCAACCATCTTAACCATTACAAATGTGAATTAATTATAGAAACAGTTTTCCAAAATGAAAACATTGCAAAATTCTTAAAAAGTCATTAGAACTTACCTTTGGGAGAACATTATGGACAGGATAGGAAGGATCCCTCATTACTGAAGATAACTGAAATTTTGAAAAGTAACTGATTAGTACACCCTAAAATATATGTTTTTCAGTGCTGAGCAATTTCCCATACAAATATTGACTTCATATTGAGCGTGGGATATATGTGTAAAATAGTCAATGCAGCATTATTTTTTACAACAGCTAGTCTGTGCAAAAAGTTTACATGGTATTCAGAAGAGGAATGATTATATAGATCATATCACAACATTAAATATCAGGCAACCATTGCAATAGAATAAGGCAGTTTTGTTCACTCACCTGGAAAGTTTTGTGATAAATTTAAGGAGAGATAAGGCAAATTGCCAGCAAACATGAATAATGTAATCACATTGGGACAAGAAATTATGTAAAACTTCTTGTGAACTGTCATTCATATTTTGCATAGAAGATACTCTTTTGCAAAGGAACATGTGAGTTGATAAATCAATAAGCATAGAAATGAGTCAGGAAAAGTGGCTGGTTATTAACAGCAGGTGACATTTTACTCTGCAGAGCACATTCATTGGAAAGGTTGCCATCTTTTCTGTCTTTTAACATGTTTGGTTTATATTTTCATAAATAAGGATGTCAGCAAGATGACTTATCCAGATGACAGTATTATTTTTAAGTACTTGACTTTTGGTGGAGAGATAACTATAGACCCTGTTCAGAATGAAGTACCCATCATTTGCAGAAATTATTTGAAAAGAGAAGAACGTCATTTTTACACCAGTCCTTGGTTCTCTAATTTATCCTCTTAATGGCTGTGCTGGTCTGAAGTGCCCAAGATGGTTTACCACCATGTCTGGCCCATTGTTTAGAAAGTCTAGAATGCAGATCTTGTCTGGCTATGTGGACTGAACTTCCTAAATGTGCAACTATCACCTGATATTCCTCACATGATCCTTGCTAATTCCCTTGAGGGACAAGTAGACACTAATTTGCATCATCTTGAATCTTAGTAGAATATGACAGGATCCTTGTGTCATGTCTCAAGGAATATTTGTTCACATATTTCCCCTAATAATTGGATGAATATTATTTGAGTCTTTTTTAGAAATCTTGAAACAATTCAACTAAGATTTTATTCTAATTTTCACCACCTACCCATCTTTTCTAATAATATTGTTAATAGCTTAATATTCCAATCTTCATGTCCCATGCAAAATTTCCACATGAAAATCACTAGATTTATACTTCTTTTTCTTTCCCATCTGCAGAATTCTAATACTGGGATGCTCTAACAAAAAAAAAAAAAAAAAAAAAAAAAAAAGCAGCACTAATTACCTTGTTCTTGCCCTTCAGATTCTGTCATTGATGAACTAATCCTCTCCGTTATTTTCCCAGTTTCCCAAATCGCAGATTGATTTCTACTAAATAAATTAAGTCTCTATATACTTAGGAGTGTATTACAGTAATGATTGTATCACATATGCTTGGATGCCAAAAGTTAACAGAGTACATTGTTTTGTAAATTCTGACCACAGTCTCCATATTTGTAATTGATAAAAATACACCATCCTGGAATCAGAGAGATGGAAGAGAAAATTGCCAAATATACTGTATGAAATAAAGAAATATGCAAATAGTTCAACTCATTACCACCTTTAATGGTGCTTTGTTTGATATCATTAGAAAAATTGTATTAAAGTGAATATGAATTTATACCCAAAAGTCAGCTAATCTTAGCTCTGGGGATATTTGACAGAAAAAAAATATTAATCATTTATATTTTCAATTATCAATCTTTGTTAATGAATAAAGATTTTTTTAAAAATATTTATTTATTTATACAAGCACTGGGTACATTCGGAGGCGCGGGAGGGTGAGAGAATTCACCAGAGCCAGAGCGGGGAGCAGAGCAGGCAGAAGGACCGAAGTACACTGCTGAGGGGAGCAGCGGGTGGCAGGAGAGGTCTTCGGGCCATGTGGGACCCTCCTCCAGTGGCCGGGGAGCAGCCAGGGATCGAACCGGCGCTTCAGAGGCTGCGGGCAGCTTCCCAACCCAGCGCTCAACTGCTGCACCACCGGGGAGGCCCAATGAACACAGTTTTATTTAGTTTAATGAATACTACATGTATTCCTCTTGTTTATGGATTCATCACTTCCATCTATCAAAGAGTGTAGAGGATATAGTACTTTGTGAAATAAACCAGAAAGAAAAAGCAAACACCATAGGCTTTGACACGTATGCGGTATGTAGAGAAAACAAAAGAACTAAATAAAACAAAAAATGAACTCTTGCCCTGAAGAACAAATAGTGTCACCAGAAGGCAAAAGGGGAAGGGCGTGGGTCAATTAAGACACAGGGATTATTTGAATAGTGAGGGATGGAACTGGGCTTTTACTGATGACCTTAATGTGACATGTGTGTGTTGCTAGAAATTTTATAACAGTATAACACATTAGTATGGGCCTCCCTGGTGGTGCAAGGGATTAAGATGCAAACTATGAAGCTATCCGCAACCACTGAAGCACAAGTTCGATCCCAAGCCAGGGAGGTGACCTACGTGGCGCAGCAGACCTCTCCTGACTCACCCGCTGCTCCCCTCAACAGTGGACTTCAGCAGATCTGCCTGTTCTGCTCCCCGGTTTGTCTCTGGTGAATCCTCTCACCCTGCCCCCTACACCTCTGGTCTATACCCCAGTTCTTGTATGCATAAGCAAATACATCTTAAATAAATAAATGAGAGCATTAATTGAGAAACTACTCAAATGAACTTTGGGACTGTCATCAGAATATATAAAGAAAATAATTAAAATGTTCATCACTATAAGTTTTGTTCTAGGTTACAAAAAAGGCTGTGACTATTTTGACAGTGTTAGTGGCATCATATTATATTGTGTTAAATTTATATTTGTGATATTTTTGTATCAGTGAAAAATCTCATTGAAGATGGCTTGTTCCTCCCATGATAAAATTTTTGTTGAATTCTTGTTGAAGTCCAGTTTAATTCTTGTTGAAGATTAAAAATTATGCTTTTTGAATCATTCATCGTTACTTTTAGGTAAATTAAATTAACAGTATTTGCTTGGTCTCCTGACATATTTTCAGAGAGTACACTAGTTGAAATAAACAAAAAACATTAAAAAGAGTATTTTTAAAACTCTCAAAGTAGCTATCTTGTGAGATCTGATGTTAATAATTAGTTTTGTATTTGACATTGTCCCTTTACAAATATTAACCCAGCTATTCCAACTCTCCAGGGTATGGTAAAAGAAAGCAGTCTTAGTGAATGAAAGATGACTTGCCTAGGCTTCCTGACAAGTAAGTGACAGTCAGGTATAATATCAAATGCACATGAATCCAAATGAAGACCACTTTTTCAGGGACTACACTGTGCAGATTTACTTATCCAGAGAAGTGAGATGAAATATCTGTGAGGATCTGGATAAATTTTTGGGATTCCCTCAGCCTCTGCCATAAACACATTTCAAAAAAAGCCTGAAGTAAAAATACAGCAGAGGATGAAATTAAACCAGCAAAATCACTTTAGAATATACAGGCATAACTTTATTTCTATTGATCACCAGAATTCATTCTATGACAAAAACATTGGAAAATGCAATTTTCAATGGGTTTTGCTGGCAATAGCAGAGATTTTTTTTACTGTAGAAGCTAGAAAACAAAACTTGTGGATCTAAATAATGTGCTTACTGGTTCATTCTTGCATTCATTCATTTCATAAATATTGAATGAGGATTTTGTACATGTAAAATATAAAAATGGAAAAGGTACATATCTCACGTTCTAAGATAAATAAGTAGGCAAAAATTACAATAGAAATGTTTTATAACCTACTTCTTCTTTTAGGAAAAAACTCTTTTAATTGCTCTAATGCCACTATTAGCATAGAACAATCATTATTTGTCCCTATTGAACATACAACAAAACTGCTTTTTTAAAATGGGTTTCATATATGATTACAAAGATAGAGGCAGAGCTGTGATTACCCAAACAATTTTTTGACACCATGCCTTACAGTCTCACTTAAACAACACTACAGCAGGATCCTGATTGTTGGCCAAAAGATAAATTTACCCTCTCTGTAATTAAGCTATACTTTTGCAGGTTCTCTATTAATCAGACAAGGCAGATTTTGTGGAGAAGAAATATTTTACAAGCCTTTATTGCACACGATCTTGTTTACAATTTCGGATTCAATATATTAATTCCTTATTTCATTTTATTGCAATCTATAAATAAGGCCTTAAATATTTAAGTGCAACAATAGCTAGAAATGTAGTTAATATTCACCATATGGATGCCAGCTCATTTCTCTTCTTGTCAGCATTGGATTAAACACCAAAGTAATGTATTATTTATAGCCTAAGGGAAAATCCTGTACTGCTGTAACTTTTAGCAATGTTTCCATTAACCAGCTAGGTGCTCTGTGGGATGATATTATGATATTGTGTACAAACTCAACTCCATCACACCTCCCCGACACATTTTTTTTTAAGATAATGAGACCATGTGAAAGAAAAAGCAAATGTGTTCTGAGAAGGGAATATACCGTTTTTTTCCAGAGCCAACTGATTGATTTCATAAAGTGAGTCTAATCTAGAGAACATTCCAGAAAAGCTTTTTGTTTCAAGGAATTTTGAGTTATATGGAGTCAATTTCCAGGAAAATCCTTTGAACTTATAATGAAAGCAAATTAGTTAACTAAGACTAACAAGTGCACAACAGATACACCATGTTGATATTTATTTTCAGATGCTATGATTTGGAACTTCCAAACACTTCTGTGAAAGACGCAGATGGTGTGAATTTGCTTAAGGATTGCAACCAGCTGTCAGGGGTGTCCCGGTAATGATAGAGCCATCGGCAAGTGTTCAATGCTCTTTCTATTATTTACTTTTCCTGCTTTTCCCTGCTTTGCTACATATTTTGTCCCTTCTTCAAGGCCTGATCTTCCTTTTTTCCCATAATTTCTCGTTTCCTTATTCCCAAGTTACTCCTCCCTTCCCCCCAACACAAAGCCTATTCTACATTTACTGAAAATTTTCACTCCAGTATCACAACCAATGTAATTCTATCCATGCTATCTATTCTTCTTTTATCAAAACTAACATTTCTACAGCTTTGTGTGTGCTGTTCTTATTGCAATTGTACAGAATTGCATTGTGTGTCTGCTCCCAAGGGCTAAATGATCTTTCTTATGCCAAAGTAAAAACAAAACAAAACAAAACAAAAAAACAAAAAAAAATCCACACAAGTAATATAGTCGAGGGACTGAGAATTAGTATGAACAAATAATTGATCAAATGTTCTTGTTTATTTACTATTTTGATAAGTTTATAATGGAGAAGCAAGATCCTCTGCCCCAAAATAAATGTATCTGTTGATTTGATTAGGTTAATTCACTTAAATCAGATTCTCTTAAACTAACTAAATCTTTGATAGAATAGGCAATACCACTTGCCTCCACATAGACAGAATCCTCAACATCTAACAATTCAGTTACCATTTACATGTTTAATGGTAAACTTTATCAAGTCTACCCTGCAGCCAGGCACCACAGCCCCTGATAACCTATACTGAGTATTGGTGAGTAAACTTCTTTTTATTCCATATTAATCAGCTTTGCCATAAAAAAAATTTGTTATTTATTTTCCCAGTAGAGTCATACAACACAATCCAGGCCACAGGAAAGAAAAAACATGTTAATTTTGAGAGAAATTTTAAAGTAATGTTAATATTTCCAATCTATCAAACCATTAATTTTATTAAAATACATGGTTCACTATCATTTGGATATATTTTACAATTGTTTTCTAAACAAAATCAGAAGGTGTTGACATTGCATGAAATTTCTCATTTGGCCTCCTTAATCACATAGTACTATTTTCATTTGGCTTTGGGTGCACACTACAGTCTCTGCTTGTGAAAACATAATAGTAATTGAAAGTGTAATGAAATCAAACACACTAAATTTAAAAGTCATAATAAAAGCAAAAATATACATTTGAAATATAAGTTTGCCAATGTGGTTTTGTTTCCATGTGCCTTTTAGAGACTAAGCTCCTGTGTGTTCTATAAAACAACTTTGAATATAAAACATTTCAGATGGTGCACAAAATAACACTATTTGTTTTTTCAAGAGTCCCCCACTTAATCCTCAAGTAAATATACAATTCCAAGAATTCATTCCAGCAATGAATATTTATTTGAGCACCCACTAGCAATAAAAACTGTTGCTATATTTGGGGGCTTTGTATATGAATAAAACAGGAGAAAAACCTACTTGCTTGCAACATTTACTTCTAGATGATAAAAGGACACACAATTTTTCATTGAATTGTTATATGAATATAATATTACACTCAATGGTAGGTTGTATAAGACTAAATGCTGGATATAGGGAGATAGCAACTCTGGGAAGACTTGCAATTTTTAGATGAGATTTTTCAGAGAAAGTACCATAATCAAAGAGGTAGTATGTAAGGAAGTAAGTGGTCCAGGGGGAATAGCATCAGAATATTCAGAAGGAGACACTCACAAGTGGAAAGGCATTTTACAGGAGCACATTGTTCATTATCCTCCATGATATGGAATCTACTGGAAGGTTGGACAGAGGTGTGACAAGAGGAGTTTTCATCAGATTGACTCTGGATACTTTCATAGGGATCCATAGCAGAACGAAATACACAAATTACAAGATAAGAGCCATCATCTATCTCAGAGAGGGTCGTGGCCAACGCCAGGTGAGTGGAGTGGTACATGCATGAAGTCCACTGTGGAAAGTCCTCAGAACATGTTAAATTGGGTGGAGAGTGAGTAGGGAGTGTCAGAGAATGATAAGACTCAGGAATGCCTACAATCTTTAGGCCTAAGCAGCTACAAGTGTGGTATTACTCTTTTGGGAGTGAAGAATGTGAAGGAGAAATAAATGTGGAGTATGTGTGGAGATAAGAGAATGTCTAGTGAAAGTACTGCATAGAAGCCTTGGAAATCTTAATGGGGGGGCCTCCCTGGTGGTGCAGGGGTTAAATACAGAGCTATCAAGCTACCATCAGCCTCTGCAGCATGAGTTCGAACCCAGGCCAGGGAGCTACCCACATGGTGCAGCAGACCTCTCCTGTCTCGCCCGCTACTCCCCTCAATAGTGTCTTTCAGTAAATCTGCTTGTTCTGCTCCCCACTCTTACTCTGGTGAATCCTCTCACCTTCCACACCTCTGGCTTACACCCCTATTCTTGTATGCATAAATAAACCTCTAAAAAGAAAGAAATCTTAACATAATAGGGATGTAATGTGGGCACTGGTGTGTTTTGGTGGAGAGTGAGTGAAGCAGGTGCAGGTAGGAGGTATGAGGTTGTAGCCCTAAAATTACATAGAAATGAAAATTACTGTTACATTAATATTAAAACGAATACAATTATGTTATTAAAAAAGAAACGCAAATGTAGAAGAGAGCTTTCTCAGAAGTACTATAATGTGTACTAAACACATTATCTTCATATGCAATCAAGTTACATAGTTTCTTTAAACCAGTCTGAAACCAGAACAAAACCCAAAAAACTAGCAAATGGGCAGTTAATCTATATGAAATTCAGATAATAAAATGTACTTAGTTAACTCCTTTTAATTAAGGTATTAGAAAATATCATGCCACATGTTCTTGCCTCAGGTGTTTGAAGAAATTGAAGAACTTAAATTTTTAGAAGGCTCAAAACCAAGTTTAATTCATTAACATTATCCAATACTAACACATCCAGCAAGTTTTTATACACCACAGCAAAAACTGTAAGAAAAAAAAATAAGTGTCTTTTCAATACTTCAAAGAATTCCTACCCATAGGGGATCTTCACTGGCCCTCATTTAAAATGAACTAAATAAAAAAATTCAAGAAACGCTAGAAACTTATATAAATGTTAAGTGGTGACTGACTCTTGAGAGAGGGTTTGAAGTTTATTGCCACATTTGCGGGGAGAGGAAGATAAATATACCAAACCAGTGTTCTAATTAACATTTCTAAAGTTATATTTCACTTTTTAGAAGAATAGGTACAAATGAAGTTTATTAATATATCACTTTCATCACTGAGGAGTTATAAAAGTAATAATTATGATTTACAAATCTGACCCATCACAAGGATTTAAAAAGAAATTCATGAAACATAAAACACAGAGTATGAACAAATTTTTTTTGTGGTTAGTTGTCCTTCTGAGAAAAATATGCATTTCCTAGATTGTGTATTTATTCCAAGATGATCAGCTCTCTGAGAAGTTGAACTAGGTCTCCTTTAATAGTATGTGTTTCACAAAGTCAGACAGGACGCTTTGACAATGGTAGACACTCAAATAACTGTTGAGTGGCTACTAAAGGAACTACTAACTATAATGAAAGAGTAAAGTCAAGGAAACTACGCTTTTTCAAATATTAAATGTTACATTATAATACCCTACTTTAATCATTTTTTCTTGCCCTGTGCCTTTTCCCTTTCTCACTGCCCAGAAGGAAGCTTGTTCTGTAGTGATAAAGGAGACATAATAACCAGGTATAGTTCAGAACCATAGAGTGTTTTGTTTCTTTTCATTTTTATTTTTACCATCCTTTTTTGTATGAGAATAAATCCTAAAAACATGTAACTTTTGTATTGTGTATGAGAGTTTTCTACTAGGAATAAAAAAGAGGGAGCAGGGGCAGCTACCCCTTTCAAAATTGTGAATTTAAGCACAAAAAGGAAGAGAGATCTTAAATATACCAGATGCCACAATTTGTGCTGCTTTTATTCAGTCTAATGTAGTTTCAGGATCAGGAGACACTTTGGAACCATAAGACATGATTGGGATGGAGTTACAATGCCATGATTAGTAGCATAGTTCCATAAGGTCTCTGGGAAGAGTACATCAAACTTTAGCAAAGCTCCACGTACCCAGTAACACGTGGTTATTATTGCAGTTTAACACAGCTATCCATCAGTCTCAACTGTGAGTATGTTGACATATTTGGCCTATGGTCTGATTTTGATGTAAAAGAGAAACAAAGATTCTGATGAGCAATGCAATAAGATATGCAATTGCTGGAAGTTTCAATGTCTGGGTAAGCATTCAGTTTCCAGAATGAAGAGGAATAGTGTATGAGGAAGGATTTCAAGACTACCAGTAACACACCAAAGTCAGAACTGCAATGAGCAGTAGTCCAACAACTCCAGGGGTATAGAGGAAACAATCATGATTAAAAGCCACAGTTACAGATTCTTAAGTAATGTCAGTTCATCACTGGAGACCAAGATGATCAAGCACATAGCTGTCCTGAAGGCCCTATCTTCTCTCTGAAGCCACTAGGTCATGTAAGCCACAATCATTCCTCATATCTGGACACATCATCTTGCATAATGTCATGAGTATGGATACTCAATATGTTAACCAAGCAAACAATTTTCAGGTTGTTATTAGCAATGTGTCCAAATTTAGTGCCTCTCTTTCCCTTTTTTTCTGCTGATGGGGACTATAAAATGAGATTAAATCAATTATAATGAATAAACTATATGGTCTTGCACATCTGAATAGTTCGAGTAAATTGTTTAACTTCAATAGTCAACTAATTAGTTGATTCCTGATTAACTAATATAAAAAACAAACTTACTAAATAAAAGTACAAGTTGATTCAAAGAACTTTGGTGATTAAGTTCTCAGATAGTTGGAAATTTTTATTAGCAAGGTGTTCTTCTTACCAAGGTAGTGCCAGATACTTACCCATGGATCCCATGGAGACTAAAGGAAGAGCCCCTTGATAACACATTAAGACTAATAATCAGGGACATCAAAGCACATTTGAATTTTAATGTAGGATGACTTGATTAAAGAAGCAGAGAAAGAGAACAAGGCAGAGAGGAGCAGCCGAAGGTCTCACTCAAAGGAAAATTTGTTCAAGGTATTGGGAGTTCTCAAAGGCCACAGATTTAACCAATTTACATTTGATTTACTCCAAATTAATAGAGATTTCTTCCACATTTGTCATTTCAACATGAAAAGTTACTGTTCTGAGATACTGTAGTCATAGAAATTCAGCCTTTAGAATTTATTAGATAGATAAATGATCTCTAATAACCCTTACAGTTACCCTTGCCCAACATAAGGTAAACATTTTAGCAAATACATGGTTTTCAAATTATTGCAGTTCATTAACTATATCAATTATGTATTGAAATTCACTTCAAATTTTTTTAAGATTTATTTATGCATACAAAAATGGGGGTACACGCCAGAGGTGTGGGCAGTAAGAGGATCCACCAGAGACAGGCAGACTGACTGAAATACACTGCTGAGGGGAGCAGCAGGGAGAAAGGAGAGGTCTGCTGCGCCATGTGGGTTGCTCCCTGGCTGGCTGGGGATCGAACTCGTGTTGCAGAGGCTGTGGATAGCTTCATAGTGCATTGCTTAACCCCCTGCGCCACCAGGGGGGACCTCACTTGTTTTTTTATTTCATAAGTATAGAGACTAATTTCTAAGAAAGAAATATTAGAAAGTTTTTCATTTTTTAATTCTCTTCAAAGTCAAGAGATATGTTGAGTTTTATGTCAACCCAAGCCTTTTGAAATGTATGTGCAGATGGGCCTCCCCGGTGGCGCAGCGGTTGAGCGCATGGTTGAGAAGCTGCCCGCAGCCTCTGCAGCGCTGGTTCGATCCCCGGCTTCTCCCTGGCCACCAGAGGAGGGTCCCGCATGGCACACAGACCTCTCTTGCCGCCCGCTGCTCCCCTCAGCAGTGTACTTCGGTCCTTCTGCCTGCTCTGCTCCCCGCACTGGCTCTGGTGAATTCTCTCACCCTCCCGCGCTTCTGACTGTACCCAGTGCATGTATAAATAAATAAAAAGAAATCTTTAAAAAAGAAATGTATGTGCAGATAATGATTTCATTTAAGTTGTCAATCTCTTTTATTAGATTTAAGTCTATGATAAATGCATTATATGCTTTTTTTCTAGAGCTGCTGATGACAGTGCTGAATATCAGTTTTTCTTACTTAATGTTGGATTATTTTTATCAACTATAAATACCAAAAATATTTTTTGAGTATAAATACAAAAAAGTTAATTATTATTATTATTATTATTTTAATTTTAGGTCTTCTTAGTGACCAGCATCTTGATTTTATGATTAAACTAAATGTAACAACTTGGAGAGATCACAAGGAAAAAAAACATGTAATTATATTATTGGCCAGTTCACTAAACATACATGTACTCCAGTCAAAATTGAAAGAAATGAGGGAAAATTGAAGAGGTAATTATTTTTAGTTAAGGAAATATTCTAACTAAAATATCATACAAATATTCTCAGAAACTCATTGTGGTGATCATTTGGCAATATACAAATATTTATTCATTATATTTTATACCAGAGAGATCATTTTTGAGTAACAAAGAATAAATTGTTACTAAAATACCTATTATTTGAATTAAGCAAGTTTTCTATAAATATATTTTAATTTGTATCCTTTATAGTATATTTTTTGGTCTTTGAGTTAAAAAAAAGACTGAACACAAAGGTTTATTCATTCAAGGATATTAGTAAATGAAAAATATATACATATTTACAAGGAAAAAGAGAAGAATGAATGGGCAAAACTAATGAGATTTCAATATCAATCTAAAATTTTATCAGACTGAAAGGTGAGGAAATGGTGAATCAAGATGAAGAAAATGACAACATAAAATATACCTGGAGAGAGGTTGTACAGGAGAGATCACAACCCTCCAGAAATCTGGACTGTCTCATCACTCATCAAGTTAAGGAAGAAGGTAGAGTTGAAAATTTGCTGTGATCACTAAATATTAAAAGGAAAAATGGAGCATAAACTCTTCACATTTTATTTCATTATCATGTTAAATTTGGCTTGGAATGTTGTACATAATTTGTCTGCCAATCGTCAAAATTGGAATTTCTCTTTGTGTTAGTTTCACTGAGTTTTTTGTTTTTTTTTTTTTTTAACTGGTGTGGTTATGAAGTATTTAAAAAAGTTGGCTTTTTCACTACCAAGAATAAGTAGAGAAACTTGTATTGTTTCAATTGTTTTTTAAAGAATGCTTGCCATTGCCTGTCCTCACTAGTCCATGTTAATAAAATAATTACACATGGTAAATGCTATCAGTTGTAATTTCCACTGAACAAGCCCAGCATGCCATTTAGAATAAATTGACTCCTAGATTGCTTATTTTTGGAGTACAAGAAGAGTAATTGTTAGAAATCTTTCTATTTTAAACCCATTTGCAAGCTATAGAAAACTTAAAAAGAAGGCAGATAATCGTTCTTTTAAGCACCAAGATAATTTTCTAGAAAGTGGCTTTCTCATGAGAAAATCATGAATTGTAGAATACACTTCAATAAAATTAATGCAACATGATTTTGATGGAAAATAATTGTATTCTGATGAAAATAAAAATGTTACCAGGGCCCCCCTGGTGGCACAAGTGCTTCAGATGCAACCTATGAAGCTGTCCACAACCTCTGCAGCACGAGTTTAATCCCCTGGCTGGCCAGGGGACTACCCACATGGCACAGCAGACCTCCGTTGACTCACCTGCTGCTCCCCTCAGCAGTGTAATTTGGTCAATCGGTCTGTTCTGCTCCCCACTCTGTCTCTGGTGAATCCTCTCACCCCCCACCACCTCTGGCCTGTACCACAGCTCTTGTATGCATAAATAAATAAATCTTTAAAAAAAAGTTACCAAAATATTTTTGTTGTAAGAATTTTTGTTAATCTATGCTTTATTGTACTGTATTTGTTCTGTTTTGATCCACCCTCTAAAAACAAATGATCTCAATACAGATGTTTCATAAGGCACAGCCAGTAGAAAATGATAATTTCCTTACATAATCATATTCAGTATCCTGTAAGTTATAGATTAACTTTCACATTTTTATAAAAAAAAAAAATCCTCAGGAAATACAGCCAGTCTTTGCATGATTTATAGTAGTAAATGAAATGGATCTAATTTCCTAAACTCAAATATCGCTGCAAAGCAAAATGTTCTATAACACAGCCAGTCTCTTTACTCTACCTCAATTCTAAATTCATTTAAACTTAATTCAGAATTTCACATATTGTTGCTAGAGAATGAATAGCACAAGCATATCCTTAGCTTAGGAAATTTAGACTTTTTTTTTTTATTCATGCACTCATCTCAAGATCTAATTGCAGGGGGCCTCCCTGGTGGCCCAGCGGTTGAGCGCTGGGTTGCGAAGCTGCCCGCAGCCTCTGCAGCACCAGTTCGATCCCCGGCTGCTCCCCGGCCACAGGAGGAGGGTCCCGCATGGCGCGCAGACCTCTCCTGCCGCCCGCTGCTCCCCTCAGCAGTGTACTTCAGTCCTTCTGCCTGCTCTGCTCCCCGCTCTGGCTCTGGTGAATTCTCTCACCCTCCTGCGCTTCTGACTGTACCCAGTGCTTGTATAAATAAATAAATAAATCTTAAAAAAAAATCTAATTGCATGGTAAATATTTTCTAACATGTTGCATTAAATGTTAACATTTATCTCCTCACTCCATGTTGTGCTAATGGGGTCATTCACAGCTATCTAAAGAGTTATTAATCAGAAAGTTGTACGTCGGTGATTTAAATTCTAAGAAAATAAATGAGATGGAATTTATAAATCACTTTTTTCAAGTTTTTTAGAAAATCCTATTTGAAAGGTATTTTAAGGGATACAGCCAGAAGGAATCAACAGTCTGCATATAATACAATGTCATACTGTTGATTTTAATCATGATTTAAATCAATCTAAATCTATTCTAGAGGTTAAATTTATTCAACAAAATATCTTCCAAGTTCGTTCACTCTTTTTCTTCTTTCCTCCCTCACTTCTCTATCACACATTTTAAAAATAATGAAGTGATATATTGGTAGAAAAGAGAGTAATTGGTTTGTATTAATAAATATATATTATGGAATTTTTTATTATCTGTTTTATCTAAATATTACTTTATATTTCATGAAAATTATAAAATTAACTAATGTTGGAATTGTAAAAAAAAATTCAGTGTGAGGAAGATAATTTCAGTTCCCAATAAGTGGAATATGTCTCCTTTGGTTAATAAAGCAAGTTCTATGAATTTTACTTTCCTTATGTCTACTGAAATCATGAAAGCATAAAAACCCAGGAGTGAATCTTAGAATAAAAATAAATTAGCAATTGTTGCAGAGAACTTGATCCCATACCAATTAAAAGCATGAGCCTCATTTTAAGTCATATGAATTTGAATGAATAATGAGTAAGTTCTGAGTGATCTTGTATTCCCTTGCTAATGTTGCAACTGTGAAATGCAATGTGATTCTAAATTAACTCAATATCCTTTTTTCTCAGTGTAGGTTAAACATTTTTTTTTCTTTTAGTATCTTTATCCATTCTATTTTTCCTATTTCCCTTGAGTTTTGTGAAAATGTTAATTCTCTTTTCCTTACTTACTGCATTCATACAGACTGTATATTTTCTGTAGGATGTTTCTTTACCATAGATTATAAAATTACACAGAATACAGATTCCAAAGAAATAATTTAGTAATCAAAATGGGTAACAACATAGGTGATCCTTTGTATAACACAAATAATAAAATGGTTTCTACTAAACTGTCCAAAAATGGGATATTATGTGAAAGATAATTTACATAATAGTCATAGTTCTTCTTTTTTCTTTACCAACAATACAATGTCATATAAATGTATTTTCATAGAACAAATAATATATTCAAGACAATGAAGGGAAAAATAGCTCAATAAAAATATCTTCAAACACACACAGAAACATCCATAAATTGGTCTTTGTAGCAGTCAGCTCCCTGAAGGAAAAAAGGCAACACACCTAAATGGTGACTTAAGACAATGCCTCCAGGGACAACTTATAGAGGTGTGGGTCAACATGGGTGTGGAAATAGCCATGGATAGAGATAACAGGAAGTCAAGAACAACCAGATCTGCAGGAGTAAGACATGTAAGAAGTTACTGAATTTGGAAGGAACCAATAACTCTGAAAACTGGCTATCCATGGAGTAACACAGTCGCTATAAATGCAATGGGGAAGACTGGCAAATGTTCCCATTAGACCAATCTGACTGGAAGTTCGGGTAGTTGTTAGGGTGATGAGTCTGTTAAGCAGGTCTAGACTATATCTGGCAGTGATCGGAACAGACAAGGGTTGGAAGAGCACATGGGAAGGTTAAAATAGATTGTCACATAATATTATTTACTTAAAAACTCACATGGTAAAGACTGGATTCTTTTTTAAAGACCTAATGCCTTTATACCTCTTAATAATAACAGTGTATTACCATTGGTGTTGGGGGATTAAATACAAATACATTTTTAGATTTTTTTTTTAATGTTAGCCAAGAAGGTAAAAACCTGTTAAATAGTCAAGTCCATTTTTTAAAATTATTTTATGTCAGAGATATAAAGGATATCCCCATGATGTTCACAGCCAGGAGAATCAGGCTGAATTAGACAAGATGAAATTTGTAGATATAGATTTTGTTGGCTAGATGGAAAACCTTAAAACTCAAAAGCACAGCATGGCACTCAGCAGAAATAAAGGTGAAACATTCTTCTTAAGAAGCCGTGCTTGTATTCATTCAGCAACTCCAGCATCAACCAAAGTTGATTTGATATGGAAATCAAATCTATAGTTAGACATGATGCCTGGGGATACATGCTCCTCTTTATTTTGGATTCATAAAGATATACTGAACATCCACTATTCAGTTAATTTAGCTATTGGTAATTTTACATGATGGCTTCTTCCAACGCTTACTTCTGTGAGTCTTAAACGACGTGATGAAATGAACTTTAAAATAATAAATCACCTCATTCCACAAGAATTTATTGAACAAGGAGCATAAATAAGTCTCTATCTAGAGAAGATGAATATAAAGGTAAATATTTATAGCCAGAACCTGTAGGTAAACATGCACAATTAATGACTAACACATGCTGAGCATTAACTGTGACTCAGAACTAACTTCCACACATTTTGCATATTAGATCCTTGTAAAAATTCACCTACTAAATAGGTATTCTGGCATCCTCATGTCTCAAGTGAGGAAACTGGCTTAGCGAGGAAAGGACCTTGGTTGAGATCTCAGAGTTAATAATAAAAACCAGGATTTGAGCCTAGTGATGCAGTCTAAAAAACTGGTTTTAACCATTAGGTCTGTCTCCCCATCAGAGTCATTTATGTGAGGGGGCAGATTCAATAAAATCAGATTTTTCAGTATGTCGAACAAGAAATATTTCCTAGGAGATGCAACATCTAATATGATTTTTGAAATATTGATTAGACCAGGCTGACTCTTCCCATTCCAGGCTGTGTCAGTCTTTTAGATGACTCTGTCTTGTCATTGCTTTCATTTGGTGATAAGTATTCATTCTTTACTTTCCCTCATTTCTCCATCCCAGATAGTCAGAGGTCATGAGTTAGAAATCTTTACCTCCAAATCTATGTTTACAGTCCAGACTTAATTGCTGAGTTGCACATGAAGAGGTTCCAGACTCCACATTTTTATATATACACGTAGTGAATGTCAGTATGTGTAGAACTGAAATGCCAGTTTATACTGCCAACCTACTCCTAACTTACCACACCACCTCCAACTGCTGCTGCTGCTGCTGCTGCTTCTACTACTACTACCACCACCACTATTACTACTAATAATAATGTGACTTAATGAAAAGATGACAGTAAAATTCCATCAAATCAATATCTGCATCTATCATGCTCATTATTGAATTAATACAGCTCAACACAGACCTTGAGCTATATTGTACACATATTCAAAATACAAACTGAGTTACAAATAAAAGAATGCACAAAAATTGAAGGAATAGAGTGTCAACAATACCAATACCCAGTATACATTTAAGATACCAAAGATATGTTTTTAACACTCAAGTTTCTTGTATGCCAGCCACAGAAGTCAGCTGAATATTTTGGCTCACAGAACCAACATTTAATTCTTGTCTGTTAAAATGCCTGGATTTATTTGTATGTTCCTTACTGGACACTGATTGGTGCCCTGGAAAACTGTCATCATGTTATGGGATATCCTCATAAGTCTTGCTCAGATGACGGTCATGTCTGTGACTTCAGTCCCTAACCTCCATGACCACTTTGTTCTTGGGTCTCTTGGGGGAGCACTGAGACGGTTGAAGGCCCAGGCTAATATTTATAAAATGATGGAATTATATGATATTAGATGCCCTTTAATACATGAGCTTGTGTGTAAGCTAAAACCCAGTACCCACTAGGTAGATAAGGTCACATGAATTTTCATTTCCTGATAGTTGCTTTTGACCTATCAGAAGGTAGATGCTGCAGAGCAAGCCAGGAGTAGCTTCTTAAATAAATAGGATGGTTTGTGCCAAAGTCGTGACTTTTCCCCCAAAACATAGGTACCTAAGCTGTGAATTTTCCACAGGATCTACCCTTCAGACAACACATTTTCACACACACACACACACACACACACAAAATGTGAGCAGAACTAGACTGAATTGCTCATAAGAGCCAAGGAGCAAAGTTCTTTGGATTTTCCTGTGAGTTATTTAAATAAGCTTCTCTCACTCTGTGAGCCATTTAAAACCTAAAATGGATCAGAACAGCACAATCAAATACTGCAAACATTCCATTTCAAATCTGTGAGGCTCTCAAATAGCTGTTCCTCCTTCTTTGGTGAGTCAAAGTGGGTCTCTGTTTTTTCACTTTGACTTGGTAATGCAGCCACTTGTTAGCAGACCTATTTATTTTGTTGGGGTGTATCTCCATTATCTCTCATGCATGTGCTCAACCAAGGAAGCTACAGTACTCCATGTTTATTGTCTATCAGGTCCTATAAGCAAGATTCTCTTCACAAAGTGGGCTCTGTGATGGTACAGAAAGACAGAATCTTTTTTTACTAAAATGTGGAAGGCCTATAAACTTAAGTACAGAGCACAGGGGTATTGTGACCTGTGTTTATTGCTTCTTGTATTCTCAGTTTACAGGGAAATAGAAAACACTTGGCAAATCAAGTTGTACACCAAGTGTCAGAAACTGTATTAACTCGCTTCAGTAAAGAGATAACAACTGGAAATTGCAAAATTGTCAGAGTTTTAGATCCTGACTCCAGTTGACAACCACAGGACTTGCAATTGCCCTCATCAGCTGTCTGCTGCTATCACACCTACCAGGGTTTTCACATCCATATGCCAACATGCTTCATTGGGGTGATTGCCATTGGTCCCCTAAGTCCTGCCTTTAACCAGAATTTTATTTCAGGTGGCATTTTTTGGCTGGATTGTCAGTTTTCTCCTCTGCACCCCTCCCAATTCTGATGTAAATGTTAAACAGGTTACAATTCTTGCTTGCATGGGATTATTTTAAATGAAGCCTAATTAATTTGGCTATAAAGAAAATTTTTGACACCAAATTTAATTGTCCCAAATTAGAAAATTATGCTGAAAATCAAGCTCTGTAAACAAACAACACATGGCCAGGTTCACTGTCCATTTATGCTTCACTACCTCGTCGCTGGGACAACTATTCTAGAACAGGGGCCACTGTCCTGTCGGACCCTGATTTATTGGACACTTTGTTCCCTACTCTTTGACTGTTCTCAAAACAACCTAAATGTCACGGTGCTTTTGCTTCACTTACTCAAGATTAAAAGTCTTCAGAGGTCAAGGGAGGAGAGATGGAGCTGGTGAGCTTAAATTACATGCAGCCAAAAGGAAAGAGAAGAGATTATCCACCCTTCTTATGCTCTCATAGCAGATGGCTTGGTTGGCTTCCACCTGTCTTGAGATTTCCCATAATCAAAAGGGTAGCCAAAACAGGAAACATGTTCAATGAACGTATTTAAAAAATGTGGAAAGCACATGAGGTAAAAATTGGATGTAAAAGAGAAAATTAGCAATAGCTCACATATTTAGTTATCCTTTGGTTACTTTATAATGGTATTTTTATTTAGTTTTAATGTGACAGCTGTTCAAGTTTATACTTTCTGATGGCATGTAGCATATCTCTACAGACCTTTTATAATTTTTTGAACAAAAATTAGACTTTATCTTGAAATTTTATACATATTTTATTTTATAGATTGCCTTAATAATCACCACATAGAAGAAAACTTGATCCTAGAAGTTAATGAGACCTTTGTGTAACAAATGGTGTACTTCTGAAACAAACAACTCTAACAGCAAAAGTGAATTCAGGGTAATATATAACATAAGTTGCCCTTCTACATGTCTGGTAGTGCCACATGCATTTTGAACAAGATCCTTTCTAGAATTTTACAAGGTGTGTTGTTGTAAATGAACCAATGACAGTTAGTAAACACATATAAGTTCAGATGGATAGAAGCTCTTAGATACAGAAATTACCCCTAGTCTTTCAAATTTAAAGAATATGTTGCCCTGATGTGCATATGTGCTATTTGATGAGAACATTTATCTAAGCAATCAATTCCCAATTTTTAATGACAGGTTTTATGATGCATTGGAAAAATAATGTTATAACTAGTATTTTTTAATTCCTCATTTTTGGGGATACTCCACGAAAGTGAAAACAAAGATAGCATGACAGTACACTATCTAATATACACTGAATGGGATTTTTTATATATTTAGGAAATATAAGATTTATAAATTTTATTACATTACTAACATTTTAAAAGCAAAAACTAAGTTAATCAGAAATATTTTAAATATTTTATCTTACAGTGTTTGTGATCAGATGCATACATCAAATTAAAAGAAACACGTATCAGGTTACCTTTTCTCTCATGTTTCTTCTCTTACCATAAAGAGAAGAATAATCATAAACAACATATAAAATCTAGATTTGTATTCTGAATGCAGTGCTCTCTGCATACACATTGATCATAATTAGAGAGTAATCATCTAAATATTTAATTTTGATAATGACTTTATTAAAAATGTTTGTGAAGAGCTAAAAATCAGATTTGTTTCCCGTAAATATACATATTATGATATTAGAGCAGCTATCACATTAAAATAACAGAATTTTGATTTAATACGAACACATTAATTAAGAAAATGGTCCAAATCAGCTAGAAATTCAAAGAACACTTAAAACAGTTATCTAGAAAAGGAAAAGAACAATGGTTTATAGATATGCAGAAGTGAATGCCAAGTTATTTATTCATCCATTAAAATAAATATTTCTTGAGAGCTTACATTCTTTGAGACCTTAATCTGAATGCCCCTGGTAAGATGTTAAAGTTCAAGGCCTCCCTCATGGCCCAGGGGTTAAGTCTCACCACTACCAACGCTTCCTCCTGAGTTGGATCACTGACCTGGGAGCTACACACATGGTACAGCAGACCTTTCCTGTCTCACCCTCTTCTCCCCTCAGCAGTGTATTTCAGTCAATCTGTCTGTTCTGTCCCCCACTCTTGTATCTGGAGAATCTTCTCACTCCCTGAAACTTTGGCCTACACTCCAGTTCTACACAATAAATAAATAAACTTTTTTTTAAAAAAGGAAAAGAAACTGGAAACAATAACCCAGTGGAGAAAATTTTCAGCCATTGAATATTCCACTAGCCCTAATCTCGGAGCAACCATAATATCCCCTAGTATAAATATGTTTGGTGCAGTTTTAGCTTTGTGGACAATCTGCCTAAATGAATGTTTAGAACAATACTCTATGACTAGATGAACACTTAGATTCTTTGTGAAAAAGCATCACTGTCTTCCTCTTTTGAATTATGGAGAATTTACTTCTATGAACTCTTATTCTACATCCCATGGATATGAGATAAGAATTGTAGTTTAAGGAAATAGGGAAAGAAAAGGTGTCTGTTGCAACCATACACTGGGCTAGGGTACACATGCATCTTTTAATTCAGACATTACTCCAATCCAAAATGACTCAAGCAGGGCCTACCTGGTGGCCCAAGGGGGTTTGATCCCCAGACAGGAAGCTACCCACATGGCACAGCAGACCTCTCCTGACTCCCCTGCTCCCCTCAGCAGTGTAGTTCAGTCAATGTGCCTGTTCTTCTCCTCACTCTGTCCCTGGTGAATCCTCTCACTGCCCCCCCCCACACACACCTCTGGCCTGTATCCCAGTTCTTATATGCACAAATAAATCTTTTAAAAATGTCTCAAGCAACGGAAAATATATTTCATTGAACTTTTCTACTTACGAATATGTTCACTCTATATTTTTAGGTAATATTTTTGAACAGACATATAATTGAAATATACCAACCAATCATAAAAAAAAATGGAGAATCTGATCCATTGTAAACCACAGGTTATTATGAAAAGAAAAACAAAGATTTTAAAGGTCAAGGGAACAGCCATCTGCTTAACAACCTGACCATCTGTGAAAAATAATTCAAGGCCAGTTAAACACTCAGAAGGTCCTAGCTGCCACCAGAAAGATGTCTTACAGGCTAGGTTGTGTCTGAACTCAGGAATAAAGCACAGACTGTGTAAGGATTAGTATCATTTAATGTTTGTTTCCCAGTCATATTGTGAAAGAATTGCTATACATCATTTCTAATTTTAAACAGTTTAAATGTATCTTGTTAATTAGAGATAGTACCTGTTTTCTTCTGACTATGGAGACACATTAAACTTAAGTAAAAAAGCATTTTAACTCTACATTTATTATGATTAAAAATAACACTTTACATTTTACAAAAGTAAATATTTTACTGATATGTAATGCTTATACCTTAACTTTTATCTTTAAAAATGTGTATTACAATAGAGTATTTTAAAAGCATTAATAAGAATATTGAATTAATGAGTCAAATAGTAGAAAGTAACATTTCTACTCTCTCTCTTAGACAATCTCAGAGAAAATAACTGTATAAGCTCCTCAATATAAATATGAGGATTACACATGTGTGCATGTGATTACACATGTGAATGTTGCCTGATATTTTGAATGGCTGGATGTTAATTTATATTTTAAAACTTTGCTATTCCTTACTAAAAAATATGGTTAATTTTCCATTTATACATGTCTATTAGCATATTTTTAATTGAGTATTTAATTAATAAAAGCTGCTTCCACACATTTCCTAAATTTTTTCCCAACATTTAAGAGTTTTCCCTTCTTCAAAAATAATTTTTCTTCCATTACACAATCAGTTTTTTACTGATGTTTTCATAGAATAGTCACTGCCTGTTTGAGGGTGAATTAGTCTAAAAAATGAACTCAATGACTTATTTTATGACTTGTTATTTTCTAAGTTAATCTTTGATTTTCAAACAGCAAGATCATACTATTGGAAAATGTCATTAACTAACAGTAGGTTTTAAGTACCAGCTCAGCTCAGGAGTCTAATCTAGACACAGAACAGGCAGGAGAAACCAGGAGATGATGTTCTTCCTATGCACTCCAGAAAATCCAATTACATTGACTCATTAGCACAGTGTCTTTTCCTTATATTAATTTAACCATTATTCAGTTAGTAATTCACTGTGAGAGCCTCATGTATTTCACCTCATCATAAATATAGATGCAACAAATGACAATGAAAAGAGCAACTGACTGGAATGCAGGAATGTGATTGTACTTTCTTGCTCTTAAAGCATATAATTATTATGTGCACCAGCTACTAGTGCTGGCATATCACTGAACTGTAAATCTAAAGCGCTTTTTCCAATTAGTCTTTATAATGGATATGTTTCTATAATTTATCTGAATGTCATTCAAAAACTTGTTCTGGGGCAATCTGATAGTTATTGATGTACATCTGTTAAACTGATGATAGATATAATGCATGATCCCCCTGAAACCTTTTCAAATTACAGTATCTATTAATTTGACTTTTCCTTTTTGGTTTCACTATTTTTTCCTCCAGGATATTTGTGTCTAAATATTTTCTTTTCTTTTTTGGAACTGAGGTAACATTGATTTACAACTTTGATTGTGTTTTAGAGGTATAGGCTGTCTGCCTTCAGGTGTCCTTACCACACCACACCCACCACCAAAACCCCCATCTCCACCACCATAGGCCATTGTATCCCTCCCAATATGCACCCCCCTCCTTATGTGGTAGCCTCAGTTCTACAGTCAGATTTCTAGGAGTTGTTACTGGCTGGTTTTATCTGACACTTTGATTTGTTTCTCTGTATTTCACATGTAAGTGATAGCATCTGGTATTTATCTTTCCCCTTTTGAATGATTTCACTTATCATAATCCTCTCAAGTTCCATGCATGTTGTTGCCATGGCAAGAGTTTACCTTTGTGAAGAGCTGAGTGGTATTTCATTGTGTATATATGTCACTGTTTTTATTTTTTTATAATTTAGCTAAATTTTATAGATATTTTATGCCATTCTTCCTTTTTGTACAATGCATGCTTTCTCCTCTCAAGTGTAGTCCCTGCAAAATTTCCACCACCAATTCACCCGTGTACCATCACCACAGTCCCTTGTGTAAGAACACATTCCCTCCCCTGTTTTGATTCCTCTCCCTTCCGCTCCCCAGCAGTGTCTCTCTGATTAATCGTTGCCTGTTTTGTTATTTAATTTATTATATATTTTTTTCCTGGTCCCTTATTTGGTTCCTCTACATTCTTCCTATTAGTGAAACCATCTGATATTTTTCTTTTCCTTTGGCTTATTTCACTGAGAATAATCCCTTCTAGCCACTGTTTTTAAAGGCATGTATTGGACAGACTCATTGGATTTCAACCCTTGGAGCTACATCATTGGACTCATGTCATAACATGGATGGGAGAGGGTGGATGAATTTCAAGGATTCATAAAGTGGATTCCTGCCCCAACTTAACTGCATTCATGGGGAATTTTTTAAATTCAAATTAATTGGTTATTCCTAAGACATTTTTTCCCCTACTTTTGGAGAATAGAGCACTTAAGAAACTCAATGGAATTGTGTGTTGTGTTTTTTAATAAAAAGAACAAAGCAAGAATCCAAGAGTCTAATCACCAAAAGTAGGAATATATGCTGAGCAATCTCCTCAGAGGATTCAGCACCAGTCAATGATAAACATTTCAAGGAGAAAGGAGGAGAGGGGATGAGGTTGTTTCAAATAGTAAATCATTTGCTATTTCTAAATTTAAAGAAAACGCTATTGGTATTTTACTTTGGATTTTTTTTTCAAGCTAAAAAATAACCCAAATATACAAACAAAATATAGCAGGACTGAGTCTTGGACTTAATGAAATAATTTTATAGTTACCAGCAGGAACGGGAGGGGGGATTAAAAGGGGGCGGGCAGGAGGAGGCGGGACTGGGGAGGGAGGCAGATGGGTTATGAAGGGGAAGGGTTGGTGCACTTTGAGTGAGTGGAAAGTGTCCACATAAGGAGGAGCCAAAAAAGTAACCCCTAAACTAAGAAAGAAAAGTAAGAGTGACATCACCACTGATTGAATGCATAAGAAAATATGAGACTCTAGCTGCCTTCTTTTAAACCAGTTATCAAAATTATACAAAAAGCTACTCTTCCATTATTTGTTTAAAAATTAAGTAACTTATTAAATATTATGCTACATACATATTTTAATATGCCATGGCATTAAACTTGTTATTTCCAAATGAAAAATATATTTTTTAAAAAAACTTTACAAAAGTGAGTTGCATCTAGGAATTCTACTTATCTTTATATTATTCTTTATCTTTACATTATTCCAAAAGCTTTAAGAGTTTGATGAACACATATAAAGGCATAGTGAGAATGAAGGTTTCAAGGCTCTTTTGAAAAAAAAAATAAATAAGAGCAGACAATGCAAGTTTATGACCTAGAAATGACACTGCCACAGGTGATTAAGACTTACAAGTAAGACCAGCTCGTGTCTGCAATTTGAAACCTGCCTTAGCATCAGATACCTTTTATGTGTGTAGAATAGCCTGGAAAGTAATTGGTTCTACTTATAGCAAAAGCAAGTTCAGCATTTTGAGGTTCTTTTTTTTTTTCTTTCCCTAACTGATGTACATTTTATCTCTACTCAGCTGAGACAAATGAAAAAAAGCCAGAGGTTTGACTCAGCATTCATGTTCAGATTCATTAGCGTACTGAACAGGGGTCTTCCAAACCCTCTCTCATCCACTCTGAGTTTCGATATTAAATAAAACAGATGTATTTCTAAATATGTTAATGGAAACAGAGAAAAATAGTACGTGTGACGCTCAATTCTTCCTGGTGTTAATGCAGCGGTTTTTAAATAGACATTCTATTTCCCTTCAGACTTAGGTAATATTGGGAAATTTTGAATGACCTCCAGAGCATTTTAGAAAATACTGATCTATGGACAGGCCCTCAGAGAGTATGTTTTAATTGGTCTGTTATGGAGACTGGCATTGAGTCTGAAGAGCTGCCAGCACCTTTCTTCTGCAGCCAAGGATGAGAGTCACTGTTTCGACATATCCCCACACTGCTGGGACTTGATTTTGGAAGTCATTAATTTCCTTAGGTCACTAGGGCATTAGCGTCAACTGTGGATTATCTAAACCCACATGCCTAATCTCTGCTAATGAATAAGTAAAAGATTATTTGTCTTTGGATTTTGAACTTGACATTCATATTCAGAGACATACAGAGTCCTGTGTAAAAGCAATACTATGACAGATCTAACTCCCATTCCTGATGTAGCCTGACTCTCAGCAGTTTGAAATGCACTTTGACGACCGAGACAAAAGCATAGATCATCTACAAAAATGCTATCAGGGACAAGCCCTATTTAGCGCACATACCACTGCTGAATGCTGCTTTCCTTCTGGTTCTGGGTAAAAGGGAACCTCTAGGGAAGAATCACAATTGTATCCCCTACTACAGAAGATAATTTCCGTCTCCATCATCTCTATATTCTTCAGTCACAGACAACTGCCTAAAAGAAAGTGTTTAAAGGAGCCTCGAATTCTGGGAATTATTGTAAAAGTCGAAACAGCATCAGGAGCATTTGCTTAGAAATGGCTATGAGAAAGTGGAGGAAGAGAAAGGGAACTTATTTCAACTTTTAAAACAGGACTCAGCAAACAAAGATGAGAAAATCTTCCTCTAAATGTAACGCAAAGGGTTCCAATGGCTGACATTTCTGGAATATTTCCTTGCTTCTCGTGAATATGCATGGTTTACTTCCCAGAACCATCCTCATTTATACAACCACAATGCAGAAAACACCGAGGTTAAATTTAAGGCAGTGTTTCTTGCTTCCATTCAGCCACTGGCTTCATAAAAGGCTGTGAGTCACACCACTGTCATATTCAGGCCAGAGGGGAGGGTCTAGTATCCAAAGCACTGTGTCCAAAATTCTTCTCTGTGGATTACAGCAAATGGTGGTGCAACTGTTAGCAGGCTATTTATCCCAGGCATTGCTAATACCGAATAAGCTTTTGCCTATTTTGCAAGTCTTATTACTAAATATGAAATTTCTAACATTTGCCAATACCAATTTGAGCTGTGATTCTATTAGGGACTTCCAGACATCCTTGATCCCTGTAGTAAATAGAATCAGTTAAAAATGCATTTGGAAGTGTGGCCTCGAGTCAAAGGAAAAGGATCGAGGCTCAGTCACTTACAAACTTTAAGACAATTAGGCAAGAAATTTCACTTATCTGCTTGCGTGACTTTGTGGCTAACATATTTTGTGCCAATGTCTAGTAGATTTATTGTTGTTTATTTGTGTGGTGTTATAAGAGGGTGGTTCCTAGAAAAAGGGGAGGTTCCAGGTTCCCTGCCCCACCCAAAGGAGGGGTGTAGCTAAGCAGGGAGGAGAAGAAGCTGGGGAGGAGACTGGAGAAGGAAGGAAGCAGGATGGAGAGCCAGAAGGAAACCTGGAGGAGGCACATGGAGCAGAGAGACACATGAAGAAGCTGCACTTGCTTCTTGGTCCTGGACTGCATGAAACAACTATTGGGAGCTTAACAATGGCAGCCTTTATCTTGATTTTGATTTTTCTCTTTTCCTCCCAGACCTCTCTGGCTGTTTCTGACCCTTCTGTGTGGGCCCCTGCAGAAAGGTGCTTTAGACTTGAGGCAGGATTTCAGGCCTTGCTTTGAGCCAACCTTGTTTGGCGGGACATTTACACATGAGGGATGGGAAACTTTGGGTGCTTGCTATATTCTTTGTCTTTTCTGTATTGCACACTAATAGTATTAAAGTTCCTTCCTGTGAAAGGTCTTATGTACTAGATTATGTTTTGTCTTGATGTGGTGGATGGCAGAATGGATTTAGAGTGGGCAGGTTTGGGGGCTCTGGGGTGTCCCTCTCCCTGTCCTTGTAACAGTGTGAGATCAAAATCTTTCCTTTCTTATGTATATACATTACTAGGTGAACTTTTTATGAGAATATACTCCCCCACCGCTACTCAGGGCCACTTTTTATTTTTTTCATAAGTCAAGGAACCATATGTTATAGGGTGTGCCTGGTTAAATTTGTTAGATCTGTGACTTTAATGGTCCTCGATCTCCACACTCCACTTCTGTTCTGTGCCTAGGGTATTTTCTACTTCAGCAGGAGCTTAGGGATTTTACATTTCTATAGCTCATTTAAAGACTGATCATTTCTACCCCTACTCCAGGTTCTGGAATTAGGAAGCCTCTATTATGAATTTTCTATTGTAAACATCCATCAGTTCCCCCAGTATTCCTCTGTAAGTAATCTAGACAGATTAGGCCTGGGTTTGGCATTGTGGTAGCAGTTGCTTTTACCCCAGGAACTGTCCTCTCCTGCTGTAATTGAAATTTACCCTTTCTGGGCAAGAGGCATTCATGGATGCAATGCTGGAATATATTCTTAGATGGACTGGAAAATTGGGGTCTTCCTTTTCCTGTAAAAGCCTTTATCCAGAGAGATATGACCTTGAGACATTTAAGCCCAAATTTAATTTTAGGAGGTGGATGTGATACCGAATGTCTGCCTCAGTTACCCTCAGCCAATAAAAGGAAAGAGTTTGAGGACAAGGAAAGTATTTTAATTTGTCAACAAACTGAGGAGGGCAGCAGACTTGTGTCTTAAAGGCCACTGCCCTGCTTTTTGCCAGAGTGCAGGGGTATTTATAAAGGAGTCAAATGAAATGGAGGTGGATGAGGGTCTGCAAAGGGGAGACAGGAAGGGTAGGCATGCCCTTTTGACGGAGGCTGATGGAGATTTTGGTGGGCAACAGCTTGCTTTGTTAACACCTGCTGTTTAACTTCCTTAGCTGTTTAACTTTCTTATTACGCTTATTGAAAGGAAGAATGTCCTGCCTTTCCCTTAGAATGCAAGAAGACAATTTGTTAAATTCAACAGAGAGGAATGCTTATCTGATAGGGCAGGAAGAGAGACCTGTCCTATTTCACTGCATCAGATAGGGAACGTAGACAATAGGAACATTAAAAAAGAACATTAAATTTTGAATGATATCAACATTTAAGGAAGTGGATAAAAAACCCAATCAGGAGCAAAGCATGATGTGACTTTTCTTTTTTTCTAAAGATTTATTTTATGTATGCATACAAGAGCTGGGGTGCAGGTCAGAGGTGTAGGGAGTAAGAGGATTCACCAGAGACAGAGTGGGGAGCAGTACAGGCAGACTGACTGAAATATACTACTGAGGGGAGCAGCAGGTAAGACAGGAGAGGTCTGTTGTGCCATGTGGGTAAGCTCCCTGGCTGGGGACGGAACTCGTGCTGCAGTGGCTGTGGATAACTTGATAGTGCTGAGACTTTAACTGCTTGCACCACCACGGAGGCCCATGGTATCACTTTTCAAGAAGAAAGCAGTCTCCTACCAGAGCAAAACAAGAGGTAGGTGCTCCCTTAAAGAAACGGTAAGATACCACCAAACTAAGCACTAACCCTAGAAAGCAACTATAAAACTGAGGACACCAAAGGAGAGGGGAGCCATTAAAGCAAGTGGGAGGGGATACAATGGACTATGGTGAAGGACTATGGGTGTCTTTGTGGTGGGTGCATTATGGTAACAACACCTGAGGGGGAGATCCTATAATTCTAAGATACCAAAAGTTATGTAAACCAGTGTTCTCTCAATTTAAAAAAAATGAAATAAGAAATAATTTCTCATGAGGAGTGTCAATCATAGGCTATATTTAACTTGACTTATCCTTAATGATTTCTTTAATTAGAAATCCAACATCAATAATCAATTTATAATATTTTTTAAGTTAGGTACAGGTATGAGATAGACTCCTAGCTGTTATTAATGGGAAAAAGCAAAATTAATCTAGAAAATATGTAAAAAACTAAGCTTATAGCACCTACTTCTGAACACTGTGGTTTCTGAAACTAAAATTGGCAGGTGAAACAGGGAACATGAGCTTCAAGTTTCTAAAATATGTCATTTACTATTGGGAATAAAGTAACCCCAAAATGCTTTAGACAAAAATCTTTAATATAGTAAAATTGTTTAAATATGCCATTTATCCATTAGGCTGTCAGACAACACTCCCACACACAATGAATTGTCTGCTTTTTGACAGCTGGAGTTGTGTAGGAAGATAGCTGTACTATAAAGGCTAAAATAATGCCCTAGATATGTTTACAGGAGGACTTCAGTGGGGAAAACAATATCGAATTCCTGTAAGTGAAACTGTTGTAAAAAAAATAATGGTATACTCAAGCAATTTATTCATTAGTGAAAATATGTCTAAGTTAGGATTAGATAACTGCAATAGAGTAGGAAGTAGTACAATTGAATAAATTCTTAGTCTGAAATTCAAATGAAGAGACAGATCTGAATTAATTTCTTGACAGAATTATTACTTGACTTAGAAACAAACGTGATTTATTTTGACATAGGAAAACATATTTCATTGATAATGAAACACATTTATTGATTATCCTATGAATCATATGGTGCTCATCCCTGGCACTATTTTATAAGATGGCCATGCTGATTTTTTTTTTTTTTCTAAGAGTTAATTATAGGATTTTTTTTAAACCCACTTTACCCTATAGCCTCCAGCAACCATCAATCTGTTCTGTGTATCTAGGTCACATTTTCTATGTATCTAGATCCCTTACTTGGTTGGTTTGTTTTTGTTTTACATGTAAGTGATATCATGCAATTTTTGTCTTTTTCTATCTGATTATTTTACTGAACATAAAACCTTCAAAGTCCATACAGGTTGTCACAAATGGAAGAATTTCCTTCTTTTATCGCTGAATAATATTCCATTTTATATAGTTATACATTATTTAACAATGGAATATAATCTAAGAAATGTGTTGTTGGGTAACTCCATCATTTTGTGAATGTCAGACAGTATAATTATGCAAATCAAGATGATGTAACCTACTACTTACCGCCTAGGTTATATGGTATAGCAATTGGGGCCACCATTTTATGTGAAAACTTTTGTTGACTGAAACATTATTATATTATTAATGGACACATACTATGACCCTCTCATATCACATGCATCATTGTATATGTTTGTATATATCATGTTCTTTATACATTTATGTATAAAACTATACATAGAGATGCATAGATTCTTTTGATATGTTTGCTATTGCAAATAACACTGCAATGGACTGGGAGTGAATATAACTTTTCTTGTTAATATTTTTATTTTCTTTGGATAAATACCCAGAAGAGTAATTGTTAGATCATATGATTTTTATTTTTAATTTTCTTTTCCTAAGTGTCTATGCCAAAGTTTTCATTTCCATTACATTTAAAAGGATATGTGATCATTTCAAAATGTGACCTCTGATACTCAAAGTAGCAGTGATAACCAAGAGCAATACAGTAGGCTATCATTGTTTAAATTTGTGCTGGTATATGTTCACTACTAAGAACTTCCTATAGAGAGCTGATATTTCATGCCACAAATCTACAAGGAAAGTGCTGTCTTATTATTAACACTCTTAAGAATTGATATTTAAAACGTTTGAATGATATTCCCAAACACTCATAATTAAAAAATAGAGGTTATAGAATTTTCAACTGAATACATCTCATTATATAACCTCTTTGCAGGTAAAAATATGTTTTTTCTCCCTGTTTCATAGTATAAAGAGTGTAAAGTTTAGTCTCTCAGTGTAAAGTAGTATAAACTTGGAACGAAAAATTTCTTTTAGTCATAGCTATGAAATTATTTGGTTTAAAGCTTTGGATATTTTATTTGCTCCAGACCGGAATTTTCTTATTCTAAAATTAAAAAAATAAAAAAAATGGTTTATGTTTCCCTCCTTTAAATGTAGTTTGTTCTTTTCTCAAAGTTCTACATGATAAGCTTTCCATTCTTTCAGTCTGCCATTGTTTGAAATGTTATCATGTGCTTTTTTTTGTTGTAAGTGTTAAATATTCCTCATTAAAAGACAATTTTAAAAGCCCAAAATTTGAGTCACTTAGGGTAAATGGTGTGAAATAAATATATACACTATATATTACATAATAGGTATAATATATACATATGTATCTACACATCCATGGGATATATGCATACAGTATACATATATACATGTAATATGTGTGTACACATGTGTGTATATATATATATATATATATATATATATATATATACAGCTTTCCTCCACTGTACAAATAGAGAGCTCTTTTAAAACCATTAAAGTAGAGTAAAACAAAGAAGTGGTTACTATTAATTTATATGGAAAATCGTTTAGTATTCCCAGAACCAAAAAATAACCCATCAAATCATACCAAATAACACATCAAACCTGAAGTCACACTAACATATAGTGAAAGCAAGAGTGAGGTGATAAATAACCAGCCTGTGTCCCGCAGTTCTCAGGAAGCAGCTTGTGAGGCCACATTCAGCATTAGAGTGTGTGCCACGGCCAGAAAGGCTGCTGCAAGACAAGTGCTGAATGGCTTTGATGCTCTTCACTTTTGCTCATAAAAAAGGTCAATCTTTTGGATAATGACAACCAGTACTAAAGTGAATATCAAAAACAAAGTGTCCTTACATGAACTTTAAATAGAGGGAAATCCTGTGTGTGTGTGTATGTGTGTTTGTGTGTGTGTGTGTAAACAATAATGCAATAAAATAAAACCTGGGTGTGAATATGCTGTGACAAATAGGGAGTAGTAAAAGGTGTATTGTTGAGAAGGTTTCGCTGAGGCAATATTAAAACAGACTATAATGAAAACACAGCAATGCACTACAGAATCTGGAATATCATCTAGGACAAAGAAACAAAAGGAAAAGCCTTAAGGTAAAAATGAGCTCTTTGTACTTTGAGATCAGCAAGAAAATCTGTGAGATCAGATTGAAATAAATGTCTGGAGAAGTAGTCACTTCCTATATATTCTACTGCCATCACTCAAGTCTGTACCAATCTTTTATTTCACTTAGATGTTGAAATGCACCCCCATCTCCCTGCTCCACCAGCATTCCACTTCAGTCAATTCTCTATGGCTTAGGAGTTTTTCAACAGTAAATCTATTTCTTTATTCAAAAAGTTCCGGTAGATTATAATCATATTCAGAATAAAATACAGATTTCATCAAATGGTTTAAAAGTCACTACATGTCTATCTATAATAGGACTTGCTGATGAGTGGGCAATAAAGTGTAAGGGAAAGAAGAGTCAGCAAAGGTTCTCAGGTTTTCACCTATCAAGGTGAATGATGAAGCCATTAGCCGAGATGTAGATCAAGAGAAATGACTTAGAAAAGAGTATTAAACTTATATGTTGGACTTATTGTGTGGGAAAGTCTAATTATAATCCAAATACACAAGAGTAATTATAAAGATAAAGAGTTATCAAGACAATATTGTATGAAATGGGAGAATTCTCTGGAAAGATGATAGTCGACTATAGCACTGAGAGCCAGTTGTAGATAGTTTCATGTATTGCTTTAAAAGGACTGGGGTATTTGAAAGTGGAAAAAGTTCAACAAGAATCAATTCTATGGAAGGTGTTTATGTCATCTTCAGACACAGGCACAATGAAAACACACACACACACAAACATAGAGAACTCAGAGTCCAAAAAGTGGAGACTTGTTCTTAGGGAACAAGTGCAAGTAAATGTTTCAAGTGCAAGTAAATGTTCACAGGGCATATGTACAAGAAATGGATATGATTGTGAGGGTTTTACTTATGACAGACCTTAAGTTACAGAAATTAGAAAATTAGAAGGGCATTTCTGGGGGTGAATATGAATGACAGTGTTGGATCAGGTGAAAATAAGATACATAAAATCTCTCCAGAGAAGACAGTCTTGTATATGCAGTCAAAATATGGTAAATGAGCATTAATGTCCTAAAGACTCAATGTTCAAGGACACAGGGCAGCTTAGGAAGCTGATGTGTGGGGTGAGTGATGGGTAACAAGGGCTCTAACAATATCTAACATTGTCCCTATTCTCCTTACATGGTAGAAAATGAAAATAACTTCACTTCAATTATCTTTCAAGAATCAACAATATATGGGCTTTTAAGACAAATTAACTAGAAAATGTTGAACATGGGAATTAATGTTGAATCCAACATGATATTAGGTTTATAAATAGAATAAATATATTTCCCTATGAATTAAATGTTACATTTTTATGCTACTCTCTTTTATGTATTTTCTGTTACTATAGAAACTTTCTCCATGGAATAATATATCTATTTTAATCTTGTCAAGACTTTTTTGAGATAAAAATGATCAACATTTAAAAAAAAAGATTCAATGGAAAAATTGCAGTTACAAAGGAAAATCCAGTCAGGCAGGTATTCTATCTGTAGTCATGCTCACAGATGATCCCTCCATGTGCTGTGAGGAAGCGAACTGAGAACTGACATTTTTGTGAAATGAGCAGAAAGCAGCTCTTTCGTTTCTCTAAACCATTTGCAACATGGACTTTTCAAAAGTTAGTTCAATCTAGTGGCTCAGTGCATTCTGTGTGGTAACACATTAAGAAAGTAAGCGTGTACCTTGGAGTCAATGGCTTAGCCATTCAGGATCCAGCACAGTTGAATGGTGAAGGAGGAGGAGTCTGCTAGAACACAGGTCATGGGCCAATGATGGGGACTTACTCTTTACTTAATCCCTTAATCTCTTTCTGACTCAATTTCCTCATCAGTAAACATGCCTAGCAATGATACCTATACCACAGGCAATGGGAGAGCTAATAAACATAAAGCAATTAATAATTCTTTATAAATAAAAAAAGTTTAATAAATATTTGCTATTACTACAGATAGTATGACCTCACTCAATATTTAATTTAAAAAATTACTACTGTAGTGCCTCCCTGGTGGTCTAGGGGTTAAGAGTCAGCGCTATAACTGCTTTGGCCTGAGTTTGATCCCCAGCCAGGGAGCTACCCACATGGTGCAACAGACCTCTCCTGCCTCTCCCGTTGCTCCCCTCAGCGGTGTATTTCATTAAATCTGCCTGTTCTGCTCCCCACTCTGTCTCTGGTGACTCCTCTCACATCCTGTACCTCTAGGCTACACCCCAGTTCTTCTATGTAAAGTAAAATGTATTAATAAAGTAAAATTATATTAAATAGTGAAAAGAAAATACTGCTGCAATAAGAGAGAAATGATAAATTTTATATTCCACATATAATCAAAATACATGTGTTTGTATATTTTGACCTACTTGTCACAATTTCCACTGGATAAAAATCCTATATTAATAGTGTCAAAAAGTGCATCACAGGCACGAGAGAATAAGAAGTACGTGACATTGAATCATGTTGAGTAAAGTGATTAGGTGTGTGAGCAGGTCACTTAATTCACACTGCCTGATATACACCAAATTGAATATTCAGGGTAAGACACACATCACCACTGTTAAGAAGGGATCTAAAAATTAGAGATGTGCTTTCAAAGCTGAATGAAATTCTGAGAGAACAAGTTTAAAGATAATGCTTTCTGATAGGGAGCAAGAAACATCCAGAAAATGAAAGGGAGAAAAAGCAGCAGGCAAAAGCTTATAAATGGCCACAAAATGACAGCAAATCTCCAACTGGAGATGTTAATGTGGGGCAATGTGCTTTACCCAGTTTTCAGATGACATAGGCTGCAAATTGAACATTAAACTTACTCTTGTTGTTACTTAACAAGCTTTCATGATACTTGAACATTTTATAGTCTCGACTTAGGGAAAGCAGTAAGAATGGAGAGTTCACGTGGCAACACAAATTCAACCAACCACATAACTCACTGGCTGCTGTGTTGAAAGTTAGACATGACCAAATGGGAAATCTTTGCACTGCAAAGTTGGATCTTTGATTTCTTTATCTGGGTGTTGTAAAAACACTTAATAGATACCAAAAATGTGCACAACAAAAAAAAAACTGTATCTGTTAGAAATCCAGTGTTAAAGGACATTCGCCAGGCTCCTTACTCATTTTCAACTGTTCTATTTGAAGATGAAGGTGAGTAGGGAGAGATGCATCTATGGAAACAGAGTCTCAAAGATTTGTCTTCTGGCTATGCTGCTCTTTTCCCAGAAACTAAAGCAGTGATGACACAAAATATAAATGTTGGCTCATTACTTATTTCTTGAAAGGAAAAGAGGGGAAAATGAGAGAAGAAAAAAAGAGAGAAGCAGCTCCTCCCTGGTGGTGCAAGGGGTTAAGCACCACACTATGAAGCAATCTGCAGACTCTGCAGTACAAGTTCGATCCCCGGCCGGCCAGGGAGCAACCCACATTGGGCAGCAGACCTCTCCTGTCTCACCAACTGCTCCCCTCAGCGGTGTATTTTGGTCAGTCTGCCTGTTCTGTTCCCCACTCTGTCTCTGGTGAATCCTCTCACCCCCTGCACGTCTGTCCTGTACCCCAGCTCTTGTATGCATAAATAAATAAATCTTTAAAAAAAAAGAGAGAGAGAAGCAATAAGAGGGAAGGAGTATTGTACTTTAGTCACAGATCTTGGTTCCCACCAGATACCCAGGCAACATATCTGCCATACAATCCTGGCTAGATGACTTAATTCTGTTACTGCCAATCTCTTCAACTCCTAACACATAAAACATATAAATACACAAACCATAATAACTATCGTGAACCAATGTTTCCTGTATTAAATGAGCTAAATAAATACCCACAGAGACTGTGTATACCTTCTAATTTTTTAAAGAATCTTTAAGAAAAAAAAATATTACAATAAAGGCATAGAACAACGAAAGTGAAAATCAAAAACTACATTAAAAGGAATGGATTGAGGAAAAAATATTTCTTTCAGAGACTTAGCTTGAGAGGAAAAAAGTAGAAATGAGCAAAACTTCATGCTGGATTTCTTAACTGTTAAGACTCATTCATAAATTTGATTTTCATGAGTCTAATTATCCTGTAAAAGGATGTTCATCAAATCTTAAGGGGAAGACAGAGTTTCACACAGATTAATAAATAAAGTCTGAGTGAAATTACCATATAGGGACCTGAAACTACAAAATTGGTAGTCCCTTCCTAAGTGCCATTTCAAGATTTGCAGAGAAAATAGTCACAAATTATTACCTAATGTCAAAAAAATATAACATTAAAACTGAGCTGTCTGAAATTAGAATGATAGGAAGTTCAGGTATCACCAATGATAGGTTTTGCTTTTTCAGAGTGATAGAGAGAAACAAGAGAAAATATCAGTCCAGTGCCTGTGTCATCTCTATTTTCATCACTAATATTAACATAGCTGACAGTTTCAGCACACTCCCCCCAAGATCTATACATGCGCATGGGGGCAGGAGGAACATGGCCTTATCAACTATGGTTCATGTCATTGTGTAATTACAGTGTTTATTCTGTGTCCTCGGCTTGCATTTGACCGGAGATTGCAGGCTACAGGAATCTTTGGCTCCAATTTTTTTTTGGAGCCAAAGATGGCCAGTCCTGGAAAGTTGTCTTGTTGGTGGGCTATGTATTCATTGATTCTGTCTTATCATTTGATGGATCAGAGAGTGATAATATGGGATCAATGATACAGCCACGATAGAAAATCAACTTAAAAATTTGCAGAGGAATGGAATTTGATGGGCTTAGAAGACAATTACAGTTTTAGAGTGATAAATGAACGTTTTTGTGAAATATGATAAATCCAGGCTCCATTGATACTGTGTTTTATATTCTCCTTTTCCCTCACTATGTGCTTCTGTAGAATATTTTATATTCTCCTTTTCCCTCACTATGTGCTTCTGTAGAATATTTCTTTTGGCTACCTTCTATGGTTTTGTACAGAGAGAAGCAACTTTCTCCTTGTTTCAGTTTTAATACATTGATCACAGAAAAGAAATGATAATTACATGACATGATGGGGGTGTAAGGTAATACATGGTGAGAATCATGTTACAATATAGACGTGTATCAAATTATAATCTTAAACTTACATACAATGTCACATGCCAATTTTATCAATTTTAAAAAAGAGCAGAAAAAATAAAATATTTAAATCAGTTTCTGAATAGATGGTATTATGCTGATTTTGCTAATTTCTTATTCTTCTTACTAATTATTAATTATCACTGTCATTACAAATGTTAAAAAAGAAAATCAAGGAGAGGTAAATTAGAGTTTACCACTGATATGGTAGGGAATGTATATCAAACCCATGTGTTTATCACCAAAAGAAAGAATGACAAATAGATGGAGACTGGTGTTTGACAGCCCAGGAGTAAGGTGGTGGTTGCATTAGCTCAAATAAATCTTCAGAATCTCCACCCACAGTTGATACAACTTTAGGCCACTTGAGATTTTCAGAAATGAGATGAGGTTTGGGAGATTGAATTTATACTCTCCTTAGTCTGAACGATTGCCAAGAAATTTTAAAATCCATGTAAGTTAACATGATAAAAACTAAGCAAAAAAAAAAAATGTGCAGAAATTGGTGAGATAAGAATTAGGGAAGAAACAAACTAAATTGGAGCAAGAAAGGAAATATTCACACAATGAATGAATATGTGAATAATAAGGAACAGTCACAGGTTTAGGTGGACAAAGGTAAGACTAGATATTACAAATTATTCCTGATTTCACATGCTTGTGTGCGAGGAAAGAGAAATGTTAAATTACTGCTAAAATCTGTGAAGTTATGCTTATAAATATTTTATTTTTAATAGCATGTCTACACCTCTGAACATTTTTATGACTTTTTATCCTTTGAATAATGAGGGGCCAGACATAATAAAGTCACTGCTTAAAACTTGTTTCTAATAATAAATTCTCCTTTAGCACATCAAGAAACAAGGATGTTTTATTAAGATACAAAAATGTTCAAGTCTAACATGGTCTCAAAAATTTAACCCATGTAAGAAAGATGTGAAATTTCTACCTATTTTATTTCCAATTAATTTCTTGCATTTTCTTGATGAAATAATTTGCCTCCACATTGCTCATTTTTTATAATAAGAGATTTCTCGTTTGAAGTTTTATTTTTAATTCAATACTAATTTAACAATTCTATAAACTACATGCACACAATTCCTTGAAAATATCATTCAGCATAAGGTGGGTATTTACAGGCTTTAAGGAAGTCAAATATGAAGTAAAGTATATAAAAATTATAACATGCATAAAACTCACCATGCTGGAATATGGATCTATATTAATTCAGTGTTTTACAAAAAGAGAGACTATACATGATATATTTCTTGTTATTTTTTAAAAATGGTAATATACGTAAATATGTATTCCAACAAATTGTGGTATATCTTCACAGTTGTATTTCATGGAGTCCTTTGTGAGATACTGTTAGAGTGATGACAAGTGAGAGTTCTGGAGGAGTTAATAGCAACTGGAATCTGGGGTTTGCTATCACCTGTAGTTCAGGCTCTTCACCCTCAATTGAGGGAGACAGGAAAGTCCCTGCTGTCACATCTGGCCACAGTAATGGGCAGTGCTCATCCATAGAAAATCAAGTTGTCACAGATGACTTAATGACAAAGTTTTCTAGCATAATATTAAATGAAAAGAGCAGAATTATGGAACAGATAAGGACTTGCTCAAATTTCAAATTAATTTACTTTTTTAGGCTGGCTGGAATAGATGTTTTTAAAAATGCTTCTTAAAACATGAACAAAAAATTATTTAAAGTGTAAAAAAAGTATATTCTCTGTGACAACACTGCATGTATTGTCTTTAAAGTATAATAGCAGAAACATCATTTCAGAACATAGAAAGCAATCTAGTTGAAAGGTTTGAGTGTATAGTATCTCTTTTTTCCCTTTGCTGTGAATATTTTAGATGACATGTGGACTTTGCACTCTTGTTTAGCCTTGATCATAGAATTTGCTCATATGTTCAAGCAATTCTGTTCAACATATCAGAGCTTGTTTTTCTTTAAAAGATGAACTAGATACCCAGAATCACACTCTTTACTTACTAACAGGTAGATTTTTCAAATAGTATTTTCAGAACTTTTATTTTCTCCACTGGGTCATAAAGCTTAGGCCACAAAATCATCCAAAATAATAACTCTATTACATCGTGTGATTCAAGTACAATGCAGAGATCAGCCCCTTTTCTCTACGATAGTCAATAAGAAAGAAGCAGAAAGAATAGATTTTATAGGCATTGTATGAAAACTTTCTCATATCCACCTTTCTTAAAACATGTATAAAAATTCTTCATGTAGGGGCCTCCCCGGTGGCGCAGCGGTTGAGCGCTGGGTTGCGAAGCTGCCTGCAGCCTCTGCAGCCGGTTCGATCCCCGGCTGCTCCCCGGCCATCGGAGGAGGGTCCCACATGGCGTGCAGACCTCTCCTGCCGCCCGCTGCTCCCCTCAGCAGTGTACTTCGGTCCTTCTGCCTGCTCTGCTCCCCGCTCTGGCTCTGGTGAATTCTCTCACCCTCCCACGCTTCTGACTGTACCCAGTGCATGTATAAACCAAAACAAACAATAATAATAAATAAATAAATAAATAAGACATGCCTCTAGAAAAATTAAAAAAAAAAAAAAGAAAAAAAAATTCTTCATGTAATTTAGATAATAGTCATAGTTTTGCATACCATTTTTTATTCAGCAATATATACACACGTATGTTTTGTAAGTTTCAAGGGCTTTTCAGATGGATTTGACCATGATTTCCAAAGGACCCTTGTCATCTCTATTATGTAAAAAACAAAAAATACACTGAGAAAGGTGGTATTTCTATGGAAGATGGGTGACTGAATACTGAAGAAAAAAATAGGTATGTGTGACTGAAAGCGTTCATAATTCAAGGTTTATCCCAAGACAGTGTCAGATGCTTCTCTATTTCAGCTTAAGTAGTGGTATAACATGACAACAGCATAAAATCTTGTGGCAATTTGTTGAGCCCAGCAACTTCTGAATTAATTAATTTCTGACAAAATTTTAATCTGTGAGGAATTTACATTATGTTGGATTTTATGCTAGAGATGTGATGGAAATTTCATAATATACTAATGCAAATCAGCATGTCAGTTTTTCATAAAATGCACCTGGCACTGCATATGAACTTGACAAAAAGGGAAAACAGCAGAATGTCGATGAGGGTTGTCTTTAGAATAGTATTAAACATGGCTTCTCTTTTTTTAATACAGCTCTTTTCCCTTTAGCAAGGACTGGCATTTTCAAGTTAACTATGTATATTAAAACATTTTATTAAGTACAGGCTAAATAGAAACATAAAACTATCTAGAATTAGAAAGTAGTCTAATAGGGATATTTACACTATATTCTGTGAGGCACAGACACACACAGACATCAACATGTAGCGAGATGTAAGTCATTTTACATCAATGATTTTTGGAAATGCTTGTCACTCTCCTGTTAAGATATTGAATACTTTGCCATTAAATAATATGATCTTTATCACCTCATACATTTGCCTGAAATACGTTTTCCCATGTAAAATTCCACATTACTCAATTTCCAAAGTAAAGAAGTTATACCTTAGAATAACACATTATTGTGAATGTTGATGGTAATTTCATGTCCCTTCCTGAAAATTTTAGGACATCTGCTTTCATTACCCCCTTTGCAGCGATGCCATCTTCCTCTATAAAGGTCAACCAATTGCTATAAGTTGTTTTACATCAAAATGTAAAAATTATATCCATGCACCCATAACCTTACATCCACTGAGCCTCAGTCCATGATATAAAAGCTCTTGGACTCTCAAAAATGTTGGTTGGTGATAGTCTATTTTAACTCATTATGAAATTTCAAAGAGAAAGCAGCAGTATATACTGTTGATTTGTTGGCGATTTTGCAAGGAAATTAGACTAATGACAAGAAGAGACTTGAAGAGAATGAATCAATTGGGAGCTTTGTGCTGAGAATTCTCTGCCTCTTCCACTGGTGTGGAACTGGAAGCCAAAAACCAAGTGACCCCACATTCATTATTTACACTCAAATCAGATGTGATCCTGAATCTGCTCAGACAAGTCTAAGTGCACACTCATTTGCACCACAGCCTGGCCTTTTCTACCATGTTCTAACCTGTCTTCTAGGTTTTGAAGAGCAAAGACGCTGGCAGTGATGACTATTCTGATTCTATGTTGGACAACCTGCTTCATCAGCACCCAGGGGAAAATCAACACCTTGTAGCAAGACAACCTTGTGATTAGCTTTAAAGTTCCCCAGATTGAGCAAAATTAGAGGAACATGATGGACACTTAGCCAAATCCCTAAAGTGAGACATGATTTCTTCCTTTGAGTTCTACCTGCTTGTATTCTGCACAGATGACTGTTTCCTTACAGCCAGATCCTGGATCCAATACTTCTTTTTAAGAAATCAAGAGAAGCACCTTCACTATCCATTCAATAGCATCAAATATATATATATATATATATATATATGTCAGTTTTTCATAAAATGTCCCTTGACAAAAAGGGAATATGAACTTGACAAAAAGGGAAAACAACAGAATGTCGATGAGGGTTGTCCTTAGAATAGGATTAAACATGGCCTCTCTTTTTTTTTAATACAGCTATATACATATATATAGTAAGGTAATACAATATGATAGCATTTTTTTTCACTCTTCCCAGAGCAAACCCTATCTTGCAGGTCCTCTAGAATTCTACTGAGTTCTACAGGGGTCCTTGAATGAGAAACCTCTTGTGTTCCCCAGATGCTGGGGGGCCCACAATCTAGATTTACCCCAAAGAAGTCTGACTCACAATCCCTACCACCAAATCCCTACACGTCACCCACAACTCAGAGACACAACAAGATGGCCCCTCATCACAGAGGCCCTACCACACGTGTGGCAGGCAGGGTCTAGCCCACTCTGTGCTGGGGAGGGATCTTCTGAAGCCAGAAGGGAAGAGTATGTTTGCTTTAGCCTGCAAGCTATAGCCCTCCAACAGTGCCAGGCCAAGGCAGCCATGTGAGGCAGCTGGTGCAGACACTTGAGGTCTGATCCAACATCTGAGAAGGTCTGTGCCCGTCCATCCTGTGACACAGCATTCACAGCACCTGTGTCTTCACGTACTCCAAACACAGCACCTCATTACAGATTGAATGCAAAGCAAGTCTGACTCTACAACAGTTTTCTATTAAGTCAGGCATTAATAAGAACTGCATATATTCTGTCTCCACTTTGTTTTCTTTTGGAAAGTGGAGTTATTTTTCACAAAAATAAATAATCCAAAATTATGCCCATTTATCAACTCTCTGTATGTAGCTAATTGCATTGGAGGTATGAAAACTGTAAGAAAGAAAACAAAATGGACTTAATTCTCCCTGTCACTGAAAGGAACATAAATCTAAAAAGCTAAATCAGCCTCTTGATGGCTTTAGAACGCAGAAATGTCTTTCTCTTTTGAATCTTCTCAGAGGATAGAGCCCCAATCTTGTGAAAGGGGAGAAGCCTAATTTCTGTGGGAGTCTGTTTCCAAGTTTCTGTGCTGCATTTTGTCCTATTTTTCCATTGCAGAGTCAATTAGAACTCTGTCCTCTCACTTTCTGTCTAGTTACTGTTCATTTGGGGAGGGTGTTTGCAGTGGGTTGTAGCTGCCTGTTCCTTGGGAAAACAAATGAGTGAGATTTCCTTCTGCCCTTGCGGTTTTGACATTTTGCCTGTGTTAGGCATGGGTTCTGGCTTAATATTCATTCAATAATGAATTTGTTTTCTTTCCCTTCTTTGGAGAAAGTTTCCTAGGTGGGCATGAGATTTTGTTTTAATTGCATTTCTCTATCAACAGAAAACCCTTAGGGAATTTAGCTGTAATCTTTTCCTGTGGTTTATTTTACATGAAAAATATCTGTTCCAAATTTGAGAAGGAAAAGGACAGGTAAAGGAGAGGTTTTCAATTTCAGAACACGAGCACATCTTCTGTTGGCTTCAGAGTACTCAAAAGTGCAGCTTAATACATCGCGAGTTCGTCTTTTCTCCCTCATTTGGTTTCATCTAAATGTTCTAATTCCTTTGCTCTACTAACCCTGTCCTGCTCATACTGAACTATATTATACCCTTTACCATATGGGGTTGTCTTGAAATGTTCATTTGGCTGTTGGATTTACTGAATCACCAAATTGCCTTTGCACCCCGTCCATAAACTAAACCACAAAAAACTCTCACCCTATCAGCCCCTGGTCTTAAATTGGTGGCCCCATTTTCATGCACATTTGTTAACTGTTTTGGGGTAGCCCATCCATGGGTAGATATGGCCTAGTGGGTGACATCTGTTTTCTTCCACACAGAAGCTGACACCACACTGGGTTGAGTTGGCCTTTCTGTTCCCTATCCATGGACTAGTTTATTTAGTCATCTTAGCTACTGTGTTATTCATGTTGCTTTGGGGTGATTAGAATCGGAGAATCTGCCTCAAACACTAAAAAACTAACTTTAACACTACCAAGTGTCCAGCACCTCAAATTACAAAATTACTTTTATTTGGGAAATGGTGTCATTTTCTTTCAAAATTAACCTTTTTTTTTCATTTTTCATAAATCTCTCTCTCTCCTAACTTCTTTACTATTTTTTCTGACAGTGACTTTTCTTAGTGAAAATTCAAGACACTGATTTTTCCCTGTATAACAAATGTGATTTTTGAAACTGAAGGTCAGAGCATTTATTATTAATAAGCTCAACAAATTTTTGGCCTATTTCTTTAATACTTTCCTGAAATTCAGTGGTACATATTTTTTTAAAATGTCTCCACTTCAAATATCTCACTTACTGTTATATTCTTTCTTTGCATTGATATTTTCTTAAGTGACTTCCCATGTCTCTGTGACTTTAGCATTGTTAATTTAATTCTGCATACCTCTACTACAGTTTATATCACTATCACTTTTTAGTACCCTATAGTTTATTTCTTATACTCTTAGTTCATTTTCCATGTACTTTTGAGGTTTATCAAAATTAAGATTATCTTTAACTGTCTAGATATTCAGTTAACAGAAATTTTTAAAAGATATATTTCTAAAATACAATGATTTTTTTCATGTAAATATAAAGTAAATAAATATCAAAGATTTTTTTAACTTATAAATTCATGGAGGAAGGAGTAAAATGGTACAATTGATTCAAAGGACACTTCAAAACTTACCCACACACACACACAAATACACAAGTACGGGCTACTAGTGGTACTGAAATAAATTTACAAATAGATACAATACGAAATGTGTTAGTGTCCACAGGCCAATAATCAATTGCACACCACTGACTGTGGTTTGTATTTCTGGAGACTAGAATCACTTGCACTGCTTCCCAGCTTCTTGACAGTTTACTAAAACAATGCAAAGACAAGGAAAAGCAGAGATACTCCACAAGGGTAAAATAGATAGGACATTGAATAAATTTTTGCTCGTGTGTTTCACAATTTAGAAAAAAAATAAATAGGAAACTAACTAGCTTAACATTTTCTGTTTCTTGAAACAGCAATCTCTTAAATACTTAGCTTTTCTTTTTTTTCCCTATTCCTTTATTTTCCTTCCATATATATAGTCTACTCTGTGTACACCGGGATGGGAAATATTAAACAATGGTATCTTTCTCATCTCTCACATTAGCTACTTATTACAGCCTTTTAATTTTATTCTGCTTAAGTGGTTTCAGAGCAAGTTTTAGAGGGGAAAAAAAAAACACTCCTCTATTTGTCCATCTTTTAAATCAATATCTAACTTGTTAAACAAATCTTATATTGTGAAGACAGCAGTCAATGCAAGAATTTACCTTCTGTTTAATGTTTTCACAAGCTAATTTTACCACTAGCTCCTTAATTATTAGCTATTCAAAGAAGAGCCTGTGTATTGACTATATGACCATGGTGTCTTTGTACCAGAAGTTACTATTCTCACAGAAACAATGAGTAGTACACAGACACCTTTGAAGGCAAAGAATTGGGGGTTGTCTTTTAGGTCTGTGGGTAAGAAATAGCCCTTCATTGAGAAATAATATCTTTCTTGATTAAGTGGCAGGTCTTTGAGACTGACAGCATCAAATACTCTAAAAAGGAAATGTCTCCTGAATATTTGGAGTGGAGAGAATGATTCAAATATGGAGATAAGGCAATACCCAATACCTTCACTGCACCAGTGTTTAGAAGCAGCCTGTGTTTATGAAGAAGACACAGAAATACAAGGGTCTCTCTAGTGCAGAAATCTACATGGTGATTTCTTTCCCTCCTGCTCCTCTATCCCACAGCTTTAATTGAGTCCAGGACCAAAAATGCATTTCTAAGTACAAAAGTCTATAGATCAATGGATTTATTCACATGACACTTTAATGTCTGCTATACAAAAATATTTATATTCTAAGAAAACTATTCATAAGAGCTATTTCAGAAGCCTTGAATCATTGCATTTCAAAACATTTGGATTATGTGGATAAACATAATTTTTATAAAGTAAATGAAATATAATTCTACAAGTCATTCTTCCTGCTCTAAATGAGTGTTTTTCCCCATTTATAAATTTAAAACAAGTTGATGTTAACATGACTACTTTTACTACGAAGGAACACCTGCTAAATTTTTCCAGGAAGGAAAAGAAGGACTCGGGGTGATTTGGGATCATGTAGCAGCAAATGAAGAAAACACTTCCTGTTTAAGTTAAATGTGAAAATGGATTCAGACGCACATACACACAAAGGCTGTTAAAAAAAAAAAATTCCTACAAAACCAAACCTGATTTGAAAAAAAATATATATAAAAACCTATCTATTATTGCATAAGGTGCTAGTTAAACATACTTCAAACAGATTTTTTACACTGCTGTTATGAACATAAAACAGTAGGAATTAAAACTTTAAAGATAAAAATAGGATAATTAAAAGCTTTCTATGCTTTTATTGTATTTCACGTTGCTTCATCATTTGAAAAGATTAAATTGATGCATTTAGCAAAACCCCTTTGACACTGATAAAGTAATAATTATATACAGAAGAATGGATATTAGTTAACAAAGCACACATACATGCACACGTATGGACACATACATTCACATTTATTTGGTTTGCCTCCCATGTTACTACAGAGCAGTAACAAAATTGTAACAAGCCTTTTATAGAAATAAACTCTTCAGAACAGCATATGGTGCTTTAATTCAATTCACTACAGGATAAGGAAAGTGTTTCACAATGGAGCATAATGAAAAATAAACAGGGATCAAGGGGTTCTTTAAGAATTAGAAAATATGTTTCCATAAGAAGATAAGGCAAAACTTAAATGTGTGTGGTACATAATATATCTTTCCTCCCTTGGGACTATAAAGGAGGGAAAATAATTTTCCTTCTACCTTATAGATTCTTGCTGAGATAGATTTTTGTAACAAGAGATGGATGAACAGGAGAAAAACAAATTTGATTTATTTTTGTACAGGGGCCACAAAAATATGGGATCTGAGAGGTATGGGGCAAAAACAGGCTATAAGGGGCCTCCCCTGGTGGCGCAGTGTTTGAGCACTGGGCTGTGAAGCTGCCTGCAGCCTCTGTAGCACCGGTTCGATCCCTGGCCACCAGCGAGGGTCCCACATGATGTGGAGACCTCTCCTGCTGCCCGCTGCTCCCCTCAACAGTGTACTTCATCAGCCTGCCTGTTCTGCTCCCCGCTCTGGCTCTGGTGAATTCTCTCACCCTCCCTGTGCTTCTGACTGTACCCAGTGCTTGTATAAATAAATAAATAAATAAATAAATCTTAAAAAAAAACAAGAAAACAAAACAGGCTCTAAGACTTGCTGGTTAAGGAATGGGATGGGAGTCAGGATGCTAACATTGTAAGGAGGTAGTTCACAGAATAGTAAGAAGAGCAGCTAATTTGAAATTATAAGTCCTCCTGACATACAGATAGGTCATTCAGATAAGGATTTATCTATGGTGTGAGTTCTTTTAGGTCAGCACATCTCCCTATTTTTTTTTTTTTTTTTAATAATTAAAGAAGAGAAAAGTTCTTCCTAAACTTGCTGGGTCTTGATTATAATGATTATGAGATTCTAATCATTTAAGGTTCTATTTCTTCTCCCTTTCCCTCAAAGTATTAGTAGTGCTGGATTTCCTAATCAACCACTGTTATGCAACTCACTCTCACAATTTGCATTTGAAGACTTTCAACTGCTTTTCTTCACTTGAATTTTCTCTCTCAAGAGTAGTAGTGAAGGCATAAAAGCAGTCTATCTTATTGCCCAGTTGGCCAGTTTTCCTTGTGGGTCTTCTCCAGGACTCCTGAGCACAGAGGACAAGAACTTGCTTGCATCACTGGCATCTGAATGAGTGACATCTACCCCACACACCCTTGCCACTCCATCATTTAAATGCCCCTGTCCTCAGCCCAGACACTTTGGGAGGACATGAGCAGCTGTTTGGAATTGCTCATCCAGGCAGTGGTTTTCAAGAGGAAAAGATTACATTTTCTTTCCTGATACAGATCTCTATAGATTCTAATGAGGGGCTTTAGGGTCTGAGGTGCCTCAGAATAGACAATCTTTTTCTGAGGGGTAGGCTAGGACTTAAGAGAAGGTAGTTGTGAAGAAGTAGAATCAGACTATGGACAGTGAAGATGATTGGGACTTCTGATTTCTAACACTCTCAGACACGGGCCTTCTGGGTGTTGCCTGCCATGGGCATCAGCATTGATTGGAGTAGTGCAGGAAGGAGGGTCTGATGAGATTTCATTCATAGATGGCTTTAGGAACTGAGTCCATGAGGGAAGAGAGAATTGGTGCATGAGAAGAGTTACAGCAGCTCAGAAATACTTTTCTCACTGATGGAGTCATGAAAGCTTCCTCTTTTCATGAATAGATATTTGAAAAATAGATTTTTGAGATAAATTTAACTTGTTCTCCTTGGTGATCGAGGAATTATATTGATTAGGAAATGTTAGAAATCACCAGAATGTTTTTAAAAGCTGATCATTGTTATTGTTAGATAATATTTTGAATCCATTCCCATTAACATGCATTTCAACCATTATCATCAAGTTTTGAAAAATAGGCTTCAATATAACAAAGCTCATTTAAAATCTCAAATACCTGGAAAATAGTGTGCAACATGGTGGTTGTATTCCTTTCTAGAATTTATAAAAATGTTGCACATATTACTCATTTTTCCTGAACTGAAAAAAAAATTACCCATATCTAAATTTTAAGTACTATTTCATCCTTTTATGAGAAAAGTCTATAATTGGATAGCTATATTCCTACACTCTCTTTGAGATATATTTTGATTTAAACTGTGTTTAACAATTTTATCATATCCTAACTTACACTTCTTGTTAGAACATATTAAATTAGAATGTGAAAGTGTGACACATCCACTATTAAACAAAATATAAGAAAACATATTTATATATTACGTCATTTTTGAAATGGAAACTATTACAGCAAAATAAAGACCTGTTATTTGGATGTTAGAGTATACAAATAAACAGCATTAAAACAAAGAGAAGTTGATTCTTTTTTAGAGGATTGTCCAAAGCTACTGGGAATAGTCTTATTGTACTATCTCATACCCAAATTAATCACAGAGGTAGGGGTGGGGCCATGAGTTTGGCATTTTGGGGACAATGAGGTTGGCATTTTGGTTGAATGTTTTATGAAGAGATTGGACTACTGAGTGAAAGCAGAAGTTCCTCAACAAATAGAGGGTGATGTTATACATGATGGATGTGATAAGGAAAAAAGTTTGTCAAACAATGGTGGTGGTGGGTATATAGTGATATGACTTATCCTTGTCCCCAAGTCAATAATCTACCCACACTTTGCCCATGATGAAGACTGATGAGCACCCTTAATGACGATGGGAACAGCAGATTGCCATAAAAGATAATCTCTACGTGAAAACTTCGAAGAAGAAATATTTCATGGAGACAAAGCACTGTTGACTCAGGTAAGTGAAGCAAATGCATATTCATGCTGCGCCTGTTCTTGTTAATAATAGAAAAGAATCCACAAAGAATGCAGAGGTGGAAGCTGAGGAAGATGGCAGGGCAGAGTGATACCAGGAGCATGACCGGAATAGAATTAACAATTTCAAAGAAACTAAGATTAAAAACTCCACGACTATATGAATATAAATTAATAGGCACATGTTTTAGGATAGAGTAACAGCTTCATTTCAACTGCAGAAAGTGTAATTTAAATAGCACAGTGAAAGAGTTACATTTTCTCAGCTATTTACAGTGTGTTCTGAGTCACCAGGCAGCCTTGAACTTGGCCCGCCCTAAAGGACAGAGCAGAGACTTGATAAAGAATCTTTCATTCACCAAGCAGTTGGCAAAGTTAATATTCTGGCTCCAGAAAGAGAGAGGTCACAGACAGTCGATCAAATTGAATGAGTACAGGGGGACACCCATTCTGTAATTCATCTGCCCTACTTAATCCGATGATTATTTTTTCTCTCTAGCAGATAGATGGGAGCATAGAGTGGCGGCCAAGATACTTTCTTTTTAATATCAAAAGCATACTGTATAAAGTGGATAATGCACAGCCAATGATACATTTCTATGGCTTTTAGTTTAAAGACTACTTTTCTTTTGCTCTATTTGACCTTCCATCTCATAGTCCCAACATTGCCCTGACTGGCAAATGGTTCTTTTTTTATTGCTATAATCACTGAGGCTATACCATATGCTTCCTAACAGATGAACATGAAAAAAGTAAAACTAATCATTTAAATTAGTTTCTGGGATACTGTTCTTGGCATAGAATAGACTTCATGAATCTTTTGCCGTTATTTCAACTCACAATGTACCAGCTTCTGTAGATTTAACTCCCAACCTATCCTATATTTTCTTGACCTTGAACACCTATTAACATTTTATGATTCTGGAATAGTACTTACTCCATAATAACCATACAATTTTATGATCTATTATAATAATAGATTACACAATTATTTTATAGGATAATATATTAAAATCCTCTGAATTTTTTAAAAGCCTTGGAGCAAAATGTGAATAGGTTTAACAAGGTAAAAGAAATGACCTAGTTATATTTGCTTAAACTCTGACTTGTGTCAACAGAAAGGAGTACCTGACTCAGCAAAATCCATCACCACCATCAAAGACTCCAGTAGCTGCCAGCCCACAAATGGCTTTCCTCCATCTTCATCTGGATGACAGGAATATGTGCTTTTGCTCCTGCAAAAAAAAAACAAAAAATAAACAAACCCATCTCTATCTTAGTAAATAACTCCTATATAATGCAAGTATTAATTTTTAATTTTTTTAAATATAAACTATTTCAAGGCAAATATCAAAGCCTCATAACTATACTTAACATCTTATACATGGGCACTAATATTGAGTCTCAGTAATTCCTATGAAATAAGCATAAATCTTAAAAGTTAGATATGATTCTCTCTGGCTCCATGGTTTGGTTTCAGGAGAGTGAAATAAAGTAGGTTCGAAGCTGTCTCTGGAGAAATGGAGCAATAAAGTTGTTAATCATGTTTGTGGCAAACAGAAATGCAAAGCCTCTAAAATTATCGAAGACTTCCATCTAAATGAGCATAAAGATGAAATAGATAGAGGTGCATAAAATATTCCAGGGACTTTTTTACTATTATGTTCATTAGAGTTCCAGCTTAATGCATGCTTTATTGCCCAGAAATTCATTTCATTTGCATTTTAACTGGGTTTTAGTCAAGTTAATCCTTTTTCTTCCCTTGCTAAGAAACTATTCAGCAACTACAGCAAAATAGGGAGAGAAATTGAAAGAGCCGACTTGTACTAAAACTGAAATTTGTCAGTTTACTTAAGAAAAGGTGTCCATACCAAATTCACTAGATTGCAATATTTTGACACCAAAAATGTTTTGTGCATTGTGGAGTAAGCTTTATTAGGTGACAAGCATTTTTATTCATTTATGCTAAAGATTTAATATCAAGGGAGAGTCAGTAAAAATTAGCATCACGTTTTTACAGGAGTGAAAGCAATAGAGTAATCACACATTTAGAGGCCTATAATTAATTTTCACCACTAACTCCAATATGTAAGACTATGCAATCATTTAAACAGCTGTGTAAATACAAGGGAAAATTAAGCTGTATTTTGAAAGAAGAAGCATTTGATTGAGAAATACATCGGCCTAATAGGAAGAAAAACTTTTTAATGAAAAAAGTAACTTTGTTTCTTAATTCTTAGTCATTGTAAGGCCCACGTGGAAAGAAAATAGTTTTGTGTGTATCAGGACACCAAAAAAAGTAGTGATTAAAAAATTAATCACTTAAAAAATTGCCTTTTCAGGCAAAGTGATATCTTAGCAAATACCAAAGAAAAGAAAAGAAAAGAAGGGAAACTAAGAAGATGGAAACAAGGTATCAGAAAAAAAGGAAACTTTCTTCATTATTCTTTTTGAAGTATTTCACATATATATTTACATCATAAAATACAGTATTTTGCATATAGTCATCCCACATATGTTGAGATCCATCTCTAAAAATTGCCTTGAATAAAATTTTATTTAAAAATTGTGCTATTTTTCAAGGAAATGTGAAAATGTGTTTATTCCCCTCTAACATTGCTCAAGATTACCATTTTTTCCAGTTTTAGAAGGGCTTCTTTTGACGAGAAGAAGTGGTGGTTTGGTTAGAAGGTTGGCAGCTATTCATTTACTATACATTTTTAAAAAGGGGATTTACTGTCAACCATTTCAACTATTCATTGATAAAGGTAGATTTGGAGAGCCCACATTTGTTTCAGGTTTATTGTTGCCTTAAGAAAATCTAGCAAAATGATTTTCAATGATTACCAGATGTTAAACAAAAAGCCATCTTCACTCTTGCTAAACATAAGGGCAAGAAATTTAAAAGACAATGAAGCCAATCCACTAAGAGAAAGAAGATTTTTATAACCCAATTGTTTCAATCATTAGGTGAAATGCAGTCCTCATGTTGGTTCTGGCTCTATTGCTGAAAAGCTGGTGGAATGTGTATTTACCTAAATGAATATATCCCCAATTTAATTTATGGAAAAATGATCCTCCAAGGATTAATAATAGAACATATTTTAAACATCCATTTACCTCTGATTTTATGATATGAGCTTCATATAAAGTATGCATGATTATCTTAGTCAGTAAAGGTATATTATCAAGGTAATTATTATAAATATTTGATTAAAACAACCTGAAGAAACATTATGTTAATTTCAAGTTGACTGCATTTTCAAATGTTTCATCTGTCTATCTGTAACAGGGTGGTCCCCAGGAAAGAGGGAGGTTCCAGGTTCCCTGCCCCACCCAAGGGAGGTTGGAGCTGAGCAGGAAGAGAAAAAGCTGCAGAGGAGACTGAGGAAGGAGCAGGATGGAGCCAGAAGGAGACCTGGGGAGGCACATGGAGCCGAGAGACGTGTGAAGAAACTGCGCTTGCCTTTTGGTCATGGACTGGGTGACACAGATGTGGGTGAGACGTGTGGGGAGGTGACCATGGCAGCTTTTATCTTGATTTTGATTTTGCTCTTTTCCTTCCGGGCTTGTCTGGTTGTTTCTGACCCTTTTCTGTGGGTCCCCACTGGAAGGTGCTTTAGACTTGGGGCAGGCTTTGGGGCCTTGTTCTGGGCCGATCCCATATGGATGGAGTTTTACCCACAAGGGGACAGGTAACTTTGGGTGCTTGATTTAGAAACTAGATTCTTTGCCTTTCCTGTATTGTTTCCTAGTTGTATTAAAGTTCCTTCCCATTAAAGTCTCATATGTTTTGTGTTGATGGGGCGGATGGCAGAACCCATGTAGAATAGGCAGGTTTGCGAGGTTTGGGCTGCCCCTCTCCCTGCCCTGTTACATATCTACCGAATTAACTACCTATCTATATCACCTATCATCTTTTTATTTATCTATCATGCATTCCTTTATTTATAGTATTAGCAATGTATATAGATTTACATCCACTTTTTATTCTTAAATTTTGTTTGATGCTGTCCCCTACTTTCTTACAAATTTCTACAAAATAAAACTATGTTGGTTAGTATTACCTCATATCTTTTTAATATGAAAAATGTTAAAAATCACATAAGGATACTTCTTAAGAGATTAAAGGACAAAAACACTTTGACTGTTCTCTGTTCAGTATATAATCTAAAATGAGATGAGATACAGAGAACAAAGTCACAAAAACAAAGTCAAGAATAAAAATGGAAATCTAGATGTAGCAGACTTATATCTATAAAACATCCATTTTTAAAAGCTGATGAAAAGAGAACTAGAAAACCTGATTATGACAGGCCAATGGCAATGAAAGAAATTTCATTACTGATCAGAATAATCAAACAAACATAAACAAAGCCTAGATAATTTCATTGCTAAATTTTATTAACCATTTAAGGTAAAATAAAAAGGCACAATAGTTGAAAAAGAAAAATCTTGTTCTTTGTTATCTTAAAAAGCGAGCAACAAACTTTATATGGCAACTGAAAAGACAGTTTGAAATAACAGAATTATAGTGCAATAGCACTTATGAACAAATATGAACACAGCACTGAAAATATCAGCAAAAAATTGAACAATATATTCAAAATATTAATTATGACAATATATTGTTGTGTAATCATCATTACTGACATTAATGCAAATGGAACCATCATCTCTTATGTCTTTATTCTAAATTAAAAACATAAAGTAACTATCTGGTAAGTCAGAGATAGTCCCCATACATTCAAAGACATTTATAATGAAAAAAGTTCTAAATTTCTTCTGTATATGCTCCCATATGAATTTTTACCTATTCAAACATTAGTTGCAACAATTCAGCTGTCTGATATATGAGCATTTGTGCATATGAATTTTAAAATCAAATGCAAAAATCTGCAAAAGAATACTAGTTTTCTGCAAAAAAATACTAGTTTTCTCTAGGACAAAAGTCTTTAAATCAGAAATAAATTTTACAATGAAATGAAGAAAAAATTGTTCTTTTGATTAATCAGTAAGTTTTACCCTACTATCTTTACCAAAAAGTAAGAGAAATGAAAACTAAAAACAAACAAACAAACAGAATTTGTTTCCCTCACTGAGGAAGCTTTTAAATAACCTTTTAAATAATTTAAATAAACTTGCATTTAAATAACCTAGCAGATTTTTTTTTTTTTTTTAAGATTTATTTATTATTTATTTATTTATACAAGCACTGGGTATAGTCAGAAGTGCAGGAGGGTGAGAGAATTCACCAGAGCCAGAGCGGGGAGCAGAGCAGGCAGAAGGACCAAAGTACACTGCTGAGGGGAGCAGCAGGTGGCAGGAGAGGTCTGCGCGCCATGTGGGACCCTCCTCTGGTGGCGGGGAGCAGCCGGGGTTCGAACCGGTGCTGCAGGGGCTGCAGGCAGCTTCGCAACCCAGTGCTCAACCGCTGCGCCACCGGGGAGGCCCCCCTAGCAGATTCTTGATATGGGATCTTCTATGGTATTGATCTTTTTGTTTTTTTAAAGATTTATTTATGCATACGAGTACTTGGGTGTAGGCCAGAAGTTCAGAGGGGAGGAGAGGGGGTGAGAGGATTCACCAGAGACAGAGTGGGGAGCAGAACAGTGGGATCTACTGAAATACACTGCTGAGGGGAGCAGTAGGGAGACAGGAGAGCTCGGCTGCGCCACCAGGGAGGCCCACCAGTCATTTATTTTAGTATTACAACCTGTCTTGCACATTCTCTGAGACTCATTTTGCTCAGATTTAATTTATTGCAACTAGTATTAATTTTGTTACTGAAAGCATGTTGTGTAGCACACAGCCACCCTACAGGCCACTCTTTATAAGGACAGTGTTCATGATGGGACATCCAGAACAAATTGGGGTGATGTCACCAAGCTATTGTCAGGTCTGTGGCCAGGCCAGTACTTACTGGGCTATTATGCATTCCCCAACCTTGAATAGAATATCCTTCCCTGGTGTTTATTAGGATGGTTTCCGGTCATTAACCATGAAAGACTTCTCAGATAGCAGCAAACTAATTTGATGACTTTAGTGATCCATAGGACTAAAACACCATGGAATGTTCAATAGATAAAGTATCTAAAGGATCTGTCAGTTACAGGTTTTGTTTCTATCAAGCTCCTCTCTGTGTTATTCACTTAGCTCTTGAAATACCATCTTTCATTGCTTGTAGCACATCTCCCTTTATAAGCAGGAGCATTTCTGATCCTCCTACTCACTGTTCAATCTCTAAAGCACAGGGACCCTGATTTTTAGCCATTAGCGTAAAAGCACACAAATCTGACTTGACAGTAATAAGTATGCCTCTGGCAAGGCTATTTTCACCCTGAAAAAAAAAATCAATAAGTTTGATATAGAATTTAAAAGGTGATTAAATTGTGGAAATATTTGTTGGTGAGAATATTTCCAAATTCCTGTGTGATGTACACAGAGATTTTACAGAAGCATAGTTGTCAATGAACAAATGTGCTTCTTTAAGAGGAAAGCGGAGAAAAACTTGGACTTGTAAACAACTGCTGTGATTTTATTTATTTATTAATATTTTATTAGGGTGACATTGGTTTGCAACACTGTGTGTGACTCAATATTTAGGAGCAGAGTTCCTTAGGTCTTGTTTTCTACAATACCACCCCCACTGCCTTCAGCCCTTGAAGAGTAAATGCTTCTTAAATTAAAAAAACAAACAAACAAACAAAAAAAAAAAACAGATGCTGCTTAAAGTACAAATCGCAGTTATTAAATAAGTCTAAGTTGTAGAAATGTAATGTGTAGCACAGTCATTCTAGATAAAAACTGTATTATAAACATCAAGCTTGTAAGGGACTAGATCTTAATTATAGATCAAAAATAAATGAAAACAGAAAATAGAAGTGAAATAGAAAGAAAAATAGAATTGAAATAGAAATAAAAATGATCACAAAATAGAAATGAAATGATATTATATTGCATAATGCAATATACAAATGTATTTAATCAGCTCATTTTATAGCTAAAATTTCCATGGGATTACATGTTAGTTATATCTCAATAAAAATATTAAAAACAAGAATAACCCTAGATATGGGACTTTTCACATTAAATTAAAATCTTAGCTTGGCTACCATAGAAATTAATTTTTGAATATCTACCCTTATTCTAGATGGCTATTATTTTTTCAAAAATGTTTCCCTTATCTGTGGAGTAGCAATAAAATTCAATGGATTTTTCACTGTGGGCTGTGGCTTCATGAGTTAGAAATATGTTGATTCTGAATATTTGATTTAGAATCACAGTGTAGAAATTATATTGCCAATAATAATGTAATAGATCATAATTTATAGGCAATTAAGCTAACTAGTCACAGAGACCAATTGAACTGCTGATTAGTGAATAAATATATAATTTTCTCATAGGTTCTTTAAATCTATTTGTGGAATATGTGTCTGAGCAAGAAAATTGAGAACCCGGAGAATATTTATATGATCCCATGCCTTTTAAAATTAGTGTGTCCATATGATTTGTTGTCTAAACCACATCATTTTGAGAATGTAAGAGGATGTGATTAATTATTATGTATGACAACAGATATAACTCTAGATTGTATTATATACACCAGGATGTATAGTCACTGTACGTATAATCTCAAACTTATATCATTATTAATAAGATTTGTTTTTCATTTCTCTAAAGGATCTCACACATACATTTTACATCAATGGATCTGGGGTTCTTATAAGAGAAGTTTGAAAGTAATAAACCATTAAAGGTGATACAGGGGAAGAGGAGGGAGGGGGTCAAAATAGAGGAGGGAAGAGCACAAGGGACTATGGTGATAGATCGCAGGTGCCATGGGGGTAGGAGAACTACAGGCACTATACCTTAGGGAAGGAATCAAATATGTACAAATATTAGCAATGATGTAAGAAAGTAAATAATTATATTTAATAAAATGAAAAATAATATTTCCCTGTTACAAGTGATGCTGAACATTTTTTCATATGCCTGTTGGCCATTTTCATTTCCTCTTTGGAGAAGTTCCTTTTTAGCTCTTCTGCCCATTTTTTGACTGGGTTGTTCACTTTGTTTTTGTTGAGTCTCCTCAGCAGTTTGTAGATCTTTGTGATCAGTCCCTTATCATTAGTGTTATGTGCAAAAATTTTCTCCCAGTCGGTGGGGTGTTTCTTTGTTTTGGTTACTGTCTCTTTTGCTGTACAGAAGCTCTTTAATTTGATGTAGTCCCAGCTGTTTATCTTTGCCTTCACTATCACTGCTTTGGGTGATGAGTCTTTAAAGATCTTGCTAAAGTATAAGTCATGTGGTGTTTCACCTATATTTCCTTCTATACATTTTATGATTTCAGGTCTTATGTCTAGTTTTTCAGGTCTTATGTCTAGTTCTTCAACTCCATTTTGAGTTGGTTTTTGTGCATGGGTGTGATGACCCAGGAAAAAGACTATAATAAAGTAAAAATCAAAATCAACAAGCTACTATAAACCAGAGACACAAAGTGGGGAGGGGAAGAGGGATTTGGGTCAAAATAAGGGAGGTGAGAATTGTATGGGAATATAACCAAGAAGAAAATGCATACCTTGTGCAAAAATGAAAAATGATATAAAAATATAAAAAAGAAAAAGAAATTAAAATTAAAAAATAAAGGAGATATCATCACTGCAATGCATTATTGCAGGATTAATGAAGTGAACATTTTATTGCTCATATTAAAATTCACTTCAATTCTATTATAATATATAATGCAAATCTTAAAGTTCTAGAATTATTATGTGTTGTGTCTGTGCTAAATACTGTGCTGTGCACTTTGCATTAATTATAACATTTTGAATCCTCACCACATTCTGTCATTGAAGTTCAGTTATTCTCACCATTTTTTTTAAATATTTATTTTTATGCATAGAAGAGCTGGGGTACAGGCCAGAGGTGTGTGTGGGGGGGTGGGGGGGTGATGAGAGGAGTCACCAGAGACAGAGTGGGGAGCAGAACAGGCAGACTGACAGAAATACACTGCTGGAGGGAGCAGCGGGCGAGTCAGGAGGTCTGTTGCACCATGTGCGTTGCATCCTGGCTGGGGATTGAACTCGGTGCTGCAGTGGCTGCGGTTAGCTTCATAGTTTGCATCTTAACCCCTTGTGCCTCCAGAGAGGCCCTATTCTCACCATTTTTGCAGGTGAAGAAACTAATGCTAACACAGTTTGGGGACAAAAGAAATAATAAATAAATAAACTAGCCTGAGGAGATTAAGTGATATGTACAAAGTCCTACCTTCTATACAGGCTGAAGTTGGGCTTTATTATTTTTTTTGTATTATTTTATTATTTATTTATTTATACAAGAACTGGCATATAGACCAGAGGTGCAGGAGGGTGAGAGGATTCACCAGAGACAGAGCAGGGAGCAGAACAGGCAGACGGACTGAAAACACTGCTGAGGGGAGCAGTAGGCGACACAGGAGAGTTCTGCCTTGCCGTGTGGGTATCTCCGCTGCCGCCCGGGATCAAACCTGCACTGCAGAGGCTTTGGACAGCTTACAGCATTGCACTCAACCTGTTGCGCCACCAGGTAGGCCCTGGAGTTGGGATTTAAATATGCAGTCCAGGATTTGAATCCAACCCAATTGACTCCACAGTCTGTGTGCTTAACTGTTATACAGTTGGAGATGTATATGTGATTTAGTATAAGCAGGTTACCTTTGTTATTCAGTCATTACTTAATTTCAGATGGAAAAATCATCAAGGAAATGCACTCACACTTTTTAGTGTGCTAAAATAAGATAGCGGGCAAACAGTTGATCATTCAAACTTTTTCATTTTACAAAAAAAAAAAAAAAAGATGGTGGCAAAGATGATCTTCATCATGTATATTCATGAGTCAAAGTGAGTTGAAACAGTAAGTTGTTTGATTGTTTTCCTTTAAAGTACACACAGCTTCTCCGGTTTCTGAAACATGGATTTCATTACTGAACTTTGCTAGGTGAACCATATTTTGATAGTAAATGTAGAAAATTTAGCCAGTGATGAATGAATGAATTCTACTCTGGGGAAAGATAAAAGTGAAAGTCTCTTGAAACCACCCATCACTTTCCTGCCACCACATTTATGCTGATTTATACCTTAAACTGCTAGATGAGACCATAAAATGAACAAGTGATTTTATAAAACTGAGTCAGCTAAAGGAGAATTTTATGTGTATTTCTCCTTAATCACTGGGAAAATATCAGAGAATTAGTCCTTCATTCAATCTTCAAACTCCTGAGAAGATATCACAACAGAGCCCAGCCCAGAATGTCTATAAAAGAATGTCAATGGAAAACAAAATCAAAAACTGATTATAAATTCTAATCATACCAGGGGGCTGAAGGGTGAGAAGGAAATTCTTCTTTATGATCTCAAAGCAGGTCCATTAAGAATGCATGATGGGCCTCCCCTGGTGGCACAGCGGTTGAGCACTGGGCTATGAAGCTGCCTGCAGCCTCTGCGGCGCTGGTTCGATCACCGACCAACCGGGCGAGGGTCCCACATGGCGCGCAGACCTCTCCTGCCGCCCGCTGCTCCCCTCAGCAGTGTACTTCGGTCCTTCTGCCTGCTCTGCTCCCCGCTCTGGCTCTGGTGAATTCTCTATCCCTCCCACGCTTCTGACTGTACCCAGTGCTTGTATATATATAAATAAGTAAATCTTAAAAAAAAAAAAATCTTAAAAAAAAAAAAATGCATGATAGCAGAAGAAAGTAGCATATCTGGGTTCACAGAGGCTAAGAGTGAGTGTTTGGAGGAGTGGCCAAAGTGCTGAATAATCCTTAGAGGTCAAGCAAAGCAAATAATAAAAAGCAGCCTTTAAATTGTTCACATTAGTTAGCAATAGCAGGAGCTTAGAGAGCTGGGAGTAGAGGTCTGGTATATGACACCAGCCACAGAGAGGGACAGATTTGAGAGTTTATTTGTTAACATCTTTGGGTCTTCAATGACTGATTGTAGTCAGTGATAGAGAGGAATAGGTCGTCTAGTCCCTGGGTGAGCTTGATCAATGCGGCAAATGTCATTCACTAGTCATCAAGTACTGGAGGTACAAAGAGGTGTAAAGATGGAGGTAAATATATGTTGGATTTAAAAGATATCAACTTGAGCTTACTGGTGGAAGAGCTTATAGAGGTCAGCCAGCTTTGGGAATTAATGAGCTCAGAAAGAGAGATCTATTAGAATGAAAAAAGAGGATATTAAGAGACTATTTTCTGAAGGGAAAAACCACAAAAAATGGGGAAGGAAAGGATCAAGGAAGGTAGGAATGAAGAGATGAAAAGCTTTTTTTTTTTTTGTCTCTGTGTTGCTGTTCTCTGTAGGATTTGACGATATTTAAAGACATGTTGCTAGGTAGATATAAGTCAAAATCAGTATATAAATTGTGCTTCTGATAAAATGAAAAATGAAGAGCTTATCCTAATTACTTGTCAAATTATGGAGTTGTTTTTTGTTTTGTTTTGTTTTTTTTGTTTTTTGTGGGACCCTTGCTGGTGGCCGGGGACTGAACCGGCACTGCAGAGGCTGCGGGCAGCCTCGCAGCCCAGTGCTCAACAGCTGCACCACCAGGGGAGGCCCAAATTATGGAGATTAAAAGACAAACTTTGTTTTAATCATTAGATTCTATATTTTTATCATTTAAAAGCTTATTCTTATTTATTCATTTGTTCTGTTTATATGCCACATATGCAAGAAGCATGCAATTTTTTTTTTTTTCCACCTAACTTACTTCACTAAGCATAATACCCTCTAGGTCCGTCTTTGTTGTTTTAAGTGGCAGAATTGCACCTTTTTTATAGCTGAGTAGTATTCCATGTGTTTTTACAGATAACACATTCTTCATACAGTCATATGTCTATGGACACTTAGATCATTTCCAGATCTTAATTATAATGATGCAATAAACATGGAGGTTCTCGAAATCAACAATTTCAAGAAACTTACTGTGGCAAACAGAGCAATGTCTCCCAGGCATTCTGGAACCTACCACTATGTAAGTTACCTTAAATGGTAAAATAACTTTGCAAATAGAATTGTATTTACCTTGAGATAGAAATTTAAGCTGGATTGTTTGAATTATATTGTGTCCAATATAAGCAATTTTATGGACTCATTGAAATGAAAGAGGAAGTCTTAAGGATAAATAAGAGAAGTGTGTGAGTGAAAGAGGCAAAAGACATTCAAATTGTAATGATTCAAATCACCATTGAACATTTGAAGACAAAATGGGAGGAATGAATTGAGGAATGTGGATGCTCTCTGTAAGCTGAATATGGCCCTCCCTCAACAGTCAGAAAGACATTATAATTTCCCCCATATGTAGAAGATAAACAAAGAACAACAAAAACAAACTCTTGATTTTGAGAACAAAATCAAGTAAAAGGACTCAACTGTATAGTGGGAATGGAAACTAGAGTTTTGGTGGGCATCATTATACAGATCACAAGGATGTTAAATTAAAATGCTGTACACCTGAAACCTATATAATGTTACTAACTAATTTTACTTCAGATTTTTCTTTTTTGTAAAATAAAGATTCTCAATAAAGCCACCAGGAAGGAATGCAGCCCTGCCATCATCATTTTCAGCTGGTGAAGCTGTATCACAACTAGGAGGTATTAATTCTACATTGTTTCAAGTTGCTAAGTTCATAGTAATTGGTTATGGCAGCAAAAGAAAGCTAATGTAGTTGTGTTGTTTTTATGAACACATTTTATGCATATGTACACTAAGTGATAGCAATAAGAAAAATGCAATTAAAATATGAATGTTGACTGCAACAAATTAGCGATCATCCTATCCTTATTTTACCTACACTATGTGTGTCTATGCAAATAGCATGTCAATGTAGCGCTTCAGATAGTAATTTATGTCTAACATTTTTTAGCATAAATACTAATGAATAAAATGACTGCATAACTCTGTTTCTTCTAAAGTTTGATAGAACAACCAAAACAACAGTCTCGATAATCAGGATACCATGATTGTTTCCGGCGTATAGTTTATCATGTCTAACAAAGTCTCACTAAAATGAAATAGTGCAGGCAATTTCATTTTCTAACAATAATAAGTTTTTGCTTTACCCCCAGGGTTCTTGGGCCAATTCACCCAAGTACAGATTGAAATGAACTTCAGGGCCTCAGATTTTTAGACCTATGATACCAAAGTCATTTCCTATATATAATATGTTGGCCTTTTTCCTTCTTTTCATTCTCTGTACTTTATATTATTTATATCATACTTGCTCAGTATAGAGAATACTAGTTTTTTTTATTAGGAAAATAAATCATTGCTAAGAATAAGATGATGTACAGAATATTTAGCTAATTTTCGTCCATTTGTCTGGAATTATACTGTGAAATTGAACTGTGTGAAGACAGATTAGTTGAAGTTGGTTTTCATCGTAACATTAATAGGACAAGAAATGGCAGCAAATGTTAATATTTAAGGCTTAGTGTATTTCCACTGCAGGCTATGAAGTCAACATGATTTAGTTTTCACTTTATTTTTAAAACCACTAAAAACTTCATGTCATTTAAAAAGTGTGTTGTTTGGTAGTTTGTGGAAACAATGGCCCTATTATTTCTATTCTTTATAAATTCTATTTTCAGTATTTCTCTTTTTGATTTCATAATCAATGATTCACTCCTTCAGTTTGAAAAAAATAAAAGGCTATCAAAATAAATTTACTTCCTCCCCCATCAGTTTATACAAATCAAGACATGATAATTTATTTAAAAGAGTAAATGTGATTTGTCTGACTCACTAAGCCAAAGTTAAATAAAATTCTGACTTTCCAAAACAGGCATAAAAATGTCCTTTTTATTTCTGCCCAAAATTTCACAATCACTATCAAACATAACCTTATTAGAGTCTTTGTTAAGTGGTTTACAAATAATTTAGTGAATCATTGACATATTAATCGGTCATGTTTTATGATGTTCTAACAATATTGTAGGATATAATCTCTTGCTCAAAGAATTTGCCATCAAGATCAAATGAAAAGAAATATATACAATGCATTTGTAATCTGGCATGATCTATGGTCACAACTTCTAAGTTATAGTTTATTGTATAGACTGTTACCTGAAAAATTTTCATGGTTTTAAACCCAGGCAAAAAAAAAAAAAATAATGTAGATAAAGAAAACCATTATATCCTTGTCAACAAAATCACTAACTTGATCTAGCCTTAAGCTGATGTTCTGTTAACACCTAAGTAACCTTCTCTATAACACTTATCATAGGACATTAAGGTTAACTCCAGATGTCTGTCTCTCCATGGCGACTTTTAGGTCACAATGTGTATATGTGTGTGTTTATGTATGTATGTATGTGTGTGTGTGTGTGTGTGTGTGTGTGTGTGTATTTTCATTTGACTTCCTGGTATTTAGTATAAAACTAAACTTGATAGTATAAAACTAAACAACTTATATTGGTTTCTTAATTTATATTTCTTGCAAAGCCTTATATTAATACAAATTCAGATTTAGGGCAGATTTTAAAACAGCACAATTAGTGTATAGTAAGATGTCATCCAAGGGGCGTCCTTGGTGGCACAGGGATTGAAGTCTCAGATCTATCAATCTATCTCCAGCCACTGCACACTGCAGCATGAGTTCAATCTCTGGCCAGAGAATTAACCACAAAAAAAAAAAAAAAGAAAAAAAATGATGGCCCACAGGGCAGAAAGGACAGAGGAGCTCTGTTGAAGTTCATTTATAGAGGCAGGAATCCCATTCATATAGGCTCTATCCACATGACCTGATCACCTCCCAAAAGCCCCATCACCACATGCCATCACTTTAGGGATTAGGTCTTTATGATGGAGGACAAGAATAGAAAGACTGGAAAGGTGCCCCAAGACCAGAACCTGACTCACAAGAAGGTGGGGGTTGAGGGGAATAATAGGGCCATTAACCCAGCTGTAGAGGTCGTGACCCTGAGGCACCAGGGCCTTATCACAACATATGAGACCCAAGCAGGGTCAGATGCTACAGGGACTGGAGCACAGATTTGAGGGTAAATATATGGAGATTGGGCCCACCCTGGAATCGGGTCCCTTCCTAGATTTGCCTGTTATTCAACATCATCAACAAACAGCCACTCCACAGAGGAGTGACCCTCCCAAAGAGAAGAGGACTATTATCAGTGCAGTCTCTGCACAGGCTCCGGGCAGCACTCAGTCTGCCCACCTGTGACTATGCAGGTGCCTCTTCATCAACTCTCTCCCTCTGCAGGGCAGCAGCCTCCCTGCCTGCCCATGACCTCTACATGCCAGGACTTCTCTTCACTGACCTCCCACAGTGGAGGCCACTCTCCTCAAGGCCACCTGCCTGCAACCACGCAGGCCTCTCTCAGCAAACCTATCCCTTTCCCTTTCCCTAATAAACCTGCCCTTTAAATATATCTAACATCTCTGTCTCATGGAGAAACGCGCCTAGAGAACTTATCAGCAGCTCTGGTGAAACTTTTCTCAGAGTGAACCCAAGGAACCCGCAACTTTGCAAAACCCCATCATTTCCATATGAATTTGAGACACTAATACTGTGTTTCTAATAATGTGTAAGTGAACAAAAAGACAAGCTTTGAAATACAATTAACACTAATGCCCACAAGTGATCAGGCAGATCGCGGCAAGAAAGATGCACTATTATATTCCTAGGGTGACTGTGACTTAGCTAAGACTGGAAAGATTTTGTGGGGAGGGGAGAATGGCAAGGTCAGTTAGGAGGTTACCAGAGAATGCAAAAATAGACAAAGACTAGCATATTTAAATTCTGCCTGCCCCATTGTAAAGAGATGAGATCAGGTCTTCCCAGTACACAACCTTAGAAATAAATATGTAAGGGCCTCCCCGGTGGCGCAGCAGTTGAGCACTGGGTTGAGAAGCTGCCCGCAGCCTCTGCAGCGCCGGTTCGATTCCCGGCTGCCGGGCGAGGGTCCCATATGGCGCGCAGACCTCTCCTGCCACCTGCTGCTACCCTCGGCAGTGTACTTCGTCAGTCTGCCTGCTCTGCTTTCCCCTCTGGCTCTGGTGAATTCTCTTGCCCTCCCGTGCTTCTCACTGTACCCAGTGCTTGTATAAACAAACAAATAAATAAATAAATCTTTTTTTAAAAAGTTTAAAAAAAAGAAAGAAAAATGTAAATACCTTTTCAATGGGGACATCCACCCAGCCTTCAGGGGCCCTCCTTTTGCCAAAAGGACATATTTTGGGGTGGGTGGCATATTTTTTGCTCCCCCTACCGACTAAAGTTCAATTTTACAATATTATGAATAAACAGCACATTTACTTTCCTTTTTTGTGAAAATACGTTTTATTTTTAAAGCCTTATATGTTATTTCTCCCAAATTTGGCTTTTGGACATTCTCTGATGTTCTTGGCTGGTAAGTACTATTAGTTGAAAGCAACTGTGTAATTTCCAAATTTAAGAGAGGCAAACTCTGTCTTTTCTGGTGATGTGATTTATAATTTTACCATATTTAGAGAATTTCAGCAAAAGGGAAGCAATAAAGGAAATTAAGGGGATTAATGATTTTCCAAATGCCAGAGGCCAAATTGTAATCAAGTTTTCATACATTTAGTTAATTAACACTTGGAAACAGTCTTAATTTATGTGGAATTTAGAGTACTCTTAATAGGTTAGACACATGTAATTGCCTCTAGTACCTATAATCATCTTGATGCATAATTTGCATGGATTAGGATGAAGATAAATGATCTAGAAAAGCCTTAGATTTCCAAAAATCTTACTAAATGTTCAACTACCTTGAAAAGTACTCAAACGTGTTACTTTATTTTTAAGAAACTTGTAACTATTTATCAATAAGATAAAGCAAACCTCTTGCTATAACTGATGTCAACATTGTATTAAATAGCAGTAATCCACATGTTATTTATGGAAAGCATGATAGAGATAAAAATAAATGGCTTTTCAGAAAGTTTAACAAGGCCCTATGACATTCAATAAACTTTAAAGGATTATGAAGTTCAGTTTCTGCTTTTAAAAGTATACATAGTTGGTCAGATAAGATTTGTTGAACAGTAAATAAAATGTGTGCTAAGTCAATGAGACTTTTTCTTTAAACAAATGAGGATAGAGAAATTTTAACTCTTTCATAACTACCTAGAATAGTTATGTACTTACAAGATTCTGGTCTCAGTTTTGGTATCAGAAATGCCAGCTAACATATCATCTCATTGAAATGTTACCCAGAGGAGATATTCTAACCAAGATGAATTCTAGAAGTTTCCATCTAGTGAACCACTCTAACATACTCACTTTTTCCCTCACTGCAATGAATCACATTTTCTTCATATTCTATCCTGCCTCTAATTCTGTCTTCTTCTTGGCATTTTAATCAGAACCAAGAAAGCCTTTAATAACTATCAAGTCTGTTTCTATTCTTCCAAGTTAATCTTCAAAGTTTTTATGAAAAATAAGTATAATCTACAAGTTTCAAACATTTTACTTTTCATGTTGAAATTAGGGAGCTGTGCCCCACTCTTTGTTTCTCCTCAATGCTTTCCCATCTTTCTCTCTCTTTGCTTCTCCTCAAATCTTTACCATCTTTCTCTGACTCTCTCTTTTCTCTCTCTCTCTCTCTCTCTCTCTCTCTCTCTCTCTCTCTCTCTCTCTCTCAACAACTGGTTTGGAGTTTACCTGATCTCCATTTAGACTCCTGCTTCCTCACCTCCCAAAATATTTCATCATTATTACCCACTCTCACCTTTCTTCGCAGGGGTTAGAGTCTGCTATTACATTACATCGTAGCAATGAATACCACAGACTAAATTTAAACAATGTTTTTCTCTTTTCCTGTTAGCTAGTTTATGTCAGTTAACAGAAAAGAGAAAAAAGAAAACAAGCAAGAATCCACAGGCAGAAGTCTCCACACTGTTTCTGTCTCCATGCAGAAATTTGCTTTAAACGTCGAGCTTGTAATCATTATTTCTCAAGAATTTGTCATGACGCTGGTATCATTTGGAGCAAGAATAATGATGAGGATATCAGAAAGCATTTCTGCATGAGAGCACAGTGTGAAGCTTGGGATCTCTCGTCTGAGTTCTGCTTCTCCACCTTCCCTCCTTTGTATTTGAGACCACTATGATTTCTCTTTGAAGCTGAAATGGAGTCAATCCAGAAGGTTCTTCTTTTCTATGGGGATCATAAATTGAGCTGGTCTGTCTGTCTGGCTTCTTTGCTAACCCCTCTTTTGCCATTAATATCTTATATCTAATTCCTGTAAGGAGAATGATTGTTCTAGGCTACCTCAAGTGAATAAGCACAGCTTGTTTTCTGGGACTAGAATCCCTCTTCTGCTTAGTTGCTATTATATTATGAATCTGCTCTATAAAAGAAGTTATTACAAAATGGCAGTGATATATGAGACAACCAAACATTATATGGCCTCTCAAACACATGTGTTTACTTCCAGTCAAAACAACTAGTCAGGAGCTGAGGGCAGGTTGGTGAAGTGTACACGTCTCTGAGAGAGAAACACCTGCCAAAGCTGATTCAACAAAGTTTAGACACTTAGACTCTCTCAATAAATACCTAGAACAATGAACTCAGAATGTGCAGACTAGTGTTTAATTGTCCATTAAGATCTAGGACACTTGAGTAATTGGAAATATTAACTTAACCCTATGAACTTGCCCATTTTATGGGTCAAACTGACCAAGTAACAGTTTTATGCCACTGAAAATAATAGATCAACATGAGTAAGTCTAGATGGTAAAATATTAAGAGTTGAAGAGCTATTTGTATTTAGGATTCTAACCTAGCATGAAACTTATTAAATCGCAAGAGAGCCAAATATTACTCAAAGGGCACATTAAAGTTGTTGCTTAAAATTGTGGGGTTCGTAGTGAAGGAAAAGATTTTCAAGCATAGTTCAAAAGCTTAGAAGGGATGGTTCCTTTTCACCTCAGTATGACAGTTTTCATCTAGAGGAGGAAAGGATTTATCTGAGCACAAATCAGACTGAAAGAAAATCATGATGGACCATGTAAGACCTTGTAGAAAACATAAGAAAATAGTCTCAAGGTTTTTTTATAGAGACTAAAAATCCATTGAACAAATACTTCTGTAGGAGATTTAGTGACTTTTTCATTGCAATTATCCTATGTCAACTTGGGAGGGGACCATTCTTTCCTGTTACTCATCCTCACATGAATACCTCCAGCCCAACTCTCTCCTCCTTCAACATGGCGGTGGGTGACTGCTATCCTGACTCTAAGCACATCTAGAATCAACCACAGCTGACCCTCGAACAACACAAGTTTGAGTGCATGAGTCCATTTAGATACAGAATGTGTTCAAGAAATAGACATCTCCCCATGTCCACTGCTCTGCATTCATGAATTCAGTTGACCTCAGATGTCTGTTAGTTGAATCTGAGGAACTGAACCTCCATCTATGGAGGAAAAACTACAAGAGATTAATCACCTATGTTTTTTGGTAACTGCCAAGTCCTGGAAACAATCACCTGAAAATACCAAGGCAATCTGTAGTCAGGATTTTGGAGTCAACGTTTTATATGGATTTTCACCTGGAATAGGGAGCGGGGTGGTCAGGGGAGCTGTATCCTAACTCCCAAGTTGTGCAAGGGTCAGTTGTATAATTTGCTTTAACCCATTGCAAATTTAATTATACTAAGCTTTGAAATAAATGTTGCAAATATTCTATATATTTTGACATTCAAAAGTAGTCACAATGCAGGGAATAAAGACCTCATCACTCCTGTGCTGAGTGCCCATTTATATCAGTGGCCATACATTTAAGTACATCTCCCTGTGACAGAAAATACTCTTGCAAACAGTGAAAATTTCTCTAGGAAGAGTCCTTAATAATGGCTATGCAGCATTTCCTGTGTCACAAAATAGTCCAGTCCATTCTTCTTTTTGTGCCATACAGGAATCCCATTATAAGGAAAAAAAAAAAAAAAAGTTCTCGGAGAAAGAGTCCTGAGATTTTTCTGTCTCTGACAGCTAGGTGCCCACACTTGTTCTGAATAAGGTAGACAGTATAATGTATATTTAGAAGAGCAAGGGATTACAACCAGCTGAGATACTGGAGTGTGTATTTTCTTCTTGTTTTATGCAGGACATCCAGGCAAAGGACACAGTCTTAATTTAAAATTTTAATACGTGCTATTTATTTTCACAACAGCAGCGCAAGGTCTCACTCTGGTAAACCTTTATTTCTAAATTCATATGATAGAACGTTTTCTTCAAAGCACCCATGATTGCCTCCATAAAAAAGCTCATGTAAGACCCACGATGTGTCATAGTTTAGGAGGATTGTGGCGCTCTACTTAGAAATGAACGTCCCATCCCGTGGAACATTACTTTTCATATTTTCATTGAAGGTGAGGCTTTGATTTTAAGAGTAGAATTGATTGTCAGAAATAACCCAACTTGATTTCAAGTGAATCAGTTGTGTCAAGGTGATACAAGTTATCCTTTTAAAAAATCAACAGTAAAACAAACTGATTTTATCATGGTTACCATGCTAAAAGGTACAACCACTTCTATTTTTCGAATGCATAAAATTTATCTTTATGATGTTGAAAATGTGCTAGGTTTATATGTGTTTTTGTCTTATTTTCATTCCCAGGTGGATACGATATTATCATTTTTCATGGAGCAGTATGACTCAATCCTATTTGGGGAAGGTCATTTAATCTAACTGGTACTGTCTGTTTCTCTTTAATCCTAACTTTGAAAATGTCAAATTTCCTTTTGTTTATTTTCAAATTTAATGAAACTTATAAGTTTTATCTTTAGCACAGAGAATAATTTGCAGCATTTTGTTTTGCTCTATTAATAATTTAAAATCAACATAAACCAAAATATGTTGAATATGTCTCAGTTTCTTGTAGCTTGTGATAAGCAATCTATGACCTCAACCTACAATGCTTAACTTTAAATGCCCTCTCATCATTTATATTTTTTAAAAATTTTGATTTTAGAATAGTTTTATAGGTACAGAAAAATTGCAAAGATACTCTGAAAGTTTCCACACATCATTTCATCAATTATTAGCACTCTATATTTGTAGGGCCCCTAAGCCACAATTAGTGAACTAGAGTTCATATTTTAGTTCATATTTCTTTACTTTTGGCCTAATGTTTCTTTCCTGCTCCAGGATCCCACCCAGGACAGCACAATACACTTAGTTATTGTTCTTCTTTGGCTAAACTTGGCTGTGAATTTCTCAGACTTTGCTCGTTTTTGACTTTGAGGGAACTGAAAGTCCTTAGTCATTTGTCTGGACTATCCCTCCACTGGAATTTGTCTGATTTTTATTTCACGATTAGACAGTGATAATGAAATAGGAAAACCACAATAGAAAATGCCAGAACAACACCATCATGACAAAGGAATGGTACAATCACTTCTCACATTAACCATACTCTCTTTGCCAAGGTTGGAGAATGGTATTGCAAACCAAAAGTTGGACAGGAAGTACATGGAGATATACATGGAGATGTTTATTTTTAAAATGTTTTCATGAGTTACTGAAAACTAATTATGTGATAGTTTGACCTAATATAATCAGATGGATAACATATATGATGGAAAGAACTAGTATTATTAATGCATTTGAGGCAACGTTATATAAAATAGCTGTTTTTTAACATTGTGCTTTCTATAGTGTGGAATCTGTTTTGAATCAGACTCCATCTTGTTTCTAAGATGCCATGAAAGAACTTCTAAGTAAAAATCAAAATCAGGGCCTCCCCAGTGGTGCAGCAGTGGAGCGCTGGGTTGCGAAGCTGCCCGCAGCCTCTGCAGTGCTGGTTCAATCCCCGGCCAATGGGGCGAGGGTCCCACATGGCGCGCAGACCTCTCCTGCCGCCCGCTGCTCCCCTCAGCAGTGTACTTCAGTCCTTCTGCCTGTTCTGCTCCCTGCTCTGGCTCTGGTGAATTCTCTCACCCTCCCATGCTTCTGACTGTACCCAGTACTTATATAAATAAATACATAAATCTTTAAAAAAAAAATCAAAATCAACAAGCAACTATAAACTAGAGATACAATATGGTGGGGGTGGGGAGGAAGGATTAAGGTCAAAATAAGGGGGGGTGCAATTATATGGGGAATATAACCAAAATGAAAATGCATACATTGTGCAAAAATGAAAAATGATATAAGAATTATATAAAATAAAATATTCAAAATAAATAAATAAATAAATGTAAAAATAAATAACTAAATAAATAAAAGTAAAAAAACAAACAAAAAAAAAGTAAGTAGCCTGACTCAGTAGTCTGACATAACCCCCTATCAGTCACTAACGGAAAACATCCGCTCACTGATTTCTCATTATTGAAGACTGAGCACATCAGTGCCCTATCTTTTCTTGCTAATGACTAGCAAAGACAGAGGAAGACCATTGCTTATTGGTAAAAAGTCCCACAATCCAACATACTGAAGATTCCTGTCATATAAGTCAAAATTTCAAACACGTAGACTACCTACACGTAGACTACCACCCTGCTTCCTGTAAGCTTTCCCTGTGCTCTTTCTCTGATGGAACGCATTTTGACACTTCCCCTTGGTTGTAGAGGCAGCTTATGTTTCCCATTCTCTGAATAAATGTATTCATGATTATTTTATAGCCCTGATATTTCTTAGTTAGCAATAGTAACTAGGAAATGAGGGGTTTCTTTGACCTTCCATTTCCTTTAAAGAATGAGACATATTCTGAAAGACAGTATCTTTCCTCATCATCTGCCAATAATGAGGATCATCACAAAAATTACATAAAAATGCATGTTCAACACAAAAACTACATAAAAATATACAGGGCAATTGAAAATTTCCACAAAATAAGAAAGCAGTGAAATATGTTTTCCATGTCAAAATTTGAGCTACTTATAGGATGATCAAGACTACTATTGTCTTAGTTAATACTTTCATAAGGGCCTCCCTGGTGGGGCAGGTGGTCAAGCACAGCACTGTGAAGTTGTCTGCAGCCTCTGCAGTGCCGGTTGGATCGGTGTCGGCTGCAGAGATGCCCACATGGCAGAGCAGACCTCTCCTCTTTTGCCCACTGCTCCCCTTAGCAGTGTATTTCAGTCGTTCTGCCTGTTCTGTTCCCCGCTCTGTCTTGTAAATCCTCTCACCCTCCTGGACATCTGGCCTGTACCCCAGTTCTTGTATAAAAATAAATAAATCTTTAAAAAAACTTTCATTAGAAATTGCTTTTCTTCTGAAATCCACTGTTTAAAAAGAGATAACATCTAGAAGCAATGAAAGAGAAATGGTGCTACAACCATTGATAGATGATTAGAGAGTGAAGATTATTTGGCTTTCAAAAAGATCAAATCCTGCCATTTGCTACAACAAGGATGGACCTAAAGGAATTTATACTGAGTGAAATAAGTCAGAAGGAGAAATACAAACACCATGTGATTTCACTCATGTGTGGTAGATAGAGAACAAAATAAATGAAGTAAAAATAAATGCAAACAAGAAAAGAATAAGCTGTAAGACTATAAAATCAAATGAGTGGTTACCAGAAGGGGGACTAGGAGTGGGTACTTAGGCTAAAAAGGGGCCAATGGAGTGGTGATGAATGGACTTGGACTTTTAGTGATGAAATTAATATAAACATGTTGATTTATGATGATGCACACCTGCAGCATATCAATGTTCTAATGCAATATACCTTCAATAAAAATTATTTAAAAGATGGAAATATATAAGTGGAAGTACTTTATTCTCATTATTATTCATAATACCAAAATACTTAAAGTTTGGATATTGACTATATTCAAAAACAATTTGTATATATTCATATACACACACACATACATATACTATCAGACACTTCAAATTTTAAATTCCTTCCAATGTCCCCATCACCTTATAAGCTTATCCCTTGTGAAGCCACAAACCATGGCAAAATGTTATTTTATTGGTACCAGCAATTTTTTCCCTTGTTTTCCCTGACAGTGAAGGACATTCTAGGCTAAGCAGTCATTTTGACATTGTACATGAACTACTTGTACTGCATCAGATACAGCAATTATAATAAAGGGGGGACTGCCATGTATCAGAGAAGATTGAATCATTAAGTGCCACTAAAACTGGTAAGACATCTCTGGTTAAAAACAATATACAAACAGTTTGGAGTGTTTTTTTCTAGGAATTGCAAAATTGAGATTGTACATACAGCACACAAAATCTTTGGATGATTTAAATGTATGAGTCACTGCTCAGGATGCACATGAAAGCTAAAGGAAATAGGTTAGTGCTGTGCCAATTGAGCATCGGGTTATCAACCACAAAAAAAGAAATAGAATGGGCTAAGGTCAGTGACTGGACAGTACTTTGTCTCCAGACAGTGACTTGATTACTGTAGGATAGTGGAAGAAAATGAATCCAGGGGGAATCCATCCCCGAACAATGACATAAAAAGCAAACCAGATCTTTAAACAAGCAAACAAACAAAAAATACTGACCCATCATTTTTGAGGTCACCAAATCAAGATGAAATGTTGGTTCTTACTGAGGACTATTTTTTGTTTTTTTGGGTTTTTTTTTGCATAGAATAACTGGGGTGCAGGCCAGAGGTGCAGGGAGGTGAGAGGATTCACCAGAGACAGAGTGGGGAGCAGAACAGGCAGATCTACTGAAATACACTGCTGAGGGGTGGAGGAGAGACAGGAGAGGTCATATGTTGGTCAGCTCCCTGGCTGGGGATAGAACTCAGGCTGAAGGGGTGACAGCGCTGAGACTTAACCCCTAGGCCACCAGGGAGGCCCCCCTTTGTTATTCATGACTTGTAGAAGCATCATCTCAATCTCTGCTTTCATGTCCACATGATGTTCTCCTGGTAGGGGATTCTGTGTAGAAATCTGTGTCCATGTTTCCCCTTATTTTAAGGATCCTAGCCATGTGGATCTCAGAGTCTCTGCTCCAGAATGAGCTCATCGTACTAGTTACACCAGCTGTGATCTATTTCCAAATAAAGTCACATGCTGAGGTATCAGGAGCCAGGACTCCAACATTTGAATTTGGGATCTCACAGCAGATAGTTCACTTTGTCTTTAGCCTTCTACTGATACACACATCAAAGACATCTTTACAGACACATCACCCAAAGCAGTGATAGTGAAGACAAAGATCAACAGCTGGGACTACATCAAATTAAAGAGCTTCTGCACAGCAAAAGAGACAATAACAAAAACAAAGAGAAACCCCACCGACTGGGAGAACATTTTTGCACACAACACTAATGATAAAGGACTGATCACAAAAATCTGCAAAGAGCTGATGAGACTCAACAACAACAAAGAAAATAACCCAGTCAAAAAATGGGCAGAAGAGCTAAAAAGAAACTTCTCTGATAAATTTTAATACATTTATTTCTGAAACCGGTTTTCACCACCTCATATATTACACAAATTAATGGAATATTAAAACAAATTTTGAAATATAAACGAGTGCTTTATGTAAACAAATAGGAATTTGTCTGTTTAGTCCATTGACTGGAATTTGATAGTTTTTTACTTTGTAAAATTGTATGTGCTTATTCTTTTTTTCGAACAATTACAGCTTTCAAGGTCTAGTGAGCATGTGAACACATGGTTTAATGGACTAGTATATTTTCTGTAGTCAACTAAGAATTTAGATTTCTGGCATATATTTAAATAAATTTTTTGTGCTAAGAAGCAGGGTTTGTCTTTTTTTTTTTTAACTCTCATTAGCCATATGTAATTAACCCATTAACCCATATTTTTTATATAGTCAGTTTTAATTTTCATTCAGTTTTAATTTCAGTGTCTTTTTTTTTACACAACCAAAGCATCACAGAGCATAAAGTCAAGAAGCCTTGTCTGTTCATACAATGGACCATCGTAAGTGGGTCCCTGCCTAATTTTTGGGAGCCACCTGCCTTCAGTTTGCAAGCATACTTCCTGCCATAAATATCTAAGAAGTTTATAATTTTGGGATAAAGTCAATTAACTCAGATGATTACTCCAATTACCCTACGAGTTTAGGATGAACAAATGTTGTTGTCAAGGCCTCATAACTAGCATGCAATGTATGTATCTGCTTAACTATGTAAATGAGAAAGATTTTATTCTATTTACAAAGTCTTAGAGAATCACAACCGTATCGTGCATCCCCTTCTGGTTTAAGCCTTATTCAATAATTAAACATTCTATTTCTCTTCAAACTATATGGGACAGTTTTCTAGATTGAAAGATTTTATTTTAAATAATATTTCCCCAACACCTTACCAGGCCTATTGTTCTGGAGGCAGGTGAATAAATGGCCTTCTCTCTGTGCCCTATCGCTCCTCCTCATTCTGCTGTTAAATGCAAGGTGAGGGTAGGAAGAACAAGACAGAGAATGAAAGACTGTTACCTGCTGGCTCCTAGACTTGGCCAATATCAATGCTGACTTTTTCTCTCAAATGCAAATTTTCAGTTCTATCAAACTCATGCCTTTGGCTTGCTTCATTCTTCAGACCTAGAAATAGGGGGAAATATTTGAGAGTGAACGAAACAGATAAAACCTTGCCTCGATGAATCTAATTTTAGATGCTAATGTGGATTTTTAAAAGTAAATTGGATTTTTTTAAATTTATTTGAACAAAATTTGATCTAAAAAAGAAGTACTTTGGTACATTCTACTGACAGGAACCAGAGGAAAAAATTTGATCAAGGAAACTTAGAGGGAAGCAAATTTAGGAAAGCAGTGATTGGCTACAGTTTAAAACCCAAGACTGGTTAAGGTTGTCCTAAGGTTTTGTGAACTTGTAACCATGAGGCAATTATAGACTTAGATTTTGATTTGCTCACATAGGTCACAACAGCATTACAGCCACCTCAGTCTAGTGACCTGGTTGTTTCAGTAACAGTTAAGAGAAAGAAAATATTAAGAGAAAGGAAATATGGATTAGTGGGGAGCATTTAACCATTCTGGATGAGTAGATATCAGTGTCAGTCTAAAGAAGATAGTACTACACTTTTTAATTTTATTTTTATTTTATTTTATTTTATTTTATTTTTGTGGGACCCTCGCCAGCAGCCGGGGAAGGAACTGGTGTTGCAGAGGCTGCGGGCAGCCTCACAGCCCAGTGCTCAACTGTTGTGCCACCAGAGGAGGCCCTAATTTTATTCTAAATGTTGGTTTATAATTTTATTATAAACATTAGTTTATAACACTGTATATGACTAAAAGGTATAGGCTCACACTCACCACCAAAGCATCCATAGTCTGTTTCTTACATTTGGTGAGTTTTCTTTCAATCATCCACTTTATTTAAATTAAAGCAGAATTCTAGTCTTACAGATTTTCAATTAGTAACTAAGAATTAAACCACATTGGTCATATAAAGAACAGATGCAATGGCAGGGCAGGGAGGAAGAGACTAGATGTTTCCTTTCATTGAGATTGATGTTGCATTAAATTAATTTGCTTAGTTAGAAAAGAAATGGGATACACGAGTGTTCAATGTTTTACATACAGTAAAAAAATAATCAAGATTCTGGAGCTCTTAAAGGATTATAAAACAGATGCAGTGTGATGAAAATAATGGAGACACAGAGCTGGAAGCACATAAACCTATGATTATGGGCTAGGCATTAAATCCAACAATTCACATTTGTACTGTGTCCTATAACAACAGTTCCTGGCTACTATGAAGGAGTAGCCATCCATCAAAGAACTGTGGTTGAAGCAGGAGAGAATGTGAAGACTTTGGGTGGTGGATTGCTAGGGACACCATAGCAAAGTACCACAGGCGGGATGGCTTAAACACCGGAAAATGGTTCCTCCCTGGTGGTGCAGGTGGTTGAGAGCAGAGCTGTGAAGCTGTCTGTAGCCTCTGCAGTGCGAGATACCTACATGGCACAGCAGACCTCTCCTGTCTTACCCACTGCTCCCCTCAGCAGTGTATTTCAGTCAATCTGCCTGTTCTGTTCCCTGCTCTGTCTCTGGTAAATCCTCTCACCCCCCAGCCCCCACCTCTGGACTGTACCCCAGTTCTTGTATGCATGAAAAATTAATCTTTCTTTCTTTTTAAAGATTTATTTATTTATTCATACAAGCACTGTGTACAGTCAGAAGCACAGGAGGGTGAGAGGATTCACCAGAGCCAGAGCAGGGAACAGAACAGGCAGAAGGACCCAAGCACACTGCTGAGGGGAGCAGCGGGTGTTGCAGGAGAGGTCTGCACGCCATGTGGGACCCTCGCCCGACAGCCAGGGATCGAACCGGTGCTGCAGAGACTGCGGGCAGCTTCTCAACCCACCGCTCAACTGCTGCGCCACCGGGGAGACCCGAAAAATTAATCTTTAAAAAATTTTTTTAAAAATTAAAAAAACAAAAAAACGAAACACAGAAAAATGTTTTCACAATAGTTTTGGAGCTACAAGTCCAAGATTATGGTGATGACAGGGATCTGCCCCAAGCTTTTCCCTGGCTGTCTCCTTGATGTGTCTTCACAAGCTACGTCACGGATCAAATTGTTTCCCTCCCCCTCAAATTAGCATGTTGAGACTCTAAATACCAACATGAATACAATTAGAGACAGTACCTGTATGGATATAAGGTTAAGTGATGTCATAACGTGGACCACAGATAAAATACAATTGATAGTAAGAGGAGGGGATTCAGAGCTTTCTCCTTCTCTCCTCTAAACAACAGTGGAATGTCGGTGTGGGGAATCAACAAAAAGGAACTGCAAGTCAGAAAGAGCCCAAAATAGCTAGCACCTCCCAAACTGTGATAAAACAAATTTCTAGTGTTGAAATCATCCAGTCTGGGGTATTTTGTCGTGGCGATTTGAGCCAACTAACACATGGCATTTGCCTGTATATTTTCTGTGTTCACACCTCCTCTGCTTATAGGGACATTAGTTATTTTGCACAGGCATCCACCTTAATAACTTCATTGTAATTTAATTACTTCCTTGAGAACCTCTCTTCAAGTACTGCAACATTCTAAAGTTCCGGTGATTAAGACTTGAACATATGAATTTGGGGACACACAATTCAGTCCAGAAGACATGGTAGGTTACAACGGTCATGATTCCCCATTATCTTTTCCTCTATGTCACACCAGAATTCCCTACAAATGGAACATGTAGCCAATCGACTGTAACCATTTGACTTCACTGGCCAATGGAAGACTTGCAGAGAAAATGCACTACATGCCTGGCAAAGCCAAACCTCTCAATGCACTCACAGGTTATCTGTCTTCGCTTCTTGAAATTCTCCATTTTAATATATATACAATCTGTCCTAAATAAGTTTTCTCCTTTGACACATACTCTGAAGTGAGAAGATAGGCAAGACCAAACATTGCCAGCAAAACCCAGCTGTTCAATAGCTAAACTATAGTCATCATTTATTGTGAACAATAAAAACATATTTGTGCAAATCCTAAAATATCAAGGCAATAACTGAATGAGAAGAAATGTATATGAAAATGACAAATTGCCACAGTGGACATTAAATATTTATGGCAAGGGGAGAGTGTGATTCTGGGCACCAAGTCATGAGGAAAACGCTACTGAAGTTTGCAACCATGTGTTGTATCTGAAAAATACTGAGTCTGATTATTACCTGTAATAACCTGAAAGACAGAACACTTGTCAAATACATTGGTGAATTGGGGGAATGAGTATTTACCCAAGAGAGAATCGATAGCATGAAGGACATATCATAAGTGGCATTTGATAACCATTGAAAAAATTCCTTTGGTTCAGAAAACAAAAGGCTTGCATTTCAACCTTACAATGAAGGTTTACAAAAAGAATGTGAGAGAATCCAGAATACCAAGACTATAAAGATAAGATGAACACAAACTTTTCAGGTATGATCAATAAAAGAAATTAAAAAAGAAAAGAAAAAAATCAAAATATGATCATTATATCCTTTGTTAAAATATCTGATTGGATCGATACTGTACTTTGAAATTTTATTCAATTAAACAGAATGGCTCTAGGAAAAACAAGCAAGAATATTATCCCACAGAAGCCTGAGAAACTCCAAGGATCTCTAATAAGATGGAGAGATACTTATGGGCCTAAGCATTTGAAACTAACTGAAATCAATTAGAAAATAATATTTTTTATTGAGTATGTTGTATTGCCTGAAGTCCTACCAGTTTGGATTAAGGAATATGGTGTCTGTTCAGGATGAAAAATTACATTTGGGTTTCACATTATTGAGTACAAGAAGGATGATTAGAAAACTGTTTTACCACTGCTTCCTGCCCCCACCCCCCCAAAAAAAAAGGTGAATACCCTTCATTTCTCTGCAAATGCATCCATCCTGTTACCTGCACGATATAGAAAAGGACTAATTTTTCCATAGGAGAGAGCCAAGAATCCTCGAGAACAAAACACCCCAGTAAGCCCCTCTGGGGGTGAGCAAGAACCTAATCAAGAATATTCCATTTCACAAACACAGGGAGACTTCATTTTTATCTGTCTTTCAGAACTGCTATTGACCAGTGACTATTAGTCTATCTCCTTCTTCCAGATGTGATCATTCATTGCTGTTGTTTTACTACTGTTACACCACTCTTTACTGGGTGTGTGTGTGTGTGTGTGTGTGTGTGTGTGTGTGTGTGATGGGAAGCAGCAATCTTTATCTTTTCAGTTCATAGATGTTTGATCAACTTAAGCTATACCTTCACTTGATGAGGAGACTATGCCCCCCAATTTTAAGTCTGAGAGAATAATTGGATAAGCCATTTGCAATCTCTCAGTGAGGGTGGGTTGAATTGCACTAAAGACTGTGGTAGAATATTTTAATTCCTTCCCATCCTTATAATATGTAGATGAAGTTGAGCAGACTTAGCCAAATGTAGACTTAACCACTCAGCTTGTTTTAGATAGTGCTGTGTCAGCAGATGTGATGTTCTCTACATTTGTACAGAAACATTTTGCTCACTCTGGTTTCTCCTTGTTCCAGCACTCAACTGTGAGAACAGCCCATGCCAGCACATCTTTTGAACTGGTTTTAAGAATAACTCATTAGGGAACAGACAGTCTAGAGATCACAGCTCATCCACATCTGAAAAAAAAATTTTATGTTGTTGTAATATCTATAATTTTGAGGTTGTGACTTTGCACAAACTTATTAAAACAAAATAATCATCCAAATGACCTTTGAAATGCAAATGCAAGATGGTGGGGAAAAATCGGTTTTCAAATCCTAAGGAAATGAGTAGCAGTGACTCAGAGAAAATAAAATCTTGTCAAGGAAACAAGAAAGCTGTGTGTTTTGAGAAAGATTAACAGGATGCTAAAAAGTGCTGATAAAGCTTGTGTGGGTTGTGGGAGAATGGACATAGCAGATCCTGCAAGTCTTGAGTAGCAGCAGAGTGTCTGGAGTTCTTTATGAATCTCCATTTCTGATTGTCTTTCTTTAGGTCTAAAAACACAGAAGGAATTACAATACAAAGAACAGGCTTCTGACTGGATTATGATTAGAAACTCCACTTTTCAACTGCCTAATGAATTCTAAAGGTGTCATTTTCGTTTAAATGCATGATCTATTACTTCTACTCTTCCTTATCTGGCTATTGTTTAAGTATTTTCCATAGGAACCAACCTTTCACTGCCCTAGAGCATAACTTCAAAGGCCACTAACACTTATTTTTCCCTGCTAATGTATTTGCCTTGGAGTTCCCCCATCCTCAAGGCACAGTCCCTCCAGATTCACAGCAGTAGTTGGGAAAAAAAAAAAAAAACAGTTTAAACACTTTGTTATTTTTTATTTGATAACCCCATTCTATATGAAAATCTATGCTCGTATAGATTTTCTGTCCATCTAAGGGTAATTATAGAATGAGTCAACTTGTCATCACAGCGTCTTTCCTCTGGAAAGCTCAGAGAAATTTTACTGAATAAAGTTTATTACATAGAGATTGTTGAGAGTTAACTTTCTGGGTCTTTGGTTATGAATTCCTGGGTGGCCTCCATACCATATCTCAGGACCTTTCAACCATTACTAGCTCTTCTGTGAGACAATTCACCTATAAAATACATTTCTTTTAAAGATTTATTTATTTATGCATACAAGAACTGGAGTGTAAGACAGAAGTGTGGAGGGTGAGAGGATTCACCAGAGACAGAGCGGGGAGCAGAACAGGCAGATCTACTGAAGTACACTGCTGAGGGGCGCAGCGGGGAGACAGGAGAGGTCTGCTGCACCATGTGGGTCACCTCCCTAGTCAGGGATTGAACTCGGCTGCATTAGCTGGGGATAGCTTCATAGTACTGAGACTTAAACCCTTGTGCTACCAGGGAGGTCCTATAAAATACATTTCAAATTTAAAAACAAGTGAATAGGAGTTAGTAACACAGTGAAGAAGAGGGGTATTAAATCAACAGTGGGAAAAATATCCATAGGAAGAGATGACGTGACAATACAGCAATTAAAGAAAGTTTAGGTTGATGGGTTGTCTGGGAAAGAGACATTGGCTTGACTGTCTTTGATATCATCATGAGTTGCTGGAAGGAAAGCTCTTGTGTGGGGTTAGAAAAATGACAAGACACACAGGATATAGCGTCCAAATTGAATGCATTAGACAAAGTGAGTCAGTGTCCTTGAAACTGATTTTTTTCCCTCAGATATTTGACAATGAGAACTAGCTATAACTATGCAAGATGACCTCATAGGAAATAAAAGTCTGTGACAGACTCTATCAGAGATGACGCTAAGATGTCACATGATAAAACTGAAAAGATCTAGTCTTTTTTTTTAAATTGTATATTTTATTTTATTACATATATACATATATTTTACATCATTTTTCATTTTTGCACAATGTATGCATTTTCATCTTGGTTATATTCCAAGGTCTCACTCATAACAGGAATTTAGAAAACCTAAATAAGGGACCAGGAAAAAGACTAATTACAATAAAGTAAAAATCAAAATCAACAAGCAACTATAAACCAGAGACACACTATGGGAGGAAAGGAAGGATTAGGGTCAAGATAAGTGGGGTCGGAATTATATGAGGAAAAGATGTAGTCTTAATGATCTAGTAAGGTTTCTGCAATTATGCAATCATAAACTTTAATGCTATGACTGGAGCAAAGTCAGCTTATCATAGAATAAAGAATAAAAGAATGATGACAGAATAAATAAAGGTCTTTAAAGAAACATGGTAGGATACAGATTGCTGCAGCATACAAAAAATGTGGTAGTCAATTGTATGTCCTTGAACTTTATTAATTTTCAAAATTACTCCCACAAAGCAAAAAACTACTTAGAAATGGGTAGTTATATATTAAAATGAAAAAGCAAATATAACATGTTAACAGGCAGATTTAAGTAAAATCTAAAGCTTTTAAAGTTCTATATCTTTCAACCCAGTCATTAGCTTTTATTTGTAGTGGTTATGTTTTAATATTCATAAGAATAAACCCATAAAAAATAGTAAACCTTGAATATTTTAGAATAAAGATGTCCAAGCCGATGATATACTATTATCTTTTGAATTTAACATTAATTGCTCAATAATATTTGTTAAAATATAAAACAATTTTACTGCTCAGTATATTTAACCCCTTTAATCTTTGAAAGATACATATTTTTAAACAGCTTTATGGAGATATAACTTGCATAACAAATTTTTCTATTTTAAGTGTACAGTTAAATGCTTTTAGTATTTTTACAAAGTTGTTCAATCATTGACACCATCTAATTTAGAACAGGACCCCAAAATAAATCTCATGTCCATTATAGTAACCCTAGTTCCCCTTACTAATCCTCAATCCTTGGAAACCACAGCTTTACATATTGTCTCTATAGACTTATCAATTTTATATAAATAAAATCTGGAAATTTTATATAAATGGTATCGTACAGCATGTATACTTTTATGACTGACTTCTTTCACCTTGAAAAATGTAGCAGTATGTATTTATTTAATAGCCCATCATCTATCTTTTATTGCCAAATAATATCTTAATATATGTATATGTCACATTTTGCTTATACATTTATCAGTCAGTAGTTATTTAGATTGTAATTTCTTGGGAATTATGAATAATTTCTTGGCAATTATGAATACTGTGGCTATGGACATTTATGTATAAGTTTTATGCAGACAAATGTTTTTATTTCTCTTGAATAGATATCTAGCAGAATTTCTGGCTCATGGTAACTATAACATTAAATCATAATTGTCTGAGTAATTTTCTTTCTGTAAATTATACAAAAATGAAACTACTTTCCCAAGATAGCTGCACAGAATAATTTTTTTTACAAGAAACTTTATAGCACATTTTCAATCATTCATAGCCAATCTTGTCTAATTTCAAAATTAAAAAAAAAAAAAAAAACTAAGGAAGCAAATCTAAGATGGTTGCTTCTACCAAGCACATTTTTGTGAAAGTAGAGTTTGTACTTGCTCCAGGTTCTCAGAAAACCTAAGTGACAGAAATGATCACGTAAGGTAGTAATTTTGTAATTTTTTGGCTGAGTGGCCCTAAGACTATTGGCACCCAACAGTGAGGAAAATTATTTATAAACAGCCACATCATATGCTAGACCACAGTTCTGTATTGCTTGAAACTTTAAAAGTATTGCAAAATTGTCAGTGTGACAAGGATTTTATAGTCTTGATCAATTGTTACTAAATTCAATTTTTAAAAGTTAGCTTTTATCCCAATAAAACTTATATTGTATTGCATATTATTTTAATAGACTGATATTGTAATAGTCTCTTGAAGAATTATATAAACCAAAAGGACCTAAAGTTATTTTTTCCAATATCCATAATTTTAAGGCATATTGAAATCAATCTTTTAGGATTGTAATCTTAAAAATCCTTTTACTTAACAAATATAAGTAGTCTAGTAAATGTGAGCATATGGTAAATGATCTCTTACCAGATTCCAAAGCAGTGATTGAATAACCACAAATGAAGTTAGTGGAAAGAGAAACTGGTTAATAAACTGGTTATCACGTATTTTTGAGTGCTCAATTTTCACTTTAAATTTCTTTTTTTTAAATTTTCACTAGTAATAGAAATAAAGGATTTGTAACTAGTAATAAAGGAAAATTAATATGTATTTCTTATCTCTAGATTTAGGTATCATTTTTATGTTAAAATGTTATCCTAATTTTCAATAACAGTCCTCAACCAAGTTCCATTTATTATTAATCCAGTTTTGCAGACTAGTTATACTTGTGAACCCGAAGACTATCTTTCTTGCCTATTCTTACAGGATTGTTAACAGAGAGTGAAAACAGAATGATGTAACATCAAAGCATGTATGCTATTCCTACCACAACATTCTACTCAGTTGAAATCATTCATATACTAAACAAATGTTTCGTCCATGAAGCATATGGTTTTGTGCTAGGTGAATTTCTATAACAAAATGGGACACCATCCTTTCTACCTAAGAGGAGACCAAAATCATCTGAGAAAGACAGAAGTAGTTATTGCCTATATTCAATAGAAAGTAGGAAATGCTGAATTATACACACACACACACACACACACACAAACACACACACATACGTGGTGGTGTGTTATTTTGACCTTGAGAAGTCATGAACGTAGGTCTGAGAATTATTATTTTCAGATGAGAAAGAAAAATTTACGATATTGAGGAGTACACTCAATATCTTCTCAAATTAAGAAAGAAGACTGGAGGCTAAGAAGTTTGTTAACAGACAGTCAGGAAAAGGCTCTCAGAAGTGAGGATGAGGTTCACCAGTGTTGGTGGTAAACATCCGATGCCATTCAAAGTCAAGCCAGTCTCCTGGGGGCATTCACCTGGACCACAGGGGTGGAGACTGAAGAATTGTTTTCCTCATAAAATCATCAAAATAGTTTTAACTCTCACTTAATCCTCATTTCTCTTCAAACTCTAGATAGATACAAGATAAATAATTTGTAATGACTTTCTAATCTCTTTGGGGGTTACACATGAAAATTTCCATTTGTCTTAAGCTTCTCTGGTTATCAGTATTCTCTGCTTTTGACTCTTAATTCTAACTAGAGACATTCAATGAGTAATGTTACAGATATTAGGCTATTTTTACTCATTAAAATTTTCTTTTTTTCATTTGTTTTCTTTCTTAACATGAGCACACAAAAATAAAAAACTCAAACTCTGGAGAAAATGTTTTAACCTTAGATACTTGAGGACAGGGATGTGAAAATAAATGTTTATCTTGAAATGATTTTCTAAATATATGTTGAATTCCCTTTAGGAAAGGTTCATAGCTTTCATAAGATTTTCAGAGAGGCTTGGAACCCACTCTTCTGGTTCTTCACTGAAGAATTTCAGAAGTCATGCTGATATATCTATTTATTCATTAATGTATAAACTCATAAAAATATACCACTGTGTCTAAAGATGTTAAAATGATAAATTAGTTCACTGTAAAATTCTTTAATATTTTTCATTTAAAAAAATTAAGGATTTTTACTTCAGTGAATACTGACTTCTTACAACTTGCTTTTTCTTTGCTCTGTAGGAACCTGGCAATTCTACTAGAATATCATTGAGATTGAAGCAATTAGCCTTCTTTTATTGCAGAACAGATGTTGTCAGTATTGGGCTTATTTGACATGGGTTGGGATCCAGATATAATAGCTGATATAATTTAATTCTGGTTAGGTCAAAAGGCTTCATCATTATCAGTTCACAATATTTTTTTAAATCAGTTCACAATATTTATAAAATATAATAAATTTCTGCACATATTTCCAATTAACTTCTGTTTCTCTTAGTCACGGTGCATTGTAAATTCTAGTTTCCCACTGTCACATATGCTAGCAAGGGCTATAGTTTGACAAGTCAATATTCATTTCCATGATTACAATGAGGGATTTTAGCTGTATATATAATAATCATTACTGTTTGATTTTTATTACAATACTGAGAGCAGCTGATTGAAAACAGCAGGAAAGATATCTTCCTTCACAACTGTCATATTTCCAGACAATAGACACTCTAAGAAACCTTTTACATTACCAAATTTCCTGAATATTTTCCTCTTAACCATCAAAAATAAAACATATTTTATAAAGCTACATATTTTTTGCCTATCATTATTTAACATTCTAAATCACAGAAAAGTCAATAATTAATTTTGAACAGTACCAAATTCAATCCAAAAAGACTGTTTGTATGACGAGCTTCCATAAATGATTAATTTTCATCTCAAACAAAAATAATAGCTACTGCTTTGAAATAGATCAGCCCAACCCAAATAAGTTACTATAATACCATTTCATGATTAAAATTGTTAAAATAATTGAATTGACTTTGCAATTTTCTGGTTATTTCAGTCTTAACCACTGAATCAGCTCCTATCTATACTGACATCATCAATTTGTTTCAAGTGACCATTTTATAGCTAAAGGGACCCTCTTGTGGCCTTGAAGAGTTACTTTCACCGTTCTACAAGTTTTAATTATGTGGCACTAGATTAGCTCATGTGTTTAGATGACAGAAATATAAAATAAAAATCTTCAACAGTTTTTCCCTGTATGAAAAGTTATAAGATACAGTTGGTTAAATATGTTAATAGCTCATTTGACTGTAGCACTTGAATATTGTTTATTTGGACTATTAACTAGCTAAGTAGGGTATTAACTATCAGGAACATTTCTTAAGAAAACATTGTTGTCTTCAACAGGTAAATCACTATAGGTTCAGAACCCTAGGAGCTCCCTAGGGAAAATGTGAAACTGGCCCCTTTAAAAGAGGGTAAGGAGAGAGCAAAGAAAGATGAAGGCCACTGAAAATGGAAGAGTTTATGTAAGTAGTTGTTTCTGTATTTGGGGGGTAAAAGCCAAGAAGTGGGATAACTGGATAATATAGAATTTATATTTTTAATTTTTTGAAGAATCTCCAAACTGCTTTTCATAGTGACTGCACAAGTTGATATTCCCACCAACAATTTATAAGGGATCCCTTCTCTCCACATCCTCTCTATTATTTTTATCTTTTGAGTAACAGTCATTCTCACAGGTGTGAGGAGAAATTTCATTGTTGTTAGGAAACTACCTAAGTGTGCATCGATTGATGAATGGATGAAAATGTGGTATATATACGAAATGGAATACTACTGAGCTACAAAAAAGGATGAAATTCTGCCATTCACAACAACATGGATGGGCCTAGAGTGTATTATGCTTAGTGAAGTAAATCAGGTGGAAAAGACAAATATTCATGATCTCACTTGTGTGGTATGTAGAGAAAACAAACAAAAAAACAGATGAATTAAATAAAATCAAAATCAATTTTTGAAATACAAGGCCAATTAGTATTACTAGAAAGAAAGGAGGTAAGGAAATTGGACAAAAGGGGACATGGTGTGGTAAAGGATAGAATTGGTCTCTTAGGCTACTTATTTTAGCACATACACATATTGAAGCCCCTGATCCTTCACTGATATTGGAGTCATCATTTCTATGTAGATTCTCCTCACGCATGTAATCAAATTTTGTTTTCTGGTACTAAAATCTGTACTATGCTTATCTGGTTGTTGATGAGCCAGAGAAGAACCCAGAAGGGTGGGGGGAAACTTCCTTTCCTTCTAGATTTATAAAATGTACAGAGATAGAAGACAGATGATAGATCATACTCACATACACACACACATTTAAATTTATCAAACTTCACTTTATGTCTTTCAGTTAAAAGTTCGCCAATTTAACAACTGATATTTTAAGCTATAGAAATATTTTTATGTTAGCCAATTGCCAGAGAGACACCTCCAAATTCTTCTCTTTAAGGTAACTGTCTTTGTAAATTAGAAAAATCTAGTCACATCATATAAAAAAATTTAAAACAGTACAAAGACAGTTGTTTCCAGAAAAGTTTTGGACATTTTTTGTGATTGCAATATATTCCTTTCTATTTAAAACTCTAATAGTTTTAGGCTTTGTTTAAAAAAAATGGCAGTTATAATTTTAAAACCTATGAGAAATGGTGAATTTTCACATGAGATGTGTTTTGTTGTGTGCTTAATGATATCTCTTCTCTCACCTCAAAGAAGAGAAACGGCAGGGTTTTACCCTGACAATGTCACAGCTGTTTCAAATTCCCTTACTTAGTCAGTTTCCAGCTTTTATAGCTTGTGCAGCTGTCAGCAGCAATGGCTTTTTCTTTGTGAGGCAAGAAAATGTCTAAACTTATAATTAGACCTCAGTTATGAAAATGTAACTAGTTAATCATAGCTTTCGTTAGGGCTTTTTTGCATACCAAAGGAATTTGAATGTAGCAAAGGATAGTGAAACACACCAAACAAAGCTGGTTCGAATTATTTTGGGGTTCACTTTATTCACATGAAAATGTGCATCTTCACCATTTGACCCTAAATCATTATCTGAACTAACATTTAATATTAGTTAATATATTAATATTAATACTATATATAAATTACCCCAAATGTATAACCTGTATATAAATTACCAAAAATATGTAAACACATCACATCTAACTTCATTGTTCAAACTTGACCAATCCCTGTTGTTACATTTTTTTAAAATGATATCACTGAGGTCCTCCCTGGAGGCCTAGGCGTTAAGTATCAGTGCTATTACCACTATGCATGAGTTCAATCCCTGGCAAGGGAGCTATCCCACATGGCACAGCAGGAGATGTGAGACAGAGTTTGGTGTATTTCAGTAGATCTGCCTATTCTGCTCCCCACTCTGTCTCTGGTGGATCCTCTCACACCCTGGCCTACACTCAGTTATTCTATGCTCAAATAAGTAAAAAAAAAAAATTATACCACTGAGATATGCTTCAACAAAACAATAGTAACACTCTTTATCCATATCACAATCAGAACACCAAAGTAAAAGGCATGATGATACAAACAAAACTACAAAAATAATGAAATTAAAATAATAATTTAACACGGTGGCTTATGTTGTTTAAGGATAACTCATTGCTAAGTTTCAGATTTTTTCAATTAATCTACATGTTTCCTGACGTAACACTGCATTAGAACATTCCATACATTTCAGGTGTTCATCATTGAGAGTCAACATACATTAAGTTCACCACTGAAAGCCCAAACCTACCTTTTACGGTACCACTGTCCATTTTCCTGGATTTACTCACTTTCTTTCCCTTTCTCTTCTGGTCCCCACTAATTGGTCTTATAGTTCGAAAGTTTGTTTTTGTGTTATTTACTTCATCTGTTTTTGTTCACTATGTATCACACATGAGTGAAAGCATATTTGTCTTTTTTTTTAATTGGGCTTATTTCACTAAGCACACATTCCTCCAGATACTTCCATTTTGTTGCAAATGGCAAAATTGTATCACTAAACTGCTAAAATTATCTGGACTACCCTAGTTATCTCTACGAAAAAATATTTTCTGACCTTCCATGATGCATTGTTCAGGTAACCTTGCAACACTACATTAAGTGGAGGTAGTTGTCCTGAATATTTTTACCACTGGTCTCAGAGTTCCATAAAGGTTGATTCCATGCCCAATTTATTAAGACTAGTGTAGAATATGCATTAAGAAGTCAGTACATACTAGTTGAAAGAAATATTTGAAGATAATGAACGTGAAACTGCTTTCAAATATGTCCTTTTGAAACAGCCCCTGTAGGGGCAGGACAGGACACAGAGCAGGTTTTCTGATCCCATGCAGACCGGGTAAAGGAGGAGTCAGAGTCCTCAGTGGTTTTTTGCAGGTCTTTTGTTTGGGGTTCACCAGGCATATGCAGGCAGGGGTGCTGGGGGGCCGGGAGGCTGGCAGGCCTCCCAGCCCCCAGCAAGTCTTCATTCTATCTGGGCTCTCCAGTCTTCTCTCAGCTTCTGCTTCTCTTGCTTCTCATTCGGCTTCAGCTTCTTCTCGGCTTCCTCCAGCATCCCAGTGACGCCACCCTTAAAAGCACAGTCTTAGCCCAGGTGGACCCACTTCAGGTGCCCGCCATCAGGCATGCATTCAGGATCACAGGGATCCCTCATCTATCCTGATAGCAGGAGGGCAGAAAAGCCTGATACCTTTTACCTTACCCTACAGCCCCCAAATAAAACCGAAAATTACACCTGCCCTCTTTCTATCCATACCTTAACTATTAACCAAATCTAATCACTTTCTGTTTTCCACCTGCCAGTTAAATGAGATAACTTACAACATCCTTTGTTACAATCCCAGGACTGAATTTGTTCTCCACAGACAATTCTGACTGTCCACATAGAGAAAACATGGCATCTGGGTGTAGCTTTTGTCCACCAGGTGTGCACACAGCAGAAGGACCTGACCAGCAGCCCAGATGCAGAGAGGAATCCACCACCTGAATTATGTCTGCATCTCTGTCTCCCTGACCTCTTTACCCATGGATCTCCTGCCAAACCTTCATTTGAGAGCCCAGTCAACTCCACAGTCAATAAAATTCAGCTCATTTATCCTCCAAAGCCTTGCTTGCCAAAATGTGCAATAAACCTGCTATACAGGGCAACCCCGAGGGGAAACAGAGTGACCTTAGTTCTTACCCTCCTGTTTAAGAACAAGGCTCAAGAGCAGGCCTACAGTGAAAAGTGATTAAGAGGCTTATTTACAAAGGAAATGAGAAGAGGGAGAAAACACACATGCACAAACACACACACACATTAATTGTTGGTGTATATTCCCTACCAGTAACTCCAGTGGACTGAGGCCCCTGGTGCATGATGAAAGCAGTAAAAAACAAAGAGCCCACACGCCTACAGGTGCTCAGTTTTATACCAAGCATAGCCAGTTAACTCCACCCTCAGTCCCCAGCACCACCCCCTTAGGGAAGTCAAGTCACAGCAGGTACATGGCACCCTGGGAGTTGTAGTGCTCTCATCTGAGATCTCTTAGGCCCGGAGGTGGGGTGGAGTCCTTAAACATCAGTGGGTGGGGCTCACTCAGGACATACTTTTTCTCAAAAAAATCCATACCCCAGGACCTTTAGGGAGGCAGATTAAGTCTTAAGGCTTTGTCTCCTACTGAGCTAACTGATGTGCAAGATAGCATAGCTTTGGTATATATGGTGTGATGGAGGACAAGAATAGAAAGCCTGGAAAGGAGGTGCCCCAAGACCAAAACCTGACTCACACTACGAGGTGGGGGTTGAGGGGAATAACAGGACCATTAACCCAGCTGTAGAGGTCATGACCCTTAAGCGCCAGGACCTTATCACAAGGCATGAGACCCACGCAGGATCAGATGCTACAGGGAGAAGAGCACTGGCCTGAGGGTAAAGATATGGAGATTGGGCCCACCCTGGAATCTCTGGTCCCTTCCTGGTTTTGCCTGTTACCCAACATCAGCAACAAGCAGCCACTCCACAGAGGAGTGACCCTCCCAAAGAGAAGAGAGCAGTATCAGTACAGTCTCTGCACAGGCTCGGGGTAGCACTCCCACTTCCCACCTGTGACTGTGCAGGTCCCTCTTCTCACCCACTCTCCCCCTCTTCAGGGCAGCAGCCTCCTGCCTGCCCATGACCTCTACATGCCAGGACTTCTCTTCACTGACCTCCCACAGCGGAGGCCGCTCTCTTCAAGGCCCACTGCCTGCAGCCACGCAGGCCTCTCTCAGCAAACCTGTCCCTTCTCCCTTTCCCTAATAAACCTGCTCTTTAAATTTAACTTATGTCTCTGTCTCGTGGAGAAACTCGCCTGGGGAACTCGCCATGTGCTGTAGAAATGGGAGCTCTGGTGAAACCTTTCCCAGAGTGAACCCAAGGACCCCGCAACTCTGCAAAACCCCAACACATGCATCTGGTAGACAAGCCTTTGACACTTCATGAACATTTTTTATTATTAATATTTTACTATTTTAAAATTAGAAAAAAAAGCTACCAATATTGGTTGTATTGTGCCATTGTTTTATAAGATAGGAAAAAGAAGCATCAGTGATTAAAATTTTTATAAACAATTGATTGCAGATTAAGCTTTCAAAATGTTAAATTATAAAAACCTGTTTGTTTTAGAATGCATTATTAATGTTTTGCCCATTGCCTCCCTCCAGAAAAGGGATGGACTTTATCCACAAAATAGATACTCGAATTTTCTGATATCTTTTCATATAAAAGAAAAGCAGTTCACTGTGTGGGGGAGGAGGGAGGTAGGAAGTATTTTTCACTATACTGTTTTTTAAGTTATTGCATGAAAAACTCCTGTAATAAAAAATGAAGATGAATAGATAAAAAGAATTTTAATAACATGTATACCTCCTGTACACACGAGAGATACTCAGGAAAACTAACTCCCCAAATGTCCCAAGTCACCAAGTTATATAACATCCCCAGCTAAAGGTAAAAGAAAACTTTGGGGAGTGAGTGAGCAGTTACAGGAGGATACCAAGAAAAGCTCAATGAATAAGGGGGTAAGATTGTTATGCAAATTTAATTGCTACCTTATCTACTAATTAAAGTCTCTGCATTGACATTCATTCATCTCTCTAAACAGCGAGGGACACACCCTTAACATTTATTTATCTTATAAATTTAGGTACCTCTTACAAAAAGACTAACTTCTACTCATTTTTCGGAGCTTCTCCTGTGTCTGCACTTTCTTAAAAATAATCCGCCTAAAATAACCCTTAACCCACAAAAGAATATTTTGTGTTAGCAAAGTTTGCTCCTCTTCATCACCTTGTTAGAAGACATACGAACTTACAGCAACTTTGATATGAAATATTCCAAATCAGAAGTATATCAGAAATAGAAATGTGTTATATATTTGTAATCATTTATAATTGTGCAAATACATGAAGTGTAGATTATATACAACCAATTAATCTTAAGTAAATGTTCACATTTCAATGCCATTTTAGCAATGAACTGTTTGAAATAATTGAATTTTAAAATCATATATAATGCACTGCTTAAATTCCAATAAAAAACAATTAGCAGGTTTTTAAAATGTGCATTAACAGGTTGTAATACATTTTTTTCCTAAATGAAGCAATTTGTTCTACTGATTTATCATAATTGAGGTGAGCAGAGAAGAAAAGTTTTGCAGAAAAGCAAATTCCCTATGAGTAGGAGTAATTGAGTTGCTGCTATGAATCTTCCACAACAGATAACAAGTCCACTGGAAAGCTGATCCCATAAATTTAAGCAATGTTTGCTATAATTTTCATATAAAATCCTTGCAACGCCCAACTGCTACTTTTTATTTAACTGTATAATTTGTTTCATAATGGCTTTTTGCTTCATTTTTCACAAAATGTTAATTCTATTTTTTTAAAGATATATTTATTTATGCATACAAGACCTGGGGTACAGGCCAGAGACACGGGGGGTGAGAGGATTCACCAGAGACAGAGTAGGGAAGCAGGACAGGCAGACTGACGAAATACACTGCTGATGGGAGCAGCAGGCGAGACAGGAGAGGTCTGCTTTGTCATGTGGGTTTCTCCCTGGCCAGCCGGGAAAAACTCATGCTGCAGAGGCTGTGGATTGCTTCATAGTGAGGTGCTTAACAGCTTGCACCACCAGGGAGGCCCCAAAATGTCAATTCTGAAAGCAGATTCTGAGACACCAATCACAGAGTAAATTCCATTAGTTTTCAGGCTTTCGTTTGCTACACAAAGTTCAAGTTGAAGGAACAAGAGGAATATGACTGCCTGATGGTGATACCGGAATTGTAGATTTCCAGGCCTAGTCTCCCAGCCAAGAATGGATCCCAGGCTGCAGGGGCAGTGCCGAGTCCCAGCCACTAGCCCACCACGGGTTGGTGTCTCTTGAAGCAGCAGCAGGAACTTTGCTGATGCTTAGGCAAGCAAGCGAGAAGAGGGAGGCTTGTTTAGAGAAAAAAAAAGTGTATTGAGGAGAAAAGGAACAGAAATAAAGTGGGACTCCCAGGCCATGGAATCCGGCCAGGGAGGGCCAAGGAAGCCCAAGTGGAATTGTGCCTCAGGGAATATAGACCTTCTTTGCCTAATTATTCTAAAGCCCCGCTAGTCCCTTTGTGATTGGTTAGTTCTCCAGGGTCTCACCACTGCCTAAATGTCTCTGTGCCCAGAACTAAGTCTCTGTGTCCTATCCCTTATCTTATTTTCTTCATTGTCCTCTATTTGGAATGTCCTGTTGACCCTAAGGTCATAAAGTAAGTCCCCGATATCATAAATCCTGGGGTATTTGATTAGTGCCCTTTGGAATTTGTGGCCCTTATCTCTGGAGCTTTCCTTAATGCTCCTGAAGTTCCTGCACTGTCCTTGAGGCTACCTAATTATCCCTAACTTGCCCTAGGATTCAGTGCGGTTGGGATAGTCATGAAATATCTATATTTGATGTGCACTTTCAAAATGATTCTGAGAAATTATTACTTGACATATCCGCAGGAAATAAATTGCAGCATCCGATGCTGGTGTTATTTTATTCATTCTGCCAAAACGATAGCCACAAAACAAGGAATATAGTTAATTTGGAAATATATTTTTTACAAATGGATCTGCAAATGCAGCTTTTTTTTTCAATTTTTGTGCATTTTAACCTTTATTTCTCAGCATTATTTTACCTTTTATCATTAAATTTACTTATTTTTCTTTTAGTAATTAAATGTGCATAGCCTCTTCTGTTATCTATTTCAAGCTACTATAAAAGGTACAGACACACAAAACACACAGGCCACATGCAAACAATTATGTATACCCACACAGACAAAAAAATATACAGATTTTAAAACACAATATATAACAAAATGAAATGATACTCTGAATAATACATAAAATATTCCTCCCAAAAGCAATTGTGAAGGTTGTTAATAGAGTTAAAGCCTCTGTATATGCAAAAAACTAAACCAAAAAAAAAAAATAAATAAAACTCAGGTAAGTTTTTACATTAATATTATACTTAAGTACTCTTATATTTTGCAGATTTGATAATTTTGTATATAGATCATCTCTTTCAAATTCCTTCAAATATCTTCAAATTCCTTCAAATTCTTCAAATATCTAAGAGTAAAAGGAGGGCCTTCCCAGTGGCACAGTGGTTGAGCCCCGCACTGCAAACCTGTCCGCAGCATCTGCAGTGCCGGTTCGATTCCCCACAGGCCAGGGAGAACCCCACATGGAGCAGCAGACCTCTCCTGTCTCGCCCGCTGCTCCCCTCAGCAGTGTATTTCAGTCAATCTGCCTGTTCTGCTACCCGCTCTGGCTCTGGTGAATCCTCTCACCCTCCTGTGCTTCTGACCTGTACCCCAGTTCTTGTATAAAATAAATAAATAAATCTTTAAAAAAAGAGAGAGTAAAAGGATATCCCCATCTCAGTATAAAAGCTGCCCTGTGTTAAATTTATTATAGGAGCAAGTGTAGGACATCGTCTGTGTAACAAGAAAGAATATTAAAACATTAACATGACAGGCAATGCTGGAAAGATTTCAATAGTCGCAGAGTTTTGATAACATAATATGTTAGACTGCTTTTAAGTGCATTTACCACACATGTAAGTTACCCAGGATTTCAGTTCAGAGTGGACAGGTTTAATCCAGCACATTGTACTATGTCAGATTCCATTTGATGTCTTGCCCACCATGTTGCCTGAAATAATAAGCTATCTATTTTAATTGGGATTAAGCAATACATTATCAAGTATTAATTCAAGATTTTAGGACATCTGGTTAAATCATGTTTAGCAAACGTACATCTATGTGGCAATGAGCTTGATAGGTGTGTAGAGGAGATAACCGATTTACCATTGCAAAGTTCACTAATTATAAAGGAAACTTGTGCAGAACTAGTTAAGATAAAATAAAAAAAAAATGTAAAATTCAAAACAGAAGAAAAGATGGCATTATAGATGACCAATATTTCTTACAGAGTAGCTTTTTTTCAGGCCTATTTCTTCAATTAATAAAGTGAGATTATTATAAATTCTGCAAACTCAATCTTATGTTTATGTGGGTGTTTTCAGATAGGGTTGTGGAGTCAAGCAGAGTGTTAAAAAAAACTTTGATGCATAAAGCATTCAAGTAAATATATATATTCTGTTCATCAAAATGCATTTTCAATTTTTAGAATGGTTGTCTGAAATCATTTTTATTGTATCACATATGAATTTAAAATATATGAATCCCAGAAAAAGAGTACTAATTTAAAATATGCCGAATCCAACTCACAATCTAATTATATGTTAGTGAAGAAATTCATATAGAATGCATATATAATCATAGGATTATTATATTTGATACTTTTAATACAAAAGAACTTTATATACAAAATCTGAATATTTATCTCATCCAAGTAAAGGAGGTTTCTTGACAAGAAACAGCAGAAGTCTCATATGAAGGAGATTGTTAAGATTATGGTCTGTGTTCTTAAGGTATCAGTCTCTCTACACTTGACTGAAACAACTAACCAAAAAAAAAAAAAATCAATGTGAATCTTTGTCTTTAGCTTTTAGAAAGACATAGGTAAATGAATGTAGGGCCTCACTTGCTGGACTCTGAAAGACTGATCCAGAAGAATGATACCGGATGAGGATAACCAGCAGCTAACCAATCTAAAGGGCATTTGATTTAGAGCAAGAAACTGCAGTTTTGTCATTGAGACATTACTGCTCAGTTAGTTTCCCAAGGGAAGAAATGTATTGCCTAAGAATACAAGGAAGTATTCTATTATTTTTCTTTCTTTATTTAAAACTGAAGTATAATTCATCCCAAAATATTCAGAACAGGTCTTCCCAACACATGCTATAAGCAGCCACACTCGATTCTTTGCTCCTGCCCAGAAAGCTGAAAACTTTAAAAATGTCTTTGCACAGAGGAGTTTATAAGAAGAGGTGGCAACTGAGGCCATTCAGCAATCTGATTAGCACATAAGTGACGCTAGCTCCCTGGGTCATATGTGGGGGAACAGAATGCAGAGGGAAGTGTGGGACTTCTCATTCCAGGTCCCAGGAAGTTTCTGGGCAACATGAGTCAAGGTGTTTGACTTTCCAAGAAGGGTGTTTTCTCAGCACCCACCAGGTGTTTGCCTGATGCCACTATCAACCTCAAAGGGCAGAGGAAATTTTTATTAGGGATGTAGCAGTGTGAGATTTCCATGTTCTCAGCAATGAAATTGGAACAAGTTGATGGTTAATTTGTTCCTAATTTTTAGTCTGGGTAAGATTAATTTTGCAAAATGGAGGGGATCTTGCTGCAATGTCACTTTGGACTTTGTAATAGTCCCAGCTGCCCATCAGGTGCTGCAGATTCACAAGTAATTATTACCACTCCCATTATTACCAACCCTTGGGGTTAAGTCCCAGCCTGGTTCCTTCCCTACTAGAGATATCTTTGGCTAATAGAATCTTTAGCTAATAAAGCAAAACAGTTTAGCATAGCAAGAAGAACCCTGATTAGTTGATCAAGGAATGGGAAATGTTGAGCTCTTGGTCCAAAGACACCTTCCCTAAGATCAAGGGAATATAGCATCCTTTATGGGGAAAGAGTTGAAAGTCATTTGTCTAGGACAGAGTTCCAGTGGTCATCTGCAGAGGACTTCCTTATGCAGTGGGCACCTTTGCCCACATTCCTGTTTGCACAGGCCACTCCACCGCCATCTTGGAGATGGCTTGTTTGGTCCAGTCCATCCTGAGGTGGTTCCTGTTAGCCTAGCGGGAGGGACATGATAACTAGTGAACATGACCTTCTCCTTGCCCAGTGACACCTTAACTACTTAGAAGAATGAAATTTGAGGATATTACCCATAATTGAGCTTTTTACCAGAAATGAACTTTCTATAGAGAAGGCAAATATTTAAGTATATATAGAGCATCTTCATTATATAAGTACCCTAGTCCTCATCATGTAAGTTCTGCTTTGCTTGAAAAGCTAGGCCCTTATCACATTCCTTAATTCAGGATATATACTCGTGTTTTTCCTCACTAACATTGGAACTCTCATTTCTATGTAGATTCCCCATACATCAGTAATTAACTTCGCTTTTTGCTCCAACCATCTGATGTTAATGTGATTATTTGGCCAGTCCAAGAAAAACCCAGAGGGATAGAAGCAACAATACCTTTCCACAGGACCACATCTAAAAAGGAAGTTTGTGATGTTGATATCTTGACTTCTTTTTTCTTTTTCTCTCTTAGAAGATTGCTTATTAACCCTTCGTTTCAAAGTCACATGGCCAATTATAAGAGTTACTAACGTAGCAGTATTGTAGACGAAAATGCTATTCTGTAAAATGAGAAGACAACAGCTACATTTCTTCTTTGAGAGTATTGACTTAATGACAACAGTAACATTATGGAAGGCCAACTCACAGACTGTAATTTTAATCATCAAAGATTGCCTACGGACATACAGATAATGTAAAATACGGGCTATGTGCAAGATGGTTGGTTAAACAAGTTCAGTTTTCTCTAATTACTATCTTCTAATACACATCTTGGCTTTCTCTTTTCCCCAAATCTTTTATCCAGGGAAGATTCTGAATTTTTCTGGTCATTTTTAACCAGAAGACTAACCTAACCTTTGTCATATTCAATCTCTTTAAGATCCCTACTCACATCTTATGAAAAGTAGTTCTCATTCTTCTAAGTTCAAGGATCAGCAGAGTAATTTTGTAAACAATAAATACAACTTAATACTATAAATAAAGTTATAACTTTCATATTTGAAGACTTTATATAAATAGTCCATTATACTTGACCTCATTGGGCCAAAATTACTACACAAAAAGTATTAGACTGGCAGAGGAAACATTGTAAGCAAATAACATTTGTCAGCAAAACATTTGGTCAATGTCAAATTTATGATTCATATACTGCAGACTAGCATTCTCTTTAATAATGCTGAATTATATGATAACAGTAGAAAGAAAATTGATATACATGTTATAAATGCTGAGCTGTGTTTTTTATCATCTAGAAAATGAGACATTTGAACTTTCTCTGTAAAGTTGAAAGTCCCTTCAATAGGATAGCTTTTCAAATATTTGTATCTATTAATTTCATTTTGAGTAATCAGTTTTCTACCATGTACTCAGTTCAACTTTTTTCATATTGCTGATAATATATTTCAAAACTTTCCATGTTTTTAGCTCTGGCAATTGAGACTCATGTGTTTAGTTTAATGGTCGGTCATCATTGCTTTGCTTTTTTTCTTTAATTTTGAATCAATGTATTGATGAAATTTTACAATCAACCTTAAGAAGTTCTGGAAATTTCTTCCTATATTCAGTAATCCCTATGTTTCTGTGCTTTTCTTAGTGACTTTATATCACACCTACCATGCCCTTAATCCACCTGCTAGCTCCCAGAAAGGGGATATGAGGATACAGATATATTTTCTTCCAAAGGCACCCAATGACAATGGAAAATGTCAACTGAATTGAAAATAAGACAATCTCTTATTTACAACTGGGAAATAAAGTGACTGACAGTGATCACCCTTTAATTAAAGTTTAACATCTAGTGACAGATTTGAAAGAAATCAATACAACAGGAGCACATTCTTTCTTGAAATAATTATCCCACTTTGCTGCAATTATATTGCATTTATAATCTTGTCTGTTTATACGTTGTTCGAATTGTGCAAAAATGGTTTTGCCTGAATTGCAATGAAGATTTTATTTCCATTTTTAAGACCTCTGCATCAGTGCCTGGCTCAGAGTATAGTGATCTAGGAATAACAGTTTCACCCTGAAAAACTATTAAAGAATATACCTACAGTTACCTCTGGTAACACATAACTGAGCTAAATGAAGCCTATTGTCATATTCAAGTCAGCACACTATAATTTAAGACAGAAATTGAGCAATAAATGTCTATTATCAAGATAATGCTGAAGAATAAAAATCATTATTCTTGGTTGATAGTTTTGTGCTTTTCTATTTTTAATTTAATGAGATCTAAAATATGAACCTAACTTTAAGGATATTTGAGATAAAGTTGGGTTTGCATAGCCTGTAATGACAAATAGGAAAACTACATGCATTCCTGATCATTTTTTGGTTCAAACTACATGAGCATATATTGTAATTAAAAATGCTGGATAATAGATTTTATATCATAGCTACAGCAATTAAAAATAAAAGGTGGAATAAATTGAGTGGTTACATATCCTTAAAAACCTGCACATTGAGTCCCTAATTAATGGTATGCAGTAGACAAGTGTTAAGTCAAAATTTGAATGTAATTTGTGCAGCAATACAGCTAAAAGGAAGTATAAGTCTTTATTTGGCTACTATATTAAGAGAAATTAAGTTTAATTCTTTTTCTTTATAGGATTACAAATAGCAGTAACCATGGTCAGCTAAATTCTACTCCAAGTTTCTACTCTAGCCATTCAGTTTAATTTAAATTAAAAACAATGATTAAGACAATCGAATTTGGGAAGCTGTGGCTCAGTTGCCTTTTGGCTGTCTTCTCAACCAAGGAAATTAGATTGACTTTTAATGTGAAGATAACACTATCAAGACAAAATTAAACCTGGAATGTCAATTCATTGTTTTATGTTTAAGTTCTCTATTAGTGTCTCCATTTATCAATTTCTTCTTTTTTTAATTTTTAATTTATTCAATCAATATTCTTCAAATACATTTTCCTTTAACTAGGACTTCTAAAAAACTATGTATATTTGGTTCTGTTAACATACATTTTAGAGTGCATTGGATTTGTGCTAACATCTGATTAATAGAAATTTAAAAATATCCACAACACATGATTTATTTTACATGAAAGTTCATACTGGATGAAGCACAAAGAATGATTTGTATACAGAAAAAAATATTCTATAATTTTATTGCTAAGTTGTTGTTTTATTTCCCTCTTCTCTGGGCATCTTATACTTTTCTGCCTAATACAACTTTTTGGTTAGAGAAGAACATATATTTCACACCCATGCTTCTATAGTTGGGTGATTTTTCCACTGTCTTGGAGTGAGATCCCAGAAAACTTTCCAGATTCTTTATGCCCCGTTACCCCAATCTTCTCTAAGATAGAAGTTTGGCAGAAGAACCTGGGCATAGGAATTTCAGCTCATTTGATTTTTTTTCATGTGCCAGACACTTAACTATATATTTATAAATTTATATATATATATATATATATATATATAGAGAGAGAGAGAGAGAGAGAGAGAGAGCAAGGGAGACAGCACAAACAGCATCCATCTATTTTAGTCAATGCAGGACAGATACATTGCTCTTATAATTTGATTGGCTTTTATAAACTATTTTCCTTAAGATTTCAAGACTTCTTGCTCACTAGTTTTAATCAATATTGAAAATGGATTTTATTTTCATTGAAATTTTTCTTCTGTTTTTTTTTTTTTTTCCTGATTGTTTTTGGTTTATTCTTTTTTTCTTTTTTCTTTTTTTTTTGGTCATTTAATAATCACCTGCCCTGCATGTTTTGAGAATTACTCACTCCATATTCATTATAGTGATTTGTAATTTTTAAGTACTACAGATACCTGTCGATTATTTTAGTTAATAGTAACTAGTTATTTTTTAAATGTTCCTAGTGTTACAAAGAGATTTATTACAAGATATTGTTAAAATATTTGTTCAATAACTCTTTACTTGCATATAATTACATGCTATTATTCAGGGTTTTCCTGACAAGTTAGTGTTCAAGATGCTTAATTTTCAGTTAATTCAAATACTTTCAAATTATATTTTTACAATATGCTCTGATACATTGAAAATCCAAATGTTTAATTTTTTTAAATAATTCTAATATTTAGGATATTTTAACTTATTTTTTTCAAATAAACTTTAAAATGATCAGTTAAATAATGTATTGATTTTTAAATTTTTATTCCTGCTTTCTCCCATTAAAAAATATATATATAATATTCCCATAGAATAATATAGGTGAATTCAAAAAATGGGCAGAAGAGCTAAAAAGAAACTTCTCTGAAGAGGAAATGTGAATGGCCAACAGGCATATGAAAAAATGTTCAATATCACTTGTCATCAGGGAAATGCAAATCAAAACTACCATGAGATACCATCTTACACCAGTGAGAATGGCACATATTAAAAAAACTAGCAACAACAAATGTTGGCGAGGGTGTGGAGAAAAAGGAACTCTTCTGCACTGTTGTTGGGAGTGCAAACTGGTCCCACCACTATGGAAAGCTGTGTGGAGATTTCTGGACCTACTAAACATAGAGCTTCCATATGATCCAGCAATTCCACTCCTAGGTATTTACCCAAAGGACACAGAAACATCCATTCCAAAGAGCACCTGCACACCTATGTTTATAGCAGCACTGTTTACAATAGCTAAGCTTTGGAAACAGACCAGATGCCCAAAAATAGATGACTGGATCAAGAAGATGTGGTACATATACACCATGGAATATTACTCAGCATTCAAAAAAGATAAACACATGCAATTTGCAGCAACATGGATGGCGCTGGAAGGGATCATGCTCAGCGAAATAAGCCAGAAAGAAAAAGAAAAATACCGGATGGTCTCACTCATAGCAGGAATCTAGAAAACTTAAATAAGGGACCAGGAAAAAGAATAACTATAAGAAAGTGAAAATCAAAATCAACAAAAAACTATGAACCAGAGACACTTTTTGGGGGGTGGGGGGCGGAAGGGGAGGGATTGGGGTCAGAATGGGGGGATTGCAATTGTATGGGGAATATAAAAATAAAATTTATTAATTAAAAAAAAAAGAATAATATAGGCGAGTGAAAGTGGTGAAACACTGAGCAACCCTGACTTACAAGAGCTTTATTTCTAACAGAAAAAAGGTTATTTGGGGTAGCTTGTGATGAATATTAAATGTGTGCAGCAGGATTGTAGTGGAGGTTACAGAATCATTTGTGGACTATTAAGCCAATGAAGTCTTTGGATATTTTCAGCAGCACTCTCTTCACCTGCCAGGACATGAGCTTAAAATTTCACCTCAGCTGTCTCCATGATTCTTCCCTCTACCCGTATCACTTTCCAAGTCAGGTCCAGCTACAAACTTAACAATGTGAAGGAAGCCCCCCGGGGCCAGAGCATGAGCAAGCGTGACTTCTGGTTTGGTTTGAGATCAGTAAATTGCAGCTGGCTTGACCATGCAGCAGGATGTCCAGGAGACGCCTGCTTCACCGGGACACCCAGCAAAGGATCACACCGACCATTATCTATGACAGGGGCATGAGCTCCACTGCAAAGATGTTTGTGAATTTGTGTTAGACATGATTAGGAATAAAGATGAGGTGAGTGAAGTTCAATTGATGCCATTCTCCCCTTATATACTATCTGTGCCAAAGATGTGAAGTCTTCCATAACTCGAGTTAATAGAACCCTTTAAGGAGTGTTAAGAGCAGCCTTGTCAGGGTTGATTGGGACACTATTATATTCCCTGTTCAATAACGATCTCCATTCAGATGAAGAAATTCACTCCTTTCTAATATTTAGGGGACAACATAGGACATGTTTCTATGTAAGGCATTATCGCCATCTAGAAAGTAGCATGGAGATCAATTGAGATTGGAGATGTTTTTCCTGAAAAATATTAGCACCAATTCATGGAAAATATTAAATAAAATAATAGAAAAATAAACGCTATGTGAATACTTACTAAGACTGTGGATGTCTTTGTGGTGGGTGTGGAGTGGTAACATAGGTGTGATTCTACAACCCTAAATCACATACAATGTTGTAAGCCAATGTTACCTGAATAAGAAAAAAAAAGAACAGTGACTATTAAATGACATAAATAAATAAATACATAAAAATATAAATAAATAAATAAATACAAATTGCTGCCAACATTTTATTTCACTATGCCATCATATTACTTAGGACTATTTGTGACTGCCTGATTAAAAATGGTATTTTTTTGTCCCTCACATTCTAACTGCAAGAAGTTCAAATAATGATCTTGAACAAAAAAGTTCAGCTCCAGAATTCCAAACTTTAAATGTGATTGAAGAGGTAGATGGATCAGAGAGCATCTCTCAGAAGTCAAAACAAAGAGGCACAGGAAACAAGAAAGAGGATTTGTGTCCCAAGTGTCACAGAGGACCCGATCCATGATCTTGCCTTGTCCACAGAGAGTGAAAGTTCAGAATATTATCCCAGGGGTATTTCCAACTTGTAATGAGCCAGTAGCAAAAGCTTTATTTTCTCTTTTCTGAATAGGCCCATTTTGCCTAGTCTGGGTTATTTTTTGTTGTATTTGAGGAGAGTTGGGTAACTTATCACTTGTATTTTCAGCCTTTGGCCACCTAGACCAAGAGGAGCATCCTCTTGTCTATTAAAAAAAATCTCTGGACTCTGAGCCTTACATCACGATTGTATAAGAATCTGGAGGTTAATTCCCTGTAGAAGAGTATATTTTCATGAGGGCAATATACCGATTTTTTGACTCAAAAAGCAGACTGTGGTGTATTGTGCTATTTTCTCCAACGATTTTCTCCTTCCCCTATAAAGGTACTTGATGTTCTGTCTTTGCCCTGTCCCATCCTTGGCTTGATTATGTGTTTTTCTATCGCCAGTGCATTACATGTATATCATGAAGAAAGTTTTCCGTAAGCCTCCGGAAAGATTGTTAAAATCTTTATACTTTCCTTCTATCATCAGAAGAAGGCTGCTTCTTTCTGTTTGAAATCCAGAATATGTAGACATACAGAGCAGAGCCAAATAAAGTTGCTGCCAATTTACAAGCTCATGAATGAAAGATGTGTCTGTGATTGCATCCATAGGGACTGTTACCGCGGAAAAAACTTCCTGATACATCACCTGATCAGTTGATTTATTTTTTCTACTAGCATCTATCCTTTTTGTTTGTTTTAAGTGTAATTTTTACCCACATTTATAATTATGACATTCATTTGCATATTCTTTATTTAATTGTGCACCAATTAGCCTACATTTTCAATGATGAACAATGAAGAAAAGCTCTCTCTGCCCCTCAAGCCTAGAAGAGCTGGTTTCCAGCATGTGGCAAAGATGCATGTGTGTTTGCTAAGGCAGCACATAATTGAGAGAACTCTCTTTCGCAATGATAACTCTCATATATTAATAAATATCATATTAACACACATAATTCAAGTGCAAGTTAGAAGTGTACTAAAAAGTGCTCTTCAAGTTTATTCTTAATGTTTTTTCTTCTCTCCGGATGTGTTTAAAACTTATTTTCACATTTAGAGTTCAAGGTATTAAACATCTCACACATCTAATATTACTTGTTTTCCCACACCCAAAGGACTTCCTAACAGCTAAAAAATATATTTCATCATTTTTTTCTTTGAAAATAAAGCTGGAGCGTCTTTTTGATACTGTATGCCAGCAAATGCTTTTACAGAATTCATTTTTTTCTGGTCGTCATCCCTAGAATTTCCACTGGTATGAAAGTTATGCGTCTCACTGAAGTGATTATTTGCTGACATGAAGAAATATTACATCTATTCTCTGAAGCACTTTCCTCATTGCTTCAGTTGTTTCTTAGTTCTTTATCATTCAGTGCCGTTCTGAGTCTTTAGGGCTTCCAATCATTCCATTATGGAATTTGGAATATTTCTTTCACTAGGATTTTGGAGCCTGTAGAGAAACAAGCTGGCAGAATAATGGTTGGTTGTGCTGTCCTAGGATATCAAGCAATCATTTATGAACTACATCATGTCTGTATTGCATATCAAATGAATTTTTTTGTCTTTTATATGTTTCAGCTAGAAGGGAAATTTGTGTGTGTGTGTGTTTTCTATTAGGACTAAGTTAAGTATTCACATATTATTCATATATATGAATAATGAAAACATGTTTGAATAGTTAATATTAGTGTTCCTGAAATTTGTTTGTCTTTAGAACTTCTAGCTCCATACTCCTTAGTTCATGCAGTGTTCCCAAAACTGAGACAGAAAAAAGTAGTGCCATTTTAGAGATAAAAAGACCAAGGACAAGGGCCTCGCTGATGGTGCAAGGCGTTAAGCGTCAGCACTATGAAGCTATCTGCAGCCACTGCAGCATGAGTTCAATCCCCAGCCAGGGAGCTACACACATGGTACGGCAAACCTCTCCTGTTTCCCCGCTGCTCCCCTCAGCAGTGTGTTTCAGTGAATCTGCCTGTTCTGCTCCCTACTCTGTCTCTGGTGAATCCTCTTATTCCCAGCACCTCTGGCCTACACCACAGCTCTTATATGCATAAATAAATAAAATCTTTTTAAAAAAGAGCAAGGATGATAGAATTTAAGTCCATATTCTAAAAACATATGATATTATTTATTATGTAAATAAATATGTATATATAAATTATTATCCAAACTCGGGAATTATATATAGAAAATTATGTGATCTTTTATAAATCTACTTTGCAGCCTGAATCCCATCCTTTATTGCAGAAAAATATTCATGAAGTCATTACAATAATCTTTTATTTGTAGTGTGAAAAGAAAATAAATAACATGTAGAGATTTGAACAATTTTTGAAGAAATTGAAAGAGACTGTATTGATATTCTATTTTCAAAAGCTACAGACTTTCCTCTAGTAAAGGCATAGAGAGCTTTAGAAATAGAGAAATTTATTCACCCTTGCCCAGTTGACCAGGTATTTTGTTTTTGTCAATATAATATGTGTGATGGTAAAATAGGACCAATCGGAAAGACTTAATAGCCAGCACAAAGATCACTTTGTTCTTTGTGATCATAGAAATATGTGTTTGCCTTAAGTCACATCAGTTTTGACCCTTACTGATCTCAATCAACTGACTAGCTACTGTAGAGGCAGAAAACGTTTATCTTCCTCCCTTCTAGTTTCTTTGGCTGTTCTAACATAAGACAGATTAAAGTGACATATGACAGACTGGCAGGAGAAAAAGAAAAGTTATACCTATTGGAGCCCCACAGAAACATGAGGCTCCCCAGCAATCAGGCATTGGAGTTTATGTATCATCTTGAGCTAAGGAGAAGGCTGTAGACTCTGGGGCTTTATTTATTTTTTTGGTGAGTTTTTTTTTTTTATTTTTTTTATTTATAATAATATAATGATGTTTAAATTTTAGGTAATAGGGCCTCCCTGGTGGCGCAAGGGGTTAAGCACAGCACTGTGAAGCTGTCCACAGCCCCATCAGCCAGGGAGCTACCCACGTGGCACAGCAGACCTCTCCTGTCTCACCTGCTGCTCCCCTCAGCAGTGTATTTCAGTAGATCTGCCTGTTCTGCTCTCCACTCTGTCTCTGGTGAATCCTCACACCGCCTGCACATTGGCCTGTACCCAAGTTCTTGAATGCATAAATAAATAAATATTTAAAAATAAGTAAATAAATAAATTTTAGAAAATGGCTATAGATTTTAAGAATGGTCAAATCAGATGAAAAATCTTTATTTTATAAAATAAATCATACTACATGAATCCTTCCTTATGCACACTGAAAACAACTTCATGAACGTGTTTTCTAATCTACCATTTATAAATGCAGGATAAGACTACATCTACATTTTGGCTAAATGAAATTAGAGGGTGCTTTTGCAAAAATTACTCAATGAATTATACTTTGCCAATACACTCATACAAAGCTATCTGAAATAAAACTTACCCAAAAATAAAACATGCTCTAAATCAAACTCTTAGCATGTGTATTTAGATGACAGCATTATGAACTTTAGATACATAAATTAGTTTTCAAGGTTTCAATAGTTATTAATAATTTGTTTTTAGTTAAAAATGCCCTCATACCATTCCAAATAATCAAAAAGATTTTCCTCAGTCACAAAGATACTCTATAAAATATACATAATTCTGTTCATGAAATATATGAACACATCTTCATGAAAAACAGAAAATCAATCATTTTGCCAGGTTCATCCTTGTAAATATTCCCAAATGAATTTATCAATTGAAGAATAATGAGTTATGTATTTACGAGCAACCCAAATTGGCAAAATATTATATTGCTTAACGATCTTTAATGAAAGTAGTTGCAACAAAATACTAAAAGTTGTATCACCTCTGGTGCCTTTGATCATTTAACCTGTGAATGTTAGGAACAAATCAACATGATAGACATGGTCTTCTTGACAGGAGGTTAGAGAATTCTGAAGATGCAAACATCATTATTAAATCATGCTTCAATATGAGCATAGGAGAAGTAAATATTAATGAGCTTTTGGTGAATAAGAGATTAACTTACTGTCAAACAGACATTCTCATCATAGGAAAAAGACAGCTTTATAGAAATTTTGTAAAAAGACACCACTTAATGACATTAATATTGAACAAGCCAGTGCTAACGCCAGTGGGATTTCTGAGCTCTTCTGTAAGTATTTGTGAAGGGAAGTGTTTGCTAAGTACTCTATGGGACTGTGATCTCTTAAAAGACGGTGTCTCTCATAAGCACTCTGGACTTCAGAGTTTACTCATTTGCTTCTTTGAGACTGTTTGACATCAACCCTGGTGTCAATTTCTGCCGCATGAAAAGCAGGCTTCTGTTTTCTGTTGTTGTTTTGTTTTTTTTTTTTTGAATCATAAAATCCGCAAGTCTTTATGTTTTCCCCAGCCCATTGGACATGGGCACACCTCTTGCACGGGTATTTTCAGCAACTTCATGAAAGTCCACAGTCAATCCCTGTCTCACGAGAGAAATCCCGGGTGCAGTGTTTTCACCTCATTGTTAAGCATGTGCAGGTTCATGGTGAACCCTAGGTCAGCGTCAGAGCCAGCGAGCTGGAGAGCTGGTTGTTCATTCTTGTAGCAATGACATACGGAATATCCAATGGAATATGAAATAATAGCTGTCAGTTTTTGCCTGGCTTTCAAAATTGTTCACTGACAGCTCCCCTGCAGGCACAGCCTTGGTGCCTGTGACCATGGAGGACACCTGAAAAGCAGAGACACAAAGAAGACAGTAACTCAGGGGCGACTCCTCTGGCTGTACCTACTTCAAGCCCTTGTCTTATTTTGACAAGAGAGAGGACCAGCAGGGTAAAGTGGCTGGGAAATGATATTTAACATGTAGGACAAACCAAGAAATTGTTTTGCTCTTTGCTGCTTTTCCTCTTTTTTTGTTTTTTAAAGATTTATTTATTTATGCATATAAGAACTGGGGTGTTAGCCAGAGGTGGGGGGTGTTGAGAGGATTCATCAGAGAGAGTGGGAAGGCAGAACAGGCAGCTCTACTGAAATACATTGCTGAGGGGAGCAGCGGGGGAGACAGGAGAGGTCTGCTGCGCCATCTGGGTAGCTCCCTGGCCCACCAGGGATCAAACTCTTGCTGCAGTAGCTGGCTATAGCTTGATAGCGCTGTTTTTAACCCCTGCGCCACCAGGGAAGCCCTGCCTCTTTTATTTTTAGGCCTACAAGGACCCCAGCTTTTCAGGCACTTGGCTTCCAGACCAGATTCCCAAATGAACTCCAAAGGGAGATTCCTACTTCCTACTTCGACACGGGTATTCATAAGGTGTCCTTAGAAAACACTGTACTTCCTTTTTAATTGAGATATAATTGACATATAATATTACATTAGTTTCATGGTATTATATTCAAATATATTTGACATTAATGTACAACAAGATGACTTATGTGAATGTATTGTGAAATGATCACAATAAATCAGCTCTCCTCCATTGTTATGCCTTACCTCCAGTCTCCGAAGTGAACTAAATTGACATAAGGGACAGATCCCTTCAGGGAATCTTTTGGTTGGTTCTAAATCTAGATCCACGGATTTGATTTTAATGGTTCTGCACAAATGCGAGACCACATGCTCTCTCCAATGTCTCTTTTGAAATTTCCTAGCTTTATTTTGCAACAAATGTTTTTTTAGGTCCACGCTAATGGTACCCTAGGTACTTTATTGTAAGTCTAAGATGAATAAAACAGCATGGCAGTCTTGTCTGAGGGATGCTTTACTAGCTCCCAGGTCCACGTTCCCTTCTCATGAAATTTGGTTAGTCTAGAAGCAGGCAGCAAACCGGAAAGTTTGGCTGAGGGCTGGAGAAATCCATTTCCCTGTTCTTACAGATTGGCCTGCAATACCAAGTGGACATGTCCTGCCAGTGACAGATGGAGGACAAGGGTCTTGAGAGCTCGTGTGGCAAAAGCAGCTGGTACAGGTACAGGTTTGTGCCAACTACAGTTAGGAAGAGACACAGACTAAGTATCATTAGGTTGACTAAGAAGAGATGATCACACGTGCCTGCAGAGAGAAATCGCGATTGCAGTAATGTCGAGAATCTTGCAAAAGTTAGAAGAGGGAAGGGAACGCAAATACACGCAAGAAAGCAAGCTCAGCTTTATCCTAGCGACTCCGTCTTGTTCTCTGCCGATCCTTTCATGCACATCCTCATTATAAACCCTTTGACTCAACGTTGCCCAGGTCTATCAATGTTTCTTGCCATTAAAAAAGAATCTTAAAGAAGAATCATTTTATTAAATGTTTTGTGTTGACTTTTTTCAGAATTCAAAACTGAAAGGCCAGAATGAATTGAAATGGTATCTAAGGGAAACCATTTTAATAAGGGCTTGCTTATTAAAATGTTTCACAGAAGAATAAATGACACCATGTCCAACATGCTGATAAGAGCTGAAAATCTTCATTTTTGACTAAGTAAAGAAATTATGTTTTTTAATACATTTGCTTTCTGTGAAATCCTTGGTTTCATATGGTAAATAGGTAGTATGTAAATTGGGAAAATGATAAAACTGGTTAGACTTGATTGTACCTACTTCTTTATATTATACTCCATTATTTGACTGTTTTTCCAGCTCCTGCAAATTATTGAGATGGTTCTCACAGACAGATGATCTCATTTATTCTGAAGTGTGGAGAGCCAGTTCAGGGCATAGTAAATGTAAGGTGTTCACTCAGTATTTTTGGAATGAATACATTATTTGTTAATTGTAAATAAAGACATACATTTTCACAGATTCTTATTTATAGGGAACTCACATCAAAATACAGCTTTTACACAACTGGAAACAAACAGGAGACTATTCATAGAAACATAGCTGAGAAGAAATGAAGTGGGGAAGGAGACACGTGCAGGAAATTATTTTTCTTCCCACCTGGAAACTTCAGCTTCTCACTTAAGATTCACCCTCCACAGGCAATTGTGTAATTCATTCCTTGTTTTCCTCCTCATTGTTCAACAAACAATGGAGTTGGTGTCAATCACTTCTTAGTTGGAGGCCTGTTTGAAATAATACATAAGCAATATTTTCATAAGAAAAAATACTTCCAACATAACTGCTCTATAGATCCAGAAAGAAATCTAGAAAATGCAACGTTTGTGAGAGTGATCAGTGTTACAGATTTAACCTTTTCATTCCTAGGAGAGTTGAAGGAAATCAGAGAAATGGTATCTTTGCAAGTGAGGACCTAGAACGTTATTTCTTGGGGAGGGGAGAGGTTTTTGTGCCTTCTTGGACATCAACAGATTAGTTTGTAATCATTTAGTTTCAAAAGTTTGTCCACTCAAAAGTGAGTAGTAAAATAAATATAACTCTAAGTATCACTGTCAAACTTGACTGTTATTGAGACTTATGTTACATTAATTCTATTATATTCTCAAACATTATTCCACAATGATTATTTCCAACCTTAGTTTGGCTACCATTCTGTCTCATAAACCAAGAAGGCTAGAAAGCAGAAATGCAAATTTTACTACATCTTCAGATGCATTTTATATTCATTTAATATGATTTTGAGTAAGTTAAAAATTAAAGAGTTCACAAATAAATGTGAAAAATGTTACAGATGGTTTAAAAATAAAATAAACTCATCTATAAGTTACTAAAAATCAATGCATTAGAATAAGTTAGTAATGAGCAAAAATCAGAATTTTCTCTTTATTTTCCACCTCATTAATTCTACCTTAAATAGAACAGTTGTCTCTAACTTCTAGGGTGTATGGTTCACTGATGTTTTGTTATCTTCAAGTAGATGTGGGTTTTGATTATAAATAACCTGAAGCTTTGAAAGAAGTAATAACCTGACTTTCCACCTGAGTCTCACTTGGTTGCACTCAATTCCTTTTGCTTGGCCTTAACATGATGAGCTGAGACTTGAGAAGGAAATACTTTCATTTTCTTATATTATATGTCCTCTTATCTTTAATTTCACAAATTGATGTAATGTGTATTTTTCTTAAGTGTCTCATATTTGTCTACTGGAGATGTTAGATAATGTAAGTAAGTGCTCCATCCACAATTGAGAACTTAGTTTCTCTGCCTTGCAGCTTTCAGATATTGCAGATCCACATATTTCTCTGTCATTATGATAGGCAGAAATTCTCTCCAGCTCTATTTTTAGATTTCTTTACAGAATGTTTGCACGTTTCTGAATATTTCCTGGAAATCTCTCTCTGCCAGTCCATGGTATTTAGGCCTTCTTTCAGATTAAAAAAAAAGAAGAAAGGTCTCTTTATTATTACAAAAAGAGGGGAATTACATCTGTAAGAGTAACCCTGCAGTTCCTATGCTTGGAAGGGCCCTTGTACCCGAGCTGGGTGATATCAATCCAGACTGTGCCAATGCATCTATGGTTTGGGAAAAGGGGGGGGGGTTAAGAAAAAAAGAGAAAGAAAACCTATGACACATGTAAGTGAAACCATATAATATTTATCTTTTTCCTTCTAATATATTTCACATTGTGGTTTCTTCTAGCTCCATTCATGTTGCTGCATATGGCATGAGTTTATCTTTTTTATTGCCAAGCATTATTCCATTATTTTAAAAAACAAAACCAAACCATGACAGTGTCAGAGTCACATGAGTAGTGTTCAAACCTGGCTGGTATCTTTGAGATACAGCCGAGCTAACCTGCCCAGTTCCAGCACCAGACAGTTCAGGGTAGTTTCGATGCACTACTAAGGGTTTTAGATTTCGACCACTGTGCTGGGTTCCATAATGGGTAAAACAGATACAAGTTTCCACTGACATCAGTTAGGTTCAATTGGCATCACCATCAATTAAATCCTGCAAACAGCTGGTTTGGAAAGTGGACCAATCAGGTTTCAAAGGCAGGTATCCTGAAGTGGGGAATAAGGCAAAGACTCGGAGAAGTTTGAGCAGGGAATAAGCTAAAGATTCAGGGAGGTTTGAGCAGACTGGAGAGGAAAGAGGTTACTTGGGAAGGCGTCAGCCAGTTAGATAGTTTGATTCAGAGAGGAAAAGATTTGAGTTCCATTTCAGTAGGAGACAGATCCCAGCTTCAGAAGAGAGGCAACTGCTATGCAGCCTCAGCAATACCACCTGTGACTACCATAAAAAAATAACTCAACTATCCCACTAGGGAACAGCTACCATAAGCAATGAGCTTCTATTTTATTTTTTTTATCATTGAATCATGTATCTCAAGATTGAAAACCTCAGGAGAATGAGTTAGATTGATCTAATTTCAGTCTTTCACTCCTTGTTAATATGAAGACACTAATAGGAAAAGACATAATTTCCTAGAAGGAAATCAGGCTATTCCTTTCAAACTATGAGGGAGCAGATACTGTGTCATTGATAAACACAAAACATTTCACTACATGGAATAAGGGCTATATCTTTATCTTGAACCGGAAAAATTAGTCCATTAAGTATAAAACAAAAAACTAGAAAGAGTTCATAGGACTAAATCAATTGAATATGTAAATCCTGACTCTTAATGACCTTGGGCAAAAGGAGCAACTAGTTGGACAAAAGCAGGCTTTTTTGTGGTAATATACTGAGGTTAAAAGAGGATCATGATAAGTATCCAAAACTTGTTCAAGACTTGATCTCACTCAACTAATTGTATATTGATTGATCTCTAATTTTGTCATGGTACTAACAGTTAGAATCCTAAATATTTTACTCTTTTTTATAAAAAAAGATTTATTCATTTATTTATACAAGCACTGGGTACATTCAGAAGCGCGGGAGGGTGAGAGAATTCACCAGAGCCAGAGCGGGGAGCAGAACAGGCAGAGGGACCGAAGTACACTGCTGAGGGGAGCAGCGGGTGGCAGGAGAGGTCTGCGCGCCATGTGGGACCCTCACTGGTGGCCGGGGATTGAACCGGTGCTGCAGAGGCTGGGGCAGCTTCGCAGCCCAGTGCTCAACCACTGCGCCACCTGGGAGGCCCCTAAATACTTTACTCTTTATTAGTCTAGAAAAATGGTTGATACCACATAAGATGTAGGTGATGTCACTACATGAACAAGGTACAGGTTAGGAAAATCATCTAACAGGGGAGCAGGAATAAGGGGTTATGGGAAGAAGCACGGGGAACTAAATTCTGGGCTTTTCAGAGGAGAGAGAAAAATAACAGATGGAGTTTCTCATATATGGAATATAGAGAAATCAAACAAAGGGCCAGAGAAAGACAAAAAGCAACCTTTGAAAACTGACCATAGTATTGAGTCACCCAGAGGTGGGGAGTAGGAGTGAGAAAAGGGTGGGGACAGCACAATGGACTGTGGTGGAGGCCTGTGGGTGCTTTCATGGTGCAGTGCTATGGTGACGGTGACCTGTGCGGGGACATCCTATACCTCCCAAACACTAACAAGGATGTAAACCAATGGTACTTCAATAAAAATAATAACAAAAATAAAAATAATAGAGTTTGAATTGATATTTCAAGAAGAAACTTCTGCCCTACTGTTGCCATGTTTGTTTTCCTTTTCTACAGGGACACAATTAAAAAATTTAAAGTTTTTTTATATCACTCAATTTAAAAAACACTAAATTGAAACATGTTGATAGCCATACATTTCTTATTTCTGGTCTTCAAAGAAGCTGTGGTAAATTGTAAAAATAGCCACAGAATTGTCTGCTCCTTGCATTTGCGCCCTTATTTCAAGACATAGGATCTATTTCTCTACCCAATGAAATAGGGCATAAGTTACTTTGATCTATGAAACATTAAAAAATATGAAACAGAGGGCCTCCCCGATGGCGCAGCGGTTGAGCTCTGGGTTGTGAAGCTGCCCGCAGCCTCTGAGGCACCGGTTCGATCCCCGGCTGCTCCCAGGCCACCGGCGGAGGGTCCCACATGGCGCGCAGACCTCTCCTGCTGCCCGCTGCTCCCCTCAGCAGTGTACTTCGGTCCTTCTGCCTGCTCTGCTCCCCGCTCTGGCTCTTGTGAATTCTCTCACCCTCCCGCGCTTCTGACTGTACCCAGTGCTTGTATAAATAAATAAATAAACAAATAAATAAATAAATAAGTCTTTTAAAAATATATGAAACAGAGGTTAGGAAGTCACTATAAAACTGGTTTACATGGGAAAAACTCTGGGCTACCCTAATGGATGATGAAAAATACAGATCAAATTGTACCTGCCCGTTAACCAACAACCACCTAACTTCTAGAAGCAGAACTGTTTCATTAACCATCAGTTGAACACAAATGTGTGCATGAACAATTGATTTTGGTCCTAATTGGCAACATAGAAAATCATGGGCAAAATAAATAAATGTTCAGTTGCTATTCTTGGGGGTTGATTGTTACACAGAACAAGTTTACTCTTACACAATCCACTCTGGGTTGAATTGTGTCTTCACAAAACGCATATGCTGAAGTCCTAGCCACTGCAAACTTAGAAAATGACTTTAGTTGGAAATAGATTTGTTATCCATATATTTATTTAAGGTAAAGTTATGGCAGCGTAGCCTGGCTCCAATTCTATTTGACTGGAATTCTTATGAAGGGGACACTTCTACATAAACATGCGCTCAGGGAAAATGCCGTTTAAGATGATGATAGAGATCAGTGTGATGCCTCTCCAAGTCAGAAAACAAAAGATTCCTAGCAAAACTCTAGAAGTTAGAGAAGAAAGATGAGCAGATACGTCCTTAATCTCTCAGAAAGAAGCAGCACTGCCAATACTTTGTCTCAGATGCTGAACCTCTAGAAATGTGAAACAGTAAATTTCCTATTATTTACACCACCCAGTTTGCTGTGCCTTAAGATGATGGCCCTAGTCAAGGAATACACCAGCTCAACTCAGTTTTACCTTGCATTATTTCAACTATTATTTCCTGTGCTTGGAGAAGAATTTTTCTGCTTCCTCTTGCATTCAAATTCTAGCTCTAGAGCGTTGCCTTTTCAGATTCTCCCTGACCAAATAATACAAATTATCCTTCCTTCAAATATACACTCTTACCTACTTTTATTTTCTTCATTAAACTTATCTCAATCTGCAATAACGTATACTCTTTATTTACCTATTTTCAAATTTCCTCTATTAAAAAGTAAGTACCAGAGGAGCAGACCCCTTTATTGTCTTTTTTTATTATTGCATCCATAAGGCTTAGCATATAACAGTTCCTTAATAAATATTAATTTCATAAAATAATACATAGATAAGCCAGAGAGCATTTAAATAGGTCATCTCAAAATTAAAATGTTAACCTTTGAAAGATATTTCCTTCAAATAAACTCTTGAATAGCTTCATCATTTGCATGAAGTATAATTGCTTCTTTAGAAATCCATGTAGAATTTACATATAATTTATTGGTAAGAAAGCTGGAAATATTAATCTTAGGAATTTTCCTTTCCTCACCTCTTAGAGATATCCTCTCCTACCCATTGAGAGACAAAAATATAGTTTATAATAATTAAAATATTAATTTTAGGGTTATAAAGAGAAAAACATGATTGACAAAGTTGAATCTAAAGAAAATCAAAAGAAGACCTCTGGAAGCTGGGGGAAGACATCAGTCCTTAATTCTAGAACTGGAAAAATGAAGAATAAAAGAGCAATCCCCTGTACCCCTCACCCCCATACACCTGCACCAAGGCCGGATAGAGAACCTCGTGTAAAAAAGTGAACCAAGGCTAATTGTGGTCTGAGACTCTAAGAGCTCAAAAGAGAGAGAAAGCTGTCTGAATTTCCTTTGGAGATGGCTTGTAAATGACACAGACCTGAGGTTTATGGACTAATTTTGAGCTGAGCCCAGACTGGTTAGACCCAGGAGACCGCACTCAGAGAAAGGACAGTTAGAGACAAGCTATCTGCCTGCAGAAGATCACAAACCCAGTTACCCTGAGAAAACCCTCCTCTTACTTCTTCATGCATGAGATGTACTGTTGAAAGTAGCCAATGAACTTTAGTAAACATTGCACACAATGTAAGAGTCACTATAATGAACAGGCGCTACTTTGGGTGACTCTAGAAGGTTTTGTGGTTAAAAAAAAAAGTTCATTCTTGACACCGTTAGTGTGAAAATACTAAATATGAGTTCATAAACTGTTAAGAAATAGAATCAAAATGACATTGATTAATAGTGTTCCCTAGGGCTTTATTAATAATGTAGGAATTTCAGGACATATCCTGTTCCTGTAGCATGAAAAGTAGAGGGCAGGTCTCCACGAAGGGCAAGAGGATGATTAAACCTGTCTTGTCAGGTGAAGTTCAGAGAAGTATTGTCACCAGTTATAACTCAAGAATGACTCTGGGTAATAGATCAACCAGTTTTCTGAAACTGAGGACAGAAATGGTAAGAGGATAAGTCAGGAAGTTATGAACAATCATGTGTGTGATGTTTCTTCCAAGTTAGGTCAAGAGCATGAATTTTTTAGCAGAGGCTTAAACCACAAGTTTTCAGTAGAAAAGAATGTTAGTGGATGTTCAAGGAAGCAATGTGTTTGTTTTAAATTGTGCTGGTTAAAAACGAAATATAGTGGCAGCGCATTATATTTTTAAAAAATCAGATATAAACTAACTTAATGTAAGAGGAATACAGTAAACCCATTTGAATAGGAAAGTGAGAATATGAAAATAGTTCCTGTTGATTTTCTTTTGAAAGAAAACACCTCTGGAAAGGAAAATTATTGGTTTTAGCACAATGGTATGATGGTGTCATAGACAGGGAAAAGAAAATGCAGCAAGAATGAAGGAAGCTATATAATTTCAGCACAATCATTATCTTTAGTCAAAAATTGGCAAAGGTGGCTTTTAAGTAAAAGGAAATTGGCCATTAAAGAATAGTGTAAATGATTGCATGTCTAAACAAATCTTTTCAAAGAAATCTCAGAGAGATTTCAAAGGAATAAATAATATCTTAAACAGAAAATGATTTTATAAAAAAAATGTTTGCCAAATCTCATCTTGTCTTTCTCCTTGGCTCTTGTTTTTGTTCTCTTCCTCTCTTTCTCAGGATGTTTCTCTCTCCCCAAACCCACGCATTGAGACACACACACACACACACACACACACACACACACACACACACAAAGCTCAACTCTTTTTTATTCATTTTTATTAGTAGTTTAATAAAGTTCTCACAACATTTTCTTCGTACCATCTATCCTTAAGGAATGCTCCTTAAAAGACTAATTCACATACTTTTAAATCACATCATCATTAATAAGATCTGGATTTGCCATAACATACAGTGTTGATAAATGCATACTTTCATAGATGGGAATATTTGATTAAGTCTTCCTAACTTAAAGTTATCTTAAAACCATATGGGAGCCAGAATAATGGTCCCCTCAAATATCCAGGTAATAATAATGCTCAGAACCTGTGAATATATGAGGTTGCGTGGCAAAAGTTGCCAACCAGCTGATTTTGAAATAGGGAGAGTTGGTGATCTCCAACAACTGGAGTTAAAACAGGAAGGGTGGGTGGTGGCATTGGCATCTGGGGAACAGTTGCCTTCTCTCAGCTACTTTCTCAAAGCTGCAGCAGGTAGAGCTGTGCTGGAGGTGACGTTGGTATATAACAGCATGGGTGATTTAGGAGCACAAAGTCCCCCATGTTGGGATACTCTTTCCTAGGTGATGCGGGGTTTGTCTTTAGTGCACAGCCTTTGGGGGCTGGGGGATATGTTGTGGGGTAGGTCTGTACTGGCTGGTCAATGAGCCTGTCGTGGGGCAGAGGTGAAACCAACATGTGCTGACTGTCAGATATGACCAAGCCTTCATTTATATTTATGAGATGAAATGTCTCTCCTGGGCCTCCTTGGTGGTGCAGGGGTTATGTCTTGGTGCTATCAAGCTATTACCAGCCCCTGCTGCCTGAGTTAGATCCCCAGCCAGGGAGCTACCCACATGGTGCAGCAGGCCTCTCCTGTCTCGCCCGCTGCTCCCCTCAGCAGTGTATTTCAGTTAATCTGCCTGCTCTGCTCCCCACTCTGTCTCTGGTGAATCCTCTCACCCCCTGCTCCTCTGGCCTACACCCCAGTTCTTGAATGCATAAGTACATAAAATAAAAATATTAAAAAAAGAAATTTCTCTCCTGCGGGAATCATAGTTCATTTAGGAAAGTTTCCACCAAAAACTGGAGTGCTCAGCATGTTGCAAAAAGAATATGTTCATCTGTAGGATTAAATAAAATTGCTGTAGGCAATAAGGATTAATGGGGAAGCTACAGAATTGTATTCTGGAGCTTCTTTATAAAAGGATGACCTGTCAAATAGTTTAATGCTTGATGTCATTATGTCACATTGCCCTAATAAAACTATTTTTGATTAAAAAATAAAAATTAAATAGGAAGATCATCATGGGTTATCTTGGAGGGCCCAATGTGATCTAAATGCTATTTATGAGCAGAGAGGGAAGCAGAGGCTCAGAGAAGAGGTGACTACAGCCGCAAAGACCCCAGTGAGGTCCCAGGATGTCTGCACCGCCTTTGTCGACTGTGAAGACAGAGGAGGAGGGCACCTACAAGCTACAAGAGGTGAGGGAATGGTTTCTCCCCTAGACCATACAAGAGGAAAAAGCCATGTAGACACCCAGATGTTAGTCCAATGAGAATTCAAACCTGTAGAATCATAAGGTAGCACTGAGTTGGTGGTAAATTTTTAGCAGCAATAAGGAACTAATTGAATGAAGTTTTTCTAACTTAGCATTTTCTTCATCAAAATTAGTTACTAAGAGCTAGCAGAATCTTATGATTGCTTCCTTAATTTTGCATTTATTACTTCCACAATTCAGTATAAGCAAAAGATAGAGCAAAACACATTTAAAAGACAAATGTAATATTTTAGGTATTTATTCACAATGGTACAATTATTAAATGTCTGTGAAGATCATGATTTATATGTCTGAGTATATCCATTTAATCTCCCTGTCATTCTTTGCAATCATTGCAAATTTAGATAAAACTCCATGTAGAATATATGACTAGACTGAAAATTAGAAATGCTAAAAGTTCATGGTAAGAAAAAAAAAGAAATAAGACTTACAAATAAACCAAACTTAAAATTGATTCTATATCTGTATCCCAATAGTCTTATGGAAAATTTTTATCTCTCTCACTTTGACAGTTTTCTTTCTACCCCATTTTTATGTGAAGGTCTTAGAGGTCTGCCATAGATTTTAACCGTTAACAAACAAAAATGCTATTGCTCTTTGACCATGGTTCAAGTCATAGATCCGTAGATCCAAAACACATTCTCACCATGTGGTCCTGCTAGGTATACTTTCCTTTCTTCTAATACCCTCAAGGGAGTTTGATATGTCATTTCCATTCATTAATTCACTCAATGATTGCATGTGATTTAATATTCGAACAAATCTTATCACGCATATCCTATGTATATCCTTTTTCTCAACAAATTTAGTCTGTGGGTTTTCAGTAAAGACTGATAGTTACTGACTGTCAAAGCACCTTCAACTCTGTGCTTTCTAAGTCTGGGGGATGCGGTGGTGGTGTCTGTAGAGATGGTGAACAGTTATTTAATGTCTAAATAAATGATTTTACCATAAGTGAAATGCATGATATCATAGTAAGTAAATCAAATACTCTTAGTAATACAAGTATACCTTGGTGAATATCTGATATTTGCCAAGAATAATAAAATTTCCTCAGCCTCTGAGATCACATCTGTTAAAAACAAATACAGACATGATAGGGATGATGAATGTTGCAGTGTTTACTTGCTACCTATGAAACTGAACTCTTAAAAAAAAAATACTGAGAATATTCTTTCTGTTACAATAACATCATTACAAAGTTTGATCAAATAAAGTTATAAATAACTAATTTTAGTACCTATAAAAATGAATAGAACATAGGTTTCAGAGATAAATTCATAGCATTAACTACCGTAATTATTGTGGTAACAGTCTCCACAATGACCACCTATAATCTCTGCATCCTGGATTTTTCTTTGCGTAATATGCAGCCATGTGGGGTGTATTTATTTGATTAAATTTTAAAGGACAAAATATAAAAATGAACAGATCCTTTTTTTAAAGTCAGGTTAAAAAAACAAGACTATGGCTTTCATCCTAGGATAATTTTTATTTATATGGAAAGAAAACAAAGATGGATAGGAGGAAATAATCCAACATAAAATTGTTGGATAATTTCCCTAAATTTAAGTCAGAGATGAATTTTGGCCCGGGTAGAAAATATATTCACCTCAAAACACAATCACTGGGAAGACAAGTCTTTTGTTTGGAAAATAAAAAAGAAATATGCAAACTAAAGACATTGGGTTAACACAGTAAATGACAGGGAAAGAAAAAGGGACATGGGTACATGCAAATTTTTTTAAATAACTTTATCAATCAACACAAAAATACAATGTTAACTCCTATAAATATATATTATGCATAAGATGTGTGTGTGTTTGCCTGTCTCTTTAATTTGTCTACTGAGAGACTTTCAGATTGACTTAAATATTTACAAAAGTAACAACCCAAAAAAAGATACTCTGTGAATGCTTCTCTTACTTGCAAATCAGTTTTATTCTGGAAAAGATTTTGTTTAATATACTATCAAATTCTAATTTTTAAATAAAAAACTGAAGTAGAGACCTATACATTTGGAAAAATGAGAACATAATTAAAATAAAGCTGGAATATTATGTGCAAAATCATGCATATAATAATCATTAGTTTTACAGAGCTTTTTAAAAGAGTTGTAAAGCAGATTGAAATATTATTCTATCTGTATTAAGAAAACATTTTTATCATTCAGCTGATAAAAATTTCCATAGATGATAATTAATGTTGAAACATTGAATACAATCCAAAATCCACAGCTATAAGCAACAAACAAGTGAATGAATTAACACACTAATAATAGAAGCTACTTCCTTAACCTGAGAAAACATAAATGCTCCAAACTATCAAGATGCTGCTCATCTTGGTGGAACAATGGCAGCATTTCCTTTGGAATTGAGAACAAATAAACTTGCTTACTCTCATCACTCTTTGTTTTCTAAGTTGACCCATTCTTATGAGCATTATATAAAAGTGCTATGAGAAGTATTGCATAAAATACATTATTTTCTTTGTATATTAGAAAACAGCTAGATGAACTAATAGACAGAAATATTCCCTTAAAAGCAGTAACTGGAAAAATAAAATCTAGGTATAATCCACACAAGAAATGTTAGAGATTTTATTAAATGAATTATAGTATTTCAATGTATAACTGTGTGTGTGTGTGTGTGTGTGTGTGTGTGTGTGTGGTGAGAGAGGCAATTTCAAATGATTATAGAAAATAAAGGAATATTTTAGAAAGAAACATATTGGGAAAGGCATGTAAAAAGAAAAATTGAGAGACAATAAGAGAAGAGAAAAAACTTAAGAGAGAGAAAGCAGGGGGACATAGACTGTATTAAAGAGAAAATCACAGGACAAGGTAAATGTCGAACAGATGGTGATAACAGGAGAAATCTCCACATGATGAGAAAGGACCATTACATTTTATTTTCAAAATGATTCCGAATTTTGTGAATTTTATAATTATGCATGAGTTTTCAGTTTAAACAATATAAAAATATATTGCTTTGGTAGTAAATGTGGTGCAGTGACTTACATCTAGAAAGGTGAGAACCTCTACTTCTGAATCACATACACTGTTATAAACCAACATTGCCTCAATAAGAAAATAATACCATGATAAAAAAAATCTTGGAGGAAAAAAATAAGTCAAAAATGAGTTGCGAATTTTGTCCAATGCATCAAAGAGTTGCTGTATGAAATTTAAAATGGCAGAAACTAGAAAGCATGGATGGTGTGGTTTACATTACCATATAAATGATAGGACATTAGGGGACTGTAGGAATTTATAAGAGGCGACACTTACTTAGGTAAACATTCTCAGATCAGTTTGCAAGAGTTTATGCTAGTTACATAATTAACTTCTATTGGGAGGCAGAGGCGGAAATGAGTCTGGCCAGGTGGACATTTTCACCCAGAGCTGAAGAAATTATTAGACATAAACACACAAACTCCTCATTTGGAGCATTGGCTTGAGTTAATTTGGTTTATGGCAACGCATTAGAGAAATGACAGTCTTCAAATAGAGATTAGCTGCACTGTAATAAGCTTTTTACTGTAATTTAATACTTTCTAGGAGGATTTGATTCCCCATTTGGTCATTAGCAGGTTCTATTTATCAAGATGCATGCGAGATCTTCCTAAACAAGTTACAACCACTCCCTCTGAATGAACTTTCAAGGGGGATGTTTACAGGAATATTTATAGGTACATAAATGCTTTGACAGAGAGAACATCTAACTCCCAGTCATAAAATAATCTCATTGATATTTATATATAAACTTCACATATAATTGTAAACTTCATGGATTAATTCTAAATGTAAAATACACTAATCGAAGGTCATCATTGGACAGAACTATGTTAGACTGTATTTGAAGTAGAAGGAATGTCATCGGCTATAATAGTTCAAAATATTCAAAATGCTTAATGTTGGGGAATAACATCTGAATGAGAAAGTGCTGGGTGGCGGCCCTGGGGCTGTCTCCCTCGCTTACTGCTATTCTTTCCTCTCCATTTCTGGGATTATTTAACTTCACTTGCACATTCCAGAAAGTACTGGTGTTAACACAAACAAGATGTTACTGTGAGCCTCTGTAAGAAATGGATGCTTTGTGAAAACTCACAACAGCTTTTGAAAGAGGTAGGAAAAATAAAATTAGTCAGGCAATATTAAGCTCCAAGTGAGCTTAAAGACAAAGAGAAGAAAGGGACCATAACCAGAGGAAGCTACTTTATAGCTGTTGTACTCAGAATACCTGTAGGAAATTGTGATAAAATGCTGTCGGTTTGTGACTGAGTAGAGAAATCTGTCTGGAGCTCTTGATTTAAAGTCAGCACATATTTGTTATAATTTTCCACTGTAGATATAAGAAATGCAAGATAGTGCAGGGTCATCATGAGGATTATTAAGATCCTTTATACTTGGCAAATTAAAGATACTCCTAATTACAAAGGTGATGAAAATGGGCCAATCTATAGTATAAAGAGACTGATGCCTTTTCTTTTTAAGATTTATTTATTTATTTATACAAGCACTGGGTACAGTCAGAAGCGTGGGAGGGTGAGAGAATTCACCAGAGCCAGTGCGGGGAGCAGAGCAGGCAGAAGAACCGAAGTACACTGCTGAGGGGAGCAGCGGGCGGCAGGAGAGGTCTGCGCGCCATGCGGGACCCTCCTCTGGTGGCCGGGGAGCAGCCGGGGATCGAACCAGCGCCACAGAGGCTGCGGGCAGCTTCGCAACCCAGAGCTCAACTGCTGCGCCACCGGGGAGGCCCAAGACTGATGCCTTTTAAAAATGCAAAACCATGGTGTATATGTACCACATCTTCTGGATCCAGTCATCTATTTTTGGGCATTTGGGTTGTTTCCAAAGCTTAGCTATTGTAAACAGTGCTGCTATAAACATAGGGGTGCAGGTGCTCTTTGGAATTGATGTTTCTGTGTCTTTGGGTAAATACCTAGGAGTGGAATTGCTGGATCCTATGGAAGCTCTATGTTTCGTAGGTCCAGAAATCTCCACACAGCTCTCCATAGTGGTTGGACCAGTTTGCACTCCCACCAGCAGTGCAGGAGAGTTCCTTTTTCTCCACACCCTCGCCAACATTTGTTGTTGCTAGTTTTTTTTTAATATGTGCCATTCTCACTGGTGTGAGATGGTATCTCATGGTAGTTTTGATTGTATGGGGAATATAAAAATAAAATTTATTAAAAAAAAAAGAATGAATCCTATGTAAATTTGTTTAACCCAAAGTCTTACAAATAGATTTCATTCATTTTGGAATGCATTTTGCCAACACAATACATTTTAAAACCCCACAGAAACTAATGTTCCATGACAATAACTACGAAACACAAAACCTAGAAAGTATTGGTGACTGAAATCATTAATCTAAAAAGAGTTGAATAAAAGAACTTTCCCAAACTAAAAAAAAAAAAAAGGCAAAACCTCAGGAAGATAAAGTGAAGGTAAAAATCCTCTTTTCTGATATTTTTAGAAATCATCCTTCCTTCCCTTTAGCTGAGAAGAGGCAAATTTTTTCTATAATTGAACCTGGCAGATCCTGTTCAACTTTACATCTGGGTGTTAACCTGCACCTCTGGGCTCTAAGTTTTTTGAAATGTGACTCTTCTGCAAATGCCTTCCCTAAAAATGAATCCTCTCCTCTTTTTCATTTCAGTTCCCCTGGTACAATTGTTTTAGGGGTGAAGGATAGAAAAGCCACATGTGTATGGGGTGTGGGGCATTGAAGAAGCACAAAGAACCATTGCAGTGCGTGGATAGCCCTAAAATGAGAAACTGGGGCCAGAGGCCCTTATGCACACTGCCTGGGGCAAATCTTGCTAATCTCTCCTGGAACCCTCCAAACTGAAGATGCATTTTACATGGGGACTTGGGTATTTTACCATGGAAACTGTAAAGATAATCCATTATGAGAAGTGATGAAAAAAAATTGAAAACCTTTTCTTAAGAAGCATTTTCTATACACTTAATCTACCTGGAGAAACTGAAAATAATCATAGTCCCTGTAAATTGTAGAGTAGAAGATAAACTGAGCTTTCCTCTGGCAAAGATAACTAAATTACATAATAAATTATAGGGTGAGATAAATATGGAGAGATGAGAGAGAGTGAAATGATTCAACTGATTCACGCCTCCATTTGTTGAAAGCAAGAAATAAGAAAAAAGATGTTCTCGCAAAGGAATAAATGCACCTGACATGACAGAATGACAGCTGTGGCGGCCTTCTTTGCCAATGTTTGTGAGTGTCTGCGTGTGACACTCTCTGGACTGGGTGGTATGGTTGAGTGTGGGTGGGTGTGCAGAGAACAGGAACACTCTGAGTAACACAGTTGTTGAATGTAATAGCCTTGACTCACACGTGCCCTGAACTTTCACCCATAAAATACCATCTTTTTAATCTCAAAGTAATTGGTATAGAAAATCCACACTCTAAACTGATTTTTCCTTTTCACCAGAACAAACGAGACTGATAAATCATGACTCCTGACAATTACCCTCTGATCCTCTGCCCTCGGCCGCCTCTTTTCTCCCTGGATTCTGTAACAGTAAACCCATTAAAAGAGTCAATTGCAAAAATAAGTTTAACTCATAAGGAGCTTCTTGTAGAGCTTCCAAAAGGGTTCTTTTCCAGTTTTTTTTTTTTAATTTTAAGAGGCTATTTTAGTAATTGTCTATGTATACTATCACCACATGTCTACAGTATTAGGAGCAGTTGGGTTTACTACATCACGTGTATGGGATTGTAAAGTCTTCTTCCACAAGGAAGGAGAGATATATTTTGTTTTTGTGGTTGAAATTTTGAAGTGGACATGATGTTCTTACCAAAGTCTGCTAATAATAAACTACCTTACTTGTTTGGCGAATATTTCTGAAATTTGAAGGCAAATAGTTGCTGTTAGGTCACACAGTCTTCTTATGTCAAGTATATTGACATAGCCCCTAAAATCAAATGAAATTCTTATATTTTATTGTCAATTTTAATTTGCCTCAACAATGGCGGTTTTGAACAAGGTCCATTCCATGTCTGCTCTCGGGGGTAATATCTGGAGACCTTTTTCTTTAAGTTCATTCTTTAGACATCCACTTTGCTTCTTCTCCCTCATATTGGTAGATTTGGAAAAATAGACTTGTTTGTTCCCTAAAAAGAGTTTGTAAATGTCTACCTATGAGTGTCAAATGATGCCACATTATAAGTAAAATATGGTCTGAAATTCCCTGAAATTTTGAGTTATCACCTGGGTTATCACCTCCTATAATCACTTTTCCTCATTGCTCACTTGGGCATTGTTAAATGACAGCTCTGAATCTTAAGATTTTTCAGAAAAAACTAAAAAAAAAAAAAAAAACAAACTTTCCATAATTCAGAAAAAGAGTGAAGCAATGCAGAAAATAACTGGATGTTTTAAAGAATTACTGCTAAGATAGAATAGCTTATGAAAGAAACCCTTTGATTGGTCTTTCTACCTCAGAGTCCTGAATTCAACCCCAATATAATCAACATCTAAGTATTTTCCCAGATGTAAGTAAGCATTCCAAAGTCTGCGATCTGTTACATAGAAAATATAAATGGGGAAGACTAATTGATGAGGATTATCTTCTCTTGTCTGTTCACTGTTTGATAACAATGCATTTCCTAGAACAGAATGGGAGGAAGGTCAAGGAGGAGTGAGAAAATTTGGGGTGGGGGATGGTGGAAAAACCACTTTGAATTAAGCAAAGAATAATTCAGGGGAAAAACAGAATAGGAAGAAAATGGGTCGTGTGTGCTCAGCAGGATTTCACTGAGCACACACTTATGCATAAGTTCGCAGCCTTTTACCACTTTCTTTAAGGTCACTCAGCTGTGGTTAGATCCAAATTACACATCCGCTAAAATGACTTTAGGGGCTAGTGTTTCAGAAACCTGCTACACTGTGGTAAATTGGATTTTACAAATAATTTAATCCCTTTGATTCAGTCATGTTCATACAAAATTTGAATGAAGTAAAATGAAAGAAAGGTCACCCCATCCGTTTTTATCCTTATGTAAGTCCAAGTTTTGGGAACAAAGGAAACCAAATAAAGTGTGGAGATCAGAAATGAAAAATTCTGCACAATTCTGGGTTCTATAATGATTTGGATTTTAAAAAATTTCAGTTAATCTTGTCAATATCCTCTGCTTCTAGTGAAAGAAATATAAAGAAAATATATTGAGTAATTAAATGAACATCACCAATATATACTGAATAAATAATTAATTGAAGAAAAATATATAATGCAAACATCTAATAATTCAAACAAGTTTTTGATTTAATGTCATTCTGAAGACATAAAATTAAGGATTTTTATTTTTTAAGCCAGTGTTTAATTCAAGAAAACACATAATTCTTTAGCCTGAATGATATCATCTTGAAATAAAAGTTAATATTGTGAAATTCAATGCATTTTGTTTATTAAAAAAATTGTCAAGGTCATACAAATGTATAGCTATTAAAGAGTTTTGGTTTTTATGACAATATGATTGAAATTCCTAAGCAATGTAAGAGGTATTCTTTTTAAAAATATCCAAATACTGTATTATATTAATGTGTAAAAAGCAAGAGATTTGTACAATCTGAAGAGAAGCATTGTTTTATGTTGTATTAATCTATAAAGGGAATTTCAAATTCTCATACATTTTAGCTCATTTCAAAATTTGATGTATTTAGTCTTTGTCATACAATATGCACTTTAAGTTATTTCATCTGACTGTCTCGATCCAAATGAAATGATATGCATTTAAAAAAATGGATCATTAAAAAATAGGGCACAAATCTTAAATATAATGGGCTGAATTCATAAAATTACAAAACCTTCTGTAAGAAAAATGCAGATTTCTCATCAAATAAGAGTATGGTGGTGAATTTACCAAGGTTTACCAAATACAGCCTTCTTGGAGTCATTTAAAAATATCGAATTTAAAAATTCTTTTTCAGAAATACATGGTAATCTATTCTTTGACCTATGACTGTAAAACTTATGCTTACTAAAACTAATGCAAAAGTATATCATTTGGCTACCCTACGTAATTTAAAACAAATTATCTCTGAAATAAGTTTCTTCCGAGGTGTTTCTGGTTTATTAAAAGAAAGAAAAACTTTTAAAATTCCCCCTTACCTACAGCTACAAAAATGTTGTTAACACAAGTCTTCTTTGTTTTAATTTCTTTGTGGTTAACATTCACCTGGGTGATATGAAAATTATTATACCCCCATTATTTTTTGTAAGAATTATTTGTTTGTTTATTTATACTTATAAGAACTGGGGCATAGGCCAGAGGTGCAGGGAGTGAGAGGATTCACCAGAGACAGAGTGGGGAGCAGCACAGGCAGATCTACTTAAGTACTCTGCTAAAGGGAGCAGTGGGCGAGACAGGAGAAGTCTGCTGTGCCTCCTAGGTTAGCTCCCTGGCCAGGGATTGAACTCAGGTTATTGCACCAGAGCACTTAGATTTAACCCCTATACCACCAGGGTAGTCCCCCTACCCCCTTATTTTTAACCTTCACCTTTCCAGTATCATTTTTTCCATATGTATTATATCATTGCTCATACTTTTGTTTCAACATTTCCTGAATCAATTTGGCCTACGTACATCTCTTGCATAGGACACACATTTCAGAATTGTCTTGTTATTCCATCTATAGTGACACTTAATAGGTGAATTAGACTTCTATGCAAACCAAGATAGACTACTTCCATTAAAAAGTAGGTGAGGTAGAAAAATAGGTAGAAAAGTAGTAAAGTAGATGAGGCTGGATGTTGACAAATGTGTTTTGTAGGAAAGTTAATGAGAAGATAACTATGCTATTGGGGAAGTGACTGATGGAAGTTTACATGTGTGCACAATGCTAATGGATTACAAAAGGGCAGAAGCCACTGGAGAACAAAAGATTTCAATGTTGATCATACCAGGTCTTGATCCATTAGTAAGAGGCATCAAGAAGAGTAGAGGAAGTTGGTGTATAGAGGAAAGGTCATTTGGGGCTTGGGCAGATTAGCTAAACCAACCCTTGTTAGATGAATAAATATAGAGTCAAAGTATCATTCAAATATAAACAGTCTGTAACAATTTTATTCTCTTTAACTTGCATTATCTCATTAGCCATCATTAGTCATGAGCAACAAAATAGCTAGGTTTTCCCTTAGTGAATAATATTAGCTTCAATTTTTAACTTGCATTTTCCATTTGCTACATTTTGCTTAAGTAATATTACCTTAGCATGCCATAGGATATAAAATAGAGGGATCCATAATTTAAAATGAATCCTTCATTAGAAGAAATACAAACAAGCTATTTCTCACAAAACATAAGTAATGGAATTCAACTGTGGCTTATCCCCCACTAGCTCTTGTGTATTCTCTTATAAACTATAAGGTATAATTAAGGGAAGATGTTGAGCTCCCAGCTTTACTAATTACTGTCTTTGTTATAAATAAATTATTTAAACACTTTAACTTCACTTCTCTAACCTGTATTATATATATACAGGTTATTATATATACATATAATGCAAACATGTTATTATATATATATGTTGTTTTATATATATATATATATATGTTATTATATATATGTTATTATATATATATATATATATAATGCAAAACTATTGTTAAGAAAAACCAGAATAACCGGGTAGGACTCCTGGCAAAGAGTGGATCCTCAATAAAAGTTAATTTCCTTTGTACTGCTTTATAGAAATAACTTGCCTTAAATTGTTTCCTCTTTAAAACTCTGTCAAGTTCTAATATTTTATTGTTGAAAATAATAACATAGAAGAGAAAGGAATGATATTAGGTAATAAATGGATCTTTTTTTATCTCCCTCTGTGATGTTCCAGAGCTATAATTCCTTTAATGTAATGTAATCGAAGAAATAAAATTAGTGATTTGAAATTTGGCAATGTTATTTTGTATGTGAGAAGCTTCAGGGATAAAAACATTAAGTGGATATGATGGTACAGCATTGCTTCTTTCCTAAATAAAATAACTCAGAATCATCTCTCTGCATCCAAGAAATTCTATTTAAGAAGTATATGTATACCACTTTTAAAAATTCATTTACTGCTTAAATACCACATTCTAATACCCACTTTATTGAATTGATTAGCCAATTTAAATTGTCTAGTACTCACCACGTCTGTGAATTTTCTTAATGTTTATCCTGGGACTCCTGCTTCAGCTTTTGTTCTTTCTGGCAATAACATTAGTGGAAGTTGTGCTAAGATCCCTGGCACAGAGTGAGATAAGAAGCAGTATTACAAAACTTAGGGAATCCAGCATTCCAAAATTCAGCAAAATATCTAAAAGCACCTCATCCCTTCCACTTGAAAGTACAGAAGATAAGAACTATGCTTGCTAAAACTAATATAAAGGTGTATCATTTTGGGTACCCTGTATCATTTAAACCAAATTATCTCAAATAATTTTATTCCTAGGTATTTCTGGTTTATTAAAAGAAAGAAAAAAACTTTTAAAAGCCCCCTTAATTACAGAACTATAAATTTTAGTTTTCCTTGTTCTAATCTTATGCAATGTAACCATTCAATTACATAGACTTTAATTTATACAATACATAAAATCTGGATTTAAGAATTAAATCTACCATTAAATGGCTTCAATACAAATATTACTTGATCTCAAGTTTTTACTTAGTTATAAAATGGTGATGTGTAGCTCTCAATGTTATTGTAATTAACGAATGTGTTAACTGTTAAATAAAACTTTGCAGAGCTTGAAAATATTTATGCATAGTGTTGGTAATAATGTTATTAAATATTCAACAATATACTCTACTTACTTAACTGAATATAGAATAAATTAAACATATCCCTAAAGTAAAATATAGGGATTCAGTCAGTCAAGTAAAGGAATTTATAATTGAATAATAGAAACTCATAAATCTAGCAAAATATTTGAGATACAAAATATATACCAAGCCATATATATCAAGCACATATCAGATATAGGTACAAGGAAGTAAATGGCATGAGGGTGCAAGGTAGTTATAATCAGGGAGCAAATGAGAATGTGACCAGCAGCAAAACCTAGAATATGAAGAAATGCCCCCCTCTAATAAATTTTAAATTCCCAATTTATCTTAAAATAATAAGTAGACCTAATTAAAAAAAGAAGATATTATTGGATTTCAGTTGTGTGAGAATCAAAAATATGTAGAGATAAATTCTGAAAAAAAATAGTCAACTTGACTAATTCTCTGATATTGGATAATATTAGAGAATAACAACCCAAGGCATCCTTCATAAGAGATGCTTGAACCCATTAATTTGATGGGCAACAGCAGGAAGTGAGGTCATGGTTCCTTGAGGAGGGACTTATGAGTGTGATCTCTTTGTTGTTAATAATCATGGAAATTCTGTGGAGATGTGTGTATTTCTGTACATAGACTGAGTATTTTGAATGGGATTTCAGAGATAAAAAATGAGAAAGCTGCAGCGAGTCGACTCTGGGATGGCTATTGCTGATCCCCACCACCTGGTACCACCTGACAATGTTCATAGCCTCCTCTATCATCCTACTTATATGGCTTGAACTTACTGACTCATTTTTACTAGTATAATACAGAAGAAATGGTGTCATGTCACTTCTGAGATGACACTATAAAAAGTCTGTAGTTTTCATATTTATTTTTCTCCCTTATTCTCTCTCAGATTGTTAACCCTGGTGGCCAGTTGTCATGTCACAAAAGTCTCATTCAGATGCAAGGTGTATGGGACTGACTTCAGTCAATGATCATGTACGTGCACTTAGAAGCAGGTTATTCTCTCATTGAACTTTTAGATATGCTCATGACCTTTGGCAGCAGTACAACTGCAAAATCCTAAGAGAAAACCTTGAACCAGAGGAAGCAACATAGCAACACCTGGATCCCTAACACTCAGACCTGTGAAATGATAGCTGTCTTAAGCTGTCAAATTGTAAGATATATTTAATGTAGCAATAGATAAATAATGCAACCATCAATTAATAGAAATATATTTTTTGATGGGCCTCCCTGGTGATGCAGAGGTTAAAGTCTCAGCACTATCAAGCTATTGTCAGCCACTGTAGCATGAGTTAGATCCCCAGACAGGGGGTTGACACACATGCACAGCAGACATCTCCTGTCTCGCTCGCTGCTCCCCTCAGCAGTGCATTTCAATCAGTTCTCCTGTTCTGCTTCCCACTCTGTCTCTGGTGAATCCTCTCACCCCCTGCACCTCTGGCTTACACCCCAGTTCTTTAATGCATACATAAAAAAATAAATATATATATATATCTATATTTGATGTGGCAATCTAGTGGCATAAAGGAGAAACTATGAGAATTTGACTTTTAGTGGTGTTCACTCTCTAGTAATAACTAGGAAAGCCAGGACAAACTAACATTGATCTAACACCATTTAGGGACAGGAGCTATGTGTGATGCCAACAGTAATTGCAGAAATAAGCAGATAATCAATCTTTAGAGAGGTGAAGAGTTTACCAGAAGGTAATATGGCAGACCTCCCTCTCAGAACATAGTTTGATGTGCAGGGAACATTCTATATTTCTTTGTCCTTAAAAAATCACACTTCTCTTAGGATTATTACTACTAAAGAACATTACCTATCAAGATGTAAAAGTCATTATTAGAAAAACAAATCCTCTTCAAGTTTAATTTTTTTCTTGGTGACTTTTTCAAAACTTCTACTAAAATTTGCCTTAAATGCAATCTTAATGTCATTCAAAAATACCAATCCAAGAGCAAAAAGCGATTTGATTTAATAACCTCTCCTTAAATCATACATAGGTTTATAGGTTCTTATCAAGTACTATTATTTTCAGTTTTGTTTTAATTTTTTTTTTATCTTTCTTGTCAATATGAAAAAAAATGGTAACAAGAAGGAAATAAGAAATCTATGCTTCAACTGTCTTACAGGATAACAGTATTGGAAAGGAATTTCCAGAGGCCATGTCTGGCAAAGAACAGTGATGACATATTGATAATCCATAATTTAGCATATATTTCCTAACTCTGCTTCTGGTAACTTCTAGCTATCAGCAATCCATATCCCATTGTTTGAACATTTCAATTGCTCACCATTAGAATCATCGTCAAAATATTAGTCAGAAACTGGTTCAGTATAATTTCCTTGTTTTTCTCAAGAGGACAATTCACATTATATCTAGTATCATTTCCTTACTCCTATCTTCAGACATTTTAAGGTGACCTTCGTCTATCACACTTTTTCTTCAAGTAAAATTGGAGTAGTAGGAACTCAAAGCACTATTGATTTCCAGACTTGGTAACCACCAGAGATTATCAAAGATTGCCATTTTATTTTATCAGCATTTTGGTCTCAGTAATGATGTATAAATTTAACTGGATATGCTGTGTTTCTGAACACATTATTGGCTTACACTCTTCCTTTCAAGTAAGTGTCTCAGGTTTGCTTAACACAAATCATTACTTACCGTGTTCTTGGGTGTAGCCAGTATATTCTAAAAATGTATACATTCCTAATAAACAAGATTGTTATATATTCATATCAAAATTGATATAAGTGGAAATTAGGAAAATCGGTTTTGTTTTATGACTATAATACAAAATCGGCTTTTGTTTTATGACTATAATACATCTCTCAATACTTTCACCTTTAATTATCATTCAAATGATAGTGCAAAATCTTGGGGTAACATATATGCCCTATAATAAGTCAGAGATTGTTAATTCAAAGGGACCCCTTTTTCTAATAATTTAAATCTACCATTCATTCCATTTTCAGTTGGCTGTCAACCTAGTTTACTTTTTAATTCGAGGCCCTGAAATCACGTCCTACAAGGTCAAGTTTCGATTCATACCCAGAAGGGCATCCTAAAAGCACATCACAGATTCATTCTCCAGGTAACTTTCATTGGCTCTCTTTTTTTATAAGGAAACAAAACTAGCAATCAGACAGAGTAAAACAGAGATTCACTAGATAGTTGTCTTGAAAGCAAACTTATGAAGTTCTAACAGCATATTAAAAGAAGGAAGCCAGCTTGAGAATCAGTAGGATTACTCTATAAATAGGGTGTAAATGAAGTTCTTTTACATAAAAGGGAAATTGCAAAGAAACTAAATAGATTTATCTCAATTGCCCTGCCTGAGGAAAATGTCAGGGAAATTCTTATACTTGGATCATTTCTGGAAATTGGGCAATTAGCAATATTATACTGACTGGTGACAAGTTTTTGTCAGTGATTTATATTTTCACATAGGTTAATCATTTATGTACTAAGTATGTCCAAAATGCTCTTATTGAGCCACAAGTTCTTTCTTTTTTGAAAATGTGTCATTCATGTTATCTGGTATGTGCTATCACATTTAGTAAGTAGAAGACAATCATTTAGGTTGTTTTTATTGCAATTCCAAAAAGTTAAATGTCACAGATGATGGGATCTTATTTCAAGTTGAAAACGTAATCCAAGAAAAATGGTGAATGTCATTTTATTTAGAAATGACAAATAAATGCCAACTTTTGTGAAAAATTCATTGATAATTTCTTGATAACCCAGTCAATTAATCCATATACGATTGTCACACTTATTCACAAACAGAAATAAAAGTCAAAGTCTTAGTTCCCAAGATATTCCTTACAGGAAGTATATTAACTTTAATGTATTTTTTGTGGAATCTCCTCCTGTGATGTAACTGTGTCAACAATCCTGCTGCTCAACATGGATGGCGCTGGAAGGGATCATGCTCAGCGAAATAAGCCAGAAAAAAAAAGAAAAATACCGGATGGTCTCACTCATAGCAGGAATCTAGAAAACTTAAATAAGGGACCAGGAAAATGAATAACTATAAGAAAGTGAAAATCAAAATCAACAAACAACTATGAACCAGAGACACTCTATGGGGGGTGGAGGGCGGGGAGGGCAGGGCTTGGGGTCAAAATAAGGGGGTTGCAATTGTATGGGGAATATAAAAATAAAATTTATTTAAAAAAAAAAAAAAAAAATCCTGTTGCTAAATTCCTCTTTCCAAAAGCAAATGTTGGTCCTATTGGCCTGAGCCTGGAAAAAAAAAAAAAATGCAAAAAAAAAAAAATAAAAGAGGAGGGGAAAAAAAGGCTTCCCTCTTCTATATTGCAGTGGTCATTGGCCTTTGGACACTAAAATAATAATAATGACAACAACAATAATAATAATATAGGACATGCATTAATTTAAGTCTTGGAATGTATCTTCTTGAAAACCCCTCTGCTTAATGTGTTTTCAGGTGGAGATGACTGTGTGAGGAACTGGACTCCTAAGCTGCTGCCACAGGAATGTTTAATTCCTTCTTTTTCTTTCCTTCCTTGGGGGAGTATATTAGAAATTCCAGGGGCAGAAATTAACAGGAAGTTGTGGCCTGGTATTTATTCAAATTAAAGTTCTTTTCCTCACTTTCAATATTTTTGAATCAACAATATGAAAGTTGAAAGTGTGATTCACACTCACTGGGTGTGGTGTTTATAGCAGGAGAGGTTCCTAGAGACTGAAAATTCCACAAGTCTAATGGAATTCAAAAATGATCTTTTTCTGGATACCTATAAGCTCTTTATGTGTCTCTTTCTACATTCATTAGCTATTCCTGCTATTTCTTCTTGGGAATTTCCTTCTTACTGATTATCCTGCACAGACACAGTTGTCAGGTTATTATTCTTAAGTCATAAACTTCCTATTATCGTGTTTCTAAAATCCGTTCAAATCCCCTCTTTCAATTTTCCATTTTGTTTAGAACTTTCTATTTCCTTCCATTTAGATCATCCTCCTGATTTGTCCTAATCTGTATATCATTTGCACATTAGGGATAGAGCTTTAAAAAAAAAAAAAACTTTTACTATTCATAGCTGGTTATTTTATTCCTTTGTAAGATTTTTTTCTAAGAACTAATATTTCACTTGATCCAACTCCACATTGATGTCTTTTATTTTTCCATAAAATATTAAATCTGATTTGCTTACATATCCAGTTATACATAAAGCAAGCTAAACACCTACTTAAATCAGAATCGTCCATCCTCTTGGGTTTAGACTGTGACCATTTTTGCTAAAGCTAATATGAAGTGTTCTTTCATACTTGTGAGTCACTTAAAATATCAAATGCTTCAAAATGTCCCCAATATGCACAAAAATCTTATGAGTAAAGAATTATTTACCCCCATTATCCATAAAGAAAAATGGAGGCTCCAAAATGGAGATAACACAACCAATTTAAATTCCTGGTAAGTATAGTCAATAATTGAACTCAGACATGCCTGATTTTAATACCACAGTTACTTATAATAATCCCTACTAATATCTTCATTCTTACTTTCATGTAGTAACAATAATCAATTACATATTTTTTTTTATTTTGTCACATTTAAAGACTCTACAGTCTTGACAATTAATTTTAGATGCTTTGATAGTGTTTTCACATGAAAAATATAGACTGTTATCCCAAATAAATTATAAATAGTTTTCAAATTAATACAGAAACTATATGGGTTGATGATTTTCATGGTCAGTGAATTCCCACTCTGAACAGTTTGGGGTTTTTTTTGACAGCATTAGGAAACTTTACTCAGAACCCAATAAAATATATTTCTAATATCCTTTCATTGAGAAGCAGATGATACTTATGTCTAATCCACCTCAGACCACTTTAATTTTTTTATTGCGACCTGAGAATTCCATTAACACTAATCTATCACTTTCAGCATTTACTGATCTTTTGATGTTTGTCTCTAGAGAGAGGCATTAATTTGTACAAATTCATCATAGACTGCTTAGAGAAATTTCTCTAAAGTAAAATCAAGATTATCAGATTATCAGGAACAGAGTGTTAACAAATCAGAAAATCAGTACTACAAGGTACTGCGGTTCGTACTCTGCAGTACTCAAGCGTGGCAGTCACAGTCAAAATTTTGAGTTAACAGCACTCACCCTATGATTGATTTTAAGATCCTTTCCTAAGCCACAACGTTGGTTTGAATAATTACAACTACTACTCCTTTTGTTTTACAATAGCACAACTGTACACACCAAACATGGAGACTGCTTTTCTGTTTCTTGCTTAGCAATTTTGCCACAGTGGGATGAATGCTTCAAATTTTTCTTTTGGCATGAAGTAACAACAGTTGATCTCAAATGAACATCTCAATAATCTGCCAGACTTTTAAGTCCAGTCATTTTTAATACCTTCTGCTGAGAGAGATGAGTAGCAAGTCTCTCAAAAGGCATTTTCTAAATTATTAGAAAGATATTTTCAAAAATTTTTCCAGGGTTCCCTATCACTATAGTTTTTAGTTCTCAGTATTTCTTCCTACATCATGGTTCAATGGTGGATATTTAGAAACACAAGCTTTAAAACATGATTCTGGTCTTTTAAAAATGTAGAGGCTCTACTCAATATTTTTCCTTATAGAGCAGACCTATTATTATTTGCTGAGCAAATCTTCTGAATCTGCTGATGAGTAATCCCTTGGCTCACTTCTGTGATATGGTTGAATAGCAACCTACTCAGGGAGAAGTAATGTTTAGACCCCTTCAACTCTCATAAGAGGATTCAATCATTCATGCAACAAATATTTATTGAGTGCCAACCATATGCCAAACAGACTGGTCAGGTCACATGGATTATATCAGTGAATAAAGAGACGAAAATATTTGTCCTTGTGAAGTACACCAGTAAGGTTGCAGAAGTTAAATCAAAAACGCTAGGTTTATAATTATTTTGCAACACAGATGACTTATCTCCAGGTATTTTTCAAAGCTTATATCCTCAACAATATAACACAAAAATTACCAAAAACATGGCTAGGAAACAAACGATGTTGTACTAGTTTGCTAGGGATGCCATAACACACTATCATAATTTAGGTGACTGACACAGCTGAATTATATTACCTGACAGCTCTGGAGCCTGGAAGTTCAAAATCAGGTTGTCAGTCAAACTGGTTTCTTGGCACAAAGAAACAAGGCTGATGTCTCTTATCATCAGGTGGTATGTTCCCTGTGTCTCTTGATACTGTCTTTCTTCAGTGTGTATCTGTCTCTGTGGCAAATCCCTCCATTTTAGGATACCAGTCACATGGGATTAGGGCTTGCCCCAAAGACATTAATACAGCTTAATTAATTACATCCACAAAGGCCCTGTTTCAAAATAAGTTAACAGGCTGAGATACTGAGGGTTAGAACTTTCAATGCTTATCAGGGAAATGCAAATCAAAACCACAATAAGATACCTTCTCATACCTGTGGGAATGGCCCACATCAAAAAGATTAAAAAAAAAAAAAAAAGGGCCTCCCCTGGTGGTGCAGGCAGTTGAGTGCAGCACTATGAAGATGTCCGTAGCCTCTGTAGTGCCAGTTCGATCCCCGCCAGCTGGCGAGGGTCCCACATGGAGCGACAGACCTCTTCTGTCTTGCCCACTGCTCCCCTCAGCAGAGTATTTTGTCAGTCTGCCTGTTCTGTTCCCCGCTTTGTCTCTGGTGATCCTCTCACCCTCCCGCGCATCTGGCCTGTGCCCCAGTTCTTGTAGGCATAAATAAATAAATCTTTAAAAAAAAAGATTAAAAAAAAAAGTGTTGGCAAAGGTATGGAAAGAAAGGAACCATCCTATACTGCCTATACTGTTGGTGAGAATGTAGAATGGTCTAGTCCCTATGGAAAACAGTGTAGAGTTTTCTTAAAATATTAAAAATAGATCTACCATATGGCCCAGTAATTTCATCCCCAGGTTTCTCCCTGAAGAATGAAAAAATATTCTAAACCATTTGAAAGTATATTTGCACTCCTATGTTCATTGAAGCACTATTTACAATAGGCAAGTTATGGAAACAACCTAACTACTCAAGGAAAACTGAGTGGAATAAGAAGATGTGATGCATACACAATGGAATACTACTCAGTTATAAAAAAGATGAACTCTTGCCATTTGAAATTTTTTTTTAGGTTTAATTACAAATATCTTGGATTTTTGTTTGCTTTCTTTGCATTCTGATTTTCCCACTCTTTTAAGATATTCTGTTGAAAATCAAAGAGAAACCCCACTGACTTGGAGATCATTTTTGCACACAGCACTAATGATAAGGGACTGATCACAAAAATCTACAAAGAGCTGATGCAACTCAACAAAAACAAAGAAAATAATCCAGTCAAAAAATGGGCAGAAGAGCTAAAAATGGGCAGAAGAAACTTCTCTGAAGAGGAAATGCAAATGGCCAACAGGCATATGAAAAAATGTTCAACATCACTTGTAATCAGGGAAATGCAAATCAAAACTACTTTGAGATACCATCTCACACCAGCAAGATTGGCACATATTAAAAAAAACTAGCAACAACAAATGTTGGCGAGGTTGTGGAAAAAAAAAGAACTCTCCTGCACTGTTGGTGGGAGTGCAAACTGGTCCAACCACTATGGAGAGCTGTGTGGAGATTTCTTGACCTACTAAAGATAGAGCTTCCATAGGATCCAGCAATTCTACTCCTAGGTATTTACCCAAATGACACAGAAACAGTAATTCTAAAGGGCACCTGCATGCCTATGTTTATAGCAGCACTGTTTACATAGCTAAGCTTTGGAAACAACCCAAATGCCCAAAAATAGATGACTGGATCAAGAAGATGTGGTCCATATACACCATGGAATATTACTCAGCATTCAAAAAAGATAAACACATGCAATTTGCAGCAACATGGATGGAGTTGGAAGGGAACATGCTCAGCAAAATAAGCCAGAAAGAAAAAGAAAAATACCGGATGGTCTCACTCATAGCAGGAATCTAGAAAACTTAAATAAGGGACCAGGAAAATGAATAACTATAAGAAAGTGAAAATCAAAATCAACAAACAACTATGAACCAGAGACACACTATGGGGGGTGGGGGGCGAGGAAAGGAGGGCTTGGGGTCAAAATAAGGGGGTTGTAATTGTATGGGAAATATAAAATAAAATTTAAAGAAAAAAAGAAAAAAAAAAGATATTCTGTTGATTGTAATACTAATTATAGCAATAATTACTTTTCTTACCCAGTGAGTTTTTTTTTAGTCTTCACATGTTTGTAATATTTTTCTTTGCTATTCTCATTTATGATCTATAAATTCCCACGAATAACATCTTTGTGGGATAGATATTTTACAGAGTAGGCAAAATAGAACAACAATCTGGAAAGGGACCTGTATTCTACAGGAGAACAGAGGTTGTCCAGTTTTGATGATAGACATAAAATAATATCATGTATTCAAGGACCTATAAAAGTCAACAAAATCTTTCCCAGATGAAAGAAAAGCATAACAAGAACACTAAGAGGAGAAAAGACAATGAGAAGCATTGCATGTCCTGTATTTCCCATCCCCCGACAACCAGGGTGCTTCCCTGAATTAGGTAATTGAAGAGCTCCTCAGTAATTTTTATGTAGGGCTGATTATGCATTTGTTACTCTTTTTTTTTTTTTTTTTTTGTGGGACCCTTGCTGGGAGCCAGGGAACGAACCTGCGCTGCAGAGGCTGCAGGCAGCCTCGCAGCCCAGTGCTCAACTGCTGCGCCAGCAGGGGAGGTCCTGCATTTGTTATTCTTGATGGACCTTCCAAGGAATACCCTCAAATGTATTACCTGCATATTTACACAAACAAATTGACCTGTCACTTCATTTTCCAGATGAGAAATTCTGATTTCTGAAATTCGGAACAATTACAACTCTTGTTAAATCACACAGGTGAATAGAAAATAAACTATTCAGAGCAGCACTCACTCTTTGGAAAGGGAGCATTTAATAAAAAGATAAGTATTGACTTCTGCAAGGTCAGTTAATTCAGTTTCAAACAATGATTAACTTTCCATCGTTTTTGCAGAACAAAGACACCTTTTGATGGGAAATCTCTCATGTCACCCAGTGAGATCAGTAGCTTTCTGAATAGTTGGAAGTTTGGGAAAATACTGCAACCAAAGGAAAGTAGCAATGTGTGATATAACATCAAATATAATGTAAAGGACTGCTTGAAACAACTTGTTTCAAAATATGAGAGGTCTGTGGGACTGTGCTTCTGGCTTGAAGAATTGCTTGAGGAAACTTGTGGTGATGAAACTGTTCTCTGCTCCTTTCATTCTTTCTTCAAGGAAGGCTCAACAAGTTCAAAATTGAGGCAAAGTCATTCTTACCAGAGGTTTCAATCAGGGAGTATGTCACAGGTGCTTGCCTGCAGTCCCTTACTCCCACCATCCTTTATTCAGTCAGTCTTTTATAGATGTCACAGATTCCGAGGAAAGGAAACTGGAAAACACTATCAAAAGGCTTCAAATGTCAATGTACTTGCTATTAAAACTCTAAATCTTACCACGGACAGATGCAGCCTCCGTCTATGGCTCAAAAATGAAAAAAAAGAAATCATTTTCATGTAGACATGCTGTTCCTCTGTCTGTTAGTAACTATATGTCAAACCATCTGGATGGACAAATGACCATTTATTTAACTAGTTAAATGTACCCACAGATCCAAAGTTTAAGCAGTGAGGTCACTTTATAAATGGTTGTGGGGCATAGTTAAATGCTACAATTGTGAAATGTTGGGTGGGAGGGGTCATTACTTGAGAGTTGGGAGGAGGGGGGTCCTGATAGCTGAGCAGAAGTTATATTTTTCCTAATATATACATATCTATCTATCTATCTATCTACCTATCTATCTATCTATCTATCTATCTATCTATCATCTATCTATCTATATATATGTATATCAGGTCATGCTCATGTAGGAAAAATAAATTTTCCTAAAAAATTGAGTTAAACAATTCTGCCATCGGGAAATTTCAGAGAGATACTGAAGAAAATCAGAAGCGAAGAAAAAAGATGTTCTGGGGGAGAGCCTCAGAAAAAACTAATTTCCACAAAAAAGAGGAACTGTGCATTCCGCAGAAAATAGTTTCTTAAATGCCAGCATGATGTGTGTTAAAGAAATCCACTGCTTGATCAAGTAGGGATTGAAAAATTTTGGTGACTGAGGACTAAAGCTCTGACATAGAATTGAAAGCATCCTTCTGATGGAGGTTGAGCTGGACAGAAGAACAGAGGGTGATACTGTACAAGGTGAATTTAAAAAGGGGAAAAATGATTACCTATCAATTAAAATGATTGTTGCTGAATCTCCAGGTAAGGGGCTTAGCAGTTAAAATTCATCCCACTTTATGTATAACTGATAGATAATTACTTTGCTTTTTTGTGTTAATCTCTGTAGGATTCTCATTTTATGACATTACTTGTGTCGTCATTCTTTTTCATTACAAAGTCTCTTCATTTTTCTATCTACAAATGTGTACAGAGAATTTATTATCTATGAGGAAGACAGAACCATGCTAAGTTCAGCAGCAAATAGACTCTAAATCATCATTTTTAAGATTCCTGTGCTCAGAATGGAAAAGAGAATCTGAGAAATGTCCTTGAGGATATGTTTCCTTAAAACATCTTTTTTCTGCCAGAGTGGATAATATATTTATAGTATCAGAAAAATCCCATTATAAAAGGAAGGCAAAGGATTTTCTCTCAATTTTGATATTCAAGAACTTAACTAAATTCAGAAGCATGCACACAGTAAAATCCTTGAGTGATCTCTTAATACATTTATATTTCTAAATAAATGCTTGGCAAAGGATGCTATGTAGTCCTTTTAATAAGATGATTCCAATGCCTGCAAATATTTTCCTTAGTGATGAAGACCCCAAATAGAAGCATAATATTGCCATAAGTATAATGGGGGAAGAACACTGCCTTCTTAACTAGCTCTGTGATTTTAAAAAGAGGAAAAACATTATTCTCTAACATGCAGTTTGTCATTTTCTTTCAACTTTGTGCAGCAATGAAGAGTAGGAGGGCCTCAGAAAGGTAGTTTTGCCTGTACTATGTACATGATTTGTATAGATGATTGTTAAGACAAAATGTTACTTATTAGGGATGGAGGACACATTAAAGACAATTCTTGACGTCTAGAAGTAATTAAGCTGTGGTTAAACAAGTATAACAAATTCACAAGAGAGTAAGCTGAGTAATCATAGTGTTAGAAGATCCTTGTAAATGGATAAAGCAGAATGGAAGCTAAGCTACCTGGAATTAAGTTTGAGATAGTAGGGTAGTGTGGAAGTGAAGAAGAGATAATGAATACGATGAAGTAGACCCATTTTATTAGAGACTTAGATATAACATGGTAAATTCCAGGATCATGGTCTTTTTTTTTTTTTTTGACATCTTTTTCTATATGACTTTCTGCTTATCAGTGGCATTAGGTTTAGTTGTGAAAATGATTGACCACAACTAGATATTTTAGCAATCAGGTCTTCTAGAAGAGAAGTTATTTAACGTCTACAAAGAGCCTCTAATCAAAACATGTAGTAACAGTAATTTACCATGGACTAGCCACTATCATTTCTTCCCAGGACACAGAGAATTGATACATTTCTAAGTGAAAGATTTAGGAAGTAGATGTGTCTGAGTTTACCATGTGATTCCCCTGGAAACATTTAGGTCATCTAGGAACTCCAAATCTAAATTGATGAATTATTTTGGAATGGCAAAAAACATATGGGATCTTTTCTTTAAATCAGACTGCTATAATCCATATCTAATTTTCTTTTCTTTTTCTTCTCAATCAATAGACTTGACTATAAGTAAATCTGAAGTGAAAGTACTCTGCAGAGTGAATCTATGGAATTCCAAATACTTCTATTGGAAAATTTAGTTAAGTTTTATAGGTTGTTGCTGGAAAATTGGCTTGGAATTCAATGTTAAGAATATGAACTACTTATGATTCTGGTTAGAATATTTTTTGCATAAATTTTATCCAGTTGAATGAGATCAATTTCAAGGTACTATGAAACAGAGCATTACTTTGAAAGTCTTGAACATGTATTTTCTTTCCTTCTAAATTTGGCTGTGTCATTTGGAGGTTTACACTTGATATTCTGTAATAGAAAATTGGAAGATCTTCAACCATCTGGTAGTTTTGTGGATAACTTAGCATAAATCCACTTGCGGCAGTTTACTTCAAAACTATTTCCACTAAATACTGATCTTTAAGTATTGGAACTCCATTTTTAAGTACAAATGTGTTGTAATTATATATCTCCAGTTGTCCGTAAGCTTTCCTATAATTAAGATAATTACAGTCAATAAAAAAAGATAATTTGAAATGCTTTATTATGAAACTGTTGTTGCCCACATATGAGGTTAAAAAATGATTAACCAATCAATTCCTAGTTGTTGAAATCAAAGGGAGATCTTGAAGAATACATAGAGATGGACTTTTTTCAGGTTTCACCTAGTTTAAATTTGCTTTCCCAAGGCCTGCCTGGTGGTGCAGGAGTTAAAAACAGCACTGTCAAGCTATCGCCAGCCACTGCAGCATGAGTTCAATTCCCAGCCAGGGAGCTACCCACATGGTGCAGCAGACCTCTCCTGTCTCCCAGCTGCTCCCCTCAGCAATGTATTTCAGTAGATCTGCCTGTTCTGCTCCCCACTTTGTCTCTGGTGAATACTCTCACCCCCCGCACCTCTGGCCTATACCCCAGTTCTTGTATGCATCAATAAATAAACCTTTTAAAAATGTGCTTTCTCTTTGGAAAAGATCTTACAGTTTTTATCATCTCTCCTAACCCCTTGGTAATTCTGAGAGAGTGTGAGCCTGAAGACTGCACCCACAGAGAGCCAGAGAGGCCATCCCATGGGGAGATGGCAAATTCATAGTGATTTGTTAACTCAGATCTATAGTAAGAACATTAAGAAGTTAAAAACAACAAATATTTGCAATATACACTGAGAAATTTGAATATTAGTTTGTTTTCTTTAACTGATGCAGAGGAAAAGTATTCAAAGAAATGATCATTTCATCTTGAATTAATCTAGATGGCTAGCAGAAGGAAGACCAAAACCTAAGGTACTGGCTAAGCAAGATGGAAATAAAATCCATCAAGTGACACTAAAAATGGAAGAATTCCTCTTAGAGCATAAATATGGGTTGGTAGCAGAACCACACTGCATGTTCTTTGCTGTAAAGATAGTTGTATAAAATGTTGGGCAGTTACACTCTTTACTATTAATAAGGAGATGAAAATCTCAGAATTTAAGTATCTCAGAGGGAGGGTCATATAAATAATTTCCTATCTATCATATTCTCTGAAATTTATATATATACATATATAAATTAACGACATCGTGTCATGTCAAAAATGAACCTAATTATACAAAACCCTACATTCCATTGAGTGTTAAGCTAATAATTGTCCAATTTTTCTTTCTTTCTTTTTTCTTATAACTACTACATTCAAGAAATAGCTCCAAATGCTCTTTTCAACAACTTAGTTTTCATGAAAAACATAAAACGAATTCCTGTAAGTAAATATGTTATACTTTAAAATAACACAAGAGGTTCAAATTCTGAACTCATGAAATGACGTTAGTTTATGTTGTGTATTTAGGAATAACTTTTATCTCTCCTGTGACATTTAGTCCAATGACCTAGGTTTGAGTGCCCTGGCTTTTATGACTTATAAGTAAGTTATTTCAAAATAGCCTCCATGATTTGTGAAATGCAATTCTTATATAATCAGTAATTGTTAACTTGAGTTTTTAGTATCCCAAAGAGTACATATTACTTTGTGAATGGTAGCTAAAAGCTAATTCAGTTAAAAAGGAATAGGGTATTGATCTTTTTACTTTTTTTAATAGAGATAACATTGCTTTATGAAATTGGTAGTGATTTGAGCTATAAGATCTCGCCCTTCAGGTGTTTCTACCTTTGGTTCCTGTCTCTGTCATTCTATCTCCTTGTCTACGATGAACCTAAACACTTAATGTGGACAGGTGTTGAGTCCTGGGAAATTCTTACACTCTGATTTTTGTGGTTATTTAAGCATTCGCTCTCCTTCACTCACTTCTCCTGGAATGCAATATACATTTATTCTTAAAGGTCAGATAACTGTTTGGATACAATATGCTGTGACACCAGGTTCTTATCTGGCAGACCTGACTTTCTATCAACTCTCATTGCTACTCCTATTATAATAGCTTTATTCTCAGCATCATTTTCCAACAGCAGTTGTAACAGGCCACAAAGAGTCTTGATTGAAGGACTCGTAATGTAACTTGAACAAAGAGCAAAGAACAACAGCTCTCAAGTAGAAGTAGAACAACATGGTTGCTAATGGCTGGTATTTTTTATATATTTTCTGGAAAAATAAATAAATGTTGGATAATCATCAGGGCAATTCCTTCTATAACTTTTTTTTTAATATTGAAAGTTGCTAATGGAGAAACAAGTAAATTATTTCATAAAATAATTATAGGTTAATTCATAAATGCTTTAATTGTTTTTCTTCCCTGATGATGATGTTTGTAAGCAAGCCACTATAATCACATGTATGCATATATATATACACACACACTATATATTTGTATTAATATATAGTATATATAATTTATGTAAAATAGAATGATATTTATAATTTATATATGCATATAAATTATTTATGTTATGATGGTATATATCAATTATATTTATAGTAATTTGCATGTGCTTTACATATCAAATATTTAGCCATAGCCATATACTGGCATCATCAAAAGAAAATGTTATCATTATGATGATTAATGTTTGTGTTACTATAACTTAGAGAATTATGTGACCAGTTACTTCCATATAGTTATTTCCATGAAGATAAATTATGACTCACTCACATTTGAGTTTTAGTGCTAGCACTCTGTTTTTACCATGTATTTTTCTTCTGCCAGATTCTGTTTTATAATAATGGTACATACATATAACCATCTTTTTTAAACATCAAATAATAAGCATGTGTATTTTTTGTGGTTAAATTTACTAATGAAAGAACATTAAAAATGATGTTCAAAAGGCAGGATGATAATTTAATTGTCAATTAATTTGTTTGGTAATTTCCACTCTGAGGTCCATCATAGAAATGGAAAAGTTTCTCATTATAGAACATAATTGCCTGCATTTTTTAAATGTCAAGTACTGGAAATAATTTATGTCAAGTAACAATGCAGTAAAAAGTACTTAATGACATATATTCTCTATTCTGCTATATATGGTCAAAGGGCATACAGACTAACGGTAAAAAATGTGATATTAATAAGCTGAAGCTTGTATTTTAATATGATCCCGAAGTGCTTGCTACAATCCCTACCACATGAAGAGACTCATGCGAAGTCTTCCTTGAAGAAGATTGTCTAGATTAAGAATAATGAAATGGGGCCTCCCTGGTGGCTCAAGGGGTTAAGCAATCCACAGCCTCTGCAGCACGAGTTTGATCCCCGGCCAGTCAGGAAGCAATCCACATGGCACAGCAGACCTCTCCTGTCCCCGCGCTGCTCCCCTCAGCAGTGGATTTCAGTCAGTCTGCATGTTCTGTTCCCTACTCTATCCAGGTGAATCCCTTCACTCCCCCACATTCCTGTACCCCAGCTCTTGCATGCATAAATAAATAAATCTTTAAAAACAAACAAACAAATAATGAAATGGCATATCATTCACATAAGGATTCCAAGCTAGTAAACACTGATTGTTTTGCTTTCGAAGAGAAATGTTGATCACATAGAAAAATAGCCTCCCATCTACTCAAAAGTCCTAGTCTTAAATTTTAACATTGCAAAGAAAAAACTCATTGTAAAGAAAAATCTGTAGGATACTGGACAGATTTTTTTTTTTTTTAATAAAGAAAGGTACTCATTTATGTCCGATATACTTGTGTCTAGCAATATTACTAATCTCTTTTTTACCATGTAGGTGACAGGTGTAGGGTGGAGGTGGTGAGAAGATTCACCAGAAAGAGTGGGGAGCAGAACAGGTGGATTAATTGAAATACACTGCTAAGGGGAGCAGCGGGCAGATGGGTATCCAACTCAGGCCATAGAAGTGATAGTGCTGAGATTTAACTCCCAGCCACCAGGGAGACCCTCCTTAAAAACTTTTAGCATAAAGTTTATGCTGAAGTTTATCGAGTTCCTCTTCTATAGCTTTGGAGATCATCCTGCTGTTGCATGTAGGTGTATCGTCTCATAGTTTCCCCTTAAGGAACGTGAGATTTTGCTCTTGTGTCACGATCCCAGTGATCTCTGGCTTCAAAAATACCGAAGAGAAAAACTAAAGAGATACACTGGGGACTCCTTTCCCAGTACAAACACAGTACACAGAGAAATTTTGCATTTTAACCTTTGTGTTTTCTGAAAACCAGAACTAAATACAAGAATAACTGTCAAATAACAACATAATAGGGTAGTCAATTACTGGCATTGAATTATCCAATACAATAGCCACTTGATACCTATGGCGTGCAGGCACTGGACTTGGGATCACCATAACAGAAAACGTCTCATTTTAATGGGTAAAAATTTAGGGGCTGAACTGAGATGTTGTAAGTGGTAAAACACGTAGCTAGTTTTAAAAATATAACAAAAAATAAAGTATTTAAATTTTTATTGAGTGCTCTTAAGGTGACACTTTTTGATACATTTGATATTTTTGATATGTTGAAAACAACAAAATTAATTTCACCTGCCTCTTATATTTGTTTTTAATGTAGAAAGTATAAAATCCCATCATCTACATTTCTGTAAATGTATGGTATGCTCATATTTATGTAGTACTCTTAACATTTTTATATCACATGATATTTCTATTGAAGAGCTCTAGTATAAAGATGGATAGAAGAACTAAATCTGATGCCTAAACCAAGACAGGCAGTCCTGGAGACTGCATTTGCATATAAATGGTATGGCAATGTTTAAGGAGATTCAAGTACTCTCTATAAAGCTCCTTTAGAGCTTAAAATCAACTGCAAATAAACACATCAAAAGCAGAGAATTTGGAGGGCAGATAGTCATCAATACCCAAATTGGTGATATATATCAAATCAAAGAAATAAATAAATATGAGGGAGTAGAAGTTTCCTAAACTATTACATGTCAATAGAAATATTGTTATGATAAGAAAAGGAGCAGATGGAAGATTGAATACCTTAAATAATGATAAACAATGGCACAGAAAACATACCCGTCAGTGAGAAAGAGCAACATTTGATAAAATAATGCAAACATAGACATTCCCTAGAAACACCTTGATTTCAAGAAAAACTGACAAACAACAAGAGAAAGAACACAAATATATCTATAAATGTATATATTTATGTATAAATATATTTATAGTATAAGATATAGGCATATTTATGGAAATACAAATATTAATATAATATATGGATATTACAACATGGAAAATGATCTATTTAGTATCAGAATTCTCATTAAATATTAAAAATTAGACTCAAGCAGAGCATCGTATAATATTTTAATGAAAAAAATGTACTCTTTGTCTTATTTAACTAGCCACTTTTCAATATAAAAACCACCAGATTCCTTAAACTGAGAATTAATTTTCTTACATATATGTGAAATATTTAAAACTAATATTTAATAGGTCATTTGGCTATCGATTTTTAAATATTCAAAAGTTTAATCTTTGTTATGTCATAGATCCAGGTGATAAAATAATATTTTAGAAATGTAATAATTAAATGTGACCTAAATTTTTAAATACTTAAAGTTAAAAAAATAAATGACTAGGTAAATCTACAAATTATTCTAATGGATGAATAGACCAATGCATTTATTTTTATAGTTTATCAAGAATTTGTGGTTGAGAGTGGAAGTTAGTTCTAACATGTGTGTGTGTAAATACAGATATGCAACTCAGAGAAAATAGCATGAGATAAGAGAGGGGATCAGAGGTTAGCATTTATGTTTGTTTTGTGAAAGCAACTTTTTACATGGATTCTAAGATAAGGAGAATGCTCTGGAGGGAAGCATTAGTTTTGATGAGAATTTCTCCTACAAAGTGACAGTAATCAACTACTGTGAATGCTAATTGCCTTATGACCCCCAAATAGGCTTCACAAAAGTTTAGTTATTTGCTATATCCATGAGTGAGTGTTTCATAAAAACAGAAGCAAGTGCTGGCAATGAAAATATTCTCAAGCTAAAATGTGTTCCATGCAGTTCATCATTTCCTTTTCATCTGTTCTTTTAATTTTATTGTTGATACATTTATAAGAACTGGTGTGCTTTTGAGATCTAACATGCATGATTGGTCACTAAACTTTGGAGAATTGTTCCGAACTGAGAGTTTTAAAATAACAGTGTAGAAATGTAAACTAATTCCTTCCTGGCAACAAGGGGATATGCTATCTTTTTTTTTTTTTTTAAAGGCTCTTTGTGAAAAACACTTCAAATATTTGATAAAATACAAATACTTACTTTTAAAAATCACTTCTGAGCAAGCAATTATAAAAGGAAATCTTACCGGCTCCAAACAGTGTAAAAGTGTGAATCTAGACAGGAAAACAAACTTCTAGCCAGCAAGGGTCCCATAGGCTTCTGTTATTCATTGATGGCCTGGAAAAGATGTTTTAGAGAACTTCAGGGAGACAGGAGAAAAAGCTTAAAGGCTATGCAAGTCAGGAATTCAGATTAGAAATCTCCCCATAAATTTAGGACCAAGAGAAGGGAAACATCAGTGGAAGCAAGGATAAAGGGGAGAAAGCACACTCTGAAACTATCCAGGAATGAGGACAGCCCCCCACAGTTTGGGTCTGGATCAAGGCAAACAAAGTAAGATCAACGACTTTCCTCTAAGAAATGAGAAACACACGCTGACTATAAAACAATGTTGGAAAAGCACCTAAAATGCAAATGTCGTCAAACAGAGTATTTAGTTTGAAATAGTTCCTGGATGGTAGTAAAGCGAGCACAGGATAAGGCAACAACACCCAAATCTCCCCTTAATCTATATTTTCTATTTTTGTGATTAGTTCATAATGAATCACATCAAATTTAGTGGCTTGCAATAATAACAAACATCTGTTGTATTTACAATCCACAATTTGGGCAGAATTTTTGGGAACAGTGTGTCTATGCTCTTAGACATCTACCTGAAAGATGCAAAGGGTCTCCTCAAAGACTGGGCTGACTTCAGCTGAAGTCATCAGCAGATTCACTCTCTTGTGTCTAATCAATGAAGCAGGCTGTTGGCTAGGATTTCATCTGGGCTGTCAGACAGGATATTGACAGAGCTGCCAGGCATCTGCTTGGGCTACTCACGGTACCTGAACTGCCAAAGGAATTTCCAGAACAACAATGCCGGTGTTTGGCACAGTATGACCTAACCAAGGCAATCTATTGCACAACCCCAGCTTTTCTCGATGGGAAGATTCAGTCTCAAAGATCATCTAAGATGATATACAAGTGGGGCCTCCCTGGTGGCACAGGGGTTAAAGACAGCACTGTGAAGCTATCACCAAGATGATGTAGAAGAGACACTGAACCCGCCACTTTATCAGAGGATATCAATATTTCCTTATAAGCAGGCATTGAAGTAATCCATATTATATAGCCACATTTGGATACATGATCTGTCATATTCTTTCCTCTGAATACCATGACCCAAACTTTTCTTGGATAATAAAGTATATTCATTTTCTCTACTAAGAACAAAGTTTTACCCCATGATAATATCAAGTCAAAAGTGTAGGGACTCATCAACTGTATCAAAAGCAAATATAAGGAGGCTATTCAGGGTTAATTCCTCAGTTAGAAATCCTTAGGGATTATTTCTATTGACCTAAAGATTTATGAGATAAATAAGACATATGTCACTTTTCAAACACCCAACAGATAAAATGTAAAGGAAAAGGAACTACCATTAAACAGTACGGAACATACAATAAACAATTGACTATGGACAAATCAGACTTAAGAAGCATACTTAGGCTTTAGAAGACTAAGAATTCTGGAAATAAAAATTACTAATGAAAATAGATATAATCACTATATTTAAATAAAAACTTATTCAATGTATGATAGAATAATGATTATTAAAAACATCCAGTCACTTTACATGATCCAATATGTAAAAATTTTGGAAGTCATCATTATTATCCTTACAAGAAAAAATAGTTGAATAAATTTAAAAAATCTGTGATTTTTTTTTTTCATTTGTCAGGGAAAAGAGATCTTCAGAAAAACTGTCTCACAGAAATGTGAAAGACATGGAAATACACAGAATAACAGCCAAAATTTATTTTCCGGGTAAGTAGTGGGTGATAGGAACACTTAAATAGTAATTTTCACAAGTTGTTAAAGGCTAATTGTGGACTCGCACAAGCAAGAGAAACTCTTGGGTTCTCAGTCTTGAGGGGGGTCCACAAATGTTGTAAATTTCACCTACAGGAACTATGTTCTTACAATTAAGAGCCAAGAAAGATCTCTTCCTGACTCTGGCGTGGTGAGAGGAAAATCAACCAGTGAGAAATAAAGTTTTCTTCTAACAAGGAAATGAGCAAAAGATTTTATCAGAGCATTATCCCACTAGGGGAAGAGTATTTACTGCTCTATTCACCTGTAGACTAAGGTTATAGAAAGAGGTAAGCTTAGAAAAGCAGTTGTTAAAAAAAATCACATCCCCAAGACATAGGATAAAATTACATAGATTTAATCTATGTAATCTATCTAAAATTACATAGATGTAATCATGAAATTATGGGACATTTTCTCCAACAAATCAGCAGTGTAATAGTCTAATGACAGTGGATTACAACTGAATGAACTTCAAGAGACACTCTGTTGAAGAAGTAGTTCCAGTCAACAGCACAGGAAAAACATGGACTCTGAAGGATTTAAAATTATCTATCATAAAAAGTTAACACAATGGGTCTCCCTGGTGGTGCAAGGGGTTAAGTCTCAGCACTATGAAGTTATTGCCACTGCAGCATGAGTATGATCCCTGGCTACAGAGCTACCCACATGGCACAGCGGACCTCTCCTGTCTTGCCTGCTGCTCCCCTCAGTAGTGTATTTCAGTAGATCTGCCTGTTCTGTTCCACTCTCTGAGTCTGGTGAATCCTCTCACCACACCCCCCCAAATTCTGGGCTGTACCAGAATTGCATAAATAAATGCATAAATAAATATGCACAAATAAATAAAATGAATCTTTAAAGTTAACAAAAATATTAAACCATATCCAAGCCATAGCAGCTTAACATGAACTCTCACACTAAAAGGTTGCTTACCTCCATTTCTGAAACTCAATTTGTCACATCTGACTTTCTGCCAAAAGCTAGCAGACATTTTGAAAGACAAGAAACAACACAATGTGAACAGATCAAGAGCATTAGATTCACACATGACAAAGATTGGGGATATAAAAAATGTGATTAAGGGTACTAATTGGAAAATTAGACAACATGCAAAAAAGGGTAATATAAGCTGAGAGAATCCATGGATATTATGAGAATAATGAAGCAGTATTAAAATAACTAATAAATTAGATGAAGTAAGATAATTCCTTCAAAGATAGGAATTACTAAAACTGACACAAGGAGAAATAATTTCAATAGAAAGAAAATTTCCATCCATTAGGACACTTGTTGACTAATAATCTTCAAAAAAGAAAGGTTTGTAACCATAGGGTTTCACTGGTGGATTTTACCTTGGGAAGTCTGACAGTCTGCTCTAGATGCAGAAGAACATTTCAGAACTAATTTAAGGGTCTGAATTCCCCTAATACAAAACCCAGATATTGCAGTAAAGGAAAACTTTAGACTAATACCTCTTCCCCACATAGATGCAAATTGTTAGTGGATTGAATATGTTAAGAAAATTAACAGACTCAAATCGGAGTCTTTTATGCTGGTGCCCTCCACCAAGACTTAGTACAGAAGTGACCTACAGTTTCAGCCTCCCCCCAAGGTAGAATTTTATACCAATCAATCTAGATTTTTTTTTCTTGTCAGCATTGAAGGTGGCTTTTCCTGAAAGGATCTTTCTTTTGCTTATATCCTTGTTCTATCCTCTTAGTATAAAAACCTTCCATTTTGGGGCCTCCCCGGTGGAGTTGTGGTTGAGTGCTGGGCTGCGAAGCTGCCGGCAGCCTCTGCAACACTGGTTCGAACCCTAGCTGCTGGGCGAGGGTCCCACATGGCGCACAGACCCCCACTGCCGCCCGCTGCTCTCCTTATCAGTGTACTTTGTCAGTCTGCCTGTTCTGCTCCCTGCTCTGGCTCTGGTGAATTCTCTCACCCTCCCGCGCTTCTGACTGTACCCAGTGCTTGTATAAATAAATAAATTAATTTAAAAAAAAACCCTTCCATTTTGCACAATTCCTTGCAGTGTCTCTCTACTTTGTAAATGGGATGCTGCCTTCTTTGTGAGTCATTTACGAAAGCCAATTATATTTCTAACTTTGTTTTTAAGCAAATACAACAATTTGGCCCAAGACTCATATTTGAGAACTTGGATTTGGGGGGATTTCTCTAGTTGATAAGCACAGTTACTGTCCCCAAATTGTTTGTGCAAAAGTTTTACCCTGAACATCTTTTTTACTTCTGCAGTTTTGACAGGTGTGCCATATGTGCTGATGTGATAAATAGCCTGACCGGTCAAGATGTTATATGAGCTGACATTGTAATGATGCTGACTGATGGTAAATGAGATAGAATAATGTAAGTTTTTAATTAAAAAGCTACCACTTGTTTATGGAAACACTGATCAACATACACACAAAAGACAAGGATAGATTAAAACCAGATTGTGCTGAGATATATTATCTAAACCTAAATTAACAGGGTCCTTATAATGTGCCCTGGAAAGTGGTTTGTTTAGGCACCAAATTTGAGGCAGCTGGAGATGCTTATAGATTCCATTCCACAATCCTAAACTCTTTCCAAGATTTATTTGCTGAGAGCTGCTAAGGAGGCTCCCTGTGGGAAGTGGCACCTTCCCTCCCTACAGATGTGTGACTACCAGGAATTCTCTGAACTGTGTTCCACCCACTGTTGGTGCCAGTCATCAAAATTTTGCCAAGAAACTCTTGCCTTCCCTCTTTTGCTGCCTATTGATGCATAATTATATTTTTATAGTGTGATTCCCCCAATAATTCATGTTGCAGTTATATACATGTGGCATAAGTCATAAGTGGATTATTTCTGCTTTGTGGAAGTTCGCACTCCAAAGATCCCGAGTCTGACAAAACAATGTGTTAGCAGAGGTTACATATGTGACGAGTTCTCAATGAATACCTTGGGCAATAGATTTTAATGATCTGCTGTGGGGTTCAGGGGACAATCTCCTACCCTTCTGGGATCTTCTCAGGCTGGATGAGTCATCAAACAGCTTCAGTTGGGTTGGCATCTGAAGCAGACGGAGAAGTCACTTGGTTGTGAATTCTAAAGAATGGGGTAGACCGAGATATTTATCTTGTGTTTAAAAACCTGGGGCATCAAGATGAGAAAGGAGGAGACTTCACATGACAAGGAGGGCTTACTTCATGTTTGCTCTGGGAATAAAAATGAGATTCTCCTGCAGAGAGGACTGATAAATGATGGACTGATAAATGAGGACTGATGTTCACTGACAAATCACACCTGGAGGACACACCCCAACTACATTCTCCTATGTCACCGAAAAGGGGAAGCAGGGATGGCTTCTTCCACTAGGGAAAAGCCAATGACTCAGACAAGGACAAGGTCTAAATCTTTGGACCTTCCCAGTTGTTATCTTAAAATACTCTGCACGCTTTAAGGAATGCTAATAGACTTCCCAAGCTAACCAGGTCTTGACTGAACTCTATTTCCCAATACTAAGGAGACACTTATTAGAAAAAGCCTACAGTGGGTACATTGAGAAAAATCTACCTGACCTTTTTGAGGAAACAAATTACACACTGCACAATCACAAACATTTCTTGTGGCTTTTTGTAGCCAGATGAACCGTGGATCAAGATCTTACCAAATGGAATGTGAATTGATTGGTTCAAGTTCTCCTTGAAGTACAAATGGATCCAGAAGGTCCAACATTTGACTCTAAGACCTAGGGGATATGAGAGATATAAAATGGAAGGTGTTTAGGTTCATGCTTGAGGGAAATCCAAGTACAATAAAGGACTCGTTATGTAGAATTTAATTTGAGCAAAAAAGAATATCTCTATAATAATAAACCACGAGATTTAGATGCTTTACTGTTGATATTTTAATAAATACAGATGTGTCAGTTATAACAAAGTAGAGGAAGGATTTGCATCTTCTAAGACTAATATTGGAAAATAAGAAAATCTTAATTTAAATGAGCTAACTTTCAAGCTTAAAAAGTTCGGTAAGGATCAATTAATAAATACAAATAAAGCAGGGAAATGTTATCACATGAAGCTGTGAGCAGACATTAGGAAATTAAAAATGTGCTTTGGAAAAATGATAAAAACCAAATGTTATTTATTGAAAGGTGATGAAATCGACAAAATTATTTCAAGTTTCTTAAAACAAAAAGGGAAAATACAGAAAAATGTTTAAAGGGGATAAATGCAGTTGAAATAGATATTTAAAAGTTATATGATAATATGAATATATTCCTCACACAGAATACATCCCAAACTCACAGGGAATGGATAAAGTTTGCTATTATTTCTGTGCTTGTTTTAAGATCTTGTCTACTAGGGATTCCATCCTAGCCCTGAGACCAACTGCAAATAGGTACTGAGATTTGACAGTTTACTCCTCCTTTAAAACTTTGCTTTTGATTCCAAAATTTCACCTTCCATATTGCATTAGGGTAGGTTTTTTTCCCCCCTCCCAAATTCTATCTGAAATTGCAACCACTAATGGCTTTCCTAGGAGAGATCCACACTCTGTACTTTTTCAGGTTACCAGGATTTGCTTTCTAAAGGTCATACAGAAAGTGGCTGCCAGGGCCTCTCTGGTGGCGCAAAGGGTTAAGACGCAACACTTTGAAGCTATGGTGATCTCCTGATTTGCCCGCTGCTCCCCTCAGCAGTGTATTTCAGTCAATCTGCCTGTTCTGTTCCCCACTTTGTCTCTGGTGAATTTTCTCACCCCTGCCACCCTACAACTCTGGTCTGTACACCAGTTCTTGTATGCAATATCCTGATTTGATAATACCTTTTGTTGTAGTAATTCAGATCATAGGAGGCCTTTTTTATTCCTTAATGTGTTTTTAAGTTAGGTTTTTAAACTGTTAACATTGGTTTACAACACTGTGTATGATTTAGGGGAGCAGCTTTGCACCTCCTCAGATGATGTCACCACATCCCACCCACCAAAGCACCCATAGCCCTTTATCTTACACCACTGGGCTCTCCCCACTTTGCTCCCACCACCTTCCCTCTCCCCATCTGACAGCCTCAATTCTACAGTCAGATTTCTAGGGCTGGTTTTGGTTTATTTTTGTCTATTCCTTTGTTTTGCTTCTCTATATTCAACATATGAGTGCAATCATCCAGTACTTATCTTCTTGTGTCCCTTTTAAAATTTGAATTGCAAGCTGTCAGCCCCTGTCCTTAGTGGTAGAGACATGTTCTTTTTATTTAAAAATAAGTCTGCTTAGATTGTCGTCCTTATCTTTATGTCTATAATGCTGCCTAACTATGTTAGTTCCCTCACATGACATTTAAAAAAAAAAATCCCTGACTCCAAATATCCTGACATCTTTCTCTCTGGTCTTGCCTTTTACCTTCTTTTTTTTTAAAAAAAAGATCTATTTATTTATGCATACAAGAACTGAGGTACAGGTCAGAGGTGTGGGGGTGAGAGGATTCACCAGAGACAGACTGGAGAGCAGAACAGGCAGACTGACGAAATACACCGCTAAGGGGAGCAGCAGGTGTGACAGGAGAGGTCTGCTGTGCCATGTGGGTCAGCTCCGTGGCCAGGGAATGAATTCATGCTGCAGAGGCAGCGGATAGCTTCATAGTGCTGTGTCTTAAGCCCTTGTGCCACCAGGGAGGTGCTGGCTTTTACCTTCTTGCCATGATCATAAGCACTTACAAAATGAGTCCTTGTTTGTTTCCTTTTCCCTAAAGCCAGGTTCAGTGCTATGGTAAATAATAATGTCATCACATTTATTTTGGGTATTAAAACATTCAGTTCTCTTTAAACAATAAACGTAATCTGGGTAGGGTTTTGGTTTGCCCTGTGTAAGAAACCACTGGCAAAATGCAGTGAGTAAACCCTATGCTTGTTGCATCCACTATATACAACAGTCAAGCTGTGGAAACAACCCAAGTGCCCCCAAAACAGACAAATAGATCAGGAAGATGTGGTACATATATGCAAAGGAATGTCACTGAGCTAAAACAAAACAAAACAAAACAAAAAACAGATAAACTCTTGCCATTTGCAACAACATGGATGGAACTAGAGATTATGCTAAGCAAAAAAAGTCAGAAAGAAATTCCAGATGGTGACCCCTATTATGTGGAATAGAGAGAATATCAGATAAAGTCAAACTAGAAATCTGAGTGTAGAATTGAGATTAACAGGGCGGGGGGTAGGGAGGAAAGGAGAATGGGGAAGGGGCACTTGGACTATGGTGGTAGACTGTGGGTGTCTTGGTGATGGGTGAGACATGTTAATAACACCTGAAGGGAGTGATTTTATACCTCTAAACGTATACAATGCTGTAAACAAATGTTACTGCAATAAAGAAAATAAAATAAACATGTCAGGAAGTGACACTCAGAAAACTCTACATTGTCACCAACACTGTGTTTTTTTCTGTCACATTTTTTGTCACTTATTGGGGTCAAGACTGATTGAAAACTGGCAAGAACAAGCCAAATGCCAGAAAAATGAAAAGCTTCTGATGAAAAATTTAGAGGGATTAAAAAAGTTCCTAGATGTCAAATTCGTTTTTTGAGGTAAACTAAGATCTAGATGAGATAAAGAGAAAGGTGTGGAATTCTGTTATTTTATTTAATTAGCAATTTCTTCTTTTCCAGTGAACACAAAGTTTTGGCTGTCATTTAACACCAGGGCTGGTGCATGGAACTTAGAGGACAGTGGAGATTTCTTCAAAATATGCTCCTTTCCAATAAGTTCCACCGAACATTCTTGTTACTGTGTACTGCTAAAATGTATTGCTATGAACTTATTCAAAAGAAAGCCATGTTTTATGAAAATAAATTTTCCTTTTCTTATATGTGGAATATGCAGCTTGTTATCAGCCAGGTGAAGACTAGAGTCTAAATAAATCATTTTCATTTTGTCCAATGCTTCCTTAAATAGGACATTCTTCTTTAATTGGAATTGGAGAATAGACTCTAGTGTCTTTTGGTGCAGATATAGATAGATATAACTACTGATAGATAGCATTCTATCACAATGAATAATGCATGAATAAAAACTAACAACCATGTGCCTCAGTGCTGTGGATAAAATGGTGGGAAAAATAGAATTTGAAGGAGATGCCAGGCTGTTTTCCAGATTCTGCATGATGCCTATTCTATTTAAGAATTTCCAACCGCTAGATGATATTTGAGGGTTTATTACATTTGGTCTTTAATACAGAGTGTATAATAATATGGTATCATATATGATGGAGTCCCTCTATCTCTTCAAAGAGCTCTCAGATGTCTAGAAGTATGTTTCCTTAATTAACCAAGAAACAACTTCATACTATGTTAATGAGCTTGTCTCTCTTGAATTTTAAGGGATAGTATAATATTGGAATTTTGCACTAAATTTTTTTATTGTTTCCCCCCCAAAATCACAAGGATTTTAAATTTTCATGACTTCCAAAATAATTATGTCAACAAGAGAAAAAGAGAGAGAAGCAAAAAAAAAAAAAGTAAGTATAATCAGTAACACAATTCTAATGTGTTTTCAAATGTATTTCTTTCTACTAAAGGTATTGAGAAATACAATACACAGTGAAACAGAGATTATAATTTCTTTTGTCATCTACATTGTGAAAAAAATAATTAAATGAATTAATATTGGAATGCCTCTTTCTCTTTACCTGCTTGAATGGATAATAGAGCCCTGTTCTTAGTCTGGGTAGAAACTTTGCAAAACTTACATAACTGTCATACATAACCAAAGATACAATTTTGTGCAGTTAGAGATAGGGGAATTTAAGGAAACAAAAAAAGAAACCAATAATAATAATTCTGTCAATTTATAAAAATTTTACTCATTTTTTGTTTCACACTCCAAATCAAATCTGGTATTTGTAACAACTCTGAGATAAACATGAAGACATTATTTCTACTTGAAGTTGAAAGAGATTTTAAATAATGCTTTAATTAACATTTACATTTATACAAATAATAGTAGTTACAGATTCCCACCTATGTGTCCTGAATCCAAACTCCTAAACCTAAGTGATCCAGGTATAGGTAATTTCTCTAAATACTTTTCAGTATCATCTTTTAATTCAAAATATTGATTAGAAATTTGAGTTCTGACCTGGATTTTCAAGATTATTTGTGCCAATAAAGCATTTCACTTTGTTGTATCACTCATTCTCTTCAACTCAAACTGAGACAGCTAAGGATGAATGGATGGCAGGGGTGCAGGGGAGATGCTGAAAAAATTAAAAAATGACAAATATTGGCAGATGGACTAGATGTTCTCCCATGTTTCAGAAATCATATTCTCAGGAGAATTTAATGACTCCAAATGAAACAAAGTTCATGTATGCACCTTAATCTAAAGTAGGAGATATGATTAAAAGGAAATTTTAATGTGGTATTTAATTGATTTATATACTAATTGTCATTATTATCATTGGATGAGTTTTGGAAATTATGAAACTGAAATTGGGAGACATTGTTCACAAAGATTGCAAAGAATAAACTTTGCATAGGTGATAAAATTTGAGGTATATTTAGTGCTAGTTCTATGTTTTCTTTTAAGCAAAGGAAAGAATATCCATAAAATTATACTTATTTTTTGAAAATGATAATTATACCCTAAACTTTTAAAATATGATATTGAAATATTTTGCAAAAGCAGGGATTTAAATATTATTTATAATTTCAATGTCTGATGAGAGTGTATCATAACCATTTGAAGTATTTGAAATAAATTTCATATGAACAAAAATGACTTTTTTTCCTCTATTTTTGAGGGGATGGAAGACAGGACCACTTCTAGGAGATACACGGTGGTTTAAGAACTGAAAAACCAAATCACCTGAATGAAAGCTCAATCTCACAGGAAAGTGACTATCACAGAGTATTTTTCTGAATGCAATTTTCTTTTATTACTTTTTGGTGAGGAAGAGCATGATTAGTGAGAGAGAGAGAGAGAAAATGCTTTGATAACCAAAACCTTGAAACAACATGATAACTACTTTCTATTTCTGAAAAACATTTTCTTGAATTTTTTCTGAAAAGTACATGAAATATAAAAATTGCTCAAACATAGCTTTTCAAGGACTGTAAAAAGGCAAATAAATGTGAAGTAAGAAAAAGTGAGAAACAGAAGATATAAAATAGGGATTCCAGGCAAGTCTAACTATAATATTAACAAATCATTGAATCATCATGTATGATAGTGACGTTTTGCAAATAAATCCAAATGTAACTATGTATACAATGAAACACTAGACTATGTGACATGTTATGTGTTAAGGATTAAAAATGTGTTAAAAATAACTAATGTACAATAGTTTTCATAAGGCATTGATTGAGTCTTTGGTATTTGGATATTATTTCTTGGCAGCAATCATATTTTTATACCTAAACAATGATTATAGAGGATAGAAACATTTATCCCATTAGCAATTAATTTATTTGAACAAATATAATTTTAGAAGTGCCTCTCTTGTCCTTATTTTAATTTATTTTATAAGATTACTAAGTTAATAAAATTAAATGACACAACAATGCATTTTCTGTGACATTTTTTGCTTTCTCAAGATATGTTCCTAAAATAAGTATCTTTTGCAAATAATTAAAATAATCTAGTATTTCTTTTTCAGGTATATATAACTATAATATTTCTTTAATATATGATTAGTGGGGAAAATTAAATTCAATAACACTGGTTTCAGTATCAGTTACATTCATTCATCTCATATCAAAATCCAATTTCTCTTAACAACTTATATTGTTGTGATTTCCCTATGTAAGTCTTCTACACTGTATAGAATAATCACCATTTGTTAACTGCTTCCTCTGCATGTGTCTCATTCCCTCTGTCCTAGAAAGCACCTCAAATGTTGACCTCCTCTTACTGGGATCCTAGTTTTGTCTGAGTCTATGTTGAATGTTTACCTCTTGTTGCTTCTTACTTTCGTCTATCACTACCTGTGGCTCTTCACTCTCAAATGGAGTATAGTTTCATTGATGATAACCTCGATCACAATACCACCAAGACATTTTATTTAACATGTTCTTAGTGCCTGTCTACACATTTGTTCATGTTTAGATCTTATTTAATTAAAAAATGTTAGATGGTACAAATTACTCTTTGAAAAAAAGCGATCTGAAACAGTACTTTGAAAATGGCAGTAGATGATTTAGAGTAAGACTTCGATGGATGCATTTTGACACAAGAAAAAATTGCCTTGATGAAATTAATAGGGTGACATTAACTATTATGTTCCATTTTCTGACTTCTTAACTGTCTATTGTTGGGCAAGAAGATTAAACCATCTGATGAACTCACTTTATAAATGAACGTGCCTTCTTCACAGGATCAAATTTCGAGAGCCCTTAAATGCCTATTTTTCTCCATTCATTTTTACCTAAGATTTTGATAATGAATCATTACTTTAATAGGTTTGATATCTCTCTACTGTTGAAAGGCAAAAGTCCTTCATTTCTAAGACTCAGCAAAATGGATATGTAATCATTATTACTAGCCTAAGAACATTTTTTGGGGGGTGGGGTGGACATGAATGCTTCAGAGAAGAATATGTCCTGCTTTTTCTCTATTCTCTTCCTTTATTTAAAATTAAAAAAAAAAACAACACCGATCTTAGTGATATAAGTCAAAGAAGAACAGGTTTGACACGTTAAAACGTGCTGCTATTCATATTTTTCATTTTAAAATGTTGTATTTGGAATCTTTGATAAGGGAGTTGGTTTGTACAAGTATTATCTTCAAATGGTGTGAGCTACTTTTTGGCTGTAGTGTTTATGAAATTGCTAGTACTACATCACTAAAAGATTTACCTTCTGTAGATGAGGTAGAAAAAAAGTTGAAGTGATTTTGTTTCCTTCTGACAATATTTAATGTGCCTTTAATCCTAAAGGGTAAAAAATAAAGAATTTGAATTTGAGTCACATATCTCTCAAGAACTGTTCGGAGATTTGTTCTATTCTTGAAATTGAAAGACAAGAAAGTTAATTGAATGTTAACATACCTTGAAGCTAAGTGCAATTTCAGTTTGAAATATGTGCCTCTTCCCTTTTTTCAGAATAATCAACTTTACATTTCTGCTGGGTTGAATAACTGATCAAACACTTAACATTAATAAGCAGATGAAAATATACCCCAATATCATTGGGTCTTTATGGGCCAAAGTACCACTTACCATACCTAGTTTACTGACTCTTTTTAATAGCTGTTGAATGAATGATTCTATTTGCATTGTTTGCTATACCTGTACATTCAGCCAAACCAAAAGAGAGGCAACAAATTAGGTGTATAAGAATAAATAAAACTATGGATGAGTGTATATTCAAGCTTTTTACATTGCTAATAATGGGGAACTAGGTGTTTCTTCCTCCTTCTACCCAGATCTTTGAATGCCTTGTAGTGTGAAAAGTTTCTAAACCAAACAACTTAGTATTTAATAGCTGCACAATGTCCACTAAACCACTGTTTCTAAAATTTTATTACTCTTTAATAATTTTCTCTGCTGTATGTAACCACATCTGTAAATTAGCACCAGTCATTGACAGCACTGAAAATTAGGCTGAGACCGGATGCAAAATTAAGGTCAAAATCTTGTGTTAACATCCATATTCTGGCTACTCAAATTTTATAACATAACATAATTGGATCATATCAATATCCAAGTTACCATTTTGACTATTCTTAAACTCACCAACTATTATTCAAGATTTCAAGATATGTGTGTGTGGGGGGGGGTATGGTCACATAAATTTGATTTCTCTTACAATATTTTCCTTCTTGTGGCAGGTAATAAAGTTACAATTTTATGTAAAGCCTTATCTTAGTGATTATTTCCTCTTCAATGTCCTTTTTAGATCTGTGTTTATACAGATATGTGATTGAAAGAATTTCTGATAGATAGGTCTTGAGTGATTTATGCAAGAGACGTTAATTTCTCAATGTTTGCACAAAGACTATATGTAATTTATAAATTCTCATAAGAAATACCTTAGATAAAAGAATTATCAGAATTACTAATATTTCTTCTAATTTATCAGCCATGTTTTCTACAAGGTCTGTTATAGAAAATTATTTTATTAGAATAGTACATTGATTTCAAATATGTATTTTCTTTAGATTCTATAAACATCAACTACGGAGTTACAAAATGTGCTGAGATACATTATGGTGCCATGGCTGATATACATGGAACCTATATGATTTTAATAGCTGAATAACTGTGGCCAGTGAATGCCCTTGCTGCTGTGCAAGCTCATGGCCTACTAAGCTCTTTTAGAATTTTCTTGGAACACCAATTAACTAGCATTTTTTTTAAAGCAAGGCATCGAGTATTGAATAACTTTAGTCTTTTCGTAGAGCATTTATTTACCATTATTGTTCTCTTGGCCCAAAGTAGCAGCATAAAAAATATGAGACCCAATCCACATTTATAATAATGATATAATTACCTAGTTTCATATAAAAATAATACTTGGAATGCTTTCATTAACAAAATTCTAAAATAAGTTAACATGGAAACATAATATTTCAAGACTATAGAAACTCCATTTGCCTCTGTATTAGATTAAAGGCAGGGGCTCAGAAGCAGTCCATTACCATTGTCAAGTGTAATCAAAATGAGATGGCTCTGGGGTGCTTTTCTTACACAATCGGGGAAATATTTTAGTACTTAAAACCATGCAGAGGACCTTGGCTTTTAGCAAATGGTTAATTGTATACGCACATTGTCATCTTTCAAACCCTCATCTGTAAAGTTACAGGATGAATATTTAAAAAAAAAAGCTGTAGACAGTTTATCTGTAAAGTTATAGGATGAATATTTAAAAAAAAAAAAAAAGCTGTAGACAGTTTATCCAAAATTTAACTCCAAAAGCCTAATGGACTTCCAAAACCTAGACTTTTTCCACAGGAACTTTTCCTCATCCCCTTTGCACAGGAAAGCACAAATCCAGGATCCACAATGGTTTTCCAAAGCTGTACCCTTCTTCCAGGGTGAGTGTCATCCAGCATTAGCACAACCCAGACAATGTGTCTCCAGGGGTAATTCCTGAAAGCCCCTCTTTTGATTTAGCTTTATCCTGGAATGCACACAATTATGATTTTGAAACATGATAAAGCAACATCTGGAAAGTTAAAATGTTGTAAAAAAAACTTAAATTACATTTTATTCCTCAGGCTTAAAACACAGATTCAGAATTATTCAAATTAAACTCTTGTCCCATAATTCAAAACTGTAATATGATAGCACATATTTTTTTGTTTGTTTTGCAGTCGCAAACAGGCAAAAATCAAAATTTTGCACACAGGTAGAATCAAACAGAAAATGTCATGTAACATTTGGGGACACCAGATTATGATAAATTTAAAGAGCAAAGGAAAAACTTCCCCTTGACATAATTTTTATTTCGTGGCTTTCAAAATTCCAATGGATCTGACATACATAAATGTAGACATTTTTGGAGAATCATTATGCTATGAATTATTTCAAGACCAATTGAAACAACAACAAAATATCTTAAGATTTTGAGGAAAACCCCCAAGAACTTACAAGAAAATTAGCCTATTTGGGAAAATATCAAAAATAACTAAACTTGCATATTATGTTTCATCAGCGATTATTTCACTATTGAAGGTTTTAAGAAGTTCTCCCATAATAAATGTGATATTTTATTCAAAATGTAGGTAACTATATTTTTATAAGCTGATAGAAGTAGAAAATTAGCATCTGCCACACTTTATATAGCAGAAAACTTTGTAGTAGGCAAAGCATTTGTACAGATGCTTATGGACCCACACACAACCTTGGGATGGAGTTAGGGAATGCTTTGCTGTCTCCATTTTGCAATTTGAGACCCTGAAAGTCAGGGGTTGGGGGCAACATGTCATGAACAGAAAATGTGAATTGCCTATTTTTTTTTTTAATCCTTGTCCTATACACTTTCTTGAAGATTCCAAATATATCTGAACAAATAAGTCAGTGAGAGGAGGGATGTGTGAGCTTGTGTACAGAAGAAAGGTGAACCTATCCTAAATGTAGGAAGTTTCAGCAAAGAGCAGGCTAATCTTTTCAGACTACATTGTTCTCTGACGCGATGCATATTTTTAATGAATGAGCAGGTTACAAATAATCATATGAGATTGGAGTATCAACATTTCGACAGCTCATTTTTGGCGTCAGAATGATCGCCACTGCTTATTGAAATGTACTAAAATGAATAGAAAAAAAGAAGAGAATTCCTTGATGTTGGTACAGGATGAAGTTTGTAGCTATTTTTTGAAATAATCTTTCCTTGCTACATTAGAGTATCTGAGTATATCTTAAACAATCCATTCTATGCATCTTTTTAAAAGGGGGTTGTCCTCTTAAAGTGGGGCAGGTGGGACAGAGACAGTGGTCTCTACTTTAGAACTGTGCACACATGTGCACACTAGTTGCATACGTTATAGTGCAAGCAGCAAATCCCCATGTTCCATCCATTCTGTATGGAGAAAAGAATTGGGGAGGGCAGAGAATAATGACACAAGGCTGGGTTGGAGTGGCCTAGTCTATTGGAAATACCTCATGTAGTTGAAACACAAAACAAAGCTAATGAGATCTGTCACAATAACTGAGTGTGGGTCTCTAGAGTTCACCCTGAAGTGAAAAAGAGGTCGTGATGTCCTTCGTAAGTTGCTTTGTGCTGTGTCCACCCCTAGAAATCAGAGTCATGAGTTCCTTCGAACCATTTTGTTTACTGTTGCTTTTGGAAAAGAAATCACAAAAATATCGAAACAAGTATCATTGGTTGGCTGAATTCAGATATTCTTCATTAAATAGTACCACAGACTTTATTGAGCAATTGAAAATATACACAAGGAACAACAGCTTCTTTTTCTGTATTTTTTTAAAATTTGACTTTCTTCCAAATAACCCAGTTTTGATCATGAAAAGGGCACTTGTTTCTACAGTAGCCGTGTACAGCTCGCTCAGGTCCAAGCCCTGTTCCTGCGTTTCTTGCTTGCCATGGCTGAGGTGATCGCTCGGCTTGCTCAGGAAGCAAATTCTAGAACGTGGCAAGAACTGACCTGCTAAGTTGTTCTTTCAGAATCTATTTCTCCATAGAGTTCGGCTAACTTTTTGAACTCGGGTCCCCAGTCCCCCAGGTACTGATAGTCCTGGTCTGATTGTGTGGTGGCTGAGTCCAGTGAGCTGATGGACCCAGCTTCTGATCTCTGGCCCTCGTAGGCATAAGTCTGGAGAGAGTCATAAGGGGGGACGCTGGGGTCTAGGTCGGCTTCTGCCAGTCTCTGCTTAATAAATTCCTGAACATCTATGCTTTCCAAGGTGGACAACGTCTGATGTCTGGGGGTGAGCTTCACCTCGGGTCTGATGTCTCTCCTGTACTTGAGCTCCTCAGCTGCAGAAGGGTTCCTCAAGGCCGTGATGTCAAAGGCCTCGGTGTCTTGCTCCCCACCCCCCTCGTCGTCATAGGTGACCACATTCTCTCTCACATCCTCCTCGGAAATGATCAGGGGTTCTTTCTTGCTGCGTCTCAAGGTGATAAAAAGGACTACGATTGCTGAGAGAAATGGAAAGAGAGTGACAAGTTAGCACCAAGAAAGAGGGCAAGTGTTGGAGACATTACAGCAGCAATTTCCAGTTGTTAATGCGGCCCTTTGAGGCTGGCTCTGTGACAGCATCCAGAGTTCTGAACCGCAAGGTTTTTCAGTATCTCAAGGAATGTAAAAATTCATTATCCCTACAAAACATAAGGAATCGCTGATCTCTAGCAAACCAGAATGTTCTCTTTGGTGGGGTTTATGCATTCAGCATTTTTTGTTCAAATTGCCTTAAAAGTTTAACAAATGATTGCAAAGCAAAGAAATACCACGTTAGCGATCCTTTGATAAAGAACATTCCTATCACCCTAAAAACTTCCCTTTTATCTCTAAAACCCTTAAAAGTAAGATCTTTCTTTGCTTTTTTATCATTACAGTTTTTCTGATTCTCTTTGTAATTTATCCATTTTGGGCACATACTCCTAAATAATATACACAAGTTTTACCTTATATTAAAAGAAGATATCATAGTATACAAGTGAATATATGAGTGGATGAAAAATAGATTTTCAAGCCAGAAGAGGAGGTGGTGATTGTGAGAAATAGATTTTCAAGCCAGAAGAGGAGGGGGTGATGTGAGAGAGGCATCTACCAAATGTGGAAAGAGCAGGTTGCAGTATGCATGGGGAGGATCTTAGGGCATGCAGAAAGGGCAAGTTGGGAACCTGTAAGAATGAAGAACCACAACAAAAAAATGGCACAGTATCTACAGAGAGGGCAGGGGAATCTTCTGGAAAATTCCAGCATGAAAAGATATTGACAAGGTAATGGGAAAATGTGAGGGGAAATTATGGTCACAGTGGGGAAGTACTGAGTCACTGTGCTTGAAAAGAAGCAATGACACAAAGTTGCAGAGACTTTGCAGATGCTACAACATGTTATTTTGGGCAAATAACATTTGCTGAATGCAAAAAAAAAAGTGCATTTAATTCCTCATTGTTTATTTTAGTATAAATCCAGCCCACAGCTTTCTAATCCAGTGGCCCAACAGCATCCTCAAATAACTGAGCCCATTCTACTCCAAGGTAAAGATTTATCATGCATTATGTTTTCTGCTCATCTTTATGATTCAAGTGAGGAAACTTCTCTAGATTAAAACACTTCTAAAGATTGCCTAGATTATAATAGCAAGACTTTTTATTTTGTCAGTCAATCATGATAGTGGCTGGCAGTTGATGTTAAGGGAATTTATGTGCATGCACAGCCCAGAGAATATGATTAATATTATTATCAAAGTTTGGAGGTAAATTGCCCCCTTCTCCAATATTTGTGACTGTACTATATTTGCCTAATGAAATATAGAAGAGAAATTAGAGTTTATTTTTGTGATAGTTTATACTTGTTCATTCCCCCAGAGTTAAGAAATATTCCTGATATATTCAAGTATTACCAAACATACCTACTATTCAAAATATACATGCTATTAATTAAGTGTGAATTCTGAGGGTTTATATCTGTTTCTTTTCCAGGTACAGATAATTATTTGCCAGTAACCAATGATTTCTTGCTTAGTTACATGCTTATTTATGGGTTATCCTATAATTAATCATAGAATTTGAGGCACCTTTAAGGATAAAAAGGGTTGTCGGTCACAACAACAAAACGTGAATATATGGTTCCTCTAGTTAAAAGCAAATTCATATCAACTGAAAAAATGTGGAAACATGTACAATAAGGTGTGTACCTAATAAATCACTTTTCATTCATTTTTGTTCAGTAGATATTTCCAGAGCAGACGGCACAGAGTTAATACTGTAAAAACCAATTTCTATAGCCTCACCAGGAAATAATTTTTTAATATTTTGTTAAATAAGCTTTAGCATTACCTAATTTTTCTTGAGAATATTTTATTATTAAAACAAAGTAAATGGTCCAAAGAATTTCTAAGACAAAACTTATTTGAGGAGGGAAAAGGGAGATACTAATTGTAGATAAAGATTTGAGTGTAAAATTCTTATTTAAAGCTAGTGGTCAGGGCCTCCCCGGTGGCGCAGCGGTTGAGCGCTGGGCTGCGAAGCTGCCCGCAGCCTCTGCAGCGCCGGTTCGAACCCCAGCTGCTCCCCGGCCACTGGAGGAGGGTCCCGCATGGCGCACAGACCTCTCCTGCCGCCCGCTGCTCCCCTCAGCAGTGTACTTCGGTCCGCGCTTCTGACTGTACCCAGTGCTTGAATAAATAAATAAATAAATAAATAAATCTTAAAAAAAAAATAAAGCCTGTGGTCAAATTTACTATATTCAAATAAATCCTAGGCCCACTCCCACCCAGTTTATCAAATCTTGCATTTTAGAAAATCTACCTCTTCTTACAATGGATCATATAGAAAAATATAATATGTATGAGGCACTGTGTTATGTAAGAAATTAGTGGTGTCAAAATTGTCCTTTGTTCAAAATTATTAATGATTTCTGGTATTTTGAAATTTGGCTATATAAGATTAAAATGTGAATAAAGTATAGTATTTATGAAATGTTTTACATCAAATGAATTTTATTCTTGGTCAATATATTTCTTTTTCATTTTTGAGTTTGGCCAAATGTTAAACATACTGTATACTATCTTTTTATTCAAGAAAATTAAAATGAATTTGAGTTTTAGTAATTTATTTTATTCATAAAGGAATTCAAATTTGTGGAGGTTTTTTTGAATTTGTTTTCTCATATCATGTCTTTATATTATCATCCCAGAGCTTACACGAAGAAAGGGAGTTCTCTGTTTTCATCACTTAAACTTTCACATAACTTGCGTTTGAATTCATTAGGTACTGATTCTTAAAATGCTTTTGTTAACAGAGTTTTTCAGTCTTAATTTCACTTGCTTCCTGTTTGACACTAAATTTGATTGAAATAAGGTGCCTCAAGTCAGGGAGATTAATTAAAGAGCTTCTGTGGCCCTATTGGTCTTACCCCACCACACACTCCTTGATGAAGCTTGTTCATTCAAAGGAAGGCAACCTGGCAAAAGTCATTTGCAATCAATTGCTTTTGTGACAAAGAGGTTGGCTGCTATCTCCTCACACTAAATTCACCTAATCCCCATGTATCAGGAAATTTACACACAAGAGCAGGAGCCAAGCAGGTCTAGACACACCTAGGCTGCCCGTTTATACTTGATGTGTGGACTGAAATGGTAGCTCACAGAGGTCTGATTCAGAGTTGGTGTGTGATTTCCTTTTTTTAAAGAAATTGTAATTATTTTGGTGTAGAAGAACTGATGTATAGGCCAGAGTTGCAGGGTCGTGAGGATTCACCAGAGACAGAGTGGGGAACAGAACAGGTAGATTTACTGAAATTCCCTGCTAAGGGGAGCAACAGGTGAGACAGGAGAGGTCTGCTGCACCATGTGGTCAGCTCCCTGGCCGGGATTCAAACTCAGGCCATAGTGGTAGTAGTGCTGAGACTTAACCCCTGGTGACCAGGGAGCCTCCTGCTATGTGATTTCTTGTGTCAACTGTAATTAAGATTTACTCTATCAACTATTCTGGTCTCTCTGACAAGTGATGGGATGAGGTTGGGAAATAAATGTCATATCCCTGGGAGGAAAAGACAACTCCCCTCCCCTAGTACTAATCTCTGATGGCATCATGAAGACCCATACAAAATTTCCCATATAATGGATCTGAAAAAAGTTAATCCTGACAGAATGTGATCCAACTCACAATGTGTACATCCATCATTTAATGTTATACCTTTTGCATTTAAAAAATAGTGATTTCAGATCATTAATAGATGGAGTCTGACTCTATGATAAAATACTGAATCATATCTAACTTATAATAAAGCATTAACAAGCACCACAACATTTTGCAGATGACTCTAATGTCCTACTAATTGAAACATTATTTTCACAGGTTCCAAAATAGTAACAAGAGACCAAATAGGCCAACTAACATCACACAGTTAATTAGCAGCAAAACTCGGACTGGGTTTACACGAACACTGCTATTTTCATTAAAAAATAGCTAATAGTTAAAACATTTTTGAACATTAAAATATCAACTTCATAAAAATCAAAATCAACAACCAACTATAAATCAGGGACACTCTACGGGGGCGGGGGGGTGGAAGGACAGTGAGAGGAAGGACTAGGGTCAAAATAAGGGAGGTGTGCAATTGTATGGGGAATATAACCAAAATGAAAATCCATACATTGTGCAAAAATGAGAAATGATGTAAGAATTATATAAAATAAAATATTAAAAAATATATCTACTTCACAATTTGTTAGCTGCTAAGGTTGTACATTATTTCAGAATTATAACAAGTTCTAAATGAAGTTTTGCTATTGATATTTTTCCTTGAAAATTAGAAGCTCACATGTTAGCCAATGTTATTTTAAAATACAAGTTAGTACAATGTGAGACTGTGACTAGATATTTATAATAATAATGAAAATTTTAGAGTACTATGAAAAATATAAACTACATTATAAATTTATAAATAGTGATTATTAAAAACCAAATGCAAGAATATTTTCTACAATTTTTGGATAAACTGCAAAAACGCATTCAGTTTCAACAAATATTGGAGGAAGAAACATCAAATTCCATTTATGTTTCACTAGTATTAAAAGATAGCATAAAATTTAGATGTGTTCTCTGATTTATCCCTTCGAGGAAATATTTTCAGAAGTCAAGTAAAAGGAAGTATTGTTTCATAAAACAATAAAATATGATTTCACATAATACATCTTCAAAAAAAGTACTGGTATAGTACCATCTTTCAATGGCATTTTAAGGTTTTATTTTAGTGTCTAAAAATCATTTTATTGTGAAGAATGAAAAAGAAGTGAAAGGCAGTCCAGGAAAAGGACTTATATTGGTTACGAAAGTGAAGAGCCTTAGACTGATGTTTGTTGCTGTTGGTTTATTTTCCAGTTTTGGTTTGTTAGTAAGATTTTCTTTTGTTTTAATTTTTCAGGACAAGACAATACTATATTTATATCTAAAGAAAATAGCATTTGTCACCCATCAATATGTAAACAAATACAATGCAGAAAGCCCATTCCCAGCTCCGCATGCTCTCCATCCTGCATTTCTTGTGAACCAGCATCACGCAGTGACACACCCTTGGTCGGTGTGCTAACCTCACGCTGCATTTTGACAAGTGCAATGCTTACTTTCTGCTCATTTATTTCACCTCTGAGCAGCACTGTTGAGTGCTCTGTGCCCTTTGATGTATTTTTTCCTTGATGTTTGTGATACTCAGTGCTCATTTTCTTGCTTCTCTGATTTCTTCTCTCTCCTTTGCCATCTCATCCTTTCAGACTTAACACATTGGATTTATCACAGTTGAGATCTAGTCCACTATGTCCCTGATTATATTCTTTTTTGTTGTAGTGACTTTAGCAGACTGGTGCACCCCAGCTCAGCAAAGATCGGGGTTCCCGCTGGGCAACAGATGAAAGGTCTTCTTTGATGCTGTCGTAACTCAACCACATATCTAAAATATCCAAGATCACTCTTTAATATTTTTTTTGCTATTTTTTTCTTGCCCCTGAAAGCTTTTTTTTTTTTTAAAGAAAAAAGATATTATGTCAAAAACATTACCTATTTATTTGCTCAATGGCATGAAATTATCATCATCACAGTTTTCAAAGGGCACTTCAGGCACTTTCACAAACCATTTAGTTAAGATGTTAGCAATTGTTTTAATCCTGGGATCTGCATGATCCTTTGATTTCACCTAAAACATCGTGATAGTCATCCACTTCAGCTCTAATACATCCTGAGCAAGAAAACTGCCTTGTTTTCCTAATGGCTTGACCTAATGCTTTTGCCATCACTGTCTGTTCTCCACTTCATCAGTTATCTTTTGTTAAAATGTAAATTTTATGATGAAACCTCCCAGCTGTAAATTTTTCTTTACACTTCTAGAACCAAGTCTACCATCTCCATGTCCAATGAAGCTGATTATCTCATCGTGCTGAAACATCCATTGTGATCTTCAGTCTCATTCTGTTTTGTTTACCACTCCTCTGAACAGATAATTAGTCTTCTACCCCAGAACAAAACAAGGAACATTTCTTGCAATAATATATCTTATAATAATATATAGTTACTTTTTTATTTCTTTTCATGTGTTCACAGTACCAAGAAAAGAACAAAAGATAAGGTTGCTAAGAGAAAGGCAGAAGGGAATAAATACACCGGAAAAATAAATATATAACACATTGAACCATGGTGCAGAAATATTCTTTACATTTTTCTTATTGTATAAAAATCTGGATTTGCTATCTTATTTAAGTAATGATTCTAAAGCTCTTACAGTAATATCAGCTTCAAATGCAGTTGTGATGACATTAATACATTGACAAGAATGTAACATTAGAGAAAGTATTTTTATAAAAATGAGATGGATTACAGATCTCAAAAAATCATATTTTAATTTAAAATTTAATATCTCTCAAGCCAAAATTATTTAGGCTTCATACATTAAAATTCAATTAACACTGATGATTGACTAATGCTTTAGACTAACAGAAATTTCTACAAGAAATCTATCTTTATTTGGTATTCAGATTTTTTTTTTAAATGATGCCCGCTTATGTTCTTTCCAATAAATTGTACAAACCATTTAATATGGGGTTGAGAATATTCAGCATCAAATTCTCTCTAAAACAGAACCTTTCAGAAAGAGTTCATTCCTATTCTATCCTATATTCTGATGTCGCAACTCTTTCATCACATTGGAATCAAAATACTTCTAGATTAACTAAGTTGTTGGGAAAAGTCAATTAAAGGAAATCTGTGCATCCAGGTTTTGTTACCCACATCATGGATAAATATTGTCAGCTTCTTCCTCTCTCTTACCCTTCCCACCTCCCATATCTAACACGCTCTATTGACCATATCCATGGCAGGTGCATTCAGAACTGTCTTGTTACAACAGACTTCCTGAGATGACTTACCTAGGAGAATGACAACACACAGAAGAATAGCGATTAAGGCTCCTGTACTCAAACCAGCGGAGGACAGGAAGGCTTCTGCATGGCAAGTCCGCACACGCCCGTCTCTCTCGCATGCACAAACCCTGATGGTGAGGGTGCTGCTGCTGCTGAGAGAGGGGATTCCACCATCAGAGATCATAATGGGGAGATAATACACATCCTGAATAGTTCGACTAAATCTCCTCCGCCTTGTCAGAATGCTGGCTGTGTTATCTATGACAGACATAAGCAAAACAAAATGTACTTAGTAAAGCCGCCATTAAAGATTCACATTTCCTTTAATGGATAAAATGGGTATGTGCGATTGGTTTCTCTTTTCATGAAATGGACAAGGGAACATGAAGGGGCAATTATTAAAGTGTTGCTAATATTGGTTCTCAAGTTGGGAAGAGTGTTTGAAAAATTAATACAGCCCATACTAAAGAGGGGAAATAGTGGCAGACAGAGGTGAGAGGAAGTAATGAATATTTTCGACATGACCATAATAGCCAAAGAATTGAAAAAAAGATAAAGAAAGCTTAAAGCTAGTGGGTTCTAAGCTTTGCAGTGAGCCAGGGGTCCCTACTCCAAAACTGGTGACTTGGAATATGAGAGAACCTTACGTCTGCATTTTCAGCAAACTACTGACATCATGTTAATGTACAAAAATGTCTTAGAACCACTGGTTTAAAGAATATATTTATGGAGTCACCAGACCAACTGATAAAAGTTTTTAGACTTAGCTCTGATTTCAAGCATTCTTGTTCTAGTGGACACATGACGGGTAAGTCAATGACGACTTAAACAGTTAATTCGACTTATCAGTGACACTATCTGGCATTTGTCTTTTTCTTTCTATCTTATTTTGATTGTTACAGTACTTTCCAGCTCTATCCATAGTGCCACACGAATGGCATGAGTTTATCTTTTTGGATCACTGAGTATAAACTGTGTACAAACACCATAGCTAATTGATCTATTCATCTGTTTGGGGACATTTAGTTTGTTTTCATGTTCTGGCAATTTGGTAAATAGTGCTACTACAAACTTGGGAGAGCAAGTTTCCCTTCAAGTTAGTGTTTTTGGTGCTCTTTGGGTAGAAACCTAGGAGTGGCATTGCTGGGTAGTGTGGGTTCATCTTTTGGAGAACCTCCATGCTGTTTCCATAGGGGCTGGACTGCACTGTATTCCCACCAATAGCACAAGATGGTTCCTTTTTCTCCACATCCTCGCCAGCATCTGTTATTTCTGATATGGGCCATTCTCACAAATATAGAAAAAGTAAACAAAGGGACAGATAAACCAAATTTAAAATCTAACCTTGGAATACAGACCACAGAACTGAAGAATCCAGAGGAGTGCAAGGGGGTGAGAGCATAATAGGGAGGTTGCACAATGGACTAAGGTGGTGGACCATGGGTGCTTTGGTGAGGGGGGCACTACAGGAATAACACTAGAAGGGAGGTCCTACACACCCAACATGCAAATAACAATATAAACCCAGGTTAGATCAATAAATATTTAATTCTATTTTTATATGCTTTTTGAATGCTATGTATCTAGTAAGTGACTACATGGTATATGTTGGTCAAGCCACAATATCACATAAAGGAGAGGATGCTACATTCCTTACTTTGAAGGATAATGTCATTTTTACTACCAGTGATAACTCAAAATTAACCTGTGTTCCAGAGCTAAGTTGCCCCAAATGAGAGCTAATAAATGATCGGGATAAAACCGCTGCTCTAAACCCTGTGCAGAATCACAGTGTCACAGTGTGTCTTCAACCATTCAACAACTTTTGTTATTGAGGCCCTCAGGTGCACATAGTATAAGGTTATCTTAGCATCATCACCTCATTCCAGCTTGTCTGTTAGATGAAGGACCCTTCTGGTCTACAATTGAGTGTACTGTTCCGATCCCCTACAAGGGCTCACTTATTGCTAGCTTGAGATTGCTACCTGGCCTAAAGTTACACCCTACTGAACAAGCACAGAATCAATAACTTATTGCTACAAGATATAAAGGTCAAGCCATTTCTACCCAATGTAGCCTAAATAATGAAGTCAAGTTTCGTTCCAGAGTATTCCCTTGGAGTCATCAGTGGAGTCCTTTATAATTGCGTGGCGGGTCTATTTCTCACTGTTTCCAACATTTCTCCCAATGTAGGTTACAGATGGTCACCCAAAGCTCACGTTCCAGTAAACACCCTGCTTTCTAAACTCTAATTCAGGTTATTTCTGAGAATCTCTCCCTGTGATTATACCTATCAGCTAATTGCTTTTCACTAACTAGTTATTGAATCTCTATACAATTACATCTAGGGATTATGTTTCCATTCTTTTTCAGATTCTTTTATTCTGAAAATTGTAATTATGTTACTATACATATTTTTTATGATATAAAATCCTACATCTAGGGCCTCCCTGGTGGTGGCACAGCGGTTGAGGGCTGGGTTGTGAAGCCGTCTGCAGCCTCTGCAGTGTCGGTTCGATCCCCCGCCGCTGGCGAGGGTCCCACATGGCGCAACAGACCTCTCCTGCCATGCCCACTGCTCCCCTCAGCAGTGTCCTTCGGTCCTTCTGCCTGTTCTGCTCCCCGCTCTGGCTCTGGTGAATTCTCTCACCCTCCCATGCTTCTGACTGTACCCAGTGCTTGTATGAATAAATAAAAAAAAAAAATTAAAAAAAATCCTACATCTATATTTTCTTGATTTTATATTACCAAGTTAGCAATAGAATTATAATAAGCTTGTAAATATTCAATGCCATGAAGATAATAAAACACATGAATTAAATACACATTTAATTCATTTAATGTATTTCGGTCCATCTGCCTGTTCTGTTCCCCACTCTGTCTCTGGCGAATCCTCTCACCCTCCTGCGCTCTGGCCTGTGCCCCAGCTCTTGTATATAAAAAATAAATCTTTAAAAAAATAAATATACATGTGAATATATAATGTTTTTATAATTATGTATACATATATAAATATATATCTACATATATGTGATTTGTTGACATTTTGCTACAGTGGGCATGTAAAAAATCTAATAAGGAACTAGAAAAGTTCTTTGTAGAAGTGGGATTTTTTTAAAGTATCAAGAATAGAGAAAGAAAAAGAAGACAAAATATATGACCTGTATTATACAATATCAAAAAACTATTATGCATGGATCCTCACTCAGTGAACCTGGCCTTTGAGGAAGAATATGTATAAGTTATAGGATGTTGCATCACAATTAATATAAACTTGTCTATATATATTCAATTACTCAGTTTAAAAAATGATATGAGCTTAGTAATCATAGGCACAGACATAGTTGAGAAGCTCACCACGGGTTCTCGGAAGAGATACCAGCACTGGTCTCTGTTCTCAATAAACATGAACAGTGCTGTGTGGCGTGAGAGAGTACCCCACAGGGTGACTAGGGCCCTTTTATGACTTTGGCTTAGGGTGCTTTTTCACATTCTCAACCTGGATTCAAGTTTCTATTCAGGAAAGGCAAGAAGAAACAGAATCACAAACAAGAGAAAAGCCGGAAATGCAGTGCATGTTTTTAGTGCATTTTACATTCTGAAACGGCAACTTTCAGACACAGAGACATAAAAGTGTCCTTTCTTTCTTTATGAAAAGATTTGGCTTTGGAAAGCAAAGGAGATTCAGGTAGCAAAGAGCTTCCCACCTAGGAAGGCTCAGCACAACAGAATAAAGCTCCTTACAAAGAATATTATAGACTTGCCTGGAACTGCAAAACATGGACTTGGCGGAAGACTCACTGGAAGCAAATTGAAAGGGATATGATGATACACAGACATATAAACAAACACATATGTAAACACATGCATATATATGTATATGCACACACACATAGAGCATGTGCAAGAGAGCAAAATTTGTGTTCCTTCAGCTGCAAAAGTAGGTGACAAGACTAACAAAATTCTAAAATTGAATACAGCATCTTAAAAAATAAGCCAAGTAGGATAGGAAGTCTTGCATGGCTTGTAAGTGGATAACAAAAATATGAGCTAAATAATGGGCAACCATAGGAGGGTAGAACATCTGTGGATGAGGAATGTTAATTATCAATGTCAAATAAAGGACAATCTCTAATAAAGTGGACTCAAGCGTCATTCTTAACACACTCAATAGTTTGGATGAAGACAGAGCTTATAAAACTCTTGGAAGCCAAGCTATTACAGCTAATATATTGGACTAGGATTTAAGGAGATTTTAAACAGCTATCTATCACAAAGACCTTAAAATACCAGGAAGACATGAAATAAAGATGTGTTTTACATAGTGAGCTTTGAAAAGCACCCTATAACAACCATAATCTTGAAATGTATCAGCAATAAAGCCACAGAGGGGCCAAATGAACTAAAACCATCTTGGAAGATTCAATAAAGATCTGGAATTTCTATACTTCTTTTTATCGAGAAGACTTCACTGGCCTACAGTGTATACACTTGAGTCTACTCCCTTAGTTGGAGGATGACGTGTACCTTGGTGGTTAAATGTGGTATAGTAAGTAACATGCAACTGGAGGGTGTGATCCTGTAATCTAAATCATGTACAGTTGTGTAATCAATGTCACTGCAATTAAAAAAAAAAGTGACACTTTAGCCCAATGAAGTGTATTTAGCAGACCTTGGCAAGGTAGGTTGCCAAGGTAGAAACTATGTCAGGTGAAGAATCAAGCAACAGCATGAGAATCTACACCTCATATATATGGATTTAGGTATCCAAGGGGTCTCAAAAATATCCAGGAAATCTTGGAAAACTCTCTCAGCAGTTAATGCTTTTAATAATAATATTTTTAATAATAACATTAAAATTTTTAAACAATAATATTAAAATTTTAATAATAATATTTTAATAATATTTTAATATTTTTCTGAAGATGATCAATACATCCCAGCAACCAGGTTTTTCAGTGTAATATAGAAATAGTCCTGAATATGTTTTAATACTGTGAAATTGATGACAATGCATTCTTAGTTATGTGTTGAATTTCTTGATCTGAAAAGCATATCAGGAAGCAGGGAGACCTAGGCAGATATATAATGTCTGACTCACATGGACACTAAAAACTACTGTGATGACTGACAGAACTGAAATTTGGAAGCCTTTGAAAATGCAGCAAAATAACAATAACATTCACTTTTGTGGCTCAAGTATTCCATGAATTTTATAACTGATTATTTGAGAGGATCTTTAACAAAAATACTTCTAGTGAAATATTTTGTTGAACAGATAGGTACATTTCCAACCTTTGATATTTCTACAGAGACAAAAGGCAACAGAACATAACAGTATAATGCAAGCTGCATGCTGATTCTACGACTAAAATGTAGATTTTTCAAAATAGTAGTAAGTGTCCTATCATTTCTTTGTTCAATATTTTGAGAGATCTTGAAGGATTCTAATCTCCATGCTACTTTTGTGAGCTAAAATACAGTTTAAGTTAGGAGGTTTTTGTAAAATATTCCCTGGGGCAAAAACAAACCCTATATTAAAGTCCAAATTTACCTTATATCTTACAACATATTCCAACTAAGTGTTCTTCAAAATGCTTAAATTATTAGACACCCATACACTACCAGTCATTCCAATGAATTCCCTGTTTGAGAATGAAGACATAAAGACATACTTTGTCTCAAGAATAGTGTAGCAGATTTTGAAAATAATATTTGTAAATCTATTATAACAGCAGACACATTCAAGATCCTCAGGTGTATATTTCTAATTGGACTAAACATTTTTTTTTCAATCTATCTGAAGAGATAGCTAGGAAATAAAATTTTAGCTTCATCAGAGATAAATATGCATGGCTTTATATTTTTTTTTTCATTTTTTTCCCTGATCTCCAAGTAGCAATAAGAAGCAATGGCAATTTAACTATTATCAGAGTCCAAGCATGAAACTGCTCTTTTACTTTCCTGCAAATCTCCTTTCACATAATAAGTACTTGATAAATAATGATTTGAACTAAACTCAGCAGGAACTTGACTTCTGTTACAGTTTCCCTATTATGTTGACTTGTGTTAAGAAATTAAAACTAAAATGAAGTAATGTATCTTGCAAAGCTTCGACTGCATGATCTTTTCGTGTTCTCCATTGAAATAATTTTTCCAGTGTTATGTGACTCCCACTTCTCATGATCGCCCTAATCTCATGTTCAGACCCTGAATTCAGTCTGTTCATTTAGTTTGTAAACATCCCCCTGCCCTCACTTGTATTTCTGCCAAGCCATGAATGGAAGATCCAATATGTCATTATGCTCTTATTTACACCCCAGAAAGCCATCCCTTTGACCATCTGTCACGTTCTTTCTTGATAATTTTTAAATCCCAGATAAACACAACCATGCATTGTCTAAGGCTTATGCTTTCAGAGTTATAAATATTGCTGGCAAAGTAGTTATAACCATCTTACTTGACTCTACCAAGAATGTAAAGAAACTTAAACTATTGCTCTCAAAGGGTATCATTAATCAAGCTAATAATATACATTCATTATGTGAAGCCACATAGTAGGTAAGTTCCCTTTGACATTTTCTTTTGTCTCCCATTCACAACAGGCAAATATGTTTTCCCCCCAAAAAAGCTACCATGTAATGTCAAATTTTAAAACCACATTTGCAACTGCTCAATTCTTTTGAGCATTACATTAGTAATGATTCTGTATAAAAGACTTAAATTAGCAACTTTAAAAATTGTTAGTATATATAAAGCAAAAAAATGAATCTTGAAGAATATCAGCAAATTTGCTTATGAATAACAAATATGAATTTGCATGAGTGTTAATTTAGGTAGAGAGGTAATGAAGAAGATAAGAGATCCTTTAAAAATAGAAATCCAGTGTTTTATAGTTTTCTTTGTATAGGTCCTTTACCTCTTTTGTTAGATTTATTCCCAAATATTTGATTTTTTTTTGTTTCAATAATAAAAGGGATGGTTTTTTTGATTTCTTCTTCTTCAGATTTATTGTTTGTGTATAGGAAGGCTACTGACTTTTGTGTGTTGATTTTGTATCCTGCCACTTTACTGAACTGATTGATGAGTTGAATTAGTTTTTCTGTGGAGTTTTTGGGGTTTTCTATGTATATTATCATATCATCTGCAAATAGTGATAGTTTGACTTCTTCACTGTTAAAAGAAATAGAAGAAGACACAAAGAAATGGAAAGACATCCCCTGCTCATGGATTGGAAGAATAAACATTATTAAAATGGGCATCCTACCAAAAGCAATATACAGATTCAATGCTATTCCAATCAAAATTTCAATGTCATTCTTCAAAGAAATAGAACAATTATTGATGAAATTCATATGGAATCACAAAAAACCCCAAATTGCCAAAGCTCTCCTGAAAAAGAAAGAAGGGAATGGAGGCATCACACTCCCAGACTTCAAACTATACTACAAAGCCATAATCATCAAAACTGCATGGTATTGGAACAAGAACAGACATACAGACCAATGGAATCAAATAGAAAATCCAGAAATAAACCCACAGATTTATGGTCAACTAATCTTTGACAAAGGAGCAAAGACTATGCATTGGAGCAAAGAAAGTTTGTTCAATAAATGGTGCTAGGAAAACTGGGTTGCTACATGCAAAAGAATGAAGCTTGACCACTACCTCACACCATACACAAAAATCAACTCAAAATGGATTAAAGAACTAGACATAAGACCTGAAACCATAGAATATATAAAAGGGAATATAGGTGAAACACTACGTGATTTGCACATCAAAGACATCTTTACAGATACATCACCCAAAGCAGTGATAGTGAAGGCAAAGAAAAACAGCTGGGACTACATCAAATTAAAGAGCTTCTGCACAGCAAAAGAGACAATAACAAAAACAAAGAGAAACCCCACCAACTGGGAGAACATTTTTGCACACAACACTAATGATAAAGGACTGATCACAAAAATCTGCAAAGAGCTGATGAGACTCAGCAACAACAAAGAAAATAACCCAGTCAAAAAATGGGCAGAAGAGCTAAAAAGAAACTTCTCTGAAGAGGAAATGCAAATGGCCAACAGGCATATGAAAAATGTTCAACATCACTTGTAATCAGGGAAATGCAAATCAAAACTACCATGAGATACCATCTTACACCAGTGAGAATGGCACATATTAAAAAAACTAGCAACAACAAATGTTGGCGAGGTTGTGGAGAAAAAGGAACTCTCCTGCACTGTTGGTGGGAGTGCAAACTGGTCCAACCACTATGGAGAGCTGTGTGGAGATTTCTTGACCTACTAAACATAGAGCTTCCATAGGATCCAGCAATTCCACTCCTAGGTATTTACCCAAAGGACACAGAAACATCCATTCCAAAGAGCACCTGCACACCTATGTTTATAGCAGCACTGTTTACAATAGCTAAGCTTTGGAAACAGCCCAAATGCCCAAAAATAGATGACTGGATCAAGAAGATGTGGTACATATATACCATGGAATATTACTCAGCATTCAAAAAAGATAAACACATGCAATTTGCAGCAAAATGGATGGCACTGGAAGGGATCATGCTCAGTGAAATAAGCCAAAAAGAAAAAGAAAAATACCGGATGGTCTCACTCATAGCAGGACTCTAGAAAACTTAAATAAGGGACCAGGAAAATGAATATCTATGAGAAAGTGAAAATCATAATCAACAAACAACTATGAACCAGAGACACTTTTGGGGGGTGGGGGGTGGGAGGGGAGGGATTGGGGTCAGAATGGGGGGGTTGCAATTGTATGGGGAATATAAAAATAAAATTTATTATAAAAAAATAAAAACCTAATATGCATTCTCAAAAAGACAAAAAAAATAGAAATCCAATCCCAAATATGAAATGATTCATAAACATATCACAATAATTTAATAATTGTAGAAGGAGGGATACAACCAATAATTTACAAAAAAGAAAATGAAAAATAAATGGAATATGTACTTCCTGAGAAAAACTCTACTCATTATTTATCACATACCTTTAACAAATACTATTATTTTTCAAGGTGAATAGATGAGTCAAAGTAGAATAAATTATGACTGGGGTCCCAAAATTAAAAAAAACACTGATGGATACTCTACGGACACATCCTTGAACACATAGCCCTATCTTTTTTTTTTTTTTTTTTTTTTTTTTTTATAGAGGCATGCTTTATTTATTTGTTTGCTGGTTTTGTTTTGTTTGTTTTTTGTTTATACATGCACTGGGTACAGTCAGAAGCGCGGGAGGGCGAGAGAATTCACCAGAGCCAGAGCGGGGAGCAGAGCAGGCAGAAGGACCGAAGCACACTGCTGAGGGGAGCAGCGGGTGGCAGGAGAGGTCTGCGCGCCATGTGGGACCCTCCTCTGGTGGCCGGGGAGCAGCCGGGGATCGAACCGGCGCCGCAGAGGCCGCGCGCAGCTTCGCAACCCAGCGCTCAACCGCTGCGCCACCGGGGAGGCCCACATAGCCCTATCTTAACAATGACTAAGTTACCCCCGTGAAGGCAGAGGGTGCATGGACAACTCCTGTGGCATTGTGTGAATCTGAGCAAGGAGGAAAAAGGCAAAATGACATTTCAACTACCTATACTACATTTTCACAAAAGGAAAGCAAATAAATAAAGTGCCATGATACGGATAAAAAAAGCATATTTTTATTTTATTTCTACCTCATTTCCTTACTCATCCTAAATCCATCCATCCGTCCATCCATTCATCCTCTCTCTCTCTCTCTCTTTCTCTCTTATCTATCCATCCACCCACACATCCATCTATCTTTTCTTAGTGACTATGAGTCAACAATTATTTGATGACACTGTGAGTAGTAGAAGAGGAGAGGGAGGGTCTTGGCTGGTAAACTCATCAGAAAAAAACAAAAACAAAAACAAAACACTAGCATATTTTTTATCTGAAGTAAAAAAACCTTTAAACCAAATCACTACAATTGAAAGTGACATGTTCCCATTTTAAGGACAAGACTACTTATCTTCTAGATTCTCTGCCTTCTTGCTAATCATGCTACATCTCCACCCTTCTCATTTAGGGTACTAGGATGCTAGCAGGTGTGGCTGGAGAAATGTTAGTAAGCCAAGGCTGAAATTTGGCTGGGAGGAGAAAGGGAATCCTCCTGGGAATAAAAGTGTGTCCCAGTTGCATCAGGGAAAGTGGTAATTGACTCAGGAGGGCACATCCACTAGAGGACATTGGAGGCTTTATCTGCAACTGTTTTCTCAGAATGCACTTAATGTGCTGTGTGCTAGGTTGCTTAGGGATGGGAGAAGCCACTAAATGGTCTCTGGAAGTCCTGCGGCTAAAAACAGAATGTTAAATGGTTATGCTCTGTAGAGAAATTCAGCATATTACAACACCAGCTGTGAGATCTCATTTGAAGGACAAAAATAAACTATGGGGATATCAAATACTATAGATCTGACAATGGCAAAGTAATACAAAATAAATGTAAGGTCGTTTGTGTTTTCCCATTACATCAAATTAAGTAACTGCATCTCACTCCCCAGGACTGAGAAATTTGAATGAGAAGTGCTCCAAAGACACCTTTGTAACAATTACATAGATAAATTTGAAAGCCTCCCTATGTTGAGTTCAATGCAATGTAAACTTAAAGTAGATAACCTTTTACATAACCCCAATAGCCTCAAGGTAAAACAGTATTTCTCTATGTTGTTATTTAAGTGTTTTTGCTTAAAAATCTTTTAAAAACTTATACCTGATATGACTTTCATTTTGAGAAGTAGAAAAGGATATTGCAAGGTAATAATAAAAAGCAATAAAACTAAGGAAAAATATCTTCACAATGTTGTAACAAGGTGTAAATAAGAATAGATAGAATCTTTTGTTGACTATGATTAAAAAGGTAATTTTCAGTGCTGTACTTTCATTTTTTCAAAAAGAATATTATTCAAGTCCATTCACTTTGGGAGAATAGAAGTATCTTCGAAAGAAGAAGATATATAACTAAAGAAGAAAACTTGGAGAGAAACAGGAGTGATAGATGTTCTTTTTAGATATTCTTGATAGCAAATTATCAATAAAATTATATGGATTTTGAAATTTAAAAGGCACATTAAATATGATTTTTGAATCCTTCAAACAGAGATACAACTATATATATATATATATATATATTATAAATGATCTCTTTCCCTGCAAAAATCTGTAAGACTTACAAATGCACTTGACAAACAGACTTAAGCCTAGGAATTAGGTTGGCAAATCTCCTTGCATCAAATAAAACCTAGTCTCTCCAGAGGCAGAATAAAGATTAAGAAGCAGAAAAGACTTACCTTGTAGACTAATGATAATTTTGTATTGAGGGATTAGGTTATACCTTTATACTACAAAACGAATGAACAGAGTTATTGTATGTGTAGTTTCCTGGTGTAAGCTTATATTCAAAGACTGATATTATGGCTATAGTTTATTTGCTGTATATATTTGGTTAAGAAGTCAAAATTATACATAGATTCTTGATGCTAAAATTAAAAGTTGACCCATCACATCTTACAGAGAGGGTGGTTATAGGAAAAACTAGACTTTGTCATACTTCTGTTGTTTTAGAGTAATACAATTTTAAGATGCTGTAACTTCAAAATAATTTATTGTTGTCAATAACAAAACTGTGTTAGTGACAATATATTAGTAATGAAACAAATGATATAATTATCAAACATTCATATTTACAATATATACCTTGGTGTATATATTGCAACAGAGAGAAGTTGGGGAGAGAGAGACTTGTGATTTCAAGTGTGCATGGAAATAGTTATTTCAAGATTTTGTTGAGAAAGAGCAAGTGACTGGAGGAAGTGACTAGAAGTAGATGATAGGAACCAGAAGACATAGCAAAATGCCACAATATTGAGGAGCAGAGAAATACTCAAGGACACTGATGCCATCTCACAATTCGGCTTCAGAGTCCAGTCAGCTGGACTCAGTTCAGATATTCACCAATTTTGTCAGCAATATCCAAAGAACTATAGTCGTGAATCAGCCAGACACATGCCTTCTTCTCTCTATCAGGTCTTATCAGGGTGTTGACCTTGGCCATGCCAATGTCAGAGAGCTTCACCTCAGCCTGTTTGAGCTGGTACTTGTTGATCTTCACCTCTACAGTCAACCCAAGTGTGTTAATGTCTTCTATCTTCTTCATGGCTGATTTAGTAGTTAGGGGAACTTGGCAATGACATAGTGGCCAAGCTTGTTTCTTATGGGGGCACTCTTCTGAGGATATTTGGGTTATAATCAGAGCTGCAGTGTTTTGGACCCTTAGAAAGTGGGCAATATCTCTTTTTCTGTGTGGTGGTAGCCACTTTCAGCACTTACTTTCTTGACCTTTACAATTTTTGCTTTGACTTTGACTTTGGAAAGGGCAGATTTCCAAGGCTAAGTTTAATATTTAGCTGCACATTAAAAAAAATGTTTCTTTATTTTTAATTGAAGTATTATTTGGAAACCCTCTTCAGGTATTATCATCAGAGTATACCCACCACCAACTCACCCACAGTCCACCGCGTGTTAACTCAGTAAGGTTTGAAAGAAAGATTGAGTACTTAGGATTCAGGTCTTTTCCTTCCATATTATCCCTTTCAGAAAGTTGCTAAGCTGCTCTTTCACTGCACCCTCTTTGCCCCATACTTTGGTATTAGCTTGTACTTTGAGAACATAGTGTTTTCAGGAAAAAGACTGGTCAGTATAGGGGAGTAACAGGAAAACCAAGTGCCAGAATAAAAAGGGGAAAGTTGGTTGAAATGGTAACTGGCATGAAAAGAGACAACGGTGTCTTTTCCACTCTAACCCTCAGACATTTCAGAAGGGATCTTGGTTCTGCTTTGTGCATAGCACAGGGTTCTGAACCAATTATAATTAAATTTTAAAGAATCAATGTCTGTACCATATCAGTGACTGGGAGCAGCATCTTGATGATAATTGGGTTATTACTGAACAGGGCCTTTCTTCATGGCTTCATGTATACCCCAACTATTTAATGAGACAGTGCCCAAATAGCTCTTAATTTAGAAAATGCAGGTCTGAGTAAAGTTAAAGCATAATTTTTAATGACACTTTCACTGAAAACAAAAAGTCTAAAAATTAAAGTAAATATCTGTTTACTGACACTAGAGAACTGCTGAAGCAAGATTACCAGGAAGAGTTAAAATTCTAGACAGAGGGAATATGTGGGGTGGTTGATGGCAATGATCTTGTTTTTACCAGGAACTAACAAGAGGCTGAAACTCCAGACTGTGGACAGAGTAACTCAGATAGTTTTTAGATGTCTCCAGAGCCTGCAATCCAATTAGGAAATGGGGGGTCTCAAACACATGGTTAATTTTCCCTAAAGACATTTGTTAAATGCAAAGTTGAATTGGAAGTTAAATTGAAGTTTACCAGAAAGCTAAGACTCTAAGCTGAAAAGCTCTGAAAGATAAAATAGAGCTTTATGATTCTGCCGTCTTTTGGTATTGAATAGACCATGATTAAAGGTAGGAACAGGATGGGTGTTAAACATTCTAGAAGGCCACACCCTGGGGACAGGGACAAATCAGAGATAGACCTAATGTGAACAAAACTGCAAGTCATCACAATGCTTACTGGATTCATTTAATAATCCCTCTCTCTGTTACCAGAGAATATAGTGTATATTCTCTGGAGAAAGTTATCTCCCTTTGAGCCTCTTCTAGATTTATATATTTTATGTGTTATCCAATCAAAACTTACTGACATATCAAGAAATAAGACCATATGACCCAGTCTTGTGTCTCCATTTCTCCATCTATCATCTTCTCAACAATCAAGTAAACAAATAAATGTATTTAGTCCAGATAGCAGAGTTAGATTGCGGAGTTAGTTGGCAATAATTGTGCAATCTAAATCAAGATTAATATGTTCAAGAAAATAGAGAAAATGTAGAAAACATAAAAGGATAGAAAACTTTACCAGAGATTTACATCTCTATATTAAGAAAAAAAAGTGGCTATTAACCAAAGCAGTGAATGTTTGCATCACATTTTCTCTGAATAGATGTATTTGCTTTCCTAGAAATCTTGTTTCCTTGAGCAGGATATTAGCTCCATGCTGCTGTTTTCTACCATTATATTCCAAGCATATGTCAGAGTGAATAATAAGAAAATAGTTCCCAAATAAAGAAACTTTTATATAAACAAGATGGAACATTCAAGACAGCACTTTTTTTCTTGCAATGCTCAGATAAATTAGCAGATTCCAAGTTAATGAGGGATAGAACATATGGCAGGAAAGATCTAATGAGGATGGGGAAGATCTGAAAAAAACATGAATATTGTCTTCAAGTTAATTACTTAACAAGCAAATCCGGTGGTAAGTAGAATCATCACCATGAGATAAATGGGGGAGGGACATCTTAGTTGGGATGAGGATTTAAGCCAGCTTGTGTAATTCCAGACATAAACACTATCAAGATTTCCATTTCTGGGATAACTTCAATATTCTTATATTACTAGAAGATAGATAATATAATATGGGATAATTTCATTAATATAGAAATGTGGTTTTTACCAATTTTTGTGGTGGGAATTAGTCCAGTGAAGTATCAAGAAATGTGAAAGAATTGAAACCTTACCAAATTCACAAGATTAATCTGTCCCAAATTTACGGATGTTGACAGATGACAAAAGGTTCCTGGGTCAGACAAAAGGAAGTTTTATTCATGTCACAGCCGGAAGCATAAACTCTGACTAGCTAGCATTATTTCCCCTTGACCTCTGAGTAAATAAGAGTGCTGTGGAAGAGCCTGGCACATGATGTACACACAGTGAATGCATTTTTGTAGCAGCTGAGAAATCAGGGGTGCAGACAGCATGGATGCTTTATCATCTTTGCAAGCAAACATGTCAAATTCTGTGCCAAAGAGAGTCATTATCCTCACCACACTAGACAATAAATGAGTATGTCCTTTGTTCCTGGGGAGACACTATCTCTATCTTCCAAGGATGATAGTTCTATGAACGTCCTAGGAAAGATAGTCTGGAACAAAAGAGAAGTTAATGCTCTGTTTGCAAAACATGAAAACAGTCAAGAGACCCATTGGGAATGGTTTCCTGACATAAACATCCCTAGAGGAAAGGCATAAACATTTGAAGTGGGGCTGGTATTGTTATCCACCAAGGAGAAACTATTGATGATCTTATTTTTAATAATTTTTAATAATTAAAACTAAAGATGAGTAATGCCACCACACTTGCCCCTGTGACCCAGTATGTATATAGCAACCAGATTGCTCTTTCCAAATTCAAACTATTTCACTCCCCTTCTTAAATAGTTTGGTCAATTTTTTTTAATGGAAAAAAAACCTTAAAAAAATAAACAATTCTCATGGTTTACAGAAGTCTGTGAGGACTAAAATTTGGGTCACTAGTCAACTTAAAAATTTTTATCCCACTTTCAAGAGTTATTTTGAAAGACATTCCACTTTCAATACATTTTTGAAGAAATGGAAATTTATCCATTTCCTTGATCTCACTATGCTACACGTCTCCACCTTAGGGTGTTTAGCTTCCTGCCTAAAACTTTTATTCCTTCCCTCTTTTTTATTTTTTTTTTTTTTGACTAAATGTCACTGAGGATTCAGTTATCAGTTTAGCTATCTCTCACATCAGGAAATAATCCTACTTCCCACTCCAGAACTGGAGGACCCCTTCAATGTCTTTGTTGAAGCACATGCTTTTTCTTTGTAACACTAAGCTGTAATTGTTTTATCATGCTAGAAATCTTTGAAAGCAAGAACTGCCTATACTTGTGATGAGATCATCACTTGTAGAAACTGACATAGGTAATATTTAAGTACACACTTGTTGAAGCAATAAGTGAGTGTCTATTTTGTGCCAGGAAATATGCTAAGCTTGTAAAATATGCTGAACTCATCCAGAAATTAAGAGACAATAATACTTGGCATCAGACTTGAAACATATTATCAGGATGCCACTCTTGAGTCAGAAATAAGTGATTACACAATACTGTTTTTACTTTCTACAGGATTCACTATTTGTACCCACAGTTATCTACTCTTCTGAATTTGATGTATATCTTTGCCAAGTATATGTTTGATTTGAACATGTTTAATGATATTTTTAACTCTTTGGCATATGGTAAAGAAGACATAACATTGTTGAATGATTTTTTAAAAATATAAATGATTATTCATTGTTATTCTGCAACTTTCTGCATCACCCTCAAGTATACAGTTGAAATCTAGCCATAGAGACAAATATAAACCTACCTCATTCATTTTTAACTCCTGGGATATTTTCTATTTCATACAAGCACAGTGACATATTTATTCTAAGTTTGATCATCTTGTTTTGTTCCAACCTTTTGATAGTCAAAGCATAAGTGAAATGAATATTTTTGTATGGACATTTCCTAGTATGGGTATGACAATTACTTAGGCAAATCCTTAGAAGCAGCTACTGAGAGTCAATTCTTCATGGGTCTTTTAAGTTGTCGCAGGTTTTGTGAAAATTAGTACTAATCTTCCTTTCATTCTGGATGATTTTTCAAGGTAGTAGAGAAAACAGCTTTAGACAAAAGAGTCTCTCCTGCCACAGCAGAACACAGGTTTGTTTATCATCTCATATAATAAATACTGAGCAATGTTCAATCTGATATTCTTGGAGTCCATATAGAATACTGGGATTTCTCTAAGGTTCCTTTGCTGTGATGCAAACCCACCACATGCACAGCCCCCTGAGTCACCCCATATGATACCCTAGAGTCTTTGAGAGGAGCGGAACTCAAAGATAAAAGGAACTTTATCCTGCTTACCTTGTCATGAGAAATTAAGTCATTCTTCTTTCACCCAAGAGTATAAAGTCACTCACTTAAGTAGCTACCCTCCCTTAATTCCTGCTAGACTACTGTTTCTAATGTAGAGAAGTTTGACAATAGAAAAATATATTTTCTTCAACATTTTATGCAAATGGTTTTTGTGACACAACATGTATTCCTTTTTGAACCAGGTTCTAGTTTAAATCTAATTATCATTGCATTTTAAAAGTATTCTATCTTTTTTATACACTAAGTTTAATTTTTAACTATATTCCTGCTTGAAAAAAAAAACTTCTTTTTATTTTTGTAGTTTCACTGCTTTAGTCTGACATATCCAAGTACGTATTTAATTTTAAACTTGGCCTTTGGTGTTTCTTTTCTTTGGTGTTTTTGCAAAGTTGTCATTCATTTTTACCTACAGATATTGATTTTTGCTATAATTTCTTTTGATTTCTTCCAAATATTTTATACTCCCTATATTTTATACTCCCTATTTATTAAGTGCTCCTAAACTTGTTCTGCATTTTGGTGCCTTGGTTTTGTTTCTCTATGTTCCACATACTTGTGAAATCTACCAGTATTTGCTTTCTCTTTCCTCCTTATTTCACTTAGCACACCTCTCCAGGTCCATTCATGTTGTTGTGATTGCCAAGAGTTTACATTTTCCTTGAAAAAAAAAAAATCCAGTGAAATATAAGTATGGGTGTAATTCCTTGATATATGGGAAAATAGAATTCCTTTTGACATATTTAATATATTTAATAAACTAAATATATCTCAGATTGTAAAGTGAGCTGTTCAGATGTGAATGCATGCACGATAGTCAATGAAATACAGTGTGTCATACACAAACATGCCTTTGCCATCAGTAGAGCTGTCTTAGGAAGTTAAAATGAGAGCAAACCAAGCTTTGTATTTTCACATAAACCTTATTGAGACTACATGTGAACTATGGAATTGTTGCTATATTAACTTAAAGAAACTTAGTTATAATGAAGATATGTCATACTGGGTCATCATTTCATGGTATTATTTTTCCTGTGCATGAAAATGTTTTTCCACGAACATTAAAAAAAAGAAACTAAATTTTATTACAGCATGGATGTATTTGTTTCATGTGATTCTGAGGTGCATTGACGCTTCAATAATAACACCTTCAGATAAAGGTGATCAAAGATAGTTAAAGAAGAAAGGTGATGCTAATCAGAATGTTGCACATGTTCAATCTTAATGCTGCTGGTACATATAGAAGAGTGATTTGTACTTAACCTTGAGGAATCTACTCTGGGATGGATCTTCTCTGGCAACAAAATTATGGTTTCCTTTTTTTCTACACGATACAGAAGCTTAAGCAAAAACTAATTCAAAAATTTCCACAATACCCTGCAATTATGCATATTTATCTAGCCATATTCTGTGAAATATTCATAATAACAAGGGGAAATATAATTTGTACAGCACATCTTGATAGTTTTGCTAATGCAAGATGATTTCAAACATTGCATTTCTTTTTCTAACTATCCCTAGGACATATTTTTCATTTCCCCTCATTTAAATTTTTCAACCTCCTAGCAGCTGCCCTCATAAACATATTTGTCAGCTAAGATTTCTCTTAAAATTTGCCCAAGAGCACATTACATGTACATTTCTTGTTTAAAGGGATGCTTCTGAATAAATTCAATGAAAGTTATTTGTACATATGGCTCAATTTTAAATACAAGCTATTCACAGATCATAATATGTTAACATCAAACTGACTTTGAATGCTGATTTGCAAGCTGTTCACAGGGATATAAGTATAAAGCAAAACTACTCAGGCCTAATCCATATCAAGACAAACCAGGTAGCATCACATAAACAAACAAAAAATATGTATTTATGTTCACCTTCATTGTCCTTTAGAGTGAAGTTTGGGTTCATAGACAGGCGTTCATCAAGAAAGAAGTTAAACCTTGCTCCATTGGCAAAATCATCTTTATCAGTGGCACTGATGGTATGAATAACCTAAAGAAAAGCAAATATTTAGTAGTTAATTTGGCTGAGTCCCTTGACTTTAATAATAACATTTTCAATTGTACACATATAAGTTTTAAAAGATCACTCTTTCTACCTTGAGTGTTTTCAAATTCATCAAGTAAAAGCAGCAATTTACTTGCTCGTCTTTGCATTAGATTCTAGAAAACATTATGACATAATTTATAATCATTCCATTTATTTTCTAGCATGACACAAACATTTAAAAATGTTTGTCTTTATCACCCACAGTGCCTTGGGGCCAATTAGCTGTAAGACTTTGTGTGAACACCTGTTTGGGGAGACATGAAGTATTGTTTGTACAAATACAAATATCCCAGTGCTGATGTAGAACAGGCTTGCAATATATGTTGGTCTCAGTCAGGAAATGCAAAAGCAGTGAAATCTTAAGTCTCTCTGCTGTTGCAAGAGACCTTTGAGATCACGATCCAGCCCCGGTACTGTAAAGATGAGAAATCTCAGTCCCTGAAGGATGGTGACGTGCTTCAAATTTGTAAGAGGGGAACAGACAAAACCAGATACCTCAGAGTTTTATTGTATATACCTCATCCCTAGTGGTTAAGAGAAGCAATTCCAAAATCTGGACTTTATGCACAATAAGCAGCAGAAAAAGTTAGAATATATAAATAAAAGATTCTAGGTTTCCTAAGAGCAGAATATAAATTCCAAAAGCTATAGTCATTATACTCTTAATACACACACACACACACACACACACACACACACACACAAATGAACTAGCAGGACAATACTTCCCTTGTTCAAAATTAGTATCCTAATCTTCCCAGCTCCTACTTAGAGAAATTAAAAACAGGGGAAAAAGAGAACCATAAAAAAAAAAGTTTCCTTCTGTGACATATAGTGTGTCCATTTCAAGACTGATAGGATTTTGAGGAATATTTTACTCAACTCTGGCCCATTTAAATATCTCACAAGTGAAAAAATCCACCAAAATATAACAAAGTTAAAGCGTAAATTTTAGACTCTCCACTACTGAGTCCGTTCACTGTTGGGAGCTGAGGAGCAGAGCAGAACTGAGAACAGAGCCAGGACAGCCTGTTTTTTCATGAAATGCGAGTGAAGACAGCCCTTTAGGATAAGCGATTCCCACCACATCTTCCCAAAGCTCATTCCTTTCACACCTTAACATTTGCTTCCTGAGCAAGAGATCCTATGTGAAGCAGCCCAGACCCCCCCACCTCCCAGCATCCATCTCTCATCCCCTGTATTTCCTGCCATATTATTTATTTGTGAATTGAACATTTGCTTGTTGTTTGGCTTCTTTTCAATTTGAACCACAGCTAGTCTCTTATAGGTATTCTTTTTTTCTACTTATTACTGGCTTTTGACTGCTTGTGGTATAATGACTTGATGGATGATCAAAAGCAGCCTGACAATTTTTTTCAAGTGTTTGAAACTTCCCAGAGTTGAAGGTGCTGGGACTGAAGACCATGTCTGCATCCCCTTCATGTCAGCTCCTTAGCGTAATGTGGAAATTAAAATATCAAAATTTGAGGGCCTCCCCGGTGGCGCAGTGGGTTGAACGCCAGGCTGTGAAGCTGTCTGCAGCCTCTGCAGTGCAGGTTCAATTCCCGGCCAGCCAGGGAGAAACCCACATGACGCGGCAGACCTCTCCTGTCTCACCCACTGCTCCCTCAGCAGTGTCTTCCATCCGTCTGCCTGTTCTGCTCCCTGCTCTGTCTCTGGTGAATTCTCTCACCCTCCCGTGCCTCTGACCTGTATCCCAGTTCTTGTATAATTAAATAAATCTTTAAAAAAAATCAAAATTTGAAGGTTGTTTGTGAGGTGAGATAAAAATAAACCACTTTCTTTTGGAAAATAAATGCTCTCCCTCCTACACTTCATGCATTTTGGTTCTCAAATTGTAATCCTATTTCTTATGGTACCTCGTAATTTACTGACGTAGCTGCAGATTCACTCTTTATCCTGGAATGCAATTTTGGAGGAAAACAATTCATTCACATCAACTAAATTATTTTAAGTTTCCCATTATTATGCCATTAAGACAAGTGTTTTCTTCTCATTTCAAATTTATTTTATAAGTCATTTTAAATTTTCTTGATATTTTTACAAATAATAGTATTCCTTTGTTAATATCAGGTATGATTCATTTTACATTGTGTTTGGTGATTTTCTGTTCTTAATAGTAACATTTCCATTTTTATACAAGTTAGTTCAAATCTGAATTTATCAGGAAGCTCACTTGTGACAATATTTTCCTCAAAAAGAGTTCTCACTCACAATGTGTTGATTATATTTAGTTTAACAATGAGTCATTTACTTGAATTGTTGTGAAATTGTTGGTTACACATCTTACTTAATTTTTTCATAACTTTTCTAAGATGTGTTTGCAAATACCTTGTGTTTGGTCTGATTTTATCCAGAACTTTGAGATACTGTCTGCATCCTAGACGACATTTAATTTTTTCAGGTTTATTAATCACTCTTCTTTTTCAACAGGATGATTGACAAAAAAAGAATTTCCATGTACTGTTTCCTCAGAATTTTATTAGAAAATATAGCTAAGAAGTTAACATATTAAAGATTTAAATTTAGAAGATTTAAATTTCCGGCATAAATCTAGATATTTGCCATGTCTCCATCATCAGCATTTTCTACCCTTTTTCAAAGGTTATGATTTATCCACATGGTGCTGACTAAGCACTTTGTAAGCTGTGGGCTTGCTCTATTCAGTCCACAACTAATCATTTTTTAACTCTCGCCCTCTGACTGAACTTAGATGTTCTCTTGCACATGCACTATCATGACTAAGATGTTTTATTAGTTTTACAGATGTTTGCAAAATCACAGATTTATTTTATTCAAGGAGGGGAGTGTGAATTCAAATTGCTAGTTGGTATTTATAAGTGATAAACAAGACAGTCAGCAGAATATTTTGGTAATGTCCACAGATAAGGACTCACTTTGGGAAAAAAAATAGAATTTTTTAATCAAATAATTGTATCTTCTTTTTTTAAATGTGTTTTCCATAGTCGACTGCTTCTAGAGCACTTTATAGGGAACAACAGTCAGTTTTACAAATTTGGACAAATAACTTAGTCTTTGATAAATGAACTGACTAAATGTTTCAATAAATACGGAAGTTTTGTGAAATGCATTGTATCACTTTAAATTAATTAAGTTTGCTTTATAATATAATCTCAAATGGGGTCATACATTAACTTTATCATAATGCTAACTTTTGTTAGTTAAATGTGTTTGATTTCTGACTTGGTGTCAAATTTTTACTGATCTAATAAACTATTTTCATATAAAGTTTTATTGTAAATAACTGTGATAGGAGAAGCAGGTATCATACAAAATTTATTTTAAAATGTCATGTTTTCTAAGTTTACTTAAAAAATTGAGACATAGAGGGAAAATTCAATATGAGTAAAATAAAAAGCATTCTCTTTATTTTTCAAAAAGTATCAAAGTATAGACATATGTAAACTGTTTTTAAATTCATTCCACTTTGAGAAGGGGCATCAAATTTCATATGGACATGATTCTCTTTTTAATATTTTTTCATGCCAGATACTTTAGGATTTTGTTTTTAGAATAGAAAAATATATTAAGTCAGAGAACCATATTGTTTCAGTTTATTCAGATACATGAATTGACCTGAAATCTGAAGTTATATGTGATTTAAACCTCTGCTTTCATAAGAGACCAATCTCTTTGCCATAGCCACATGCTGTTCTATTTAGATACACAACATCCATAATAGAAATATCTGTAATTCTGAAAGTGATTGTCATAGAAAGCGGAACTGTCATACAGCTAGGCAATACAAATACACATCAGAAGACCTATTTCACAAATCATTATTTAAATAGAGTTCCTTATTCAACTCTGCATCAAAACACATGAAGTTTCTCCAGAAATGTTAGAAATGCCAGGTTAAATGAGCCAAAGACTGCAAAATTAAACAACAGGAAAATTCAGTCCATTTTCCCTATAATGAGTTACTCATACTCTTGACCACAGAGATTGCCAATGATTTATTTAAATATGGATCCAATAAATAATACTTTAAAGTGATTTTTATCCCCTCAATGAAAAGTTTGAGTTCATTTTGTTGAAGGGGTTGGAAACACATGTTCAAGCAACATGAAAGAATCCCATTATCTTATAGTGACATTTAAATCATACAATATTAAAGACAGCAATGATGCTAAATGTGAATTTAGCTTTTAAAAGGTAAAAGGAAGGAATAACATAGCAATATAAATTAGAATTCTGAGTGTAGTGATTGCAATCTGAAAACAATAACAGGTATAGGAAGATAAGAGATAAATTATATAAATGGTGAATGGGACCCAAAAAGAAAAAAAAATGCTTATCAGAAATGTAGCCCTGTCTATAAAAATGCAGTGACTTTTCTGTGAGGAGAATAAGGTAACTACATTTAAACCACATTTAAAGGAATTTGAGACTTATCTAGTCATAAACTCTTACACTATTAGGTTTCTGAAGAGACCAGGAATTCTGACAATTTTTTTTTTTATTTGTTTCAGAGAAGAAAGCACTTACTGCCACACAAATCACTTTAGAAGTTCTAGAAAGTCTAGGTGGTCAGCAGAGAGGGTGAAACAGAAAGCTAGGAGAGAGACTTTGAAAGGTGAGCATGGCTCCATGAGGATGCTGGGTTCCACTTTCTCAGGAGTGAGAAATGGACACTATGAGAAGTCAAAGGAAAAAGTTAAGGTCACAGACCAATCACAAGAGACTTCAATCTGGAAAACTGACACTAACATTTTGGATTGGGAGAGGCTCACATCTGCAGGAGAAGCTTCAGCTGATTCAAGAGCAAGAATATCATTTTGCCCAGATTTTCAGCAATTTTGGCTACATGGATGGCAATGAAATCACTAGCTGCTCTGCTCCTGATACAAGAGCACAATTTATCCTTGAGGGTTAGAAATTTCTCTGAGGCAAAACCTCTCTCTCTCTCTCTCTCCCTACACACACATACACACACACACAAACACACACAAAAGCACACAATCACATATCTATACAATTAATTTTAAAGTAATAAGTTATTTGAAAAGAAAATACCTAAAAAGTTACTGATGCAATAATTAACATATGTATAGGCTTTTTATCCTTTGTATCACATTTCAAATGACCCATTTTGAACTCTGAATAATCTACAAACCAAATAAACAAAAACTGAGTGAGGAGAGGATCAAAGTTTACTAGAGGTAATTTATACATCAAGTTATACTTATGAAGAATTGTTTATTTCTACATATTTTTCTCTTTTAATGAGATGTTAAATAGTATATTTTTATTTTTTAATTGCTTGTGATATAAAATTAGAAGAAATGCATTTCTATTTAACATATATTAGCAAAAGAGTTAGAGTCATTCACAAAATCTACTAGTGAATGTTATTATTATTAATGGATGTCAAAAATTAGCAAAAGCTAATGTTCACCTACTAAAATAAATTTTGTTTTTTCCTTTTCATTTTAAAATATTTTTTGTTGGATTATCTTCAACAATTTTGTACTTGTGACAAAACAATTGGAGACTTAACTATTTCTGTCATTTTAAGCTTTGTTCATTTTGAACCATTGTTGGTAAGTATATAAAAATTTCAAATTGTTATTTCTACTTCTTACACTGATTGCTTTTATCAAATGTACCTCTTTATAGCTAGTAATTTTTTTCTTTGATAAATTGTGTGTGTCTGTGTATATGAACAAATATTGTGTTTGTAATTTTGTAAGTATGGATACAGTAATTATACTTAGCCATATATTTTCTTTAATTTTTTTCTTAATTTTATTTATAACTGCCTCTTATAAACAACATTTAATTGATTTTTTTCTTATCTATTTTGACAACAGGGATCTTTTAATAAGGGTAATTTAGGTGATTTTTATCCTTAATACTAATATATACTTGATTGAATTCACATCATTTTAATTTGATTACCATTTTCCAACTATTTTATATTTATTTGGTCTTATCTCTTGATTTTAAAAAATATTAAAATTTTGTATATTCAAATTTTTATCTTTTATCTAACCTATGTCGGGTTAAAAAACAAAAGCAAAATGTAAAAGTAAATATGAATATTTATCATCTCATGATTCTGTGGAAACTTGAATTGCTGAGAAAAGTCCTGCAGTTCTCAGGTCTACAGCTTAAAGCAACCAAGAGCTGCCAACACTGTATTCTTGAATGATCTGCCTGCCTTGCGCTGCAGCAATGCAGCCCCGGCCAGTGACACCACGATTAGCCTTATGAGCCCCTGCAAAGACCAGCTAAGTCATGAGCAGACATCTGACCTACAGAAACTGTGAAATGATAAGTGAGTATTGTTTTTAAGCTGCTAAATTTGTATAAATTGTACTGCAGCAGAGGGGACGAATGTACTACTCCTTCCATGCTCCCACTCAATTCATGCTCCTTGGTCAGGATGACCTTCCTTCAGATATGCCAGACTAACTACCTGACAAATTACATCCACACATATGTTCCATGTCTCAAAGCTTTCAGAGTCAGAGGTCAGAAGACTTCATGAGGTCAGATGACTTCACTGTTTCCTCATCACTTACTACAGGGCTGCCCAGGAGGCGTTCAAAACAATAATATTGGTAGGATGAATGCATGCATACAAGAGCTCATTTTTTTTATTACATGTGGGATCCTGGAAAATTGTATTTTTTTAAAGATTTATTTATTTATGCATAGAAGAGCTGGGGTACAGGCCAGAGATGCGGGGGTTGAGAGGATCCACCAGGGACAGAGTGGGGAACAGAACAAGCCGATTGACTGAAATACACTGCTGGGGGTAGCGGTGGGTGAGACAGGAGAGGTCTGCCTCGCCAAAATTGTATTTTGTATGATTCTCAAAAAAATCTATTTCATCCTAAAAATAAGCCTTATAAAATTATTTTCATTGAGCATGAAAATAACACTGGAGGATTTTGAGAATTATACAAAAGGATAATAGAAATGGGGCTACTTGAATTTCTTCTGTTTGAATGATAGAGAGGAAACAATTCACTTACCTGGCCAGGCTTAGAATTTTCACAGACAACAATATCATATTCCCTGGCAAGTTCGGGTGGATTGTCATTGACATCCAAGACTCTAATACCCACTGTGACATGGCTCAGCAATGTAGGATTGTCTGCAAAACACACAGGGATGTATTTAGTGTTTCCATGCACACTTTAGAGGCTTGGTTTAAAACAAATCTCCTTAATGCTGTAGCTTGTCACTTGTTCCATATGCTATAGAAGGACTTTTGGCAAAAGACAACTTTATGAAGGCACTCTTTGCTAGAACTCATTAACTTACAGAAAAATGAAAAATGAACACCAAGGCATGGCATGAATGCTAAAATGATATTTTGTCATATCAAGGAAATTACATGTTATTCAGGAACTGGAGTGGGAGAAAGTTGTCAGAATTCATTGTATGCTGTCAGAGTCTAAGGGATGAACAATTGGTTTCATCATTAATCTAAGAAAAGTACAGCAGTTGGTAAAAAAATCACATCATCTTTAAAAGGTTCAATGTTTCAAATCTAAATAAATTTGGAGAAAATAAAAAATAAAGTTCTTTTTACAAAGGATTATTTTCTTCTGATAGAATACATGTAGCACGATATGTTAACTTAATTGAAGGAAAATAAAGATTAATTTAAATCTGAACTTAATGTGGGAATTCATATATTACCTGTACTCGACATAAAATATTATAGTCAAAACTTCAAAGTATATTTTAAATGAAATTTTCCCATTTCTTAATTAAGTTTACTAATTCTGAGTTGTAAAAAAAAGTGACTGTTTAGGCAATGGCATAAATGCAGAACTCATAATTTAAAAATTGAATCTTAGTAATGCTGTTTCTGTCATTTTCTGAAAAAAAAATCCAAATTTAAAATTACAACAGATTAATACATTTAAAATGAGACTAGTAAAAAAACAAAATTAGACAAATTTCTCAATTTACCAAAGTAGAAGGAGAGAAAAAGTCATAATATTAGGGAAACGGGTATTATAAATACAAATACAGAAGTTATTTAAAATGGAAAGAGGGTGAACTTGAAAGTGTCATAAGTGGCTCTAATAGAAATAAGAAATCTGAGTGGTAGAACAATATCTAAAGAAAATCAACTGTTATGTAAAAATATTTTTCCAAAGAGAAAAAACATCAGGTGTAGATATTTTATGTACGGTTCAAGAAATACATAATTTTAATCTAATACATCTTTCCACTAGAAAACAGAGCAAGGAGGACATACCCCACAATTTGTTTTTATTATCTCTAAAACTTTAATATTAATACCAGACACTCTTACTCAGGAAGGATGAAGTGTCAATAGTCTAAAAAAAGTAATAAAAAACTGACACTACAGTGTGTTAAAAAAAAATCCTTATTGATTTAGTTCTAGGAATACTTATTTAATTCAGCATTAATGAAAGGAATAAGGGAAAGAGAGAAGGAAGGTAGGAGAGGAAAAAAGGGCAGAAAATGCAAAAGAAGGAATGGAGGAATTGCTTTCAGCTTTTCACCATTGAGAATGATACTGGCTGTTGGCTTGTCATAGATGGCCTTTATGATGTTGAGGTATGTTCCTTGTATCCCCAGAATTTCAAGGGCTTTTATCATGAATGGGTGTTGCACTTTGTCGAAAGCTTTCTCAGCATCTATTGATATTATCATATGGTTTTTATATTTCTTTTTGTTGATGTGTTGGATAACGTTGATTGATTTTCGGATGTTAAACCATCCTTGTGCCCCTGGAATGAATCCAACTTGGTCATGGTGAATTATCTTATGGATACATTGTTGGATTCTGATAGCTAAAATTTTATTGAGGATTTTTGCATCAGTGTTCATTAGGGAGATTGGCCTGTAGTTTTCCTTTTTTGTGTTGTCCTTGTTCGGTTTTGGTATTAGTGTAATGTTGGCTTCATAAAACGTGTTTGGTATTCCATTAAGATCTGGAACAAGACAAGGATGTCCACTCTCACCATTGCTTTTCAATATAATACTGGAAGTCCTAGCCAGGGCAATAAGACAAGAGAAAGACATCCAAGGAATCCAAATAGGAAAAGAAGAAGTCAAACTATCACTATTTGCAGACGATATGATATTATACATAGAGAACCCCAAAAACTCCACAGAAAAGCTAATTCAACTCATCAATCAGTTCAGTAAAGTGGCAGGATACAAAATCAACACGCAAAAGTCAGTAGCCTTCCTATACACAAATAATAAATCTGAAGAAGAAGAAATCAAAAAGACCATCCCTTTTGTTATTGAAACAAAAAAAATCAAATATTTGGGAATAAATCTAACAAAAGAGGTAAAGGACCTATACAAAGAAAACTATAAAACACTGTTAAAAGAAATAGAAGAAGACACAAAGAAATGGAGAGACATCCCCTGCTCATGGATTGGAAGAATAAACATTATTAAAATGGCCATCCTTCCAAAAGCAATATACAGATTCAATGCTATTCCAATCAAAATTTCAATGTCATTCTTCAAAGAAATAGAACAATTATTGATGAAATTCATATGGAATCACCAAAAACCCCGAATAGCCAAAGCTCTCCTGAAAAAAAAAGAAGGGAATGGAGGCATCAGACTCCCAGACTTCAAACTATACTACAAAGCCATAATCATCAAAACTGCATGGTATTGGAACAAGAACAGACATACAGACCAATGGAATCAAATAGAAAATCCAGAAATAAACCCACAGATTTATGGTCAACTAATCTTTGACAAAGGAGCAAAGAATATGCATTGGAGCAAAGAAAGTTTGTTCAATAAATGGTGCTGGGAAAACTGGGTCGCTACATGCAAAAGAATGAAGCTTGACCACCGCCTCACACCATACACAAAAATCAACTCAAAATGGATTAAAGAACTAGACATAAGACCTGAAACCATAAAATATATAGAAGGAAATATAGGCGAAACACTACGTGATATGCACATCAAAGACATCTTTACAGACACATCACCCAAAGCAGTGATAGTGAAGGCAAAGATAAACAGCTGGGACTACATCAAATTAAAGAGCTTTTGCACAGCAAAAGAGACAATAACAAAAACAAAGAGAAACCCCACCAACTGGGAGAACATTTTTGCACCCAACACTAATGATAAAGGACTGATCACAAAAATCTGCAAAGAGCTGATGAGACTCAACAACAACAAAGAAAATAATCCAGTCAAAAAATGGGCAGAAGAGCTTAAAAGAAACATCTCTGAAGAGGAAATGCAAATGGCCAACAGGCATATGAAAAATGTTCAACATCACTTGTCATCAGGGAAATGCAAATCAAAACTACCATGAGATACCATCTTACACCAGTGAGAATGGCACATATTAAAAAAACTAGCAACAACAAATGTTGGCGAGGGTGTGGAGAAAAAGGAACTCTTCTGCACTGTTGGTGGGAGTGCAAACTGGTCCAACCACTGTGGAAAGCTGTATGGAGATTTCTGGACCTACTAAACATAGAGCTTCCATATGGTCCAGCAATTCCACTCCTAGGTATTTACCCAAAGGACACAGAAACATCAATTCCAAAGAACACCTGCACCCCTATGTTTATAGCAGCACTGTTTACAATAGCTAAGCTTTGGAAACAACCCAAATGCCCAAAAATAGATGACTGGATCAAGAAGATGTGGTACATATATACCATGGAATATTACTCAGCATTCAAAAAAGATAAACACATGCAATTTGCAGCAACATGGATGGCGCTGGAAGGGATCATGCTCAGCGAAATAAGCCAAAAAGAAAAAGAAAAATACCGGATGGTCTCACTCATAGCAGTAATCTAGAAAACTTAAATAAGGGACCAGGAAAATGAATAACTATAAGAAAGTGAAAATCAAAATCAACAAAAAACTATGAACCAGAGACACTTTTAGGGGGGCGGGGGCGGGGCGGGAGGGAGGGATTGGGGTCAGAATGGGGGGGCTGCAATTGTATGGGGAATATAACAATAAAATTTATTAAAAAAAAATAAAAAAAAATAAAATAGCCAAAAAAAAAAAAAAAAAAAAAAAAGAAGGAATGGAGGGAATTTTAGAAACCATAAACGTTATCTGGAGTTAATGAAATAAAGGAGGGACAAAAATCTACACAGATAAGCATCTCAATACATAGAGCAAAACAAAGAATTAAAGTGGGATATCCATACATTCTAAACATCAATGCATAACAAAGACAAAACCCAAGAAACAACAAAAAAGACAAAAACATTCAACAAACTAGGAATAGAAATGTACATGTTCAAACTGATTAAGAACATGTTAAATAATCCCAAACTACAGCCCACCCTATGCTTACTGGCCAAAAACTAGGAATTGACAAAACTAAAAGAAAAACTAGAAATAAATCAACCAATTATATGAAAGAGCAATATTCAGAACACTTTGCTGAATGTCATTAAAGAAAATCTAAAGAAATTAAGAACTATATTACATTGGTGGTTAGGAAGAAAAAATACAAATAAAGGCAGCCTCTGCAAAGTGATGAGTATATGCAATATTACCTATTATAAATTGAATGAGAGTTGTTCATAGAAATTGAAAACTGGTTCTAAAATTTACAAGTTCTGATATCATTCACACTTGTATATGAAAGAACAATAAAGATATTTGCATGACCATTTATCAAGGATTATTAAATGCTGTAAGAACTTAAAACCCCATGATAGCATCAAAGACACAAGCAATAACAAAACTCAGTGATACTCATTAGTATAGCTAGTGCATATTAGTAGGGATTTTGGTATAATTCTAATCTAAATATTCACATTCTAAAGTATTAAAACTTATAAAAATATAAAAAGGATTCATGATAATTTTCTTATTTGTAAAATGTGCTGTTATTATTTTTCTATATAAAACTTCCCTCAAAATGAAAAACTTCCTATACCATTGCAAAATAAATCACAGTGATTATGAATTTAATTGAATATTCCCATTTAATTGAATAGTCCCATCAGATGTCTGAATTACAGTTTTACAAGATAGCTTTCATAAATTCCCATACTTGTATGAATGCAGTTTTTATACATTGTAATTTTTCTTTGTGCTTTTTTTGATTTCTATGAAAAGTTTTCATAATGGATGAATATCTACAAAACAGTTCTGCATGCTTATGAATCATCACTGGATTGATGGTACAATATTGAAAAATGCTAGAGTAGTGTTTTGTTTAGTAATAAACATGATCCACCATTTCCTTAAATAATCTTATAAGAATAAGATCTGCAAACAAGTGTTCAACTAAAGTTGAAATTACCACACAGTATATTTATTTTGAAATGTACAAAGCTTTCTTAAAAATCTTGTGTATGAAAATCATATTTAATTTTGATGCAAAAGATGGAGATAAGCTAATTAAACAATAGAAATTCCTTACTAATATGAGAGGTTAATATATGTACAAACTATTTTATGAATAGAATTATCACAATGCCTGGTATGTGCCTGTTTCTGCTTTTATATACTTCTTTCCCTTTTTCATATATGCTTAAATATTAATTGGAAAGTCAAATATAGCATTCTAAATGATGTGTTATACTGGATTAAGTAAGGGTGTATATCAGATACCTAATTAAACAATTCCCAAGCGTCTCTCATCTATAGTGAAATGAAAAGTTTGAAAATAAAATTCTGTGAATTTTATATGAGAGAAAATTAAATCAAACGTACATTTTAAGTCACTTAATTATTGCATAATAGTTTGTGAAGCCCAAAACTTGTATAGAAGTGTCTTCAAAAAATTCACATCACAACTGACTACAAGCATCGACTATATAAGTTTTATAAAAAATAAATTATGGTCAAGAGAGTGAGCTTAATGAATGTATTTAACAGTGCTCCAATTGTAAACTTATTTTCCATATATATATATATATATATATATGTCCATTTTATCATATACAGCAATAAATAAAAGAATTATTTTGAACTTTTTCATCTGTTATGCTGTCTAGTGGTTTCTCAGATGCAATTATGTCTATCGCCCCCAGAACATGTGGCAAAGTAATGAATGATATTAATTTAGGAGATATTTCTGACATTTATAATCACAGTAAGAGCTAACATTTATTACATTGCTGTATGCAGATACTGGGGTAAGATACTTCACTTAATCCTCACTGTATTACTTTGTTACAGATAAGAAAATATGTGACATTTTTGTTAACTAATGTGCTCATGTTCCAACTGCTTGTAATGAATGTAATTTAAAAAGAACCTCTCACTCTGCATTTGGCATTCTTAAATACACTGTCCAACAAGATGATACAAGAACTTGATAATACAGTGAAAACAATGTATCAACTGATACCCTTGATAAACATAGAAACAAAAATAGAAATATATATAATGGAAACATGTTTAAAAGCCAGAACACTACATTGATTAAAAATTTCTAGAATTGGTTTAGATTTGTATAGAAGATATAAAATCATTTGTGTAAACTTTAAATTCTTACACCTTGAAGTGACAAGCTGAAACTTTAGGACAGTTGATGTAATTTTGCAATTGAATACAAACATCTCTTAAAATGAAAGTTTTCCATATAAAATATACTGTGTTGGTTAAGATTGTACTAACTCACATGTTACATGCAAACTCATTTCTGATCAATCACTGATAACATGTATTTAGAACACATGTTAAACATTCTCTTTTTGAAAAACATTTGAGAATATGTCTAAGAACATGCTATGTGCACACAGTATGTAAACCCAAGATATACAGTTACTATAGGAAACATGATAATACATATCATTTCAGCAGTGTTAATAATATTTGAAAGTATTTTTAAAATTGAAAACAACCTCAAACCAGATAAATATTTTTAAAATTAAATTTATTTTAAAATATAAAATAAATTTTTAATGGCATTGGAAAAAATATAATGAAACATAAGTATGGATAACTATATATGACTTCAATCTGCTAAGAAAGTAAAATTCCTGCCAAATCATGCAATTCTTTGAGAAAAAAAATCCAGTGAAATATAAGTATGGATGTAATTCCTTGATAAATGGGAAAATAGAATTCCTTTTGACATATTTAATGTATTTAATAATATTCAGTATATCTGGGATTGTAAAGTGAGCTGATCAAATGTGAATGCATGTGCAATAGTTAGTAAAAATACAGATTTAGTGAAAATAAACTGCTGTACTTCTCCACAATGATGAATCTTCAAAACAGCATTGCAAAAAAATTCACAGCATGGGCATATAATATTAACCCATTCATACATACATATATATGCTATCCATGTATCAACAAACATAAAACTGTAGTTAATATATATGTATATATATGTACATAGATAGATAGATAAACTGCATTTGTTAAACTGAAAGAGAAACAAATAATACAGAATTCTATATTGGTGATTTCTGGGTAGAAAGGAAAGGGAAGGAGTGAAACGTAAGTAAAATTTGTTAGAAGTGGGTGTCTCTTAATTTTATGATTTTATTATTTGAATGGATTATATACTTAGGATAAGAATATGTTTGATATAAACTATAATGGCCACTGAAAAAATTATTATCCAAGTACATAAAGTTACACATGTATGATAGAGTTATGCTTATACACATGTTGAAATCTCATATGTATGTATTCACATTTGTTCATTCAATCGAATCATATTCTAATTACCTACTGAGCACAATTTTTATTTATTTATTGTAATTATTTATTTATTTTATATAAGAACCGGGGTACAGGCCAGATTCGTAGGAGGGTGAAAGGATTCACCAGAGACAGAGTGGGGAGCAGCAGAACAGGTGGATTGACTGAAATACACTGCTGAGGGGAGCAGCGGGCGAGACAGGAGAGGTCTGCCACGCCATGTGGGACCCTCGCTGGCTGGCCGGGATCAAACCAGCGCTGCAGAGGCTGCCTTGGCGGACAGCTTCACAGCGCGGCGCTCAACTGCCTGTGCCACCAGGGGAGGCCCTGAGCACAATTTTTAAATCAACATTTTCCTCTATGATTACACAATTTGTATTTTTATAAAACTTTCTCTATTCTAAAGTCATAGTGATGGTATACATTTAAAGTTTAATTTTTATATTCTACATATTAGAATTACTTGTTCTGTATGGTTGAGAATTAGATAAATGAGCTTTCTTTCATTTGCATAGCCAGGTGATAGAGCTCTGTCTTCACAGGTTCTGTTTGCAGCGTCCATCCATGCACTCCCATCACTTGCCAACAACTCTTCCTTGCAGCAATTTAATTGTATGATTCTTAGAGATTGCAGCTCAAAACAATGTAATTTTTTTCACAAAATTGTTATGTAGTTGCTTTGTTTAAAACCAGGATGACCCTCAAAATTCAATGAATAAACACATGGGGAGGAACTAAGCAGCTCTGAAATAAAAGAATCAGAGAAATAGAATAAAGAGAATATTGTGTCTTTAAGTCAAAGAAAAAGATTGCTTCCTGAGGGGCTTGTCAAAAGTGCCAAATATTGCTATTTCACTAAGTAAATGGAGGAATGGAAATTGTATTTGGATTTTGCAATATGGAAGACTTATTTTGGTAAAGTAGTGGACATATATCTTTTTTTAAAATTTCATTTTTATATGGAATCTAAAATCCAAAACCAGCAAACAAACTAAATTCATAGAGATAGAAAAAACAGATCAGCAGTTACCACAGGAATGAAATGTTGGGTGGGGGGGGGGGTTGGACAAAATGGGTGCACCTCCATTGTCCATTGCAAAACATATAAATTAAGGGCCTATCATGTATCGCATGGGAGTATAATCAATAACACGGTATTGCAAATTTGAAAGTTGCTAAGAAAAGTTGGTAAACAGATTTATTGTGGTAATCCTTTCACAATATATCCAAATATGAAATCATTATGCCCTACACCTGAAACTAAATTAATGCTCTATGTTAATCTGTTTAAATATCTGAGTAGGTATCCCTATACTTGAACATCACTGCCATGTTTTCTTTTCCATAAGGCTGTTAGGAAGCCCTTTTAGGAACTGATTTTTAGACTATCGACTCCATTCATCTGAACCTATTGGTGTAACAGCACTGGTGAAAGAGAAACTAGCCTAGAGTTTGATAAACCCAAGTGGTGACTAGTGATTATCTCTTTTCTAAGAACTTAGAAATGACTTGGCTGACTGCCTTTAGTTATTAAGCTCATCCAAATCTACCCTTTACCCATTTTAGAAAATGAGAATGCTAGGAGGCACCAGCTATTTTTTGCTGAAGGCCACCAGGTTTCTTTAGGGTGTGCCAAGTGTTCTTTTTGAAGAGATTTTAAAAAGCATGAGTAAAGGGAAAATGAAGATGTAAACATAAGCAACTCTTCCAAGGAATCTTTCAGTAAAGAAAAGAAGTATCAAAATTTCTATCATGAACCCATCCATATCCATTAGAAATTTCTATATATCCATAAGACAACCATTTCTTATTTTAAATCTCAGCTCAAAGTGTATTTTTGCATATTTTGTAGTTATTAGTTACATGGTAGTAGGTAACTAACGTACTAACACATGGATAATATTTTAGAATAGATTTTTTGTTATTACTTATAGTCATTGGTTAAAGCTACACCAAATTCTTCATGCACTGTTTCCTCTGTGTGCCAAAGAAAAAGTGACAATTAGAATCCTTTTGTGTACTAAGGGAAATTGCTAATATGAACACATTTATGGAAGATTAATTTTATATATCAAAATAAGTGCAGCGACAATAGGAAAATAATGTGCAGAAGCTCAAGGAACTTAAAACCACTTACTGTTCAGTAATGGGATTTTGTATTGTTAGATGCAGCTGCTAGCAATGATAATTTCAGATTAAAAGGCAACAAGGAATAAATTCATAACATCTAAATTTAATTGCCATCACCTGAATTCACCCATTAGGTTAAATTTGAAATTTGTGGATTGTAATCATTGAATATATGAGCATTAAAAATGAGGGGAAAAAAGAAAAGACTCAATAAAGAACAAATAAATATTGGTTTTTGGACAGATTTATATATATATATATATATATATATATATATATATATTTAGGAGAAAGGTGGAACAGGCAAATATTCATATCAATCCAATCAACATCAGTTGTTGATTAACTTGTGAACTCTTGGTGAGAGCAGATCCCTGGGACTTAGAAGTATGACTAAGGCTGTATCCCCCCAACTTTAGCTCCTTTGAAAGCACAAAGTCATGGAAACACTGAGTGGTAAGAGTACCACATACGTGTCTTTCATAGTTACTGCACAGATCATAGAGAAATAGGGGAATATAGGCAAAATGGAAAATAATTCCTTTAGTGATTATTAAATTGTGTACTGAGGGATGAAATTATCGGGCAGTTAAGATTGGAAGACAGATGAGGGGCAGAGAATATTCATGAATTTAACACAATTATATTAATAAAGTTTCATGTGTCAGGACATTTACTAAGTTCTTGGGAATACTATGATAAACAAGACAGAATAGTCCTAGTTCCTAGACTTGAGATGCTCACAGTAGAGTGGAGTTAAGTGTTATAGTGCAGGAGAATGAGTAATGGGTATTATATTTGCGATATGCATAAAGTTAAGGTACAGAAGGAAAGGAACTGTAAACTTTGCCTGAGAAGTTGAGAGCAATCTTACAGACCTTTGCAACATTTGTAATAGTTCTTAGAAGTAAACAGTTGTTTGTAAAGCAGAATGAAATGGGAAGAAGGCATTGAGGGATGAAAGAATTATAAATTGTTGAAAGAACATAATCTGTTGTTTGAGCATCTGTGGCTAAAAGTGTGATATACAATTTTTGGATGGTTCAAGTGAGAACAGAGAGGTCCACTTCTTTCAAAGAAAAACCACGTATGTTCTATGTGGAGTTTATTTCTGAGGCAATCAAGACAGGTGAGGACACATGCATAAGTGTGCACATACACATGTTCTTTTTTGGGATTCACACCAAATAGAACTAGGACACAGTCCAACTATGATTGGAAACGATGTTTCCTAAAGTTGATTTGCACAGAGTCACGTCAGTTAGTGATTCTCAAGCTTTAGCACATGTGTGATCACCTAGAGGGCAGATAAAAACCAGAATACTGTGCTACAGCCAATTTGTAATTGATAGAGTGCCAGATATTTGGTCAAGCATCATGGTGTTTTGGATAAATTAACATTTAAATTAGTAGTTGAGTAAAGATTATTTTCCATCAGATGGTAGTGTCAAATAAGAGAGAACTAGCTTGATTGATAGTTTTGATCCAAGATATTAGTTATTCTTAGTTGTGGCCTTTAGACTTTACCCATGACCTGCAGCAAGGTCAAGTGATCAGAAGATTTTGGACTTGTCAAATCTCCATAAGTGCATGAGCCAATTCCTTGTAACAAATCTCTTTAATGACTTTGTTTTCTAACCACGTAGAAACTCAGTTTTAGAACCTTTACTAACACAGGTTCAATTAGAAACACAACGTAGGTCAACCTTATTTATCCTTCACATCAAGACTGAATTTACATACTACCTACCGCTCTATGAAACCTGCTTTTGTTAGAGAAATTGTACTACCCTGGTTTCACTATTCTCTATTCCTCTAAAAACTTTATTGCTGTATTAATTATTCATAATGCAATTATCTGCTTTTCTTGTCTTCTGCATTGCACTCTTAAATTCCTGAAGGGTAAAATAATATACTCCATATCTTTAGTGCCTAGCAAATATTGTTTATTAATATAGTCTGAGTGGGTTAATTAATGTATACTTTAGGGTAGAGATGATAAAATATGCCACACCACAGTATTGAAATGGTAACTAAGAAAGCAGAAAATTCAAAGAAGAAAGATCTTGAATAATATAGTCAAATATCACAAAGAAATCGGGGAGATAAATGAAAACAATTTGTTTCACTTAGTTGTTAGAAAGTGATAATCATAAAGGCAGATTCTAAAGAGTGGTGGGTAAAAAAGTATACAAATTCTTGAACTGAGGGATTAATAAGTAATTAGAAGTAGATGGGAGCTATTCACTTAAGAAAAAATACAGTAAGAGGTCTTTATTAAAGGCCTATTTTAGTAGGGTGTCATATAAAAGGAAAGTAAGACGTAGCGTATAAGCTTGAAAAATATTTATAGTAAAAGAATAAGTCCCCAAATTTACAGATGCTTAGCGTCATAACAGGCAGAGTTCTAGAAAGGCAACACAAGATCCCCAGCCCTTGATTATTCAGCCTAAAACTCAAGCAGGTACTGTCGTGAAAGGTCTTTTTGAGGCAACTGAAGTGTCAAGTCAGTTGACCTGAAATACAATGATAGTCTGAGCGGTTATGATTTGATCAGAAGAAACCTTTGAGATAGAGCCTTTCTCCAGCTGGCAGTGAAAGAGGAAGTCAGAGATTCAAAGCAAGAGGACTTGAAATACTTGCTTGCTTGAAGATGTGGGCTTGGTGAGAGGGAATGTAGGCAGCCCCTGGGAAGATATTGCCACCTCCCTCCAGGTGAAAATCAGGTAGGCAATGGAGACCTCACATGTATACCCCTAAAATAGAAGATTCTTCGCAGCCCAGTGCTCAACCGCTGCACCACCAGGGGAGGCCCTATTAGGAAATATTTTGATAACAGGACTGATGTTGAGGCTAAGGCCTACCAACAAATTACATGGCGGAGCTCCCAATGATATTTAACTGGGCCCTTTGGCCAAACAATTAGCGCTGAATGTGTGCTTCCCTGAACATAGCCTCCCAAATGACTATAAATTCTTAAGTAGTGTTTATTCTTTATACATACTTGTTTATGATTAGGATTAAATTATATTTTAGCAATGCTATCTGAGGTGTCCCTTAGGCTTTTTTATTACCATCGATAAAATTCAAGATGTTGTACTGTTTTACTTAGTAGATACGTATTAACTCATTCCCCACAGGTGGTATTAGCAAAGAGTGAAAAAAAAAAGTAGGCATATATTTAAGGTTTTATGTTAGTAAAAATGTGCATTTCTTTTGGTAATGATTGTCAATAATATAAATTTCATGATACACATAAAGTCATTTCTGTTCATAGCGCAGTCTCAGTTTCTACTTGATATATATATTATTTAGGCTGAGATGAAATTTAGAAGCAATCTAAACTTTGGTCTATGAAAGTGTTACTTCTAGAGTTGAACATGAATTTATTTTAAAATAAATCACTATTGTGCCTGATAAACAGATATTTTCTCCATGAGCTGTACCCTTTCATCTTCTATACATGAAAATTCTTCCCAAGAAGAACTGCCTAATCTTTTCTGAATCTTTTCAATGTTCTCATTATTTCTTCTTGTATAAGTTAATCCTTTCAGACCTTAAGTCTTCAACAAATTTTAAATGAGTCTTTATTATTTGATATCATTTTAATTTTCTTTGACTGACTTGAGAACACATGAATCTATACCCAATCCAGTTACTTTGAAAATAAAAATTAACCAGAATGATCACAAATGAACCCATCTATGTATTGTTTATAATACTCATTTAAACATGGTGTGATAACATATACCTGAAGAGGTATTATAAACTAATGTTATCTCAATAAAAATAATTTTAAAAAATCATAAAAAAGTAATTAGTAAACTCTATTTTCTAAGAGAATATTATGTTGAAAAAGTAATCTAAATGGAAATCACTGGAGCTGATTTTGCAGGTGCAAAACTGTGAAAAATTTAGGTAGAATGGAAAAGACAAGAATAATCTACTGATTTGTAACAAAGAATATTATAAAAGCATATACCACAAAGTTATTGCCCTAAACACACAGTTATGTTACCCCAAACTCACCCTGATGATTACAGTCAAAGAGACAGATAATAAATATTTGTAACAATATAGCAAAATCAGAACCCTCCTGTACTGCTGTTAGGAATGTAAACTGTCCATAGCCACATTGGTAAATAGTATGTTTGCTTACCAAGTGATGAAATATTGAGTTACCATATGACCAAATAATCTCACTTGTAGGTATATACCCAAAAGAAACATGTCCACAAGTTTTTAAATTAGTGTTCCCAGCAATATTATTCATATTCATATTAGGCAAAATGTGGAAACCATTCAAATACTTACTAAATGATGAATGGCTAAATAAAGTGTGTATAGTCTGGAAATGGAATTTTTTTAGCACAAAGATCAAGGAATGATACAAGTTACAATGTGGATGGACTTTGAAAATAAGCTAACTAAAATATGTCAGTCACAAAGAAACATGTATTGTATGATTGTTTTATAGCAAATGACAATACTAGGCAAACCTATTGCTCCAGGAGCACCTAAGCCTCCTCCCTCACTCATATGTTGAACCTTAATTCCTAATGTGATGTTAATAGAAAGTGGATTCTCAGGGTGCTGACTAGGATGTGAGGGTAGAGCTTTCATGAATATTAGTGCTCAGATAGATGTGAGCTCAGAGATGTTCCTTGCACCCTCTGCCACATAAGGACACTCTGTAAGACAGATGCTATAGACTAAGCATCTAAACTCTGACTGTTTGATCTTCCCAGTCTTCAAAATATAAGAAATAAATGTTAAGGAACCAACTTGAGTGATATTTTGTTTTGGAAGCCTGAAGACATTCATGGAAACGGCAGCTAGAATAATGGTTTCCTGCACTGGGGCATGGAGAGAGGGGACTGGCACTCAGGGATGCAGGATTCTTTGTAGGATAATGAAAATGTTCTAAAACTGATTATGGAGATAGATGCATGACTCTGGATATGCCATTGAAACTGTACAGTTTAAAAAGGTGAATTTTATGGTATGTGAGTTATATCTAAAAACCGAAATTAAAATTGTATGGTGTCATATCTAAAAAAAATTTAATGTCTTATTCTCTGAGTGCAAAAAAAAGAGTCCAATTTCATTATACACAATATTACTTTCTAATGTAACATATTTTCAATTTCCCATGTATTTATGGTTCTCTCATAAATACACTGATATCCTCCATAAATTATACACAATTTCTAAGTACAATTCTAAACATGGGGCAATTGGTACCTTTGATCTTATCAAATCTTTCAAAAAGACTTTATTTTCATGATCTGTGTACTCACAGTTTTGCTCTAATTTCATTTGAACATAGTCATACAATCTTTAAACAGAGATAATTATTGATATTTATGCTTGCATTGTTTTCTGAATCTAAGGTTATCATAATGCTGCAATAATCTGAATGAGGAGGTAACAAGACTCTTCCTCAGTGATCCAGCACAGAATTCTCATGAAGAAAACTTAAGACTTCCCTGTTGAAATTCCAAGAGTTACTCTTTCTCTGTAAGTTTACTAAACTTAATGTAAGCTTATATTTTAATGGAAGCTTGCAAAGTTATATTGATAATACTATTGAAGTACAATGTTAATTTTTCATTTCTTCCCTTTTCTAACACAAACATATGAAGCAACCTTCTCACTTCATGATTATGTAAGACATACACACCCAGCAGGTCTCACCATTAGAAATTTGAATGAAACACGTAAGGGATGAGGACAAAGTGTGTGGTGATGACAAAGTTCCTGCCCTGTGCTGGGATTAAAGTAAAGGCAAAGAGATAAGTTTTATTCACTGCACTTGAAACTAAGTACTTTTATCTAATCTGCTTTATTTACTCTGCTAGATCCAGGCATCCAACATAAAACAGTGAGAGCACTACTCCCAAGAAAATCTGAGGCTGATGAACATAAACCTTCATGTACAAGTAACATATTTCCCCCTAATTCATAATATAAAGTATTCACCATTTTCTGAAGCAGTGACTGTGATGTTATACCAGGGAGTTTCTTCTCTATCAAGAACCTTTGTGGTCTTAATGGTTCCAGTATTGACATCAATGTTGAAAAATCTGTCATCTTCCGCACTGTAGTCAATGAAGTATCTAGAGAAATCACAGATAAATCTCCTTTTTAATTGATGCTAAAATAAAGAAAATAAAACTGAAGCAAGGGAGGCATTAAGTCAAATATATTCAAATATTTAAATGTACATTTCAAATGTCTATATATGGCTCTTAAGATTTGTCTGGCAACTTTATATTTGGATAGATATGACATTAATTATTTTTACCTGTCAGTTCTTTTTTTTTTTAAAGATTTATTTATTTATGCATACAAGAGCTGGGGTACAGGCCAGAGATGCAGGGGGGTGAGAAGATTCACCAGAGACATAGCGGGGAACAGAACAGGCAGATTGACCGAAGTGCACTGCTGAGGGGAGCAGTTGGTGAGAAAGGAGAGGTCTGCTGCACCATGTGGGTTTCTCCCTGGCTGGCCGGGAATCAAACTCATGCTGCAGAGGCTTCGAATTGCTTCACATTGCGGTGTTTAACCCCTTGCACCACGAGGGAGGCCCACCTGTCAATTCTTAATTAATGCTTAAATTACTCTTTTAGGTACCTCATACTGAGCTTTCTAATACCAGTACTAGTATAAGTGGTTAAATAGCTTTAGAGTAAATACTCTCTTTGAGTAAAAAAAAAAAAAAAAAAAAGAAAATATGCTTAAATATTTTAAAATGGCAGGTATCATGCTAGGTCTGTGTCTTGGATTCATGATATTTATTTTGCAGTTTTCTATGTTACTGAACTCTCTTGGAAAATCTACAAAACAAGAGCTAGATATTGGGGATTACTTGGATCTAAGAATCTTATTCATAGAGTTGCAATTGAAATTTGACTCAAGTAGAACTAAATAGTTCTGCTTAACTACCCTTGGATTTCCGCCTAACCACATAAATAAAACACCCCCAAAAAGGAAAATAGAAATGAGAGATCAAGGAAACTATTCAAACTATTTTAGGGAACTATGTCAATTCATTCTGTGTTAATATTTAAAATTATGAAGTGACATGGATTCATAAAATTGTTTAAGATAAACAAAATGTAGATGAAATACTCTCAACTTTTCTGATAATGGTCATAACATATTCCATTTTTTCACAAACCTTAAAATGTCAACATATCTTAGCACTTCATAAAATATATAAATATGTTAATATTTACTTTTTTCAAATTTTAACATTAACTTGACATTTTTAGTGATAATTCAGTAAGTATAAAATCAAGTAACCATTTGCGTAGGAGATAGAGGTCATAAATTGGGATTCATGATAAAACCTAAAGAATTCAGTTTGGAATTTTTTTTTTTTTAATATTCTAGTTCATAGCTACCAAAACTACTGAACCATTGTAAATAGATTCTAAAACCACTGAAAATACATATATGTATTTATACACACACATATGTATATAACTGGACAAGAAATTAAAACAATATTTTTTTAAATTCTAGTTTTCCCCTTAATATAAGACTACAAATCTAGGGATGATGTGTGACAGAGAGGAAACACTTATACATACAGATGAGTTTACAAGAATAACCTAGTAACAAGTAGTAAAGCTAACGTTTAGGAAGCCTTAGAATGAACTGCATTGTGCATAAGTATGTTGTAAGCATTTATTTCATTATGTACTCAAAACAAGTACATGAATTAGGTACTCTTACTAGCTACTTTCATGGGGAAAGAAACTGAGGCAAAGAGAGGTGGGAAATTTTCGCCAACATCAGGAATTACTTACTGAAAGAGATTAAAATGCAATTTAAATCAATAAGGTTTTTATAATCTACTTTTAAGACTAGACAATATTTGAGACTTTATGCCTGCATTCGAAGATATTTACTGGATAGGATATAAGAAGAAGGTACTAAAAAGAAAGAAAATAACCAACCCAAAAATTAATATTTAGACATAAATTTAGCTTAGGGAAATGGAAAATAGAAAAAGAAAAGAAAATATTTGCAAAAAACATATGATGTATGACCAGAGAATTGAAAATCAGAGGTGAAAATAAAAATCTAAGCTCTGGAAGCCTTCAGGGAAGGCAGTTCTGATCCACCTTGAAATCCGAGTAATAGTCAACTAGAAAGGTGTGTATTTGAGATTATCCAAAAAGTATGACATTTAATAATTTCACAACAGAGAGACAGAGAGAGAGAGAGAGACAGATGTGGTATCTTGATCTGCTTTGTAAAATAGCAGAGGAAAGTTATATTGATAATACTATTGAAGTACATTTTTGAGACTGCTCTTTGTTCTTCTGGTTCTGGTTACTATACTCACAAAAGAGAAAGAATGGCAGACAAGTTTCTTGTTATAGGCTGCAGAAAGGAAGCAACAGAAGTTCCCATCTTCATCAACACATCAGTGCTCCACAGTATCATCACCCCTCCACAGTGTGACCTTGATCAATGAGGCTTACTTTGAAATAAAATATGTTTAGGTGAGGAGTGAGGATTGATCCAACCTTTTTATCAACGAAGCCAAGGAGAGACTAACTACTTTGCACAATAGATGACTGAGCTGCTTGATGAGGAGGTTGGACTTAAGCAATTTTTCAATGTCTGACTTGCACAGATAGGGAAGAATGGTAATTATACATGTTCTACACTCTGGGAGTTAACAAGAGAGAAAGGAGAGTACAGAGGGAGAGCTTCCGAAAACCAAATTTCCCGGGCCTCCCTGGGGGTGCAAGGGATTAAGCACCGCACTATGAAGCAATCTGCAGCCTCTGCAGCACAAGTTAGATCCCCGGCTGGCCAGGGATCAATCCACTTGGTGAGGCAGACCTCTCCTGTCTCTCCCGCTGCTCCCCTCAGCAGTGTATTACAGTAGATCTGCCTGTTCTGTTCCCCACTCTGTCTCTGGTGAATCCTCTCACCCCCCACACCTCTGGCCTGTATCCCAGCTCTTGTATGCATAAATAAATAAATCTTTAAAAAAAAAAATTTCCCAATTTACAGATACCTCAGTAGTATGCACTTCAGACCATGACAAACATCTATGATCTTTTCCCCTGTGTTCATTCAGTTGACAATGACTTACCTCGGTTTATTCAGGATGTAAACATGAATTCTATGGACCCAGCATGTATGTGAAAATCATATCGAGTGGTAGAAAGAGAATTCAAACAAACCTGCAAGTGGGCCTCACAGCTCTGCCACCCAGAAGCTATGTGAATGCAAGGAACGTGTAACTGATCCTAGCGTTCTCTGTAAACACATGGCAATGTTCTCTACAGCAAAACTTGATTGTGAGGATTAAACAAGACAATATATATATGGAAATATTAATACTTGAGCATCAAGTGATAGGGCTCTGTGATAATCATCATTTGCTTTAGTGTCTCAGGAAACTTTACTCTCCTTTTCCCTCGAGGAAACCTTTGATCTCTTTTTTTTTTTATTTATACACACAAGAATTGAGGTACAGGCCAGAGGTGTGAGTGGGGTGAGAGGATTCACCAGAGACAGAGTGGGGAACAGAATAGGCAGACTGACTTAAAAACACTGGCGAGGGGAGCAGCAGGCGAGACAGGAGCGGTCTGCTGCGCCATGTGGGTAGCTCCCTGTCTGGGGATCAAACTCGTGCTGCAGAGGCTGTGGACAGGTTCATTGGTTGCGTCTTAACTCCTTGCCCCACCAGGGAGGCCCCCTTTGGGCTCTTTTGATAAGAATGTTCACAAATAGTAAATGTAGTAACAAGTAGTAAAGTTAACGTTTAGGAAGCCTTAGAATGAACTACATTGTGCTTAAGTATGTTGTAAGCATTTATTTCATTATGTACTCAAAACAAGTACATGAATTAGGTACTCTTACTAGGTTCAAAGGTTCCTCTGTACCATGATAATAGCCATTACACTTCTACCACTATATGTTCATTACACTCTGTTTGAAATAAGTGTCAAGATAACATCTTTACTAAAAGTTAATTAGGAAATGGTTTAATCCATGATCAATAAGATGCTCTCCTGTGTGGCTACTGGTAATCTCCTGGCTATAGAATGGAGGAAATACGATGACGTCTGTGCCAGTTCAGATTTGCTGTAGTCCTTAAAATCTCTAACTGTTTTAGATTTTCTTTATCTTAATACAGGGCAGGGCACAGTAGTTAAGGGTGTGTATCCAGCAGAGTTGTATATGAGCTGATTAAGCTGGAAGATGATATTTTATTTTTGTCTAAGTTCAAATTTCTCTATAATAAAGTTTTAAAAAATGCATTAAAAACCCACTAATTGAACCAGTATCCTATACAAACCCTGACTCATTTCATACTGTCAGACAAATGGACCCATGGAACACTGAGATCATGCACTGTTACCATGGTAACGCATAAATCGGAGTTATAACTTTTATTTTCTGTAACTACTCTGTTTTGTCATATAACATGTGCACCGTTTCATATTTCCAGTAATAAGTTTTAATGCAATGAAAAAAGTAAAAAGAAATTGCATTACTTTGAAATAAGATGAAAATTCATTATTCAAATTAGAATTTATGGACCAACAAATAGGCAGATGAGTTATGACCACAGCAAGCACTCAATCTCAATAATGATTACCTTTATTCAAGTATTTTCTTCAACAGAAGCTACTTTAAACAAATGACCCAGTTCATCATTTGGCACTCAATTTCCCTTTGATTATATAGGCATAGACTCAAGATAATTATTAGTCATGTGAAAGTACATTGGAAAGTTATTTTTTATTTCAATAATAAAATTTCATTCTCCAGAGGCACTTATTTTCACTATTGTCTGTCCATTTCACCATAAGAAATTAATTTAAAATTTATGTCATGTAAATCTATTTTTACAGTGATTTACTGGGAGAAACATTCATTTGCTTAAAGTATAGGAGACTTCATTCAGTTGCCATACTTCAGATTCTTGCAAATACAGAAAGTGAGTGGCAAAGCCAACTTATTTGTTATTTTATCTCCCAAAAAGCTGTTTGTGGAAGTTTACTGACCATGATCACTAGATGGGGTAAGTTTTAGTCAATATACATCCTGTGGGGTATTTCAGCCAACATCATACACATGAAACAGAGCTGAGATTCATTAAAAAATTTAAGTTTCTCATTGGGGATGCAACTTATCCCACAAGTAATGCATCCAGGAAATAATAATCTTCATAGAAAAAAACAAATCAAAACATAAGGATCATCTGTCACTTGATAAATGGGCAGAACACACACCACATCGGCATTTGGAAACTTCTTAACTTTCAGATGCAAGACCTAGATCCAACGAAACAAAAGTATCTGAAGAAGTAAACCTCTGTATAAGAAATGATGCTTCTCTGTGTTATTTTTCTCGAGTTAACCAAAAATAGCAGACATTTCAATAATCCTAAGTTCTAGAAACTCCATGGAACCATTTGAGCATTATCATTTCTTTAAAAAGTTCTTATTTCAAAGTTATTTTATCCAAGCCATTGGATCATTAGTCTTCAGTCAATGGCTAAAAGAGAATCACTAACCCAGGGTTATGTGATTATTCCTCAGGTAAGTAAGTTACCTATGTCCATCTAAAATGTACGTTCTTCTCCTGGGGTCGAAATATGATCTGAGGTGGCAGCTACCACAGGCCAGTGTTAGACAAACTTGAGTGAAAACAAGTGGGATGATTTTCAGGGGTCTGCTATACTTTTATGAAGCATGCTAAAAGTCGCCACATTTTTATCTATTCTCTATGATTAGGTAACTACGATTGGAGCTTGTCATTCACCTGTCTTCATCTACAGACCCCATCATCCATGTCTCAGTCATCCTGTGCTCTCTTTACACACTCAAGTGTCATATTCACATGCCACTCAACAGTAAAGTTAGCATCCATCTGAATGTGCTAACTTGACTATGTGGGATGTGATCCAATTTTAAAACATGGGTAAAAGAAAAACTCTATGGTTTTATTTATTTTATTTTTTTTTAGATGTGCTACAATTTTTTTTTAAATAATAAATTTTATTTTTATATTCCCCATACAATTGCAACCCCATATTCTGATCCCAATCCCTCCCCTCCCGCCCCCCACCCCCCCAAAAGTGTCTCTGTTTCATAGTTTTTTGTTGATTCTGATTTTCATTTTCCTGGTCCCTTATTTAAGTTTTCTAGATTCCTGCTATGAGTGAGACCATCCAGTATTTATCTTTTTCTTTTTGGCTTATTTCGCTGAGCAGGATCCCTTCCAGCGCCATCCATGTTGCTGCAAATTGCATGTGTTTATCTTTTTTGAATGCTGAGTAATATTCTATGGTTTTAAATAGGAGGTTGTTCACTCTCTTATTGGCCCTCTTGTTATTATTTTGAAATAAATCTTATTTGTGGTAATTCTAATTCCAACTTCATCATGAGTCTGTGAAAATTTCAGAAATGAGTAAGAAAAACAAAATGTCAAGAGAATGCAGTGGATATATTGAAGGCATTTGTTCATCATTTGTCCAATAAAACTCAAAACAGACCGAGGAAGCACCTCTACTCTCTGCAAATATTCTCTTTTATGTTAGAAGATTGTTTTTTTTTAATTTGGTAAACATTTCAAATGTGATCAAAATTTGATATTATTTCTCGTGTTAGCATACAAATGGTCTATTACTTCCTAAATAGTTTTATAATGAGCATTTGAAACAATTATGTAGAATATTTAACAGTTCCTTCTCATCATGTTAAAGTTATTAGTCAAAAGAAGCATTAGAAATTTAACTATAAGTAAGTGTATAGATAATTTCAGATTATAAATTAGAGTAGAAATGAAGTAAAGATGGGAGAATATATACTTAATCATATCTTTAAACTAAAGCTCCTCAACCTGCGGGTAATATTAATTGGGGGCATCAATAACTTTCACATTATTGAACCAAATCAAGTAGTAGACATAATTTGCTTTACAATAGGAAGAAACTCAACAATTAGGAACAGTATTGTTCCAGAGATGCTATAGAACTAAATGAGACTTGGCTATCTTTGGCACCCCTTTATCCCAGTGTATGAAATGCACCCACACAAATAGGTGACCATGTTTAATCAATGGCTTCTTGAAGATGTCAAGGATTCATCATATTCTACATTGAACTTTGCAAAAAAACGGTTTTAAAAAATTATTAGTTGAAATATACGAGAGGCAGTGCATTGTGACATAAAAAATGGGAGGTTTTATAGTAAAACAAAATTGTATTTAAATTTTGGATCTGCCACTTTATCACTATGTAAACTTGGCAAATTACTTAATTTTCACATCTCATTTCTTAGTTTTCTCATCTGTAGAATAATAAAATCAATACAGATTCTCTAGGGTTATTAAAAGGGTCTTTGGAATGTGATAAAAAGCTCAGAGTTTCAAGGTTTAGTTTTTTCATCAGGCTTTATCTGACTTCTTGTTTTGTTTTTCTCTGTTTCACATAAGTGACACCATCTGGTCTTTATCTTTCTTCTTCTGGTGGATTTTGCTTAGTAGCACACCTTCCAGCTCCATCCTTACTGCTGCAAATGGCTCGTATATCATTTTTAATAGCTGAGTGGTACTCCACACACACATATACACATACCGATATGTGTGTGTGTGTGTATATATATATATATTATATATATATATATATATATATATATATATATGACAAAGTCTTCTTAATCCATTCATTTGTTTTAGAGTCTTTAGACTTTTTCCATATCCTATTTATTATAAACAGTGCTGCCATGAACACAGAGAACAAGTTTCCTTCTGAATTAGTGTTACTGTGTTCTTCAGGTAGATACCAAAAAATGGAACTGCTGGGTCTGTTTTCCATAGGGTACACTTCTGTTATGGAAACAACGATGCCAATTGATATTAACTCAATGAAAAATATTTCTTAAAAAAAAATGAGAGACCACTATATTTAATAGACATAGGATGTAAAATCACACCCGAAAGCTTCCAGTGGCTCAGTTGCAACATAGGATTGCTCATTTCTCAGGAAGTTCCTGAATTCCATTTGCAGCATACCAGCAAGTAAGTACAGCCTATTTAAATCAAGGGTTTCCTCACAACTGGGAAATAGCCTGGTTCTGATTTTGCTTCTTAAAAAGGTGATGATTATATTGTTGCAAATTGCACATTCTTGTTTTGAGTTGAAAGAGACAAAACTAGACATAGGATGCTCTTAGAAATCTGAAGAGTCTCACTAATCGTTTAGAAAATTGAAATACAAAAGACTGAAGTCAGGAAGCTTTTCACAAATGCCTGTGAAACTCAAACTCCCTTTCATTATCAATTCTACAAACTTGGAGTTAATTGCTTTTCAGGGCACACTGCAAGGTTCATCTTTTCAATGTGCTTTTCTTAATTAGTACAAACATTTGGTCCCAGAGAAGGTGGAAGTATGAGGCTTGCTTTTGTGTTTGTTAATGTTTTCTGTTTTTTATTCACTGTTTGCACCTAGAGGCCCATGTGAATGACACATTTTTATTAAAATCAAGAATAAATATTATGTAAATTATGCCCCCAAACAGTAGCTATGGAGTCTAATTATTTTAAGGCAGCTTCAGAAGAATTCATTGTGGTTGTCTAACCAAAACAAAGCAGAAAGAATAATGCAGATGCTAATGGATATGTGCTTCTCGGCATTAGCATTTAGAGACAATCATCTTTACATCCCAACAACTGGGAGAATGTATGTACCACAGCATGTGTTCACGACATGTTCCCTATAATTTGGAACAATTACTGAGGCAGTGGGCAATGCTATGGAACAATCAATTATGTATAAATAATTTCTTTTAGTATACAAAATGCATATGTGGAAACATTCACATGACTTTGCATGTATGTGAATCAGACAATCTTGTATGGATTTTCCAAAATTATCTTTTCAGAATTGATTTTTATGAGTATAATTAGCATTCCAGTTTTACCAATTTACCATCCTGTTTGCTTTTATTCTGTGTCAAGGTTTTTGAAGCTTAACCATAGACATTTAAAACCAGATCATCCTTTATTGTAGGGGGCCCCTTGTTAATTTAGGCTGTTCAATATCATCTGCGCCCTTGCCTACTGAGGATAAGTTGAATTTCTTTCCACTGGTGGCGACCAAACATGTCTTCAGAGGTCAACTAATGTCCCCTGGGGGTTTGCCCTTGAGTGAGAACCACTGTTCTATGAGGAAAGGGTGTTTTTGTGTATGTGGGGTACATGGAACAGCAGTGAAAGAAATTTGTCTTTGGCCTCAGTTATTCTCAAGTCTACCATGTTAGCGTACCTATTCTAGATTTCACAGAGTTTTGAAAACTTGTTGCATATCTTGAAATGTAAACCTTCCTGACTTTTCCTTTTCTAAGATTTATTTATTTATGCATACAAGAGCTGGGGTATAGGCCTGAAGTGTGAGGGGGGAGAAGATTCACCAGAGACAGAGTGGGCAACAGAACAGGCGGATCTACTGAAATACACTGCTGAGGGGAGCAGCAGGGAGATAGGAGAGGTCTGCTGTGCCATGTGGGTAGCTCCCTGCCCGGGGATCGAACTCATGCTGCAGTGGCTGCTGATAACTTCATAGTACTGCAACTTAACCCCTTGCGCCACCAGGGCGCCCCTTCCCATCAATGTTGACAAATTATTTTTTGTTTTAATTTGATCAAAGTAACATGGCTTTATGATATTATGTAAATTTCAAGTGTGCATCATTAAAAATCAACATGTGTATACACTACATCAAGTTCACCACTGAAATTACACATTTCGTGTCATTCACCTCACTGACAATGCTGCTAAGATAAGTTTCAAATATGTTAGCTTAACACAAACCATCCATGATCTATCTCTAGTTTCTCTCCAACCTCTTTACTTGCTATTTCCTCACAGGTAACCTGAGCAACTTGCACAGTTCTCCCCTTTGTCTTTCAAAATTCTAATCTCTAAACCAGGTTCTGAGTCTCAATTCAAACTTGCTCCTCTCATTCCCTTCAGAACACTTTCTCTGTGGACATCTATATCTACCTTATCACCCTTATCGAAGGATGTAAATTTTTTTTTTCAGATTTTTCTTTCCAGTGGATTTTGAACTGTTCTGTGTGTGCGTGTGTATATGTGTGTTCGAGTGTTGGCATATCATAGCTTGCTTCCAATATCGCTTTAAAACATTTATGTCATTTCCAAAAATTTTAATTGCATATTATGGAATATATCCTTCATATCAAAGTTTAAGTTTAATTTTCAAAAGAAAGCCTCACCAAGTTTCATCAAATATTTTCATTTTCAAAATCCGTTAGTTCCTTTAGGTAAAGACCAATCGTAGTTACCCATAGCCTTTATAATATTTTAGTTTTAAATATGATCAGACCAATTTTACTTACTGAGTGTCACATGTCATTGAAATGTGTCATTCCGTGGAATGGAGTGAGTGTTCCTCTGCTTGGCCAACTAAGCATCTTCATGTCTACGTCAGTTCCTTCTTTAGAGGGCAGTTTGCACACTTGGCTTTATGCAAATTATTCTGAACACCTTGCCTACCCTGCTTCTTCAAGCAATGTCCAGCTCCTGCTTTCAGTGTAACAGGGTGGGTCCCAATGGACAGGACACTGTTTTAGCACTCACAGATGAAGGATTGCTGAATATGTACATATGTGCTCCAAAAATTGTTCCTCTCCAAGGATGGACATGGTCGCCATTTAAAAAAAATCCAAAACAGCCGTATTTATGTAAAAATAATTTGGGAATCATTACAACACTATGCAGATACTGAAGAGACTATTTACCATATTAGCTTTTTTAAAATGGATGAGAACTAAAGAGAGTGAGAATAAGCACTTAATGGGACAAAGCAGACAGATTTGTTAAAGATTTCAAACTTCATAGAGCCTTAGGATTACCCAAGCACATAAAAGCAAGGTCACTAAATACCTTTCGATTATATAAAGACAGCTTTAATGATCTCTAGAGCATGAAATACTAAAATATGATTTAGTGAGTACTTATGTCCTTGGCATTGTGTTAAGTGCTTTATTTCAATCTAATTAATGATATCAATATATTTAGGTAGCATTATTATCCTTTGTTCATAATCTTGGAATTTGAAATGCAGCAATGTTGAACATGAAATCACACAGCTAGAATGTCAAGATTGCAGAATTCCAGAATCAGAGTCCAGTCTCTAAGTCACTGCTCCATGCTGCCCTGAATACATTAGCATTAATTAAGTGACTACTAGGTACACACCCCTGCGCTTAGCACTCCATGCATATTGTTTTGCATGTTCTCACAGTAACACTGAGAACAGATAATAAGAATATAATGGTCACAGAGGAAACAGGGGAGTGAAGAAGGGCTTGGAGGAGGGAGGCAGATGGGGTATTGCACAGGTCGCTTTCCGGAAGGTGAATGGAACATGTACAATGTGGAAGTGCAAAACCGTAATTCCAAAAATTAAAATAAAAAGTGTAAAAATAAACATTTAATATGAAAAATAAATAATTCATTTCCTTACAAATAATGGTAGAGGATTTCCTAAACACACACCGCTATTATGGCCAAATCAGAAGTCAGAGATAGACATTATCCTTAAATCCTATTCATATTTCCTATCACTAAGCATCAAAGATTCTCTAGTTTGTAATTCAATAATTCTGCCCCCAAATTCTAGCCAATTATGCTCACATCATGTGGAAATATTACCAATACCTTTATGGTGATTGCTATACTCTTAATTTGACAGAAACTCTCTGGTTCCTTATCAGAGAATCAGTTAATATTGTGAAATATATCAACAGAAAAATAACATGGAAAGAAATATTTCAAGCATTTTTTAAGTCGCTGTAAGATCAAGAGGCAAAACGAGTCTTTATATGTCTAAAAGGTTGAAGTGTACTGTACCTTACTAAGCTGTTAGCACTGTCGGGATCTTGTGCCATAACTGTGCCAACAACCGTCCCAATCTTGGCATTTTCAGAGACTTCCATGACATAGGAAGGCATGGAAAATAGTGGGGGTTCATCCACATCGCCAACGATTATCTTCAGCATAGTGGCATCTTTAAAAGGTCCCAAGTGAGAAAATCGAAAATCAAGATGTGTATTGGCTCCTTCAATGTTGAGGGTGTAAGATTTCTTTTTCTCATAGTTCAGTGGCTGTGGGAAAAAAAAAAAAATAAGATTTTCAATATTATGATTACTATCACTTCTCATTTTTTCCTATTTTTGAAAAGAACTAATATGGATGGTTTTAAGTCCATCTCCTTTTCATTTAAAAATAAAATATGGGGCCTCCCTTATTGGTGGCGCAGCGGTTGAGCTCTGGGCTGCAAAGCTGCCCACAGCCTCTGCAGCGATGGTTCAATCCCTGGCCGCCGGCGAGGGTCCCACATGGCGCTGCAGACCTCACCTGCCGCCCCCGCTGCTCCCCTCAGCAGTGTACTTCGTCAGTCTGCCTATTCTGTTCCCCACTCTGGCTCTGGTGCATTTTCTCACCCTCCCGCGCTTCTGACTGTACCCAGTGCTTGTATAAATAAATAAATAAATCTTTAAAAAAATAAAAATAAAATATGAAGTTTATCACAACATCTGAAGCAAAAATCATGGAACGTCACAACTGAATCAACTGATTTTGCCACCATAATTATAAGACTGCTAGGGATAGTCCCCACAGACAAGCAAATATCGCTATTTGGAGACTCTTTAGTTTTTTATAATAATTTCAGCTATCTTCTCTTCAAAGTATTTTTTCAATTTTTTTTTCATCAATCTGTTCAATTTTAAAACTAAGATTAATTTTTTTTGCATTTTTAAAAACAATTTATTTCATATCATGAATCATTATATTTCATCTTCATATTTTCACCTTGCTGGTTTTAAACTTGGGATCTTATTTTAAAATCTGATAAGTTTTTAAGTTTTCAATTCAACAATATTTTCTTGAACTTTTAAATTAAATTCATTTTAAATTAAATTCATTTGAATTTAATTTTTGTTGTTTAACTGTATTTTCTGTTTTGGAGGTAATATCAATTCATGTTTTGTTTTCTTATTTCCTTTATTATATCCTGATGTTTTCATAATATAAACTTTGTGTTTTTTTTAATTATGGTCTTCTTTTTGTTTATCCCATTTTTAAAAATAATTTTAGTCTACATTAATTCTTTCTTACATATTTTTAATGTTTCCTTGCTTTTGAAAATTTTTCCAACCAACATGTATGTTTCTCTTATTACTTTCCTAGAATAAATAACCTTTCCTAGAATCTGAAATCATGAATTTGACTTAACATACAACAATGTATAAGTTTAGTGTGATGTTTTCCCATGGAATATATATATATATATATGGTCTTTGGTTAATACAAAATAGTCTTCAGTCATTTTCAGCATTGTGTGTTTAGTGCTGTAAGACATACTAGATATTATGGAAATTAATAAGAATATAAAATCAGACATAGGGGTGCATGTGAACAGTTATCTGTCCAAGAACAAATATATTTCAGATAAAAGCTGATTATTTTAGAGTGTTAACCATAACATACATAATAGGCTTGGAAATCCAAAATGATTCTGGATTAATAACATCAAAATTTTTATGGTGATGTTAGTGCAAATGATCCCGAGACTAGCCTTTCCTTCTGAACCTGGTGAAGTAGCTATGGAAGCTGGCCTTCCTGATCAGTATCTGTGATAGCAGAATAGATCTTTTCCAACCTATTTCTGCCACTGACTTTGCAATTTTCCATTTTGTTCTTGCCTCATTTTTTCTTGGCAGGATCAGAGACTGACCATTCCAGATATTTTCCTATACCCTAAGGAAGGTCAAGGAAATGCTGAATAGAAAGTGTGTCCTTAACAGGATTTTATAAACAGCCAACAGTCATATAATGATAATTTCACTTATCTCTTCCAATCCCTTAAGTTAGAGTTCCAGATACAGGAGATTGCAAAAAACTACCACTTCACGTCTAAATCAAATATTAAGAACCTAGAATTTAGAAACTCCTCAGGGACATGGATGAGACATTAGAATATTTGACAAGTCTTTATGAGACAGAAGAAATTTAAAAACCTTAAAAACACAAATTCTCAAAAGTGGACCACTTACACAATGTATATGCATTTGTAAATGATAAAATACTATTCACGGTAGATTTACATATTTTAAAGAAAGGTTAATTGATTATGAATTTTTTGACCCTCCAATTGGGGGCCTTTTCTGTTTGAGGGAATATAATCTGGCAATGAATTGCCAAAATTCATATCCATCTTATGCAGTTGCATAACTCCTACCTGGACCCACAGATTTATTGTACTTTTTTCTTTGCTTGACTCCTTTCTCAGCATCAGTGAATGACAATCCATCTTTGACTAATTCAATAAATTGTACTCTGATTTAAATAACCTTTCCTAGAAACAGTATAAACTTTGCTGCACGTCATGAATGGGATGGAAAGATGTGGTCCCTGTGCTCAGAGAAGCACAAATTGTCAGATTCCGGGCACATTCAGCATGGAAACAGCTCTTTTGCCAGGTCTACTGTTCATTTAAAATTAATGTAATTTTTGATAGTCAGCACGTTGCATCTGATACTGTATAATGACCATGCTTCTTTTTTTCAAACAGAGTTTTTGAGGCATTAAAACTTAAAAAAAATATACAGAATACATAAACTTTACTAGAGATGCTTAACATATCTTTCTCATGATCACACGGGGTCATGAAACATACATCTTCATTTATTCACATCTTTCTGCCTCTAGATGACATTTGTGGAGGTAGTTTTGGCCACTGCTACCCTATCAGATATTACTGTCAAGCTGTGCATTCAAGATGACAGGCATCTCTTTTTCCATTTTTTACTAGTTCTCTTGGCAAGTTAGACATTATTTGTCTTAACACTCGGTTCCCTCCTGCTAAGGTGCAGGCTGTTTATGTGGACACATAGTTTCATGTTTATGCTCACCTAATATATATTTAACTACCCCAGGCAGGGAAAATTATTTTGAGGGACTTGTTTGCCAGGACTGGCAGATGGATGCATAGGGACCCATCTGGATCCACAAAGGAATGAGAGGATTATTTAAGGTTGGAACAGGAATTTAGAAGCAAATGGATTAATGCAAATGGAAATATTTTAACAACCTTATTTATGAAGAGAAAGTGGGGGTACTGAATGGCATGTATAGAGAAACTGAGAAGAAATTATACCTATGTATTTATCCTTGATATTACAGGATTATGTATACAAATAACGGACGGTAAATCTTTGTTGTGTGTTATAACTACTGTAAAAACTCCCACATCATTGATGCTCATTCTCAACACTTGCTATATTTTGTGTTGCCAAGTTTAGTAAATTGAAATATTGAATGGCCAACTAATTTGAATTTAGGATAAACAAAGATTATTTTTAGTATAATGTGTGTCCATTATCACGTGGGACATACTTGCACTGAGGAATTATTTATAATTTCTCTGAAATTAGAATTTCATTAGGTAGCTTATATTTTATCCAATGATGGACAACTATGATAATAATAGGGGGTCATCAATAAACCAACAATAGGTAATTACCAGCAGATATGACATGCATATGTATTGGTGATTCTCATCATTGAAAATTAAATCGGATTTAACCATACGACATTGCTTTGATCAAAAAAATGTAAGACAAACAAAAGATAATTTCATATGATCCAGTTTAAGATAACTGTTTTACTAACATTGAACCATCCAAGCATTCCTGGAATGACTTCTTGTGTGATATACTTCATTTTACTGGAATGGTGCTTGAAATAGTTCTACTTGTATTCATAAGTGAGATTGCTTACTATGTGAATTGATTTTTAAGTTAATGTATCATATTAGTTTCCTAAGGTTGCCCATGGCAAGTTAAAACAAACTGGAAAGCTTAAAATAACAGAAATGTTTTCTCTGTAGTTCTGATAACAGAAAGTCTGACATTTGGCAAGACTGAGCTCTTTGGAGGTTCATGGATATAATCTGCTCCTTACCTTTTTCTAACTTCTGGTAGAGCCCTGGCATTTCAGGGTAAGGAAATACCTTTTTGGAATTCTTTCTATTATTTAGAAAATTTTATATTTTCTTCCATTGACCACCTCTCTGCTTTTAAATTTAGGTAATATGTTTGACCTATATTTCCGGGGTTGAAATTGTATGGGGAATATAAAAATAAAATTTATTAATTAAAAAAAAACAAAATAAAATAAATAAAAAATAAAAATAATTATTAGTACCCTACATAAACTGATTTTAAAAAGGAATATTTCTATTTTCTCCCAATTTACTTTCATATTAATGGGTTTTAAATGCTTATTTTTTAATTATGATTAAATGTCTAGTACTTGATCTTGATTTATTGGCTTTGACTTACATTCTTTGATTCTTAGTACTAATAAAACAATTACTAAGTTTACATCACCTGTACCCTTATTTTCTTATTATAAGAGGTACTATTTCTACACTTTTGGGGCATACATTATTTACATTCTGATCCATCACTCTGATGCTGATGTTATTTGTACGCAGTGTTCTGTTTGTCATTTTCCTTCATTACCCACTACTCTTTGGTTTGATGATGTATTTCCTAAGACAGTTGCCCTCATTTTTATTGTTCAAAATTGTTTGCCTGTAATCTCCAGATTTGAAGAATAATGTTGTTGGATATTAACCCTGAGCGACATTTATTTGCTGGAGTATTTGGTACATATTGGTCCATGCATGCTTAAAAGTAATCTGCCATGTAAAAAATTTCTGACCTTCCTCCATCTTTGAAAAATTGGCCCTCTTTTATTTGTGAGTTCATAACAATTTAAGTAAAACTATACCATTAGAATTTGACATCTTGTAGTATAACAATGTATCATGTCTACTCAGTTTTCCCTAAAAGGAAGAATATTATCTAATTCATCTTCATATTTCAGGTACCTGGCATAATTCCTAGTTCAGGGTAGGTGATTAATAGCTCTTACTCACCCTCAAGTATAGCTATGATCAGAGTACAAAAAAAAAAAAGTGTTGTTACATAGGTTATATTGAAGAATGAAAGTTTTTACATTACTTATAAATATTGACAGTTAATACCTATGTGTGACCTAAATAACCAACATACATTAACTGATTTAAACATCACAATGACTGAACTATTATACAATTGCTTCTCATTTACAAATGAGTGAATCAAGGCACAGAAAAGTTAAGAAACTTGCCCGGAGACATCAGCCTATCAGTGGTAAACTTAGTATCTGAACTCAGGCATTGGGACTTAAGCCCTAGTCCATACTGCCTGAAATCTAATTGTTCAAAATGGTGTACTAAAACATTCCAAATTGAGGAACTAAAGATCAAAAGATTTTTATTCAATATGACACCCTCACTATTAAAAGAAACATTCATGCATCTTCTTTCTAAGCATTCTAATATTGAAAATGAATTGATATCTTTGTTATTTCTAATTTCATTAATTCTTGACATTAGAACTCCGAGCATCTTTATATTTTTTTTTATTTTTTATTATATATATACACATGCATTTTCTTTTTATTTAAAGATTTATTTATGCATACAAGAATGGGGGTACAGGCCAGAGGTGTGGGCGGTGAGAGGATTCACTAAAGACAGTGGGGACAGAACAGGCAGATTGACTAAAATACATTGCTGAGGGGAGCAGCAGGTGAGATAGGAGAGGTCTGCCTCGCCGTGTGGGTTTCTCCCTGCCCAGGGATCAAACTCGTGCTGCAGTGGCTGCTGTTAGCTTCATGGGTTGCCTCTTAACCCCTTGCACCACCAGGGAGGCCCTCTGAGTGTCTTTATAATTATCTTAATTCACTGACTCACAGATCTAAGAAATTGAAATGCTTTTTGTGCAAAATCCTTTATCAGCTCTGCCTCTGCAAGATGTGCTTATTCTGGCTGTAATTTTACTTCCCAGGGCAGTGGACTGCTCTTACTTTTCTTTAGTTACTGCTCAAGATCCTAATGTAGCTAGCTCACTGTCAATGAGTTCGCTTTAATTTTCATCTTAAGTTTTAGTTTCTTAATTTCATCCTATTACTCTTAGTAATTACTTTTACATTTCACTGCTCTTTCTAACTTATAAAATAACACTCTCCCTCTTTAATATTAACACATTTCATATAACTGTAGATAGTTATTATCTTTCCCATCAATCATTTTCTAGCCAGCCCTACATATTTGGTACTTTTTATATTGTTTCTCATTAATCTCTTCTTTCATTCATTAAATCATGCTAGTATATCCACGTCTGGAACTATATAACCATTATAAATAGAAGAATACCAAAAACAGCATTTATCCAAATTGCTCTAAGAATTGTTGGACATCAAGAAGATTCTAAAATTATATTTTCTCACATAATAAGAGAAAAAACTCCTTATGAACCCTCCTTAGTGTATTTTATCTTAACATCATAATCACATTTTTCAGTTACAGAAACAGAAGGATTATAGGATTGATATCAACATTTTAATAAATGAAAAATGTTACTTCAATCATGCAAAAATAGCTAAATCCTAAAATAGTGACCAACATTATTAATTATTTCTGAAAAAAAAGTATTCTGAATTACAGTATTTTGCCAAAACATTAGAAAAATGGCATGAATTTGAACAATGTTTCCTCAGCTAGCCTTTCTTATTCCAAGGTGTGTAGTCCTTGACTGAGATCTTTTCTGAATGGTGAACATTCTGTGAAGACTTCAACACAGGTCTAAGTTTCCTTGGTTTAAATTTCTCTCTGTATAGAGAGAAATGTCATTCAGTGTGTCTATTTCAAGGCTATTGACACAAATAAATATTACTTGTTTGCTTGCTGTCATTTGAAGACAGGGGTAAACGGAAAGATTTTATTTCAAATAACAAATACATATAATAGATAAAGTATATTTAAAATCTGTATATTATTTAGATATAATTAAATATAAGCATGCATGTATGTAGATCTATATCTCCATGTACCCGCATATATGAAAACTTACTCATAATCCATTGATGAGGGTAGCTTAACTCATCAGGACATTTTAGAAGATCACTGATTTCCAACTAGGACACTAAATTATATTGCAGAAATATATATGTTAAAAACAGTCAATTAACATTCAAAGCAGTTTCAACTGTTGTAAGACTGCAGGCTTATTGCCAAGCCTATGGATGAATAATAAGAACAAAAGTTGCCCAATAGCACTTCTCCATCAGAAGTTATTACAGATATAGTGATAGATTTCATTGAATTGAAAGTTTAGCTTCTGGCTGAGTGGGAGAAGATATAAGAGCCTTATAAGAATAAAAATAGCAGCTCGGTTGGGATTTTGTTAATATAATTCCTAACAAATATTCACTTATTGTAAATAGTTTATTAGGATTAAATACCTGTTCCTTGTTATGTACAAAGTGTGGTGATGTGTTTGACTATGTGTGAATTTGCAGTGGGTTGTGACACCTTATTTGTTGTGTTTCATACAGCCAAAACTCTAAAATCCAAAGGCAGAGAATATTGTGATTTGTAGTCTGTCTCTCAACACAAGGCAAAGTTATGATATAAAAAAAAAAAACTAAACACAACCGACTGTAGGGGAGCAAAATTCTGAACTTCCAAATATGTCAATTTGGAAAAACAATCAAACAAATCTAGAATACATATATATATATGTCCTATATATATTCTATATATGTATTTTCTCTATATATTCTCTCTCTCTGTGTGTATGTATATGTAATAGACCTAGTATGGTTATAATTGAACATGTTCCTTTTTTTTCCTCTTAGGATTAACTTCAATTTTTCAAATAAGTTTTTACAACTTATTCTTTTTACTCTTAAAAATCACTTGTTAAATAACATGGGATAATGATCTTTTACACAATGTAGAGCTTGATAGCGAAAAGCAAACACAAAGTACCAGGTTACAAAAATATTTAACAACTATTGTAAACGACAATACACTTGTGGCTCACATAGATACACATTCATGGTTTAGAGTGAATTAATCAGCATACAATCATCCTGCTTTATCAGACCTTTAAGAGGGCCATGGAATTGATGTTTCCTCAAGAGAGAAATTAGTAAAATGTTTACCACGAGATATAAAACAGAAAAGATCATGGAAGAAATCCGTGATTGAATGTAGCCGGAACTGTTGCACTACAAATATAACATTAAACCTGAACTTTGAAAAGTAATCTTCCTTGACAGATGAAGGAAGGGGAGGTAGATTACAAAAAAGAGGATTGCTAGCATGTGCCTGTGATATATCAGGGTGTTTATGGGTGAACTGGATACCACAGAATTGAGGGGGGGCAACAAAATAACTACTTGGAAGAGGTCTGTAAAGTGTCCTTTAAATTTGGTGCAAATAGAGGAAGAAAACACACAGAGAAGAAATATATAGAAGAAATATGTACATACTACATATTATATATATAAATTATAAATTATATATGAATTAAATATTATCGTATGTAAATATACACATAATCATATACACATATATAAAAATCTGCTACTAAGTACAAATTTTAGGGTCTCCCTGGTGGCACAGGTGTTAAAGGCAGCTCTATCAAGCTATCACCAGCCACTGCAGCACAAGTTCAATCCCGGGCCAGCCAGGGAGCAACCCACATGGCACAGCAGACCTCTCCTGTCTTGCCTGCTGCTCCCCTCAGCAGTGTATTTCAGTAGATCTGCCTGTTCTGCTCCCTACCCTCTCTGGAAAATCCTCTCACACCCCACACCTCTGGCTTACACCCCAGTTCTTGTGTATGCATACACAAATAAATCTTTTTTTAAAAAAGTACAAATCTTATAGGGCCCACAAGAAGAGATTGCTAGAAAAACTGATTAGGAGCACATCATTCGCTACAGAGCTATATGTCACAGGAAAGAGTGCATCAACTTGCATTCATCCTTATCTTCTTTCCTCTTTCCACCAAGTCAGGCTCCATTAAACAATGAATGAAAGTTATCAAAGTGTATTTACAATGTACCACACTATGGACCAGTGAATTCACCTGGCAATTTTCTGATGAAGGGCTGATATGGACAGGAATGTGCAGAAGCTCCTGCAAACTGATTTATTGAGAAGCACTGATTTTGATCTTTGGGAAGATGGGTTGCTGTGCCTTGCTGGCTAAGGTGAGTTGCTGTAGAGATGACGTAAGGAATTGATTTTAAAGGACTGTTTTATCCATTTCTCCTCATCTCAGCCAGTGTCTCTTAAAGGTTAAAACTCTTTGAATTACACAATTCCATTTTCGAATTGCAATTATTTATAACACAAAACAGAGTGATAAAGCAAGCCTGAGATTGAAAATCCTAATCTGAAGGATCAAAAAATTAGGTGAATGAAAACATTAATGCATCGCTCAGAAAGTCTGGAAAGTGTATTCAGGGAAAAAAGAGAACAACAATTTGAGTTCATTAATAGTCAAGATTATTTTTGGCACACCACCACACTATCATTTATACAACTGAGCAATTCTTTTTTTTTTGAAGATTTATTTATTTATTTATACAAGCACTGGGTACAGTCAGAAGTGCGGGAGGGTGAAAGAATTCACCAGAGCCAGAGCGGGGAACAGAACAGTCAGACTGACTGAAATACACTGTTGAGGGGAGCAGCGGGTGGCAGGAGAGGCCTGCGTGCCATGTGGGACCCTCACCGGTGATGGAACCAGTGCTGCAGAGGCTGCAGGCAGCTTTGCAGCCCAGCGCTCAACTGCTGTGCCACCAGGGGAGGCCCACAACTAAGCAATTCTTATCTTGAAAATACCCACGTGTGTGTGTGTGTGTAATACAGAATGAAGAACGTTGATTAAATACATGTGCTCACACACGCACATATACTATTTTGTCTTTATTTTTATCAGACAAAGTTAAAGTAGTTTCAGTCATGTAGGATGGTAAGATCCTCATTGTTCTTATACTACCATAACTTTGGTATTTCAAATCATTTATATATATATATTTTTTTTTAATGGCATTTTACATTTTTTTTATATAGAGGCATGTTTTATTTTATTTATTTATTTGTTTGTTTGTTTTTTGTTTATACAAGCACTGGGTACAGTCAGAAGCGCGGGAGGGTGAGAGAATTCACCAGAGCCAGAGCGGGGAGCAGAGCAGGCAGAAGGACCGAAGTACACTGCTGAGGGGAGTAGTGGGCAGCAGGAGAGGTCTGTGCGCCATGTGGGACCCTCCTCCGGTGGCCGGGGAGCAGCCGGGGATTGAACCGGCGCCGCAGAGGCCGCGGGCAGCTTCAAAACCCAGCGCTCAAGCGCTGGGCCACCGGGGAGGCCATATATATATATATATATATATATATATATGTCCTTCACCACTTTTGTTATGTTTTCTTCCAGGTATTTCATCCTTTTGGATACAATTGTATGGGGTTGTTTTCCTAATTTCTCTTTCTGCTAATTCATTATTTGTATATAGAAATACAATATATTTTTGAGTACAGATTTTGTATCCTGCAACTTTACTGTATTCATGTATTACTTGTTATTTTTTGGTAGAATCTTTCAAATTTTCTATATATTATTATGTCATCCGTAAATAGCAATCGTTTCAGTTCATCTTTTCTAATTTGGATTCCTTTGAATCTGCCTAGAACATTAAATACTATATTGAACAATAGTGATGAGAGCGAACATCCTTATCTTTTCCCTGATCTTACAGAAAATGTTTTCAGTTTTTCACCATTGAGTATGATGTTATATAAATTCTATTTGAGTGTAATTCTTTATCTCGTTGATTCCATTCTGTTAGCTGAGATTCTGTTTCTTGTTTGGATAATAACACTCCCTATATCATCATATCCTGGTGAGATTTAAAGGATTATAATATTTGTACTCACTTAATCAAGACTTGGGAAAGATGTTTACAATCCACCTGACACAGATGAAACAATCAAAAATATTAATTCATGTTACTGTTATTTGTGATGATAATGATGATGATGATAATCAGCTGAAAACTGCTAGTGACAATTACCCTGTCCTCCTTATCAAATCCAATTAATATTTATAATCTTAAAATCTTTTTAATTTCTATATTATTTCACTTTTTTAATCACTATCTTCTCCCCTCTTTTTGAAAATATTCTTCTGCTTTCTTCAAGGAACATTTTTCTTTCCTGTTTGTCTTCTTTTCTTAAATGTTGGTGTCTCTCACATGGCAAAGTTCATTTTTTAGAAAGAATTGATCCATTTACCATAATTTTCCTAAATGAGGAAATCATCCAAGGAATTAAAAGCAGGCTATCATCCTTATCTCATATATTTATCCATATTCACACCTAATAACTACTCTAACACTTATTACATGCCTGTTCATTGCGAGAAACCATGCTAAAAGGTGAGCCTGCATTGATGAAATAAACAGTGTTGTCCTCATGTAGTTTATATCAGTTAATCAGAATACTGACATCTATTGAGACCTAGTCACTTCCTATTTAGATAACTTCAATGGTTCTCAATCGAAAAAAATTCAGCAAGACATTGTGTGTTCTTGTACCCACAACTTTCTGCCTCTTGATTAAATGATGTTATTTTGGCACCTTAAATGTGCCATGTTCTATACACTTTATTTTCTCTTTCTAGAATTCTCATCCTTATAAACTTTATGTCACTAACACCATAATCACACTCAGTGCTGTTTTTAACCATCACTGAAAATCAGACAGGATCAAATATCCTAAATATTTCTCAATATTACTGTATAATTCTCCTTCATAGAATTTTTTATTACTGACCTAGGAATGAAGGCTATAGTCAATGGCTGTCTGTTTGCCTCCAAACTGTACAAACTAGAAATTGTATTCAGATCATTATTAAATCTGGTGGTACTCAACCCTGGATGGCTCATCTAGAGTGCAACAATTGGCACAGGAAACATTCAAAATACATATATCTGTTAAATAAAGATATTAAAATCAGCTTCTCATTATCACATTTTGAACCATGGTTGCATAATCTCAGAAAAGAGATTAAAATGAGAAAATATTTTAGACAAAGACACCAATATTTTACCCAGATGAAGCTACAATATTTTACATGATGACTTCTGTTCTTTAAATATGTACACACTTTATATTCTACTTTGCAGGCTCCCTATGTGGCATCCAAAAAATGAGAGAATTCTCAATTTTAAATCAATGTACATTGATTATTAGAGTTAATATGATTATACATAATTCAAATAGAAAATCATATACAAACTAGATAGATAGATAGATAGGCAGATAACTGATAAGCAGGTAGATTTATTTCAATATCATTAGAAGCACATCACAATACAGTTTCTCAGTCTGTATTCTGAACATATTTTAGTGGAATCATCAAGACTACTTGTTAAAAAGACCAATTCCTTATTCCCACTCCAGTAATTTTGAAACAAAACATACAGGTGTAGCCCATGGGATCTGAATATTACTAAATTTCCAATCTGAAATCAATAAAACATTGAAAGACTGAAACATACTGCACTAGGTACTATAGTTAAATCCTTTTTAATGTAAAATTACCTGTATTCCACTTCATTTCTGCAAGGACATGAAGTATTATTATGTACTATTAGAAAGTATTATGGACTATTATTAGAAATGAACAGTAATAGCTTCAACCCAATGACAAATTCTTTGAACAAAAAAAAAAAAAAAAAGAGAGAAAGAGAGAAAGGGGTCAAAATTTTCCAAAAGCAGTCTTCATGGATCCTGACTGTGAGGCAAAATTTTGTCTCCTGAGTGTTAGTTAACATGGTTGAAGACTTTTACATCAGTTAGCAAAGGCCCTTCATATATTACTCAGCTTAATACAACATTGAGCAATGACAACAATGAGACTGGCATTCATGATAAATCTGGAAAAGAAGATGTAGGGAAGGTGGGGAACATTCATGTTCAACCTCAGATCTTCCCACTGTAACAACATGTAATTCATACAAAATGATCTGAAGAGCAGACATACCTATAATTAAAATGCAGTTCATCTCAAAAGAGGAATTACCACCTGGAAAATGGATTATTTTCATGACCTGACAAAATGGATTATTCCTATCTCTGTCAAATTTCCATTCATGAAAAAACAGGTGAGTTGCTTAAATCACTGATAGTATATTCTTCTTACCTTCTTCAAGGAAAGGATTCCTTCTCTGGTCTCTTTGTCTGTGGAGATGGAGAATATCCCAATGCCGTCACCATTAATGATGGAGTAGGTCATGTCGGCATTTGAACCAGTGTCTGCATCATTTGCTTTGATTTTTCCAACAGCTGAACCAACTTGAGCTGACTCAGGAACATAAAGCTGATAGTGCTCTGAAAAATATTTCATATGCAATTTATTTGATAATAATGTACAAAATGTAAATATTATAAGAAAAAACATTAAAAAAATTAAGACCAGGGCCTCCCTGGTGGCGCAGCGGTTGAGCGCTTGGTTGCGAAGCTGCCCACAGCCTTTGCAGCACCAGTTCGATCCCCGGCCGCTGGGTGAGGGTCCCACATGGTGCGCAGACCTCTCCTGCCACCCGCTGCTCCCCTCAGCAGTGTACTTCGTCATTCTGCCTGTTCTGTTCCCCGCTCTGGCTCTGGTGAATTCTCTCACCCACCCACACTTCTGACTGTACCCAGTGCTTGTATAAATAAATAAAATCTTTAAAAAAAAAAAAACTTTAAAAAAATTAAAAAAAATTAAGACCATATATTCAAATGCACATATATTAAGCAATGCATACAAGACTTTTTTTAATTATTAGTATATTACTTACTAATGAAACACTAGGTTACATAAAGATGAATGTAAAATGCCCACATTAAAGAATTTGTAGATATCTGTATATAAAGTATTTTATTAGTTCTACATCCATAGCAACAGAATATTCAACAAGGAAAGTCAAGTTTGCATTCTTATATTCAGCAAAACCAGAATTAGTCAAGTGTTAGCATAATACCCACTCAATTTCTCCCTCCCCAAGGAACACATGAAGCTAAAATATAAAGTACAATAATTTAAAGTGAAATGAGAGAAAAGAATGTGGGCTACTCATGGATATGGTTATTATTTTAAATAAGACTAAAACTTAGTGAAATGTACAAGCTATGATAAAAGCATTCACATATTTATTTACCATGTATCCCCAGTCAGCTTCTTGAAATAATTTGAAGTGGTTTTATAATAAAATGAGGAATAAAATAAGGTTATTTATTTTTTAAATCAATAACAAAGTTAAAGGATGAGAAAGCAAATACTATGACTACAAAGGATGATGTAACATTTGTAATGAATATTAATTTAGATATTGCCTATCACCACAACATTAAAATACTATTGATTCTATAAATATTACTATCTTATACAAAGAAACACATTTTTTTTGCCATATATTGATGCTAAATGTTCATTGAAAAATAAAAAAAAATGGTATGTCCTAGTATTAAATTCCTATAAGGAGTATTCAAAGAATTTATGAAATAAATATTAATAAATGTAATTAACATGTTATCAATTTATAATTTATGTTAGAAACATATATATTAAATCAATTTATTAATCACAAAAAATAGCAATACAAATAGCAAAACCCTTGAATTAAAATGTAATTTTGTAAGAGTATTAGCCATGCCTAAGCTAACAGTGATATAACCATAATATATACACATAATAAGACTGTATAAATACGTGAGTACAGAAAGTCCATAAAAATAATTTCCCTGAGCCAATATTTTGTTAGTCGTGGTGTGATGATAATTTTTATGTCAATATGTCTGGTAAGTGTATCAAGTATTCTAGAGATACAATTATTTTTTTAAGGCGCTATACATAGATACTGAGTATTGACTCATATGTCTGTATTTATTCATTAATTAACAAAGATTTACTCCAGTTCTTTTTCAAAAAACATTGAGACAGGTGAAATTAATAATAATTTCATTTTAAATTATTGTACTTTATATTTTTCAGTTTAGCAATATTCACAAAACACTCATGGATAAAACATCCTCTCCTGTCAAACATATGATTTCTTGACCCAGATGATAATTTTCCACAAATATGTATTCAGGTAGTACAATTTTCAATATTTAGATTTATATGCATGTGGATGAATTTTTTCATTTTGCTTTTTCACTCAAAATCATAGTTTTGAAATATAAGATGCTACATGTATTTCTCATTCATTAACAACATAGTATTTCACTGTGAATATCCCACAATTTAGCCTTTATTATTTTTTCTAATTTAAATAATGTTTCACTATATATTATCTTACATATTTCCTTATGTACACGTAAGAGAGTTAATATAGGTCATATTCAGATATAAACCCCCTGATATTTTCAGGCTACTGCTCATTCCTCTTTCTAGAATTACCTTCCTGATAGCCACATCTTAGTTTCTACAAACTAAGTTTGTTCCTCTCTTCAAAGATAGTATTGATGAAAACTTAGACCATCATTTCTATTCATTATAGACAAACACTAGAAAGATAAATTAATTCCTGTGGTTTCTCTTATAAACTATAAGCCTATGTCACACAAATTAATAGTCACAGCTACTATCTCCTGGTTCATATCTAGTCATGTCACATGCCTTTGGCCAAAGCAAGCTAATTGGCCAATACCAAACTTAATGAAGACATATCATCTACTTAGAGGGAAACATGCAGAGGAGGGAGAATATGAGAAACTGTGGGCAAGTCATTAAATGTATGAGAAGAGGCAACAGAGATAAGTGCTTAAGGATAAGTCAGTAAAATTCTATTCCAAATAGAATTCTCTTGAATGTAAGACAAAAGAGAATGAATATTGCATAATGATTGCATTCTGAGATGTAAACATCTTAAGTTGTTTTCCAGGTTCTGTGAAGAGTGAACTCATTCTTTTGTTATAGCACATTTTTATCTCACCCTCATATTTAATGCAATTTAGCTGAAGATTTCAAGAGTAATAGCATTCTTTCTTATCAATTTTGAAGATAGCATTCTATTGTCATCTGTACTCTATTATTGTTGATGAGAATCTTAGAGCATGTCAACTTGTTTTATCTTGGGTTTTGGAGTTCTAAACTACATCACAACACACCTAAGTGACATTTCTCTATGGCGTCTGGAACTTCTCTTGATTACTCATCAATGGATTAACATCTGTTCTTATTCTTAAATACTTTTATTAGCCTGTGTTTTTTGATACTGCCTTGCCATTTTCTTTGCTGTCTTCATCTGAAATCGTTATACATTGAAATTTTGTTTTCCTTTGGTATAATTTTCATTCTAAGTTTTAATTTGTAGTCTTTGGCCTCTTAGCTGCCTTTTGGCTTATGTCTTCAGGCTTGTCTTCCAGTTTTCTTACCATGTATTTGGATGTACCTGGTCTCCTATCTCCCCTCTTTGGGTTTTAAATGTTCATGTCTGTGTTGCTGCTTCTACTGACTGACACGTGGAGTCTTTTCATTTTCCATTTCAAAGTGAGCCTTGGTTTCATGCCAGACACCTAGCTCAAATAACATCCCTAATGATTGCCTGTAATTACACACTTCCTCCCTTTTTGAGAGCTAACAAGATGAGATACCAGCGCCCAGTGCTTGCAACCTGCCTTATACTCCCTTTGGGCGTTGGCATAACCAGCTTGCCAATGTGCCACTTGCTCTGCAGGTGCACTCATACCCCTATAACCATACGGAAATATAAATTAAAGTCTATGGGGGGAACATACAATTATATCTGTAGCAGAATACACACGATTCCCTAAACTCTTATTATTCTAGAGTCTGACATTTCGGCTTCTCAGTTTTATACCCAAACTCCAGTAAAAAGAAAGCATCAATTCCACAGTATTCTGTATATTTTTAGAGTTCAGGAGATGGAGGATTGAAGCACCTATACAAATATGCAACAGTGGAAGCAGCCTAGGGAAGGTGACTTTGAAGGAAAGGAGCTTTTGGAGCACTGCAGCTGGTCCCCACGTAGGGACTCCTGAGCAAACTCATCTCTACTAAGCCAACTCTTTTCTAAACTACTGAAATCAATATTCAGGTTCATTACAACCTGGCTCTTCTAAATTCCTCTAAATTAAATTTCCATTGCAATATTAGATCCTTAAATGTTGTCAAAACAAAGTACTGATAATCTAAAATCCTAAACTGCTGCTCTTGTAATTATGAAGGTAGGTTCAGACTCCCTGACTATTAGGTACATTGCTGATAACAGTTGAAAATGTATGGAGAGAATTTTTTTCCTGAATGAGATGTCTGCTTCACAAATGTCTGCTAGATAGTCAATAGCATTTTTGGTGCCTTAAATTATTTTAAGATAGAAATTTATCTAATCTGGGGCCTCCCTGGTGGCGCAGGCAGTTGAGCACCACACTGTGAAGCTGTCCACAGCTTCGGCAGCATGGGTTTGATCCTGGTCGGCCGGAGAGAATCCCACATGGCGTGGCATACCTCTGCTGTCACGCCCACTGCTCCCCTCAACAGTGTATTTCAGTCAGTCTGACTGTTCTGTTCCCCACTCTGTCTCTGGTGAATTCTTTCACCCTCCCGCACATCTGGTCTATACCCCTGATCTTGTATAAATAAATAAGTAAATCTTTAAAAAAAAAAGAAATGTATCTAATCTGGAAAAGGTAAATATAATAGGACAATTATGATTTAAATGCCTTAAAAGCAATGATGTACCTGACATCAGTAAAATGGCAGGTGAGGAAGTGCCAAGTCCTCATTCCCCTACAAAACTGAAAACAAGGAATAACTGGCTGACTAAAAGTTTAGGAGCTCTGGAAAACAGTCAAAGGTCGATAGGAAGCAAACATATGCTTAGAGAAAAACATACTGAAAATTGAAAGCACGGGTGGTACCTGACTTGCTCTTGTCCTAAGTTCTAGTATACCACATTACAAAGTTTTAGAGCTAATTTCAAGTAGTGCTAGTGTTATCTATTTTGGTTTTCAGGTTAGGTAGTTTTATATAGCATACAGTATCATAATTTCATATTGTTGTTTCTGAATATCATATTTTCCTAAGCCTTGTAAGAGTCTTACTCATAATTTCTTAATACTGTTTCATAAAACGCTAATGATTAGCTTGAAGCACATTTAAGAAATGAAGACTTGGTAGAATAATAAAATGGCATTTGTTTCATAGAAGCTTGTCACTTTTAATACACTTTTTTCCCAGGATAGTATTGATTCTAATTGCTTTTTAGAAGACCTTGTGTCTTTGCTTCAGCAACTTTGCCAGGTGAGCAAATAAGTCATTTCATATTAACCCCAGGCCTTGGCCTATAAAACCTATAATCCAAAATGATCATTGCACTCATTTTAATTGATATTTTCCTTGCATGAACAATATTTACTTGGGAGAGTAACTAGCTATATAAAAGTTACACATTATTTATAAAGAATTCTGGGGAAAATTGATTGACATGTTATATGGTTATTTCCTGTGATTTCTGCTTAACCAGGGTAACTGGCATTCTTGATAAGCTTTGCCAGAGAGCTTCTAAATGTCTAAATTGCTTTATGAGATAGACTTTACATGGCAATGCTACTTTCAAATTTTAAAAAAAAATTACACACAAGAAATCTGGCATTTTCCTCTTCTAAGGAACTTGTATTGAATACAGATCACTAAGTATTAACTTAGGCTTTTCCTGCAATGTATTTAGTATGCAAATTAAGCAAATGACTAATACAACAGCTATTTGAATGCTTCCCATTCAAGGGCACTTGACCTACATCAGAACATCCATTGTGCCCTGGAATAATATGTTTCCAATTTCTTAACCTAATACATTCAGCGGTATAAGGTGTGATATGCACTTCAGCAGTTGATTATCCTATAAATTTTTTTTTTTCTTCAAAGTAAGGTATAGTGGGCCACTTTTCTTTTTAATATTCTCTGACTTAGAGTCATAACATGACTCTTAAAAAGCTGAAAAACTGCAAAGTTATAAAATTTGAATTGAAGAGTATTCCTACTTTTTCTAGCATTTATGAAAAATTAGAAATTGATTTTTAGACTCTAATAACAAGCAAATGAATCCAGGAAATATGTGCCTATGTTCACAAATACACATATTTCTTTGGAACAGAGTAAGGGAAAATAATCATTCTATAATTTTGCCACAGCATACAGCCAAACACATTTTAACCATATCATAAAAACAATTGACAAATGATGACTAGTAAGCTCTAAAAGCTCTAAAAGACTAGTAACCTCAAATTATTTCAAATATTTGATTTTAAATTTTTAAGAATGCCCTAACCTTACTTATATACAGCTATTACTTTGTCGAGAATAATATGCTTTGTAGGTAAATATATCTTATCCAATAGAATAGATGACAAAATAATGTTTAATCTTCTTTAATTTATGCAATAAACCTTATAATATAAGATGAACATATTTTGTCTTTGTCAAATCCAAATAAAGAAATGATAGACCAATAACTTGTCTGTTTTATAATTAATATGGTAATTCCTACATTCTTTCAAAACCTAAGCTTTAATGTTAGCCACATTGACTATCAAATGATAAACTGTTCATCAAACTTTCTTCCATGATCTTTCTGTTTAAACATAAGTGTGATGATCTTTCCAATCTGGATATGATAGAGTGGTATTAATCTTATTGCCTAACCCTGTGTAATATAACTATGAAAGCTACACGATCTACATAAATTGACTCTTCAAGTCAGTTAAGAGTATTCCATGCAGGACAGCAAGATGAGGTATGATCCTTGACAGAAAGGAAGAAAACAAGATAAGGTCTATATTCACAGTGATCAAGGCATTCTTTGATATGCAGAGCTAGTGGAAAGGATTCAAGCAGAAATGATATAGTTTGATCGGACAGATAGAGTATCTGAAATGAGGACAAAGACACAAAGGAAGAGAAATGAGTCCCAAAATGAGGATCAAATTTTCCTTGTGGTTATTGTAGATATATAAAGCCACAACTATTTGCACATGTGGAGACACAAATAAACCAAGAGAAAGAAAAGCTAGAAGGCAAAGAAGCAGGAGATTTCAGCAGCCACCAAACACTGAGAATCAGAGTTGTTAAATACTTGAGACTCTAGCTAATACTTCAGAAAAAAAAAAAAAATTTGGAGTGAGAGCTAATTTTCCAGAATAAGGGAAATATAAGATCAGTTCTAACAAAATTGAACAAATTTAGGTAATCCATATTCTATACATCAATGAGAAAAAATGCACCCCTCTTTTGAGGACGATGGGATAATCATTAACTTCTATAATTGTTAATATATAATGTCTAATCAATAATTCCAATGGTTACTTAAAAATGGAAAATGAACAAAATCATAAAGGAAATGACAAAATGATCCAGACATGACCATTCTTAGAAAAATTATCTACGATAATATGTTCAAGAGAGAAATCTAAATAATATTTTTGCGGGTACCAATAATTAATATTTAATAAAGGTAAAATTATAAAACTAAAGAATTTAATACTAAAACGCACACTTAATAAAATAAATAGATTGGGTAGGGTGGAGAACAGCCTCAGTTTTAAGAAAATTAGTGTACTAGAATATAGGTCAAGGTTGAAGAAAATGATAATAATTATACATTAAAATAATCACAGGCTGATGGTACATAGTCGAATTACCTACCATATCTGCTTTTATAACAAGGAGTGAAATGAGAAAACTAGATAGAAGAAATATTTGAATAAAAACAAAAAAAAAGTTTCTAGGAACTAACAAAAGATAACTTAAAATCAATTATTACTGAATGGGAAATTAAAAAAAATAAATGTCATTTAGGTCCATCATCATTGAACTAATGTAAACCAAACAAAAATTGCATCTTATGATAGTAAACATCTTTTAATGGAGTCACCTAATCTATTGTAACACAATAAGACTAAAAGCTGTTTTTTAAACAAATAAATTAGAAATTAGCAGACAATTAAATGCCATCTTTCATTATTGAAACAGGCAAAAATCCTTCAAATTGTAATTCTACTCCCAGTGGAATTATTATTGAAAAAATAAGGAAAGTAAAACGGAGCCCTAGACGGCTGAATAAGAGTGACAGAGACTATCTCACTGAGGAAGAACCCCAAAACGAGGGCACAGAGATGCAAAAGAGAAAACATCTCCAAGGTGAGAGCTTTTCAGCTTTTTCCTGGGCAAGAATGGTTAAGTCTGTGCCTAAGCCCAGACACCCAATCTTCCACTCCACCAAAGCAGGCATGAGCTCCCTGCACTGAGGACCGGAGGTAGATGAGTAGAGCAAAGTGGAGGGGAAAGACAGATCAAGACTTTTCCAGACAGACTTAAGTTGAGGGAATTCATCACCACTGAACACTCATTGCAAGAAAGCTAAGGATTTATCCCAACTGAAAAGAAAGGGCATGAAATAAAAGTAAGAAAATACAAAAAGGAGGGGAAAATATCACTTTAAAATATATAGTAAAACTCGTGGACCAACCACTTGTAAAGCAAAGTGAACATAAAAATAGCAGAGCAGTGGGCCTCCCCAGTGGCCTAGGCATTAAGTCTCAGCACTTTCATCTCTATGGCCTGAGTTCAATCCCCTGCCAGGGAGCTGACCCACATGGTGCGGCAGACCTCTCCTGTCTCACCTGATGCTCCCCTAAGCAGTGTATTTCAGTGGATCCACCTGTTCTGCTCCCCACTCTGTCTCTGGTGAATCCTCTCAGCCCCCCATGCCTCTGGCCTGCACCCCAGTTCTTCTATGCAATAATAAAAGTAAAAAACTAAGAACAGAGTAGAAAAAATAACTAATTTACTATAATAAGTCACAGGAAATGTAAATATAAAATAAGATTTGATATCAAAAATGTTAATTGTGGGGACAGAGAGGTAAAAACTCATGGTTTAGGAATGTGTTCAAATATCAATATATACATAGATTTTTTTTTTCCAAATTCATGTTACCCACAAAGCAAGAACCTTTAGTAAAAACACAAAAGAAGATAGTAAAGGAACCTAAATACACTACTAAAAAAAAAAAATCAAACCTCAAAGGAGAAGAAAAATAAGCAGAAAGGAACACTGTAGAACTATGAATACAACCAGCTATAAACTAGCAGTGGTGTTAAACAGCTTTAAAGCTATTCCATTTTTCAAGTAATAACATTAAAATTTAAGGTAGAATAAATAAGCTAATATCTGGAGCAAACATTAACATACATAAGGCCTTGCTTTATGAACCTTCATGCAAATTACTGAATTTTAGATGCATATTCTTTATATAGAATACTAGAAGTCAGTGACATTTTACCTACCAAAGAATAAATTAAGCAATAACTGTAAAATAACTATAACATCATGAAAAACAGAGAATTACTATAAAAGAGTTAGAAGCAAGAATAACTATAAAATAACTACGACATAGTTGAACTCAGAGATGAGACTAGTAAGAATCTTATGAAGTAGAATAAATTCCTTTCAATAAAAGGATGAATATTGTTCAAACTGAGATTTTTTTTCTCTGAAAGAGGGGGGCATCTCTGGTATCCTTTGGGTCAAGTTTCAAGCCATAGGTGAGTGGATTTGTTCTCTGTCACTGCGCAACTTACAAGTAGGTCCATCCCCTAACCCTTTGCTCCCCACCAGCCATCACTAGCTGGCATTTAGCAGTGTCTGTCCCTGTGCTAAGACTAGAGATATCCGTCTTCCATAGCCATCTCTCTGATGCTAACAGTCAGTCTGCATCAGTGGGGTCCTTATCTGTCTTGCATTCATTCTACGCCACTGAGTTCTTAACTCCCTGAAGACTTTGGAAAGCAAATTATTTGTCTAATTCACTATCTGGGTCTCATACACTTACTAAAAACTTATTTACTTTAAAGTAGAGATGCTGTGATTGTTTTAGATTAAAATACAAGATGTAATGAGCAGACTCTCTTTTGCAGGCCATAGCAGATTCATGGAAGAAAGATAAAGAAAAAAAAATATGCTTTGAGAGAATATTTCTGGAACACATTGCATGCAGGATATTTATATAGAGTCCATCACAGCAAAGGTGTAAGTAAGACAGCTCTCTCAGGTAGGAGAAGAGAGAAGAGGCTCAGAAAGGGACTGTAAAAAAAACACATCTTTTGAGAAACAGACTACCGATTCACTCAATGGCTGGCCATGATATTTTTACATTTCATTTGTACATAGATTTATACATTTCACAAATGCAAGTCCTCATAATATATATACCTGTATTTTTATATTACATATATATATTTTTACAGGAAGCTTAAAAAATTCTATTTGGCTTTTATCCTAGGCCACTAAATTTAAGTGTGTGTGTGTATCTTATATATCTCTATATAGATACATACATTAAATGGATATGAGTGTGTGTACTTAATATATATAAATGGATAAATATGTATCCATTCAATGAGATATAGTGTGTATGGGTAAAGAATACTGCAAGTTACTTTTGCCAAGGTGACACCCAATCATTCTGAAAGCAGCTCTGTGTTTGGTGCAACCTGTGTTAAAAAAAATAGCTCTTAAGCAAGTCAGAGTTGAGGTTCTGTGTGTTTCTGTCTCTTTTCAAAACACTGAGTGCAATTCGAAGCATTGAAAGATTGACATCTGTCAGTTATTCTGCACAGACTGTTACAGACAGAAAAAAAGCAGATCCCATTAGAACTAATGAGTTCACTCAGAGTATGCATCTATTCTGTTTGTTTGTCAGGTAAAATAATTGTTTTATTATGAACTGAGGCTTCAACAATAACACTGTAATAATCAAAATAATGGAAATTATGAATACATTTTATATATTCATCAAAATTATAATTTTCTTTTAATTTCTTTTTTATTGTTTATAATAATTTTATTTTGAGTTTGTTTTTTTTTCTTTTTAAACATCCTTGTTTTTTTCACAATATAGGATTTCTCCCAACACCTAAGTGCCCACAGTCCTCCAACACATGCCACTAGGCTCTCCTTTTGATTTCTAAAATCAATTTTACATTGTAAGTGTAAAAATTAGTTTATGGAAAAAAGGTGAGAGAGAGAGAGAGTAGGAGATGCATCTGTATGATAATCAAGCATTTACCAAGCCTCTAATGTGTATAACTTGTGTTTTCACTCTATTAAGAGATATAATATCGATATATCTCTAAAAAGAGTGGTGGTAGAAGCTAGTGAAAATTAGGTAGACAAATTAGTGCTGTAAATTACAGTCAAGCTTATGTTTAGTTGGGCTTAGCGTCACTATTTTTTTTTTCTTCATCAGCACACAGCAAGTTTATTGAGGAAAGAAAAAAAGGAGTGTTATTTGCATAGACTCAAAGGGACAGAGCTGTCTATTTTTAAAATAAAGACTTTGAATTTCGGTTTCACATCTGATAAAATAATAGCACTTGATTCCTAGTGATACATGTGTCATACATGTTTTGCAGATTAAGTGATCAAATAAAAACACACTGTGCAGTTTGTAAGATGGCTTAAAAGCAACTCATATTTTATGGTTTAATACAATGTAGACATATCAGTGACTTCTAATTTTTTCAGACATAGTTTTCTTGTACAGTAATGGCAACATGGACGAACCAGGTCACATAATTTTATCTCTAGGACCGGTATTTTTAATTCTTTTTTTAACCTAACTATAAACTTGACCTGCATGTCTTCTAAGAATGGCCTTTTAACAAAGAACATTGAAATTCAACTCATTCACTCACTCATTTGTAGTCATTTATCAAGGTCTAGCACTGATCTGAACACTTAGGTTGATAAAGACAATTTAGGTGTTCTTATTTGGAGGTACTTCTAGAAGAAGAAAAGATCTGTACTCTTGGGAGTTAATATAGCACACAAGTACATGAAAAGGATTAATTAACTCCCTGCTATCTAAACACAACTGTTAAACAGAGAATTCTCAGTTGATTTAAAGATGTACAAAGATGTGTTATGTTTTCGGAGTAGGCAGCATTCTCCTGGGGGTAGGCCTGGAGTGTCCTGAGAACTGTATTAACAGAGAAGGTTGGGGAAGGCATTTCACACTGACTGAACCACTCTTGACATACCACATTATCTACTTTATTACAGTGTTTAAATATTTTGTGTAAGATGGACAGCAGGGATAGCTCCCCAGCAGGATTTTATATAATTAACAATTATTCTATAAACTGTCATCTAATCTATGCCCAAAATATTCTATTTTTTCCTCTGCTTTTGGGATGTCATATTCACTGTTTTCTTCCAAACCCTCAAAACTTATATATCTCCCCTTAAATTGCCTGCTAGTTTGTTTCTGTTACCTGTATCCCTTTTTTGTGGAGGCAGGGAAGAGAATGCGGAGAGAGAGAATTCATTGATAGCATGAAGGATTTTTTTAAAAATCAATCATAAGAAGTAGACATGAAATCAACCCCCATACAGAAAATGCCCATATCAAATGTATCTACATACATTTGTAGATACCTACACAAATATCTCCTTAGTACTACATACCAACTTAGTGAATGCAGGAAATCATTACTCAGTCCCACTTCATCTATTTTTAATATTTAACTTTGATGTCAACTGGAATGTTTACCTTTAATACAATGATGATTACCTACCAGATTCTGGAGATAGGAAGTGGAGTGATTTCTCTAGTTTTATACAGAAAGGCGCCCACACAGCAGAATAGCAAAGTATTCCTATTGATGGTAACAGTAACATGACATTATTCATTCAAGAATTTGTTTTACATGTGTGAGTAGTGAGGATGCAAATCATAAGAAACCAGTACATACTCTGGGGAAAGCGTGGGGGGTTGTCGTTGACATCGGTCAGGGTGATGTTAACTGTTGTGGACCCCGAAAGCCCTCCAACTTGCCCAGCCATGTCTTTGGCTTGAATAACCACCGAGTAGTGTTCTCTGGCCTCTCTGTCCATGTTATGCAAGGCAGTTCTAATAACTCCTGTAACACATTTAAAAACAAAACAAAAAAAAATGCATTATACATTAAATGAGAAGTTATCTAGATCTCTTTTTTATGAGATGGATTTTCAAATCAATTACTCTTTAAAATTATTTTTATTTTCATTGCAGTATCATTGTTTTATATCCTTAGTATTGGTCTGTCAGTTAGGATTTCCCCCCCTCAGCTGTAGTCAGCATAGCTCCCTCACTACTGAAACACCCACAGTACTCCAGGCTGATGAGATAGGCACTACCCTAACTGTGCTACTGAAACTGTCTCATTGAAACATTTATTTACAACCACAATTCCCAAACCTTTCTATTAGAAGCAAATTAAGATGTCCATCTCTTTGTATTGCTTGGGTGTGGACCACCCCTAGAGCATGCCCTTCAATCCTAACTTAAGCTCTAAATGTCAGTTGAGATGACCATTTGCATAGTTTCCTAACAGGATTGTCAAAGCTTGATGATAGAAAATTGAGGAGTGTGGGCATTTGAACAAAGAATACAGACATGGGGCATTTAATATTTATCAATATTGAGAAGTATACTATTTTTATCAGGAAGTAACAATTACAGTAAGAATTAAATATAAACATATAAGCAAAATAAAGTGGTAAGACTGACATCAAAACTCACATGGTAAAGTCAGATATTTTTATATTACAGAGCCAAAGGAGACATTAAGTGGTATTTTAGATAATTCAATAAAAGGATAGCAAATATTATATGCTTACATATACACTAATGCACACTCACAAATTATACAGCTTTGTCAATGGAGCTTTAAATTTCAAAACTGAAATACATTTTCCAAAGGTTCAAGTTTACACAAGGACTTAATTATGTCATAATTGTCCTCCTATTGATGAACCATATTATAAACAAGTACATAAATGTATGTATAATTTACATGCAAATATTATTTATATACTGTATTTATTATCTAATTATTCATATAATATATGCATGTAAATATGTAATGTAAATATATATTTTTTGCTACTCTAAACATTGCTGCTGCAAACATTTGTTACTCCAAACATTGGTCAATACATAAACACCACATTTCACTTTTATTAAAAATAATTGTATCACATCAATTTTGATATGGACGCCAATGAAGATGATACACACCTCATTAGTTAGCAGTGTAGTTCATAGAACAGTGACAATTATAGCAATTGTTAACTACAGAGTTTAATAAGCACTTTTACAGACAACATCATGATAAAATGAGAGAAAAAGGGGTTGTGTATTCAAGTTTAAAGCATCTTTAAAAGTAGAAAGGAAGAATTCATCAGTTGTTTAAAATATTGAACATGGAACCACCATTTTTCTCTTATTTATTTTTTACTGAGTTGATTGGCTATGAAATGGCTTTGAAAGGAGAGCCTCAGGCACCAGGAATAAAGATCCCACAACTTTCAAAATTTGTGAATATTTAATTGAGGGTGTTCAGGAAAACTTTCCTAAAGCTAAACAGAAATGAAAATTATCTTTATCAAAGGAAATTATAATAATATGATGATAAATGATTCATCTAATTCATGCATATGAAAAAGCCTCAAGCATTCTTATGAAATAGAACAATGTTTTATTACATATGATAATTATATACAAAGGAATTGAATTGATGCAGAAATGAACAAGCCAAAAATTTATGAAAATATTTTATGAAAGAAATGTATACTTTCAAATATTTGGAGAAAAATAAAGATGCCATTCTAGAAAGAATACATTATAATTAAGACTTGCTTCTGGTGTATAGAAACATGAGATTATTGTCCAGAATAATGTTTTACAATGAAATCATTAAAGTGATATTTTGTGGTATGTGAATACATAAAACAAAAATCAGTCTTAAGGTGAGAAATTCATGAAATTTGAATGTTTTTTATTAAGAGCAGATAAATCAGAACAATCTGCTGTTTTATAATAGATTTAATAATCTCACTGTATCCCCAGTATGTCTCTTCTTTTACAATGCATTTGTCTCTGACACAAAAAGGGAAGAAACCTGTAAGCCAAATTGCCAATGGATAAGAAAAAGTAGTTCTAGAACTGACACACACTTCTCAGAAATGATTCTGGAAGGCTTCATTTGCACATGCTTGCCTACAGCCTCCCGGAGAGCACAGGGTAACTGGGGAAAGATGCAGTCAAATTGCCATAGCAACATTATTCACATATACAGTAATCCCTTTGTAACATGTTTCCCAGATGCTGGTAAGTCAGGCGGACAAGAAAACAGGTGATGTACAATGACAATATTATTTTCTTCTTAAATACATTTACTTCTTTAGTAAAATTTTAACACCACAGCAAAACTGAGCAAAAGTACAGAGATTTACCATGTACCTCTTTTCTCCTCCTCCAACACATTGCCTTTCCCATTATAACACCCTTCAGGGCCTCCTTGGTGGCACAAGAGTTAAGACACAACCTATGAAGCTATCCACAGCCTCTGCAGCACAAGTTCGATTCCCAGCCAGGGAGCATCCCACATGGCGCAGCAGACCTCTCCTGTCTCACCCACTGCTCCCCTCAGCAGTGTATTTCAGTCAATCTGCCTGTTCTGTTCCCCACTCTGTCTCTGGTGAATCCTCTCACACCCCCCACCCCCACATCTCTGGCCAGTGTCCCAGCTCTTGTATGTATAAATAATCCTTAAAAAAAAAAGATTAAAAAATAAAAACACCCTCCACCAGATGGTGTATTTGCTACATTGACATATTGTTATATCCCAGTGTCTGTTGTTTATATTAGGTTTATTAATATCTATAGAATAACTTGCTGGTATTTTGACTGATAGTCCATTGAATCTATGGGTATAACTTTGGGACGTACTGACATCTTGACAATACTGAGTTTTCCTATTAATGAACATGTATTATCTTTCCATTTATTTAATTCTTCTGTGTTTCTTTCATTGAATATTGTGGTTTGCCTCATGTAGATTTCATGGTTTTGCTTTCTTTTTTTTTTTTTTTTTTCATTAGACTTCTACCTAAGTATGAATTGGAAGAAGAACTAACAGAAATGGTGCTGTGTTTTTAAATCAAATTCTGTTTGTTCATTTCTTGTACAGGAAAATGACTGAGTTTTACATATTAACTTTGTGTTCTTAAACCTTGCAATAATGAGTATTTATTACAGGAGTTGTTGATTTCTTTAGATTTTCTAAATGGACAATTATGTCATCTATGAACAAAGTTAATTTTATTTTTTCCTTCAAAATCTGGATAGATTTTATTTCCTAAGCATTGTGTTGTATAGACTGTTGGAGATAAAATTCTAAATAAATGGTAAAGGGATCATCTCACCTTTATCTTGATCTTCATAGGAAAATTTCAATTTTTCTACTAAGGGAAAACTCTAGAGTTTTTCAAGAGTAAATGAAACATGGTATCACTCTATTTGAATTGGTTGTAAAATTTAAAATATATAAAATCCTTTCTAAATTTAAAGTGTAAACTATTAATATACTATGTGAAGCAGACATATAACAGTGTGTCAAGCAGACTCAAATACCCCTTGTCCAATCACACCACTATTAGAAATGGTCCTGATGCTTCATTCTTCTTACCCTGCAGAGCTTTGCCCGTGCTCCAAGTTACTAGATTTATCAAAAATTTCCTCACTCTAAACACATATCAAGTGCACAATTTTACCCTCTTTTGAACAATAAAAACATTAAGCAAATAATTAATTAAATCTAAGTTAAACAGGAAATAGTCTCAGCAAAGTAACTTTATATGCTCATGTTTTCAGGGCATCTCAGATTCTACCTGTCCTTGCTGAGCTGTAAAATCTCTCCCTTTCATTCTACACATTGAACCAAATTGGATGATCAATTATTCAGTCACTTTAATTTTTAGAACGGGTCAGTGGTTTTCCAACCTGACTATGATTGAGATTTCCTTAAAGAGGAAATTCCTGGGACCCAGCCTCCAGAGACATTAATTTAGCAATTTGGAGTGGATGTGGTCTACTTAGAGCTCCAATCGATTACTGTATTAATCGCCTCAGGCTGCACTAACAAAATGCCATAAACTTGGAGGGGCAAAACAAAGGAGATTTATTTCTCACAGCTTGGAGACTGGAAAGATGAAGATGTCAGCTGGTTTGTTTCTAGGGGAAGTGCTTATCTAGGCTCACAAGCATCTGCCTCCTCCTTATCTCTTTTATCTGGGCTTTCCTTGACACAAGAGCTGGGGATAGTTCATCCTCTTCATTTAGGTCTCTAATCCCATCCTGAAGGGTCCATCCCCATGACCTAATCCAACTCTAACAACTTTCCAAAGGTTCTGCCTCAAAATACCATCACATTGGGAGTTAGTGTTTCAACATGTGACTTTGGGGGCATTAAAATATTCAGTCCATAACAACTACCACAGGTGTTTTTAATGCAATCATTCAAGGTCATATATTGAAAAATCACAATTAGAAAGACAAAGCTCTTTATATATTTGCACATTTGTTTATTTTTTATTTCAATCTTGCCATGCCATTAAATGCAATTGTATTTGAGGATCTATACATGTGTATATGGAGAGCAAATAAATTAATGGTAATATATATGTTCAAAACTATAAAACCTAAGCCCATATATAAAATTAGGATAAACTATATTTCTACAACCCAAGTGAGAATTATGTGTATTGGACATTTCCTCTTATGAATCCGTGCACTCGGTATTAAAAGTTATTGTTGTCGTGCATATAATTAGAACACACTACATGTCCTATTCATTAGATAAATAGTAAAAAAATAGAGTAGCTAAACTTATTATTATAAATTATTATTTTTAAAGGTTTATTTATTTATGCATTCAAGAACTGGGGTACAGGCCAGAGGTGTGGAGGTGAGAGGATTCAGAGAGAGAGTGGGGAGTAGAACAGGGGGATCTACTGAAATACACACTGAGGGGAGCAGCAGACAAGACCGGAGAGGCCTGCTGAGCAATATGGGAATCTCCCTGGCCAGGGATCAAACTCATGCTGCAGTGGTTGGCAATAGCTTGATAGTGCTGTCTTTAACACCTGTGCCACCTGAGAGGCCCATGATTACCATAAATTAATGTATTGTTTGTATGTTTTAAAATAAACACTCCTCTTTTCAATGCCTGCTAGGAGAATCACCAATGGCATATTCTGATGTGTGTTAGACATGCTTCACTAGCAATGCTTACTTCAAAATTTTTAAATGATCTGTTGCCTCTTACTCTCCTGTGATGCTGGGTTAAATCAACAGGATGATTACCCTTGTATCATTTTATTCTATTTCTTATTACTTTCCTGATAAATGATTGGAGGTGTCCCACTGCCTGCAAATTACCAATCAAACCCTTACCAATATGTAAGGGTTTGTAGCTGGGAATTACTCTCTGCTGAATACAAGTTCATAACATTGAAAACTTGTCTGTGGTTATGAACATTACTCGTTGTCTGTGTTTCCTGACTCATGATATTCATATGGAGCCATAGATCCTACAAAATGTTTTCTTGTATTTTTACCCTCTAAAAAATAATCTAGATGGAAATGCATGAATTTGGTTCACAAGATAAAGCAAAAGAAGACTGCAAAATAAAAATCCCTACAAGGCTGGAACAAATGATGTACATTTAAATTCTATTGAACTCTCTATGGAACACATGTGCACTTATAAGAGGATCTGGGAAGTTTTCTTTCAGATATGAACTACATATTTGCACTTTGGCTTAATTGCTTATTTTGTTTCTTGACTAGTTCGATTGCTCATTTATTCATTTAATATCTCGTATGTCATTTTCTGATGTCTATTTAAATATGCTGGATTCCCAGTGTTTCTATAATGAGGCACAAGGGCCACTTAATACAAAATCACATGGAGTGTCAATTATCATGCAATTTCAAGGATGCCAACCGAGACCTACTGAATCAGAATTTGAGGGAGCAGCCAAAGCCTCAGTATTTGCAAGGCTCCTCCTATCATTTTCATAAATGGTCAAATTTGAGATATCTTATTTGAGTTGAGAATCATGGCATCTGGTCTCAAAGTGTTCATATTTCATTAGAGTGTCTGTTTATTTAAAATAATGACTATGAATGCTGAGAGGTTTAGAAATGTTTAGTAGTTTCCGTAACCATTTTCCACATGATGACACTAAATACCTTGGCCATAATAATTCATGTTTCCAACTGCCTGATTGTGATGATTTAGACACCTGGAAGATTCTTAATGTTAGCTATTCAATTACCATTTGTTTCAACATTTAGTATATTATAAGCTATATATATTCAGCTACACATTCTGAATTTTCCCCACTGACTTTATAAAGATGATGGGGCATCCATAAATTCTTGTCTGCATCAAAATAAATGATAGTAAACATTGAAACTATACATATTCACTAGCAGCAAAGTTCCAGAAATCTGTTATCTTCATTCCTTACCAATTCAATTGTGCTGAATGTATTTCAGGTCTGTATAAAATGTAGGATACAGAGACATACAGAACAGAGCTTAAGGAATTAGAATAGTATGTTTAGAGTGTGAACTTAGAGGGAGTTAAGAATGCAGACACAGAATGCTACATAATACAGAAAATGTATTTTAGTAGGTGACAAACAAAACACTGAATTCAGAGGTCATAGCTAGTCAAGAGGACAGACACCACCAAAGAGCATCTTGTAGGAAAACGACATGCTGGTAGGATACATATGGAGAAGCAGGGTCCATGGAAAGGGAATGGCATGATCAAAGGTGTGGCTGTGGGGTGTGCATGGTTATATAGACAAAATGTAGGCAAGTAGTAGAGTAGGTGCTCGTTTTCTTTAAAAATGTTTTATTTATTTATGCATACAAGAGCTAGGGTGTAAGCCAGAGATGTGAAGGGGGATGAAAGGATTCACCAGAGACAGAGTCAGGGGCAGAACAGGTGGATGTCCTGAAATACACTCCTGAGGGGAGCAGTGGGGAGACAGGAGAGGTCTGCTGCGCCACATGGGTAGCTCCCTGGCTGGGGATCAAACTCATGCTGCAGTGGCTGCAGATAGCTTCATAGTGCTGAGACTTAACCCCTTGTGCCACTAGGGAGGGCCACTGAAATTACTTTTCCCAATATAATATAATTCCTCATATCCAATCACCATATCAGGATTTAGCAAACCTGACGGGCTGACATTAAAGTCCTAATGTCAGCTTGGCAATAGATCAAATAATTAAGCCTTTGAGTGTTGTGGAATCTGTAAGAAAGGCTTAGGTTATTTTGAAAGAAAGTAAGGAAGAGAGAGGAGGAAAGGGGGCAGGGAAGTAGAAGGGTAGAGGGGGAGGGAGGTATTATCCTCACTATGGATTTGGGGGTATAAATCGGACAGATACAAAGATAATGTAGTATTGACACATCTTTAAAGACATTTATGACTTAGAGTGCTTTATTTCAATTTTCCTTTTTTTTTTTCATTTTGTCTATTCAATATCTGTTATTAGTGCTTCAATATGATCCCAAATTTCAAAAGATTACTTTTTCTAGTTAACACACTTAATAACAATATCAAAAAATTAGGCGCGCAGACCTCTCCTGCCACCCGCTGCTCCCCTCAGCAGTGCACTTCGGTCCTTCTGCCTGTTCTGTTTCCCACTCTGGCTCTGGTGAATTCTCTCGCCCTCCCGCACTTCTGACTGTGCCCAGTGCTTGTATAAATAAATAAAGAAAGAAAGAAATCTTTAAAAAAAATCAAAAAAATTATAGGACTGCCAGGGCATTTATGAAGTCACTTATTCTATAGATGTTCAAGCTTTCAGTGTAACTACTACATTTAGCAAAAAAAAAAAAAAAAAAAAAAAAAAAATCTACTAAGGTAGCACAACATAGAGGAAAATAAATGATGAATTTTGAAAAAACCTTATCTGGGAGTAAACGCCAATGGTGATAGTGATGACGATGTTGGAGCTACTGGTGGTAAGTAATTCATTAAGACTTACAAAGACTGCTTTATATTAAACCTCTTATTAAATCATGTCTATTGCACAATTTCTCATCTTTTTGATGTAGTTCAATTGAGTATCCTTAAGTAGCAACTGTGACCAAAAAAACCTAAACATTTCCCTTTTAATATTCATTTTAGCAACTATAAACAAAGGCTAGAGAGAAAAGGTTAAATTGTACAAAAAGTAGGAAGTAGAATAAAAGAAAAGATGTCAATGTTTAAGCCAAGCATAATATCACTACTTGATTAACTTATTTCTTATTTGTGTTTCTTTTTGAGACTGTGCCTTATTGTGATGCTTTTGACTTAGACCATAAATGAGACAGGAAGCCATTGGCAGGTTTTCAGCAAGAGAGTAACATGACCTGATCCATTTTAACATTATTGGTTTGCACTTTGTCTGCTGTGTTGTGAAGAAGCTGGATGGAATAATTGCAGAATTGAGAAGATAGATTATGAGATCATTAGCAAATTTAGCCAGAAGTGAGGATGGGAGTCAGACACTGGGTATGTCTTGAAAGCAGTGTTTGCTGATGAGCTAGATATGTGCTATAAATGAAAAACAGAAATGAAGTAGCATCCAAACTTTGTGGACTGTCAGACAGAAGATTATGAGAAGAAAACTTTAGGGAGGGTTGGAGATCAGGAATTTAGTTTTGAACAACGCTCTGTGACATGTATTCTGGACAGACACCCAGGCAGAAATGCTCAGGAGGCATATAGTAAGCTAGTGTTTGGGTGAGCAGTAGAGAAAGCCAGCAATACAAATAAGTTCAACATTATGATAATATTTAAGGTCCTGGGCCTCTCCAGTGGTGCAGCGGGTTGAGTGTAGCACTGTGAAGCTGTCTGAAGTCCCTGCAGCATGAGTTCAATCCCCAGCTGGCCAGGGAGCTACCCACATGGCATGGCAGACCTCTCCTGTCATGCCCGCTGCTCCCCTCAGCAGTGTATTTCGGTCATCTGCCTGTTCTGCTCCCCACTCTGTCTCTGGTGAATCCTCTCACCCTCCTGCACCTCTGGTCTGTACCCCATCTCTTGTATAAAAATAAATAAATCTTTAAAAAAATATATTTAAGGTTATTAGCACTGATGAGATTAGCCAAGGAGTGAGTGTATATAAGAGATTCAAACACTGAACACTGCTACTTGCCAGTGAGTGTGGGAGAAGACAGAGAAGCAACACGTAACCAGCGATCACTGAGAAGGTAGGAAATTGAAAGCTGTGACATCCTAGAGAAGGATTTCAATGAAGAGAATCTGATCCAATGTGATAAATGCAATTGCTCTGTCAAGTATGAGGTGGTCTGAGCCACGTACGGAATGACTCAGAGTCAGGGACATAATAAGGGAAATGTCACAGCCAACCTATACTTAGCAATAGATCAGACAAGAAAATCAGAATAGGTGAGGTACTTTGGAGTTAATTAAGGGTGAGCAACTGATTGGAAATGGGGGGAGAGAAAAAGGGAGTGTTAATGGCACCTGGGCATTTGACTTAAGGACCTGAGTCTGGGAGTTTCTACATGATTCCAAGCATACAATAAAGACCAGTAAAGAGTGCTAATTCATGGCTATATTGACTTTTATGTGCTTAAGTGCTTTCCACATGAAAGAGACCTACGGGTAGTTGAACACCTGGCATTCAATAGAAAGGTCTGGGGTGGCAAGTCAGGATAATAATGATAGTTATACAGAGATGGATGGGTATAAGCGCACTCTCTCTGATGTAATTTGAGAGGCAATTATTAAATTTAAAGATCTAAATTACTCTATTAAATCTTTATGCCTTGAATTGTATACAAAAAAAATTACTAATTGGGACAGAATTTTTTTTTTATTTGAAAGAGGCCAGTGAGATAACATCAATGTATTTAATCTTAATGAATATGAAACAAAAAAGAGACTACTCTGAATTTAACATTGTTTTGTTCCTTCCAATACAGTTATTGGACCAACAGAATTAGCTGACTCTTTTATACCAGAAAGATCTCACTAAGGTTTGATCAGAAAGTACAAGGGCAGCTTGACTACACTGAATTTTTCCCAAACAAATTTGGAGAGTTTTTGTGCAATCTAGGGATGATTTAGATATACTAGAAAAGTAGATGACATGTTCCGAAAGTAGAAGGAAAAATATGTTTGTTTAAAAAAAACTAATTTAATGGGCCTCCCCGGTGGCGCAGCGGTTGAGCGCTGGGTTGCAAAGCTGCCCGCAGCCTCTGCGGCGCCGGTTCGATCCCCGGCTGCTCCCCGGCCACCAGAGGAGGGTCCCACATGGCGCGCAGACCTCTCCTGCCACCCGCTGCTCCCCTCAGCAGTGTACTTCGGTCCTTCTGCCTGCTCTGCTCCCCGCTCTGGCTCTGGTGAATTCTCTCACCCTCCTGTGCTTCTGACTGTACCCAGTGCATGTATAAACGAAACAAACGAACAAATAAATAAATAAAAAAAAAAAAAAAACTAATTTAAGAAGACACTGTTTTGTTTTTATTTCTTCAGTTACTGACTTAAATAGTCCGTCCCAGCCCAGTCTGCTACTCATTTGCTTAACAATGTGACCCTTCCCTTGCCAAACTTTGTCTTACAAAATACTGCCACTGAGAACTACAATGAGATGATAGATAAACTCTGCTCTCTTATAGTTTTGTATTTTTTAATATTGTTTCTACATTCTTTGAAGTAGCATATGAGGTTGGAAAGAACCCACTATTTTTTTGTTTTGTTTTGTTTTGTCTATGCATGTGTATGTATTTTTAGTTTTATTACTATTTTGCATCTAAGAAGCTTGTATTTTGTGAGGTGAAACAGGATCCTATAGTTTTAGAGGGGATCCTGATACCAAGATCTTGCTCATCCAATCACTTGCCTTTAAACAATGTTAAATTGTGTTTCTTTAAAAAGTAGCAGGACCTTGGGCCTCCCTGGTGGCGCAAGGGGTTAAGCAAGGCACTATGAAGCAATCCGAAGTTTGATCCCCAGTCGGCCAAGAGAGCAACTCACATGGCACAGCAGACCTCTCCTGTCTAGCCCGCTGCTCCCCTCAGCAGTGTATTTCAGTCCATCTGCCTGTTCTGTTTCCCACTCTGTCTCGGGTGAATCCTCTCACCCTCTGCATCTCTGTCCTGTACCCCAGCTCTTGTATGCATAAATAAATAAATCTTTGAAAAAAAAAATAGAAGGACCAAGTAGAAATAGGACTAGGCATTAGAGCAGCTACAAGATAAACAGAACAAATCCTGTGTTAATAAATGCAATGCATTGCAGACTGAATATACATATCTTGTTCCCTGGAGATACTCGGGAATTCTTTGTAGAGAGGCATTTAAAATTTGAAGGATGAGTTATATTCAAGAACAGGAGACTAATCAGACGGGATTATGGAACAAGATTGAATTGGGGAAGGAATTAGCATGGTAAATAATGGCTGAGAAAGAAAGGCTAAATAAGGCATTGATTTAGTTATTTGGAGACTTTTTCTATTAAAATAAACTCAGAAATAGTATCACTTTTGTTGATTTAGCACCTTTCACTGCTTATTTTAGCCCTGTTCACTCTTAGGGTTCCTAAGAACCTATAAATGTCTATCTACTCATTCAGGCACCATTTATCAAAGTTACTGCCTGGGCTCACCAGGCAACATTTTAGGAATGCATTTCCGTCTTGGAAATAATTCTAAAAGGAATAATTCTAAAGACTGAACACCAAATGTGAGCATAGGTAAAGCATAAGCTGGAAATATTTCATGCTTATGGATAATCAGAAGGTGATTCAAGTGGAGATTTTTACACATTCCCAGTTATTTTGGAAGCAGTAGCACAACAGACATAGCTATGAACATAATTCTCCTCAATTTACTCCATTATGTCATTTGAGATGCAAACTGATTCTCAATTTTTCAATTTTTCCTTGCTTTGTAACAGAAACATGTTTAAATAAACACTCAATTAAATTTATTATTATATAGTATATTTTGTTGTTGATGTAACAACACTCACTATGATCATATACCTTATACCACTGAGCCCCTCATCCTCCAACACTGTCCATTATGCCCCCTCCTTCTTTGCTTTCTCTTCCCTCCCCCTCTAATATCCCCGATTCCATAGTCAGAATTCAAGGGACAAACTCTTGGTTTTTAAGATATTTTTACTACTTCTTCTCTCATTTGTGGTAACTTGGGCAAGTTCACCGGACCAGCAAATTCTCAAAATCTTAAACTGTTTTTTAAAAGATTTATTTATTTATGCACACAAGAGCTGGGGTACAGGCCAGAGTTACGGGGGTGAGAGGGTTCACCAGAGACAGAGTGGGGAGCAGAACAGGTGAATCCACTGAAATACACTGTTGAGGGGAGCAGTAGGTGAGACAGGAGAGGTCTGCTGTGCCATGTGGTTAGCTCCCTGGCTGGGGATAAAACTCATGTCAAAGTGGCTGGTGATAGCTTCATAGTGCTGAGAACTTAACCCTTTGTCCCAACAGGGGGGTCCAAAATCTTAGAATATTTTATGTTATAGACTGGGCCAACTATCTATCTATCTATCTATTTATTTATTTATTTATTTATTTATTTATTTATTTATACAAGCACTGGGTACAGTCAGAAGCACAGGAGGGTGAGAGAATTCACCAGAGCCAGAACGGGGAACAGAACAGGCAGACTGACGAAACACACTGCTGAGGGGAGCAGTGGGCACTGCAGGAGAGGTCTGTGCGCCATGTGGGACCCTCGCCGGCAGCCGGGGATTGAACTGGTGCTGCAGAGGCTGCAGGCAGCTTCACAGCCCAGTGCTCAACCGCTGTACCACTAGGGAGGCCCTGGGCCAAGTATCTTTACCATATAACACAAAAGCTCTCAGAGCTCTGTGAAGAAATAATGAGATCTCTTAGAAACTTATATTTTCTTCATAGAAATTGAGGATGAGATGATATTGACTTTTCGAACTACTGAAGAGCTACAGCTAATTCACAGTCAATAACTACACATATAAAATCATGCAGAGATATTACCGCATGCTGGTAATATCATCAAAATTTATATTTATAATTAATTATTTAAGCTATCTTTTATTACTTATGTTATAAATAATTTACTTACTCTTTTCTATTGTAATTCCACTTTTGGTGGCATTAATTGCAAGCTTTAGATATTAGGGTTTATTATTTAGTTATATTTGTGAACATAATTCCCAAAATGGCATATTTTGGCAATAGGTAGTATGTTGAAAGTCTAGGGGTTTAGAGTCAGTTGCCTACATTCAAACATTGGTTCTACAATTTCCTTATCTAAATCCCCTCAAAATGAAACTAATGATATTTTCAATTTTATTTGATGATTGCAAAACTACATTAGTTATCTCAGGAACACATTTAGAAAGGCACCCCCCATGTCCTTCAGTAAATGCTCACTCAACATGGTTCTCATCTGCTTTAAAAAAAGGAACTTTTGTTTTTTCCCAAAAATTAGTATTTTTTTTCCAAAGCAAACGCTTAAGTTAGAGACCGCACAGTACCTGAACTGTTCCTGCAACAGTGATATCTCAATCTGAATTTCTAGAGATGTGCATATTTTTGTTTGCAATTCCAATTAGAAAATCTTTTCTAATTATATTTGCTAAAGGTTCAAGAGTGAATGTTTATCATCCAAATGTACAGCTATTTCCCATTCATTATTTTCAATTTTCTTCCTTCATTTTAATCACAAACCCACGACTTTCTTTTTTCTTTAGAGAGTTTCCTGTAATTCAAATATGTTACCAACCCTTCCCTGTATATTAGTATTAGTCTCATTTCTTTCTAGAAAGAAATAACCTCCAAGTTCCAAATATTACAAGAAAAGATTTTTGTAGATATTTTAACTAATCATCTTTTGATCCAGTTCTTAAACCTACTGTCTGTCAGATCTTTTTAATTTCAGTACCATAGTTTAAGTGAAGTGTGATCTTTTTAATTTGAGTACCATAATTTAATTGAAGTCAGATCTTTTTAATTTGGGTTCTATAGTTTAAGTGAAGTCAGATCTTTTTAATTTGGGTGCCATAATTTAATTGAAGTCAGATCTTTTTAATTTAGGTACCATAGTTTAAGTGAAGTCAGATCTTTTTAATTGGGTATCATAGTTTAAGTGAAGTGCATGAACTTCATTTGTCTGTGTCTGCCACTCCCTATTTTCTGCAAGTCCATGCCCGCCATTAAAGTAACTCACCCATGCCCTGCATGCATTTTCCAACTGAGAGTTTTCTTTCTTTGCATCACAGCAGGCTGCAAAGTTTGCTCTGACCATTGGAGGCAGTTAAATAGAGCACACAATCTGATGCTAAGTAGGGGCCAATGCAGTGTATTCATTCACCAGGCCTTAATTGGCCTCCTGCATGCTTACCTAGCTCCTTCACTGCATATAAAGAAAGTAATAAAATTTCTATATGTGCTGATGCCTCTGATGTTTCTTTTCTCTGCAGCAGATCTTTTTCATGCTGTCTGCAGACTTTACATTTCAGTCCTGCCAAACAGATTGACTAATAAGCAAAGATATCAGCCTTATTGCTAGGTGTCAACAGATATTAAACACAGTTTACTTCTTCCAATTACATTTTGAGTGTTAAAAGACCAAATTTTAATAAAGTAGAAATCACCAAAATCATTCAGTTACATTATTATTGAAGTAATTAATTCACTGAGCATTATTGCATTTTCACATGTAAGTGCTCAGAATACAACGTGGTACAGAGAAGTCCCCAAACGTGTACTCACATGATAAATAGCATGTTTTTTTTTTGTGACATATCATAACTAACAGCCAATTTAATTCAATCTGGATTATCTCAAGCATCATTTTCAGTATATTTATAAAATTAGGCATTGTGGTGTGAATATCTCCCAATTAACATTTCAATTATTTTCTGGCTACCGAAACATGTCAGCCCTGTTAAAACATGAGTAAGAAGACCCTGGGTATAATTATACTGTCCTAGTAACCTCCCATACTTTAGAAACTTTGGTGAAATTAGAGACAAATTCCTTTTCCCTGCAGTATGTTTTTAATGGTGTGTAAGAATTTTTATAATTGAGGTACAATGACATACACCATGTTGGGGGACAACTTAGTAAGGTTAAAAAGAAACTGTTTCTGGGCTCCTGGCCCAGAATAGGTTTGGGAGGCCCAAGTAGATAAGGGATTGATAAGGTTGCCTTGGGGATGAGGCCCTCAGACCCACCATCACGACCAGAAAAGCCAGCCCAGCTTCAAGGATGCAGAAGCTGGGACAGGACACCCAATACCAGACACCCCAGCAGGTAACTGGCGCAAACTGGCTCCCCAAGTTAGAAAATCCATGAAGACAGAGCCTCAAATCCTCCTTGTGCACAGATTTCTCCCACCTTGCCTGCTGATTCTCTTAGCACAACACTTTACCAAATCCGCCTTTTCTGTTCTCCACTGTGTCTCTAGTGAATTCTTTCACTCACATGCCTGCAGCCTCACCCTGATATTCTCTCCACTTCACACCATTTATTAGTTTTGGGTATACAATATAATGATTCATTAATTGTATGTATAGTGAGAAATGATCATTATAATAAGTCTAGTCAACATCTGTAACCACACATAGTTACAAAAATGTTTTGTCTTTTAATAAGAACTTTGAAGATTTACTCTCATCATCTTTCAAATATCAGTACAGCATTATTAAGGACAGTCACAGTCACCACACTGCACATTACACCCCCAGGACTTATATTATAAATGAAAGTTTGTTCTTTTGACTCCCTTCACACAGTGTTTGGAAACACTGGTCAAATTTAAGACAAATCCCTTTTCCCTGAAGTATGCTTGCAATAGCATGTAAGAATTTAACCTAAAGTAAAAGCTACATTTTTTTTTTCTCTCATCTAATACCGAATGAAGCTATTTCTGCAAAACTATTTATAATGTGTGAAATAAAAATCTTGTAAATAACTGTATTTTGAGATATAACAGTGTTGTTATTTAGTAGAACAAAATGATCTTTGCTTTTCTACCCTTTTGCACACTAGTAATTTAGGAAAAAAATAAAACTAGAGCATTGATTAAGAACATGGATTCAGTAGGAAGACTCATGGAATAAAAGGCCACATTTATTAACAGTGTGGCCTTAAGAAGTTTCTTCTCTATGACTTGGTTTCCTGCTTTAGAAAATGTGGTTCGGCCTCCCTGGTGGCACAGACACAGCGCTATAAAGCTATCGGCAGCCATTGCAGCATGTCTTAGATCCCCGGCCAGGTAGCTGACCCACATGGCACAGCAGACCTCTCCTGTCTCCCTGCTGCTCCCTTCAGCAGTGTATTTCAGTCTGTCTGCCTGTTCTGCTCCCTAGTCTGTCTCTGATGAATCTTCTCGCCCCCTGCACCTCTGGTCTACACCTTAGTTCTTGTATGCATAAATAAATACATTTAAAAAAAATAATAAAATGGAGACAATAAAAGAAAATCAACCAACCACCACCACCAACAAAATGTGGTTCATGATTTCTTATTGTAATGACTAAATAAAACATGTGCAAAGCACTCAGAAAATTGCCTAGAAAACCAAAGCAAAATCATAAGCAAAAGATAATACTGTTTTTATTATAATATCATATGTCAGGATAATCAATAATATAATTGATTTGGTGGGAAACATCCTCCCAAAGCAGGTGCTTGGATAACACTGCTCTCATAATGTGTATAGTATTTCAAAGGTTACCGATTTTTGTAATATAAACAACTTAATTTTCAACTCAAAATAGCCCTGTGAGGTGACATGATGGGATATTTGATATTTACATACTATTCCTAATGTATGCATGAGGACAGTTACAAAATATCAATAACTCAACAGGATTAGTAAGTGTTTAATGATTTTTGTATTGACCACTGCTCCTAGATTTGTTTCTCTAGACAAAGGAACATGTTCTTTCTATAGATCAGGTCTATCTAAAAAGAGTTGCCAATGGAATTACTTCGTATTTTACTATAGGTATCCATTTTGACATAAGTTTATCGAGGTCTTTATTAATGGTTGCTACTAGGTATTCTTAAATTCCATAAAAACTAAAACTTACAAATACAAATACATGTGAGAATGCTAAAATTTGTCTTTTCTTGGCTTAATTCATGCCAAAGTTATTGTTACTCTGCTGTTTTCTTTTGAACCACTCCTGAAAGACCAGAAGAAATGAGAGGTGATGGCCTTACAAATCTTCAACAGTAAAGTCCTTTATCTTTGCAAGTTGCCTTTGTTGATTGGAAATAAAGTAGCAATTTGAAGCTAAAATCTAGTTAGCAAGTGATCAAGGTAAATGATTATGATTTATATGGGCAAAGATAAAGGAAAACAACCTCTTAGAAAGCAGACTGTAAGTTTACATGTACATATGTCTGTATGTTTGCATGATCTATCTTTATTCTAATTACCTGTTGTGTTGCTTCAGATTGCAGGCTATGTGTGAATGTGATTTTAAAAGGAGAGCTCAAAACTGTGTTTAACAAACATGACACGATGTGCAGAAAATAATTCTCCAAAGTAATTGTCTTGAAGAGTTATAATCATTTTTATGTGCCCTGGCAGAGGAAAAATAGACATTCCCATTAATTTTTAGTCAAAATGTATATTTATTATTGGTGATGGGTGCAAGGCAAAGATTCCTAAAAGTAAAGAGAGATTTTTCTTTGAGAAAAGTGCCAATGAATTGTGAAATATTACCCATAAAACCAGTATTTACTGAAATAGACCCGGTTCAATCGATGATTTTCAATTACTAAGTTAAGAAGCCCTCCCCTGAATTTTATATAGTGTGATTCACTTAGAGCAACAAGCAACACAGAAAATATTACAAGCTGTGGCTTTGCAAGTATACCTGGTTCTGGAGTTGAATTAACAGATATCAATCTCCACCTTAATCATTCAAAAACCATGTGTATAAAGTTTTTTCCAACAAAAGGTACATAATATACTTTTTCAAATCTGTGGCAAAAGTGTTTTAATATATTTTATGTGTTTTAGATATTCAGTTCACATGCTATATCTTGGGGGGTAAAAATAATTTTATGATTTAAATTTTAATGATGTACTTTCAAAAAATTTGGGTAGTAATTTTCACATATACTTTATCTCCCTTTTCCAAGATGTGCACTCAATAATTAAAAACTTCAAACTATTTTCATTTATAAAAATACAACCATTAATGTGGAATTTTGGATTGCCACAGTCACTTAAAAAAGCCCACTCTTTATTCTGCACTGTGTCTTTCATCTCCTGTTAGAATTTTCTCATGCTAAGTTCACTAACAAGTTAGTAAAACATACCATTTAGATTACAAGGAAAAGACAAGCTGAAGTTATGACAATATATATTCTTAGCCAAATCTCTCCCTCTATTAGCATTTTGCAAGCATGTTTTATTTTGTATCTTATTTACATAACTATGGATTTACCTCTTATAAGCAATGTGATTTTTCTCTTTCAGCCAGAAATGACAGAATAAATATCATCTCCTCTCAAGCAAAACTGAAAGAGTAAATCAAAACCATCTGTGCCTCTTGTCTTAATGGAGTTTTGCTTCTCCAGGGAAAATGAAAGTAGAACTTTTGGAAGTTTACAAATTGCAGGTAGATTGTCCTTATTCCTGTTTCAATCGGACATATTGATAATACTACCAATTAGCCAAACTTGGGACTTTATTTAATACCAGAGCTTGTCTTGTTCCAGTCCCCACATTCTTCATTCCTATGCTTTATTCTATCTGTGCTTTTTATTCCACAGCACTTAGAAGTTCTAGCATTATATGTAATTTTATCCTTATTATGTTTTCATTGCTTATTGTCTGTCTTTGCACTTCTGACAACTGGATTGCCAACCAGGTGGTCATGCATTGGGTTTGTCTTATTTGCTGACATATTCCAAACACTTTAGATGAATGCTTGACACATGACAAGTTGTCAGTAAGCACCTGTTAAAGGAAAAAATAACTAAGTGACAAGATGATCATTTATGTTGAGGAAAACATTATAACCAGAAGCCTCATCGTTTCTCTCAACATTCTTGGGCATTTGCTTTTCATTGTAGTTGCTTGAACTCACAGCATCAGTACCACCTTGGAAGGTGCTGGAATGCAGACCCAGAGCTGCCAATTCTGAACCTATGTTTTCATTGTCATTAGCCTGCTGCTTTAACTGCTTGTCACCTAATAAAACCACAGTCCCTCCTGTTAGGCAAGCACATCAATTTCAAGTGCCACATCACTCCTCTTTTGCCATGTTTTATAGGATGGAATTCTCTCCCTTTGTCTCCCCCATCCGTAACTCGCTAAGATGGTAATTTCATATAGAAAATCAGTTATTTAGTTTGCTTAAATAGTTACTATTTTTCACAAAGTATGAAAGTTAAAACAGTGCCCTAGATCTTCTAACTTGACCGATGAGAGAGAGTGGACCAAGTTATTCTCAGCTTCTTTATTTCGGTTCAAATGTTATTGTGAATAAATGGTTACTGACTGTGGCTTTTCAAAAATAGAGCAAATTATAGAAACCACTTACTTAGAATCAACTGAATTGACCAAAGAAATGTTTTAATAGGGGGAAATCTATTCAACACTGTAAAAGTGCCTTCTAAGTAACATAAGCTTTCAGTGATTAATTTTTAATGCGGTTGGAAACCAAATGATAGGAAGCTTCTTAGGGATGAAAAGTAAAGGTTTTTTTTGCCCCTAACAATGTGGTATATGTCACAGGAAACTCATAAATACCAAATTAGGTTTTCTTCATCAATAAACCCTAATGAGTAGGAGCTATGATACAGATGAAAGCAATGTGTTCAAACCCTGCTTCTTGTACTGTTTTTCTAAATCATTCCGAGTTCCCTTAATCTGGCAGCCTTGAGCTAGTGAAGCAACAATAAACAGGACAAAGATAACTCATTAGAACTGCTGTTTTTCTCCCTGAACAGTGGAGTTCAAGGTTTTCTGACATTGTGGGTCAAGCCAGGAAGAAGTTTTTGATATAATTAGCTCATGGAAGTTGAAATAAACCAGAGAGTGAAAGGCAGGTCTTATGTCTATGGATCCTCAAAAAAAAAAAAAAATTTTTTTTTTTTTTAAAACAATGAAAAATTGAACAGAGCATGTGTCTCCTTTGCTGGGGAGGAGCACCTTTGCTTTCCTAAGTCTGCTAACACTCTGAAATAGTAACACAAGTTACCTAAACCAGCTTTTAACTTCCAATCTTGACCAAACATTTTAGCCTAGTAGGATTTTTGCAGCCCCAAAGAAAAGTCATCTACACAACTGAGACAGTTTCAGACTGGGTAAAAGCCCATAACCTAAAATGAGAATCCCTAGATTTCTATAAGGCTTTTTCTTAATCCTTTGTGAACTTGGGTTCAATTACTTAACTTCTATGTCCTTCAGTTACTTGATATGTAAAGTAAGATGATAGCAGCTTGTCTTCATAGATGAGATGGAACAAAATATTGAGAACAGTGCTTGCATATGACAACCATTCAGTAAATGTTACTTCCTATCACTATTTTTTTTTTAAAGATTTATTTATTTATTTATTTATTTATACAAGCACTGGGTATGGTCAGAAGCGCAGGAGGGTGAGAACATTCACCAGAGCCAGAGCAGGGAACAGAACAGGCAGACCGACGAAGTACACTGCTGAGGGGAACAGCAGGTGTGGCAGGAGAGGTCTGTCGTGCCATGTGGGACTCTTGCCGGTGGCTGGGGATGGAACCGGCGCTGCAGAGGCTACAGGCAGCTTTGCCGCCCAGCTCTCAACCACTGCGCCACTGGGGAGGCCCCCTATCACTGTTGTTTTTAGAGATGTAAGCAACATGTTACAATAGATAAATAAACCAGGGCATGAGACAAGAAGTAGTTGAGTAGGGTTGCATTACATGGAGTGGTTGGAAAAGACATTTATGAGAGGTGTTCCTTAATCTGAGAATAAAGTCAGGGAATGAACCATGTGCTCATTTGTTGGCAGAAGTGAAAGGAAATGCAAACTATCCATAGATGAACTGAGCTGAAGGAGCCCAAGGACGTTAGGAGTGAGATGGCCGAGGCAGAACATAGAGGCAGAAAGGAAAAGAAATTGAGGGGTAGAGGGATGAAGTCATGAAAGATCTGGTAGACTCTCAAGATAATTGTTTTCCATTTTGCAGGAAACATTGGGAGGTATTTGGTAGTGAAAGTTGAGACGATAATTAGCTTGCATAGGCTGAGCTCGTATAAATATTGCTATCTCTTTTCTTTTCTTTCTTTTTCTGTAGAAGATCTCGGGTTCAGGCCAGAGGTTCAGGGGGTGAGAGGATTCACCAGAGACAGAGTGGAGAACAGAACAGGCAGACTGACTGAAATACACTGCTGAGGGGAGCAGCAGGCAAGACAGGAGGGGTCTGCTGCACCACGTGGGTCAGCTCTCAGACCATAGAGGTGACTGCACTGAGACTTAAGTCTTAGGACACCAGGGGGCCCTAAATAGTGCTATTTCATGCTCACATTAAACATCCAGGGACATAGGTCAGCTCTGGCTCTACTCCAGGCACGTTTGTTCTGGGAACCATGCTGAAAGATTATGCCCCAAGGGTTTCGGGGCTGACCCACATCTGCCATTTCCACCTCATCCCACATAAGCCACGATGCTAAGTCTCTCCACAAGGTCAAGATCTGTTCTCCTTCTGAGACTATAAGCAACAGGTATGGAGCATACACACACATATGAATGAAAAGCGGAAGAAATGAATGCAAGCACTAATAAAATCTAGGAATGTTAACATGACTTTGTGCATTTTAAAAGGATTTCAATTAATGTTTTGAGAAGAATGTGATATATACAGAAGCAAGAATAGAATCAGAGGAATGTGATAAAATGACACTGAGACCATCTATGTAAAGTGATAGTGTTTCCTTCCGATATATTAGAAATAGAAGTGAAATGAAGTGACTGGATTCAGGATTTATCTTGAATGCAGAGTTGATGAGGTTTACTGAGGGATTGGCTATAGGGTATGATGAAGGGAAAACTCAGGAGGACATTTTGTCTGCTTGTTTCGTTGTTCTTTTTTTTTCTTTCTCTTTTGTGGGCCTTAGCAACCAGAAGAATGAGACAGAGCCTTTACTGAGTTGGACAGGGCAAATATAAATTAAAGTATAATATGGGGAAAATACATTCAGTGAACACAAAATTTAACTGAATTAAAATTGAATTAAGCATTTGGAAGCAATAAAACATCATATCGTAAATAATGATGTGGTGGGAGAACATGTTGACGCTTTCTCATACAAAAGAATAGAAAAAAATTCAGAGAATAAAGCAGAGCAGCTGATAAAAGGTACTGATTTCAGTAGCTTATAAATGGCAACAAAACCTTCCAAAAGATAACCTAACACAAGCACTGTCTACAGCTAGAGGGGGAGGATGAGAAAAAGGTGAGTGAGGCTGAGGTGAAGAAGGGGAATTTCTGAGTGGGAGATAATGATTAAATCAAAAATGTGCTTGGTTCAGAACAGAACTGTAATAAAAGGAAAGAACATCAAAAGACATTAATGAGAGTTGTATTTTTTTAATTTCAAGATTAATTGCTGATGTTGGCAGGTTTACAACCCACCTTCCCGAAATGTGCAGCCTCAAAAGATAAGGATAGAGGAGTTAAGGCTCTCGCTGAACATTCCTACTTTAAATGCAAGCATACAAAATTTTGAGACTCCTAGGCTATCAGAGATTGATGCAATTTAAAGATGGCCTTTTTTTTATTTTTTAAAGATTCATTTTATTGAGGGCCTCCCTGGTGGTGCAAGGGTTAGTTAAGCACAGCACTCTGAAGCAATCTGCAGGCTCTGCAGCACGAGTTTGATCCTCAGCTGGCCAGGGAGCTACCCACATGGTGTAGCAGACCTCTCCTGTCTTACCCGCTGCTCCCCTCAGCTGTGTGTTTCAGTCAGTCTGCCTGTTCTGCTCCCCACTCTGTCTCTGGTGAATCTTCTCACCCCCTGCGTCTCTGGCCTGTACCCCACCTCTTGTATGCATAAATAAATACATCCTTTTTTAAAAAAGATGTATTTATTTATGCATACAGGAGCTGGGGTACAGGGCAGAGGTGTAGAGGGTGAGAGGGTTCACCAGAGACAGAGTGGGGAGGAGAAAAGATTTCAGATTGACTGAAATACACAGCTGAGGGGAGCAGCAGGCGAGACAGGAGAGGTCTGCTGTGCCATGTGGGTCAGCTCACTGGCCGGGGATTGAACTCATTGCTGCAGTGGCTGCAGATAATGTCATAGTGCTGAGACTTAACCCCTGCACCACCAGGGAGGCCAAGAATGTCTTTTTAGTGGGGTCTTGAGGCCCACCCTATGTAGGTAGAAGCAACATAGAAGCAACCCTCTCTTCTGTACACGGCCAGTGAATTGGGTGTCAGCATACCTGAAAATTTCGGTCAACTTAGCCAAGCCTCAGAAGGATCACTTAATATTTGTTCTGCCACTTCTTTCTCTTTTAGTTTTGTGTTGATGGTAATACACGACACAGGAGACTGAGGGGTCCATCCATCATTTTGAAAATCCAAGTTTCACTTGTCAGTTTGAGAAATCAAAAATCTCCTCAGGATGACTTAGGTATGCATTTGTATCTGAACATCTCTGAAACTTCAAAATACTCAGAAATTAGAACTATTCAAGTAGAGAAAAATAAAATGATGTGTTTAAAAATAACAGAGAACAGAAATATCAATCATTTCATTGGGATGGAGATTAGATTTTGGACCTAGATCTAAACTTATCTCAACCAATTATCTTGTACCTTAATATTTTAATTATAGAATTGAGGGGCAGGTTATATATTTTGGACTATCTCTTCAGTAACTAAATATTACTAATCGATTTTGACATTTTTTGTTTTGTTGTTTGTTTACAGATTCAACTTTGGAACCAAATGTCTAGTTCTGTCCAATGAAAATGTCTTCATACTTTACATGTGTAAGGGCAGGAAGGACCACAGTGCAGGTTTTCTGATCCCATGCAGACCGGGTAAAGGAGGAGTCAGAGTCCTCAGTAGTTTTGCAGGTTTTTTTATTGGGGTTCACCAGGCTTATGGCAGGCAGGGGTGCTGGCTGTCTTCACTCTATCTGGGCTCTCTAGCGTTCATTCTGCTGCTTCTCGGCTTCTCTTTCAGCTTCTGCTTCAGCTTCTACTGCTGCTACTGCTGCTGGCGTCCCCGTGACACCGCCCTTAAAAGCACAGTCTTAGCCCAGGTGAATCCCATCTACCTATGCCCACACCCTACTCCAGGTACCTGCCATCAGGCATGCATTCAGGACAAGGATCCATCATCTATCCTGATGACGGAAGGGCAGAAAAGCCTGATATTTTCTTTACCCTACAACACGTTAGCTATTTTATTGATGTTCACATCATTTTGCACATGATCTCTTTGTCTTTGGTGATGAATTCCTCTATAACCTGATGTCAATTTTCTTTCAGTCACATTAGTCATAAGTTAAAGATTTAATTCTTAACATTATAAGACTTTATGATGCCACATATCCTTTCTTCCTCTACTTTTCAAAATAATTTAATTTTTGTACTTGTAATTCAAGTTAGAAAAAATATATATTTACTGCCACATAATAAGATATTTGCCTTATTTTGTGACCCCAGTTATGCATTAATGATGTATTTGCATATTTACTTTTCCTTCTTCCAACAAGGATAGTTTTATGGTAGAAACTAAAGTAAGAACTCAGAGTAAATTACTTCTCACACATCAGGCATTTGCTTAGTTTACAAATTTCCTGAAGATTTTTCAATGATGGAAGGAAAAATAGTACATATATGCACATCTATAAACCATTTGTTCTAAATGCTCATTTACCCTTTAATAACAGCGACATAATAAATAACACCAAACCAGATGCTTAGAAATCTTTGGATAATCATATAGAATCCTTGCTTCCCAATATATTTGTAACTGTAAAACAAAACGGTATCCAAACTATGATTATCTAAAAATTAACACTGATGTATATTTAACACCCTTTTTACTTTATCCCTGTTATGCATTTTCCAAGTCAACATAGAAAAAATAAATACATCAAGGAAACATTTTCTAAAAGAAATTGTTGGCATAAAGTTGCCAAAAAATTATTTATGGATTGCAAAATAAAAATGAAAATAAAACAAAGCCTTTCAGCAGAATTGCTTATCAATTATTTTACCATAGCTAGATGAATGTGTAGCTCAAAAAATGTGTTAAAATAGCCAGACATAAAGTAGAAATACCTGGTCCTCATTGTCAGCATGATCTCTGTTGAGAGATCAGCATAACTCACACACCTGTGCACAGGTAGCACAAGAAGTTGCTAAAGGACAATCAGAAGACTTGCACCAGAGCGAGGAACTCATTGAAATAATTCCCCCAAACAGAATTCTGTGTGAGTTTCATTAACATTCCCATTCCCTAAGCTATGATGAGGAGTACCTTGAGCACACTTAGGAAACAAACGCTAAGTATCAACGTGCATTTCTGTTTTTATTTGAAGGGTAAAAGGTCTATGATAAGCAGAGGTCATGAAAGCAGGAATTGTAGATTATCAGGAAAAGTTTGTGAAACCTACAAGTCAATAGCAAGAACTTCAGAATCAGGAAGAATAGGGTTAGAGCTTTGTCTTGTTCTTGTTTTCTCTGTGAAGTTACTTAACCTCTCAGTACATCATTTTCCCTATTTAGAGACCAGAAAAATAAAAGCTACACATTCCCTCTTGTAGAGGAGGCAGGTGGTGTGGGATGGGTTAATGTTCCCCAAATAGCAACTGAGTCACTCCTTACAGAATAATCTATAAGCATTTCCCACTGCTCATTGGAGGGTCATGAGACAGGCACTATTTCCTTTTCCTCAGCATTACTCTAGAGCCTTTGTGGAAACTTTGGGACAATGAGACTTATTTGCAATCTGTTGCAAAATTCTTTAAAAGTAGAACATACATATTTTGATTCTGATTTTGATTCCTGTGAGTACTGGGGGGGAGGGGCGAGGGAAAGAATATTAATCATCTATAATATTTTCATTGTTTTGCATTATGTTACTAAAACAAAATGCCTACAAAACTATTTGGAAGTATTTTATAATATGTAAATGATATAGGCATATACGAGATTGACTGTATATGTGAATGTACAAATACATGGACATATGAATAAATGTATAGATTTCACTGAATAGTAATGGTAATAGGGAACTGCAATACTCATATAATATACATAAAGGTTTATTATATATATGTGCGTGTGTATATATATCTACATATGCATGATATTGTGCATAAGTATACACACTATCTTAAATATACATATATTATTTACTCAAGAAGAATGCCAATCTTTCACAATTAGCTGTCATATTTGATAATTATACATATTTGCATACTGTAAATGTTGAAATCTGTGCATGTACCTCTTTCTAAATTGTCTTAATTTAATTTTAATTAACATGTATGGAGTAAACACATGACTTTTTCCATTGCATCTGTCTCTAATTTTCCTTTCAGGGTTAATTTTTCCCATTTCTATTTGAAGCATTTTTTGCCCAAAATGGCAGCTCCACTTTCTGACTCCTTCTGCCATATTCTATGCCCCTTTCTCCATTTTCCATACATTTTCATTATTGTATGTGTTAACACTTACATTCTGTTGCTATGACTAAGTCAACGTTTTCTTTCTCAAGTATTTAGTACATCATCCACGTTCCAGCGGATGGTAGGTGCCTGCATCATACTAATTAAGTACCAGCCTGGAGATCTCTCAAATTATCCCCCCACTTATTTAATATAAATCTTTCAAACTGCAGGAAAGGGTGACAACAAAGCCCAGAGCTACACTGCGTGATTGAGAAAATCCGTTACCTGGGTGTCGCTGGAAGCAAAATCAATTCATGTGTTCTGTCATCCTTAGAAAGTACTCTCTAGCATGCTGTCAGCAATAAATTTTACAGGATTTCCCCAAAGTCAATTGCTCCTTCTATTTGGGATTAAGATGAAAGCAAATTGATTCTTACCATACATACAGGAAGCGGGAGGAAGAGATACCTTTAGTCTACTCACTTTTTTTTTAACAGATTGCTCCTGACTCACTGATGGAAGGCCCTTAGTAATTGAAATTCTAGCTGTGAGCTATGCTCAGACACAGCCAACATTAATGTAATTTCCCTTAGAGTTACCTTCCATGCAAGTATGCAGAAAATTTACTTCTGAGTAACTTTTATATATATATATATATAAATGACTATATATATATATATAAATGACAACAATTTTATATATATGTATATATAAAAATGACAACATATATATATATATGACAACTCTTTGAACCTTTCGATTGGAATTACTGCTAGAACATTAGGTCCCATTTTCTTTATCCTCCAAACGAGTGATAATCATATGCTTATTTTTTCTTTAACGGAGCTGAATGCATTCAGAATCCATGCTTTAAATCTATCTCTGCACTTTTTTTTAAAACATAATTTCTGGGCCTCCCTGGTGGCACAGAGGTCAAACACACAGAGCTATCAAGCTTTCACCAGCCACTGCGGCATGAGTTTGATCCCTGGCCAGCCAAGGAGCTGACCCATGTGGCACAGCAGACCTCTCCTCTCTCATCTGCTGCTCCCCTCAGCAGTGTATTTCAGTAGATCCACCTGTTCTGCTTCCCACTCTGTCTCTGGTGAATCTTCTCACCCCCTTCACCTCTGATCTACACCCCAGTTCTTGTATGCATGAATAAATAAATCTTAAAAAAAACTAACATAATTCCCTAATAGAAAAGATATTTTAAATTCAAACAGATTATTTGCAAACTACTAGAACTCACGATATGATCATTGTGTGTACAGAAACAGATCTCTTTCCCTCTCTTTGGGCAGTATAGATATGTAGAGGAATTCAAGAAAATTTCTTCAACTAAATTAGAATTTTTTAAAGGTATTCAACCATATAAAAATGTCAGGTGGAAGTGAACAAAGATTACCAAAGAAGAAAAGAAAAATGTAAATGAAATGAATGAAATATTATAGAAATCACTGAATTCTGTTGAGAGGTTTGTATATGCCTATGCTGAACATACTTTTGACACTTACACAGAGGATAACAAATTTAATCTGGTCTTGTAAAGTACTGGAGCTCTGAGTGCTAGGTGACGTCTCAAATAGAAAGTTAAATGTCTTCATGAAAAATAGGTACTGGAGTGGTGTAGAGGCAGGAATGGCCACTGAGCAGGTTCTCTGATCCCATGCAGACCGGGTAAAGGAGGAGTCAGAGTCCTCAGTGGTTTTGCAGGTTTTTTATTGGGGTTCACCAGGCATATGGCAGGCAGGGGTGCTGGGGGGCCAGGAGGCTGGCAGGCCTCCCAGCCCCCAGCAGATCCTCACTATCTGGGCTCTCCAGCTTTCTATGCTTCTCTTTGGCTTCTTGGCTTCTAATGGCATCCCTGTGACGCCGCCCTTAAAAAGCACAGTCTTAGCGCAGGTGGACCCACTTCAGGTGCCCGCCATCAGGCATGCATTCAGGATCACAGGGTTCCCTCATCTATCCTGATGGCGGGAAGGCAGAAAAGCCTGATATTTTTCCTTACCCTACAAGTGGTGACAGCAGTGTTGCTTCACAAAACTTGTCCCTTCACTCAGCACCACCAAACAGTCATGATCAGGTATCCATTCATGGGCTAACATGATTTTGTGGGTGTTGGAAACCAGCACCCTATGCCAGGCCCCAGGAGGATTCTCGTCCATCTATATACAAGGACATAGATGTGGAGACCTTGGTCCTGGCTGTAGTCCCTGAAATGGTCTAAAAACTGGCCCCTCTTGGCCACAATGGGAAGGCCTGGAGAGCAATTAGAAAATCAACTTTTGTAAGAGAGAATATTGTGGAAGTCCTGGCTTCTAGTGTAGAAATTTCAGCACAATGCAGAGCAAAATAAAAGAACTTGTTTGAAAGCATTGTGGAGGCTGAGAAACAGTTTACTTTATCTGAATCAGCCCTTCCCCAGAGCAGGGCAGCTCAGAGCCAACTGAGAACTTCTTGGCCTGCGGTTCTCCTGAGGGGGACGTGATAACATGTGTGAGAGAGAGAGAGTGAGCCTGGCATCTCCAGTTGTTGGAGATATTGCCAAATTGACTCATTTCTGTCTCAACTCCTCTAGACTACTAAGTCATCAACTGCATGTCTGGAGACTGGGTAGAGACTGGGAAAGCAGAAAATAATTTTTACAGATAGGTCATGTCACTAGATAGTTCATTCATGAACCACTTAAAAAACAATACTGTCTTTAAGATGCAGTTTGAAATTCATAATAAATTCCTAATGAGCAAAAACTATTAGCAAATAGTTTTAATAAGCATGCTTAGAAATGTGATATTAATGGTAATCCATGGTATCTGAAGAAGTCTATGCTTTCTTTTTATTTAAATAATATGAAGTTGAAAACAAAAGATTTAAAAGATGCATTTTTAGTTTTGCTGAATCTGCTTTAAATGCAAATTTTCTTTTTTCCAACTGAAAACCGAAGTCTTCATTTCAAGGAAACATCTCTACCTGCAAGAAAAGTGTGCTGTGAAAGGACCTGAAAATCATCACTTATTCTCCTCACTCTGGGAAGCTTAAGGATCTGGGACTAGTTAGGAATAGCAATTACCCCAGCAGGACCTGTCCTTTCTTTTTCTTAAGAAAAGTCTGCAGTTTGCCCTCAGGGACCATGTGCCTCAGCTGAGAGTTTGAGCAGGGAGAGTTCCTGCCTTGTAACACCCTTATCATTAATGTAAGAGCTCTACCAGGGAGAAAGGACACTGGAGGGAACTGTGAATGCTTTGTTCCCAGAATTAGCCAATTTGATAACTAGAACATTCCCTTTGCTCAAAACTGAAGCTACCATTGCAAATATTTCTAAATCCATATATGATTTTTCTCCTGCATCATATTTCTTTGCTGTTGCTTTATTCAATTTTCTTGTACCAAAATTTAGCATCTACATTTGCATTTGTTGTAGTAGATATGATTAATTTTATATGTGCAATAGGAACTTAAAAAAAAATCCCTTTTCATCAAACGTTGACAGGCTTCACACCTCACAGTCTGGGAGGTGAATTACTACAACGTGGGCTCTTAAGTTAAAATAAGTTAAAATCTGTATTGGACTTGGTTCCTATGTGTCAATGGGCAATTTTGTTAATAAAACCTACTCCATAATAAGACCCAAAGCTATCAGGGGCATAATAGCATTTGTTTATTTTTTAAGTGCTCAAGAATATTAAAGTATACAAACTGTCTGTGAAACCCATTGGAATACAGGAAGAACTCATGGTGGGAGATATTGATATGTTTAATCATACAACTGCTGATAATAAATAGTACTGAGTTTGGATAGATTTTCTTTCAGAAAATCAAGTTAATAATTTTAAGTCCAATCAAACTGTCTTTCTAAATGCTATAAGCAAACAAACAAAAACCCAGAGGAACTGTTGACACTATCAGAAGTTTTTTTTTTGTTTTTTTGCTTTTTTAAAGATTTGTTTATTTATTTGTACAAGCACTGGGTACAGTCAGAAGTACGGGAGGGTGAGAGAATTCATCAGAGCCAGAACAGAGAGCAGAGCAGGCAGACTGACGAAGTACACTGCTGAGGGAAGCAGCAGGCGTCAGGAGAGATCTGTGCACCGTGTGGGACCCTCACCCAGTGGCCGGCGATCGAACCGGTGCTGCAGAGGCTGCGGGCAGCTTCGCAACCCAGCGCTCAACCACTGCACCACCCGGGAGGCCCCTATCAGAAGTTTTTAGGAGAAAATAAGAGGCCCTATCTTAGTGCCTTGTTAAAATGCAGTAAAAACTCTGACTTTCTAGGGCATGATTTTGGACCAAACTCTTGAAAACAAGTAACTATCAAAATAGTTGTATTGTCATTTTACATCTTATATTAAAGAAAGCAGAGAACAAAGAGAACCTGAAATACATGGCAGTTTATTGGGGTGTGATAAACTGTATCTTAAGTACCAATTCCAAATATTTTAAACACTTTTGAAAAGCATCAGAGTCTAGGTCCATACTTAACAATCTTACTCCTTATCACACATGCTAGTTTCTGAGCTGCCCACACTGTCAATATCATTTGAGATTTATATGACAGCATCAAATTAAAATGTTAACATTTATTCTTACTCTAACATGGATAAATACTAATTTGCAATTTATTAAGTGGTTTCAAATGTCACCATTCCCACAAGAATTCTAATAATATATTTATTAATCTATGTTAGTTCTTATAGGTGGTTTTAACATGTAAATAAGAAAGGAGAGAACCAGAGAGCTCAGACCCAACAGTGAGTAATAACTGGATCTCCTACGATTAGTCCTAGAGTCTTAGAATCACCTAAAGTTTGACCATCCTACTCTCTCCCCACCCCTTTCCAGAAGCTGGATTTACATTGTGGGTTTCTGAGAAACCCAGATCTAGAGGGGAGATATAAGATATCCTTTTGATTTAATTCACTTTGAACAAAATCATCCATGATAAGCAAATCAACTCAAATTAAAGCTCATTTTATTGAGATTCCTATGTCCCCAGGGTGACTGCAAATCCATAAGATCTACTTAAATGTAAGGACTAATTTGTCTTATCTTTTTCAATGTATTTTAATACAATGATTTTTAATACATTTCGATGTCTTGACTTTTTTACATAATGCCTATTTAGATGTTTTAAATCACATACAGAAGGCATGTTCTTTTAAAATTCATTTGTTCTTTTAAACATGAAAATATGAGCACCTACCTGAAACGTTTGAGAAGCTATTATGTCTTTAGAATTTATCTTGATATGCTGGCATTTATTTCAAGCTAACATATGCTACCCATATGAACAGCGATGCTGATGAAATGCCACCTAGATATTTTGAGGAAGGAAAGAACAAATCTCGTCTCCCAGGGGCTGTTTCTGACTGTGCATGATAGAGGTAAATATCACCTTACAAGAATTCTTGCTGAGACTTTATGCTTCTATGTCATAGATATGTAGTTTGTCATCTGAAAAGTACATAACTGCACAGCTTGTATTATCTTCACATCTTAGTTTTAGAATCTTGGGGTCTACTCCGCTGCTTGATAAAATACTTAAAATGTCTTTTCTCCAATCTCTATTCTAATTCTCTATACAACTCATAACAGTGTGATGAACTGTAAGCCATACAGTACTGAATCTGTCCTATTTTTCTATCCATGCATTAATTATGAGTTTTTGTTTTACCACGACATGACATGTATAATGGGTGAAATTAATGCAAAATGTGCAGGGGCAAAATGTATAGCTGTGTTTAAAATTATAGCAAACTGCACCTATGCTTTCATTTCCATAACAAATAAAATATTGTGCTTGTGAGAATAATAAGTAGGTAGGCTTGTCGAGTTGGTATAATTTTAGAACAATACAAAATGAACAAAGAGAAGTTGGGAAATTCATGAAAAAATTTAGGAGAATGAATGTATCTACTTTAATTCACTATTATATTGTAACATTTATGAGAAAAGGTCATCTAAAACTCCAAGAAGCTGGAAATTATATGAAAGTATTCATCTAACAGTTCTGTCATTGTTTTCTGCAGATATTTAAATATTACAATAATGCAACTGTGCATTAAAGCTGACAAAATTAATACTTTCAAAAATGTTTCCTTTTATATTGCTAATGGGCATTTGGGCAATTTTGGAAACTTTCAAACAGTGATAGAATTTTATCAGAAGAAAATCTCTCAGTGAGAAGTTACAATGGTTCTGTCACCTTGAAAAAATATTATTCACCGTTTTATATTTTATGTTTCCAATATATTCTGATATGTAAAACATATTGATATTAATTGATATTTATAAATTAGTATAGATCTGATCGCCCCCTATACCTTCAGCTTCTGTAAGAAGGATGAAATCTTTTTAAATACAGGGACATTGATTCAAGGAGTTATTTGATTTTTGAGTGCATGTACACCTACACACAAACTCTTAAACTGCTAGAGTGGACTTGGGAATAATTTTAAGCTTCTCAGTCAGGCCTTTCCAAGTGAACTTAGGAGAAAGCAAATCCTGAGTCATAACTGCTATAGGAAAGTAAGAGACCATTATTTAATGACTCAAGTCTAACAGAGTCTTTAAACTACCATATCTGCCGAGGGATGATTCCACTTTGCATTAAATGCTAAAGGCACTGGTAAGTCCTGCACTGAATGATGTTCTACTTTGTTTAAGTTTAATTATTAATTAATTTGACCAGTGAATTATTTTTTTTTTATCTTACTCACATTCAACACCTTTTTTTAATATTTCACTTGAATTAGTTTGAGAATTGGCATTCTAACATCGATAAAATTGTTTCTCAGGGAGATTTATCATTGAATAAGAAAAACATTTAAAATTGAAAAAATATATAGTATCTTCACTACTTTAACTTTGCATAGGAGAAAGACATTTGAAATTTAAAAATAATATTTATAATCCATATATTGACAAATTTATTTCCTAAAATCAATTTTATAGAAAGAATGCTGAAAATATCATGGGTCTACACAATACAATGGAATAAATGATGAGGTGATAGTGCAGAAGAATTGTCTGTGAAGTAAAATAGTCGGCAGCAGTCTATCTATGACAAATTAGTCTAACTATGATTTACCAAGGAATTTTTTCAAAGTTAGTGACCTTAATTTAATGATCCATTGGACATGATTACTCATAACAACTTTTAAACAAATAGGCAAATTTGATTCAGAAAAAAAATAATATTTAGGGATACTGAAAATATTCTAAATATTCTAAATTGATCTCACATGATCAAATTTTTTTATGGGAAAGTTAGTGTGAAACTCAATAAAAATGTTTTATCAGCATTGAGAAGGGCTTTAGAACTTTCATTCACTCTGTAAAGTTTATTACTGTATTTATGATTAATATCCTGTCACAGGTATAAAGCTGATCAAATGTGTATATTATGCAAAAATGAAAGAAATTCCAGGTTCATTGAATAAAAATCCAATTTAGGTAGGAAAACTATCTGAAAGAATGAATAATAATGTGAAATACCAACCTAGCTATAGAGAAATAAACTGCTTATATTTCAAAATCTCCCCAATGTATACACAAAGACACTTAGCATGTCTAATTAAATATTTGTTTAAAGTAAGTCTCTTCTACAATGTGGATTTCAAAGACATTTATGCCATCTCAAGTTGCTTTGAAATAAACAAACATTTATTAAAGGCATTTTACACTTAAGATGCAATACACTGCCCTGCACTGCATTACATTAGTTAACTTTTAAGACAAACCTGAGGTTGATTCCATTATCCCTATTTTGAGTTCTTGAAACTAAGGAATAATAATGTCTATAATTTTCCTTAAGGACAAGGATCATATCAGTTATATTTCTCTATCCATGTGAAGAATGATTGACATAGGTCGATATTCATAAATAGTACTTTACTAGTGTCTGCATGTAATTTTATTTATTCATTTTTATTGATGTATCATCTCTACAATATTGTAGAAGTTTTAGGAGCACAGTTTCATTTCTTGATGTTCACATACACTACACTGCTTCCACCACCCAAGTCCCAGCATTGTTCCCCTTTATCAAACTTACCCCCTCAACCCATTCCTTTACCTCCTGCCCTTAACACTCTGGTAATCACCATATCTTTCTCAGAGTCTAATAGTTGCTTTGTTGTGTTTTATTAGTTCATTTACTTTGTTTACTAATATTCCACATATGAATAAAATCATCCAGTGCTTGTCTTCATCTTCTGACTTACTTCACTTAACACAACCACCTCAAGTTTCCTTCATGTTGTCACAAAAGGCAAGATTTGATCTCCTTTTTAATAGTTGCATAGTATTCTCTCGATGTGCTATGAACACAGATGTGCTTGTACATTTTTGAATTGGTATTCACAGATAATTTTGAAAGAATATGTGGTTGAGCAAAACCAGACACAATCAAAAAAACCTTCACAGATTAGATAATAAAAATCATGATAAACAATAATTGTATGAATGTTTCTGTAAATGAATTCTCCATATTGTTATAAGGATGAATATAGAAAAAAACTTTACAACTATATTATTGACCTATCAGAAATATTGTAGAAAGAATTTATATATTTTTAATTAAGGTACTATACATTGGGTGTTTTGAAGTATGAAATAATAGCTTATAAAATTATGTGAACTATATTAAATAGCTACAGTTTTTCTAGGCTCCTTTATAGATTCATTTTTGCTTCCTGGATTAAAAAAATATTTTCTGTTTAAATAATTTATCAAATTATCAAAATGCATTATATACTCTTGCCTTAAATTATTGATTAACCACTCTATAGTGGCTATGAGCTCAATGTTGCTCTTTGTATTATGGAAAACTGAAAGACAACTGGCAATTTTCAAATATTTTTTATCATCAGATTTCAATTGCATTGATTAAGCTTCAATAGTATACATGAATAGTATACAGTATACATGAATAGAAAGTCTGTCATTATAGGTTTTCATTAAAAAAAAAAGGCAGACTGTTTTGATCTTTAAATTTCCAAAGCTTAACAATATATAAGTTATGAAGGGAAAGGAAGAATGGATCAGAGTATCAACATGAAAAATGGGTATTCTGAAAATAGAAGTAATTTGCATATGGAACCAAAATATTAGAGAATGAAATAGTGAGTGAGTTTACCAGAGAAAAAAGTTAGGTAATACAGTTGGGGGGAAAATCATTACTACATTGGTGAGATTCTAAAAATGTCTTGATAACATATAACTTTAGATTTTAAAAATCCAGCAGTAAGATAATATGATGGAATGTATGATTCACAAAACAGTGATTTAGTATGTAAGCTATTAATGTGCAAGAGAGGCTGAGAAAAAGGAGTTTAAATTCAGGTTGATTTTTTATTTAGATGGGTGAGAAAAGTTTAGGAATTTGTGGAAATGATCTGTAAAAGAAGTAGAACAAAAATTATCCATCACAGACACCATATGAACAGTGATGAGATTCCCTGACTCATTCTTAAGAATGGAAGGAAATAATCAAATGTATTTCCCATTATCTGCTCTGGAAGAATAAATATCACACAGTCAATAAATGACATATTACTAAAAAGTTATGTTAGGAGGATAGAGTTGTTATAGTCGAACATGTTGAATTTATGATACTGGTAAAAAAAATTAAGTGATTTCTTTTATAAACAGATATAGCTTCAGCCTTCCTGTAGGCCTAGGGGTTAAGACTCAATGCAGTCACCAATATAGCCTGAGTTCCATCCTAGACCAGGGAGTTAACCCACAAATGGAGCAATAGACCTCTCCTACCTCACACACTGCTCCCCTCAGCAGTGTATTTCAGTAAATCCACCTGTTCTGCTCCCTGCTGTCTCTGGTGAATCACCTCACCCCCACCCCCATACAGCTCTGAACTATACCCTAGTTTTTCTACACAAACACACACACACACACAAAAAAAAAAAAAATAGTTCCAGGCTAATTTTTTAAAAAGATCATTTTGGTTCAAACCAATTTCCAAAAGCAAATTGATTTTTCACAAAATGCTCTGCATCCAAAAAGGCGCTAGAATATTTCAATGTCACAAAACTGTAAAAGAGATGGGGAAGGAGATCTAAGAACTAAGGGCACAAAACTAGACAGAGGGAAAGAGGAAATTATGAACTTGTAGAGGCCACTATATTTTATGAAAGAGTTACGTGTGCCATTCTGTTGGAGAACTGAAGGCAGGTAAAGGGAAGGAGAAATGAATCAAAGAGAAAATGTCTCAAATAAAAGTTGAAGTTTTAAGTTAGTGTTTGCTGACACTCAAATAAGATTCATTTGATGTTCAAATCATCCATTTCAATACAATTTCTTAATGTATTGTATTTAGATAAAATGTTTCTGTTTTTAAATAATCAATATTTTGCTGAGAAAATCATTTTATCCCTCAAAGCTGAATTACTAAGTGACTAACAAAAAAATACTAGGATATTCAGTTCAACTTACAGAGTAGTATTAAAAAAGGGTTTGTACCTATGATCTTTTAGTATTTCATGATATTCATCTGTACAAAAGAGATCTTGGTGGCAAATTAAAAATCTTCATTTGCAAATACATTTTATTTTTACTATGCATTTTGAATGGGACAATATTAGAGTATTCTCTGTGAGTCCTTGCCTTTGTATGTACTTGTGAAAGCATTTAAATATATAGTATTATAGTATTATAATACTTTCATCCAGATTTTTAAATGGACAAAAAGTCCTCATTAATATTCTATTAGTTTCAATGGTTTTCATTAACATTGAAAAAACAAATAAGAAAATGACCTTCCACTTCTTTTAAGTGCCTTTATTCTTTCAGGGCATTAAGACCACTATCATCAAAAAAACCTTCTATAACAATTTAAAATGTAAATGCTATCCATTTAATCAATACCCATTTAATTAACAGGCGATAACTATCAAGAGTGGCTACAGAGAATTATAGTTAGTATTATAAAAAATAAATAAAAAAACTTATCAGCTTAGCTCAGATTTGAAAAAAGCCAATGAGTCAAGAGTTCAGTGTGGTTTAACAAAGTATAAATAAAAGGAATTTTTAAAAATAAATGAAAATAGTCTTGGAATGAATGCTGTTTCTAAATCTTAATTGTTAAAGATAAGAAGGTGACTGAACTGCTTCCTGGATACTTCTTGGTCTTGGAGCCTGTGTTTCACCACAAGAACTTATTTCCTTACATCAACACTGCAACTCTGCACAAATGTTTTGATCAAATCAACTGTTTTCAATATGGTCCAGTTTGCTACAGGAAGCCTCAATTGTTTGGGAGACTACATCTGAATAAGGAATACAACAGGATACTAGGAACTGAAATACAGTGAATGATCCCATTCCCATTCAGTTTTTCACAATGACCTGAATATTCAAACACACTCTGTGTTTATGTAACCGTTGATACAGTGAAATCACTAAGTTTTAAGAAGAATGTTACATCAAGATTGGTTTGTGGAGTCCTCCCTGGTGATGCAAGGTGTTAAGATGTAACCTATGAAGCTGTCCGCAGCCACTGCAGCATGAGTTCGAGTCCCGGCCAGGGAGCTACCCACATGGTACAGCAGATCTTTCCTGTCTCACCTGCTGCTCCCCTCAGCAGTGCATTTCAGTAGATATACCTGTTCTGTTCCCCACTCTGTCTCTGGTGAATCCTCTCACTCCCTGCACCTCTGGCCTGCACCCCAGTTCTTGTATGCATAAAGAAATAAATCTTTAAGAAAAAAAAAAGATTGGTTTGTGTAGTCTTTTCTCTTTGAAATGCAGAGTATGTTCACTTCATTATTGTTTATTGAGGTAACACTGATTTACATCACTGTGCATGATTTGGAGGTACACAGTTACTTTGCCAGAGAAAAGGAAACTATATGTATTGCTGAAAAAAATTCTTCAGTATATATGATTTTTTATATCCAGATACATATGTTTATGTATGTATGTATGTATGTATGTATGTATGTATGTATGTATGTGTAGATCAGAGCAACAGACTTATAAGATAACAAGAAGGAGGGCATGGAAAGAAACCAAAATGATTTCACCTGTGTATAAATTTCAGCAAATACTTACTGAGTGTCCATACTATGCCATTTGTTGTACAAGTGCAGCAAATGTAATGGTTAAGAACAAAAACTGAAAGAAGAAAAAGACCCAGAATTTGTTTCTATCTTCTGGATCCTACTAATTACACCTGGAAATCTGAGCGGGGCTTGAGCGCTGTGTGTCTAACAAGCTCCCACGTGATGCTGGTGCTGCTGGTCCAGAGCCCAGCAGGTTGTGAAGCACTAAAATAGGAGTCTGATAGGGCACAGCTGGGAGTCCCATTTGAAATGAAATCTGAACGTGAGTGGAGTAAACGAGAGAAAGAGGGAGAGGTAGACATGCCCATCGTCCAGGGAACAAAACTCTTAGATGGAATTCTGTATAAAGGACTAGCTGAGAGGGACAACAAGATCTTGTTGACAATTCCAACAAAGACAAAAACTTTTCCTTAAAAATTGCTAAACATAAAGAAACATACAGAAGAATGCTGAGACTACTGTCTGCCTAGACCAAATGGATGAATGTGAAAAAGAATTGAAATGAAGCGGGACATTGTGAGTCCCCTGCTTCTTAGTTCATCTCAGTGCGCACCATCATTTGGGTGGGGATAGCTGGTAAGCACTTAGCAACACCAGTTTGAAACTTGCCAGAGGCTTTTGGCAAGGAATAAGTTTTAGTTTTTTTTTTTTAAAGTAAATTTTGTTATTTGAGTAATTTATCAATGACAGAAGAGGGTAAGATTCAGGCACTGAGTGGTCACTTAAGAAAAAACTGCTGAGAATTTGAGTCCTCATGTTGCAACCTTCAACACTTCTGTTTCATCAAATCTAAGATGTGTTGAATAGAATTAGCTCTTGAAGTTAGAATAGAAAACAATTAAGAAAAAAAAATAACTCAAGAAGTTGTAATAGATAAAAGTATCATTTTCAAAGGATTTCAATAAGTATACCCCTGACAGTTACCATGGAATTTACCTAGCATACTCCTTTAAATTCCCAATGTCTCATTATAAGTTGAGTTAGGATAGTCTATTATTGACAGTCCTGCTTTCCATGGTCTACTTCTGTGTAGCCACATTTCAGATTTATGAATATGTATGACCTTTGATTAATATGGTTGAGTCTTACATTCCCAGTGTTATATTACATAATGTGACATGGGGAGTTCTCAAAAGGATATTTCAAAAAAAAAATCATTTGAAATTTAAGTAACTCAATTTCTAGATTTGTCTTGGTTTTATAATTGGAAAGTATATGATGTATCTGCTAGTTTATGAAAACAGAACAAATATAAACTGTGAAAGAGAAAAAAAGACAGAAGAACCAAGAATGCAATGGAGAAGCCAAAATTTGGGACATCAGTGCATGCCAATGGAGCTGTCAATCTCATCTTGTTCAGTTTATAAACAAGCCAAGAGCATGACTTGAGTAGGTAGATCCTAGTTCCAAGGCAAGATGGCTCCTTTATATCTCAATATTCACCACCTGGGAGAGAGAAATAATGCTGGCATGTATGTACAAAATTATTGGATCATTTGCAATTAATCACATGTGTGTGATTTATTATTGCCTGGTATAGACTTAGCTACATCACCCCCTTCACGTCAATGCTAAGAAATAGGTTGGTTTTGAAAAGATTGAGAAGCACAAAGTACCTCTAGGCCCCAGTGCTTAGAGTTGTATTCACAAAGTCACTATAGAATATCACTCCACCCCTGGTTCCAATACAAGAACATTTAGTGTGACAGAACATAAATATTGTTTAACAATTAAAGGCCAACTTGTAGACCTTGAATCTACTACATGCTTCTCCTCCACCTGAGTGAACCTGGGTCAATATTTTCACTTCTGTGTATTCTACTTTGCTCATCCATGAAGTCTAGATACTGCAGTATTTATAGAGCTTCTGGGAGAATTAAATTAAAGCACTTGGAAAAGTATTTAGTAAATAAATGCAAACTCCTTTTATTCGGATTAAAAACCTCTCTCATCTTAGCCTGCTAATGCCTTTGGTATTGAGAAGGTTCACTTGAGAAAATAATGAGTCATAATTCATCATTTTCTCTGAAATAAAATGATCTGTGCTCACAATTTTTCTTAATATGATTCCCATAAGTATTAATCCGCAGAAATGTTAATGAAGGACAAGGAATTTTAGTATAATTTTAGTTACTGGCTGGTGTACTAATCCCCTTAAAAATCTTTTTAAATTCAGAAAAGCCTATGAAAGACCAACACCACAGGAACAGTATGTGGGTGAATTGAAGCAACAGGATGATAACATACGTTATTACCTTACAGGAAGAGAAGAAACTGTGAGAAAAATTTTATCAATACATATATTAAAAAAAACAAAACTAGAGCTTTATTGAGCTCTCATCAGTTATTTTTCAGAAATGATTTTTAAGATAAATACTGTTTAGGATACAGTGAAATGAGAAATTTCTCCCAGTGATGTACATCTGCATCCAACCAAACACAAGTAATGATTTATTTCATTTAGCTGCATGCAATATTTTGCCACATTAAGGTATTATTTTTCTTCTGATTTGAGAACCCAAGGAGGCAAGCGATAATCCACAAAAAGTATAATTTTACTGTTTTCTCTTTAGCTTCTTCTTAGGAATCACTATGAACTGTCAGTTTAATATCTTTAAGCTAAATGTCACCAGAAACTATATTATTTACTGAGAAGAAATAGCTTGGGACTTTATAAACTATTTAAAAATATCAATAATCATATGAAACAGTTACATATATGTTTTAGCCATTTAGCAATTAAAGCTAGATTTTATTGATAAGGCCAGAATGTTATGTTTTAGAATTGCCATAGTTCTAGTTTCTAGAATTCCGGTGATTTAAAACCTCCCTTAATCAATGTATAAATTAGGTAAACCAATCAAAAAAGATAAACTCATGCCATCAACATGGATGGAGCTAGAAGAAATTATGCTCAGTGAAATGAGCCAGAAGGAAAAAGAAAAATGTTGGATGGTTTCACTTATAGCAGGAATATAGGGGAACCAAATAAGACATCAGTTTAAAAAAATAATAATAGTGCAAAACACAACAAAAAGCAAAAACAGGCAATTATAAATCAGAGACATACTGCAGGGGAGGAGGAGGGAGAGGGATCAGAGGGAGGGAGGGAGGCGCACAGGGGACTGAGGTGATGGTGCATGGGTGTACTGGGGAAGGAAACTCTATGGGGACTACACCTGAGGGGTGGAAGGAAACAAATATTGTTTAAAAATGAACAGTGATATAAAAAATACATTAAAAAATAAAAAATTAGGTAAACCAGAATTTTGAGATTTATACATTTACAGATATTTCTGTGGGTTTTTTTTTTTTGGCTATTGAATCCAAATCTTCATAAAATGTTATTGAAAGTTTCCTTAAATTAACTCATAACTTCAATCAGATCTCTGTATCCTACATTTTTTTCATTGTTTAACAAAAACAAAGAGAAACCCCACCAACTGGGAGAACATTTTTGCACCCAACACTAATGATAAAGGACTGATCACAAAAATCTGCAAAGAGCTGATGAGACTCAACAACAACAAAGAAAATAATCCAGTCAAAAAATGGGCAGAAGAGCTAAAAAGAAACTTCTCTGAAGAGGAAATGCAAATGGCCAACAGGCATATGAAAAAATGTTCAACATCACTTGTAATCAGTGAAATGCAAATCAAAACTACCATGAGATACCATCTTACACCAGTGAGAATGGCACATATTAAAAAACTAGCAACAACAAATGTTGGCGAGGGTGTGGAGAAAAAGGAACTCTCCTGCACTGTTGGCAGGAGTGCAAACTGGTCCAACCACTATGGAGAGCTGTGTGGAGATTTCTGGACCTACTAAACATAGAGCTTCCATAGGATCCAGCAATCCCACTCCTAGGTATTTACCCAAAGGGCAAAGAAACATCAATTCCAAAGAACACCTGCACCCCTATGTTTATAGCAGCACTGTTTACAATAGCTAGGCTTTGGAAACAGCCCAAATGCCCAAAAATAGATGACTGGATCAAGAAGATGTGGTACATATACACCATGGAATATTACTCAGCAATCAAAAAAGATAAACACATGCAATTCGCAGCAACATGGATGGCGCTGGAAGGGATCATGCTCAGCGAAATAAGCCAGAAAGAAAAAGAAAAATACCGGATGGTCTCACTCATAGCAGGAATCTAGAAAACTTAAATAAGGGACCAGGAAAATGAATAACTATAAGAAAGTGAAAATCAAAATCAACAAAAAACTATGAACCAGAGACACTTTTTGGGGGGTGGGAGGCGGGAGGGGAGGGATTGGGGTCAGATGGGGGGGTTGCAATTGTATGGGGAATATAAAAATAAAATTTATTATTTAAAAAAATAAATAAAAAATAAAAAATAATTCAAAAAAAATAAATTTCACAAATAATTCTTTCTCCCTATCATCAAAATACTATTTATAATGCTATGATATTTAACTATATAATAAACTCTTTGCAGGTATAAGCACAGGTAATTATCACAACAAAACTAAGATCTGCTATTTATCTTCTCCAGTTTACAGAGGAAACTGACCCATTGACAGGTTAGAATTCGTGCCACATCCATGTAATTCAGAAGTGTGAAGGCAGACCAAACTGACTGGGAAGAAGGATGGGGCATATATACTTATGTCAGAATGAAGAAAACAGTATGGCCAGCAGGAGGCACTGAGCACCCTTTGGTTTAGTCACCCAGAAGTACATTCAGTTGACAGGGTATTTATTGTAATATAGCCTGGCTTAATGAATTAGCACTTATGTGGATCTCATAGTTCTAACGTTAGTTCTGCTAACTTACATAAATTAACATACATAGATAATACAAGATACATAAACGCACCTAAAAAATGGAAAAAAAAAAACAATAACAACTGTGGCGTTGACTGGGAAAATAGACTTAGGAGCATAAAACTTAAAAGACTTGCAAGCAACATAATAAATAATTAGGCATTTCATGAAAACAGGTTTCAACTGCTAAATGTTTAAGGAATACATGAAATACATGAATACTACAATAAATATAGCCCTTGAACTGGAAAAAGACCTCAAATTTGCTATGAAAGTGGATGTGGGAAGTGTTTCAGTTTGAAGGGTCACATGACAAGTTCTCTGAAATCAAAAGGAGAGCTGTAACACCTGGTGTGGATAGAGATGGCTCATTAGATATGAAGTAAGATAGGTGATTAGTATTTTAAATGTATGTGCACCTGTGTGTGTGTGTGTGTGTGTTTGTTCATTTTATGTCTTCAATTGGAGGCAGTCTTCTGTGTTCATCTACAGTTTCTCATGGATGAAATAGTGCATAAACAAACACAAAATGTGCATCATGCAAAAATTGTTTCTTAATATAGCAACCATATCGGAAGTTTATAGCAGAACTCACTATATTTCAAATTCACTAAATCACTACATTTCAAATTGCCACAGAGAAACAAGGGGTTAACTATTACAATTAGAGATACCATGTCTTCCCAGCACAAATATCCAATCAAGGATCACCATGGGCTCGTGGAAAGAATTGTGTGGGGTATTGAAAAGATTATGTGAAAGGATGAAGGAACATAATTTTATATAGATTGACTATAAAAATGATATTATTTTAATAAAACCATTATAAATACATATCAAGGAAAGTAGCATAAATGCAATAATTTGAATTTATTTGGAAAAAATAGTCTTGCCCTTTTCAAATTATCAAAGGCAGTCACCTCAAAAGGAAATATAAGTTGGATTTCACAAAGTAGCTACAAAAAATTCTTTACCTAAAAAAAGAGATTATACTTGCAATATGGAAGGAAGACTTAATTATATGATCTTAAGTACTCTAAACTTTAAATTTATACCGAATTTCTAAGACAACAAAGTCTTTTCTTGGTATTTATAAAACAGTTTTTGAAAATACAAAGAACATTGAGAAAATAAGAGGACTGAAGTTAACATTTGGATCATCTTTGAAGTTTGTAGAGTTTATAAGCAGCACTTTTGATAATTAAGATTCAAAACACATAAATATTTTATAATAATTGGGGCCTCCCAGGTGGTACAGCAGGTTGAGTGCAGAGCTGTGAAGCTGTTTGCAGCCTCTGCAGCACCAGTTTGATCCCCGGCTGGCCAGGGAGATTCCCACATGGTGCAGCAGACCTCTCCTGTCTCGCCCGCTCCTGTCTGCCTGTTCTGTTCCCCACTCTGTCTCTGGTGAATCCTCTCACTCCTGCGCCTCTGGCCTGTATCCCAGTTCTTGTATAAAAATAAATAAATCTTTAAAAAAAAATTACAACAATCCTCTTACTGTTCGTTACAGTCTACCTCTAACCTATATCTTTAGCATGAGTTAAAGGTAAATCATAATTTTCAATACCAATCAATAAGCATTCTTAGAAATTGTGTGGTGGAGTCTTACTGGTGGTGCAAGGTGGTTAAGACGCAGAACTATGAAGCTATCAGCAACCACTGCAGCATGAATTCAATCCCTGGCCAGGGAGGTGACCCACTTAGCGCAGCAGATCTCTCCTGTCTTGTCCACTGCTCAGCAGTGTATTTCAGTCAGTCTGCCTGTTCTATTGCCTACTCTGTCTCTGGTGAATCCTCTCACCTCCACACCTCTGGCCTGTACCCCAGTTCTTATATGTAAATATAAATAAATCTTTAATAAAAAATTGTGTGGAAGAATTGAAATAAACTCAATATTCTGAAGAGTTAAAAAATAAGTTAAAACTATTAAAGCCATATAAAATTATTAAAGCATGCCTTTCCTGGGAATTTCTGAATGGGAAGGATTTCATTAGTAATATGTATATCCCATTCACTGCCATTCCTGAAAAGTCTTGTAACTCAGCTTGGCATTTTAGTCTTCCCCAAATTGCACTTGTAAGTTACACACAAAATACTGTTAATTAAAAAAATATAATTGGATTACCCCCTAGGAAATACTATCAGGGAAGATGCAGCTGAGCAATTATGGTCAAATTTCATTCTAAATGTTATCTAATCCATCTCAAACTGAAAACAATGGTCTGCTTTCCTCATTGCACAGTTTCTGTCCATAAGCTTGCTCTGGCCCATAGAGACAAAAAAAATAGACACACAGACACAAACCTGACCTCCAAGAATGAAAAGAAACTTCTACCACATCCATAGGACTAATCTAGCTAGTATAAAAGCATATCACCACCCCCACCAGGGTATTTTCTCAGATTGTATATTCTCCCAACACCTCGCCACCATTTTAAAGTCATTTCTGAGTGATGATGTCTGAAAAATACAGAGGACATATCCAAAATTCTATTTAGGAAACTGAATACAATGTTTAATAAAAAATAATTATAGAAAATTATATTTTCTCTATCTGTCCATATACTTTATATTTGTAAAATTATCTGAGAACAAGAAATTAAGAAACAAAATGATTTGGACATATTTTAAAATGGACTTTAAACTTTTTTTTTTTTAAGATTTAATTTATTTATTTATACAAGCACTGGGTACAGTCAGAAGTGTGGGAGGGTGAGAGAATTCACCAGAGCCAGAGCTGGGAACAGAACAGGCAGATCGACCAAAGTACACTGCTGAGAGGAGCAGCGGGCATGGCAGGAGAGGTCTACGCGCCATGTGGGACCCTTGCTGGTGGCCGGGGATCGAACCAGCGCTGCAGAGGCTGCGGACAGCTTCACAGCCCAGTGCTCAACCACTGTGCCACCAAGGGAGGCCCTGGACTTTAAACTCTTCAAGAAAGCAAAATATGAACTCTGTAGATATTTAGTATTCTTGACACCATATTTCACTAGCTAAACCATCATATTACTGTCCAGTACATAGATTCTCAAATTGTGTGTGTGTGTGTGTGTGTGTGTGTGTGTGTAGGGGGGGTATTGATCTTTTAACCATATTGCCTACTATAGTCTCTGGCACTTTGTGGGGGATGAGTTTTAATGAATATTTATTGAATGCTAAAGGGTATGTGTTAAATAAATAAATGACATGGGCAACTATGTATGATGGATTACATAATGCCATAAGGTAGAAAGGAAGGCTCATGTGTCTTCTCAAGAGGGATTATCTAGAAGAGAATTGATGTTAAGTGGAAAATCCACCTTTCTATGGCTTAAGAACAGTATGTGACAGAGCCTAGGACAGTGCTTGAATCTAGAATGGGGCTTCGGGAATTGTGCTGATGAGCTCAGATCTATCCTTCTGTCCTGTCTGATTGCTTATAGGACAACCCAGCTCCTCTTTCCTGGTGCCTGAGTGCATGCACACGCACTTGCATATGTGTGAAAGGGATAGAGGACTGAATTACAGCTCCAGATCTGTGTGTCTGCACTGAAAACAATGCAGCATTTTTGCTGGAAGGATACTCTCATCATTATTTCTTTTTCTGCATTGACCTTCTGTCTCCAAACTAATGATTTGTTTATTGAACAAGTACACATTAAGGGCATAAATCGTGTTTATGTTGTAAGTTTGCTACAAAGGATAACTTTAAAAAATATCACCACAATGTAAAATCTAAGGATGCAGGGCTCTTGAATATGAAATATCATCTTGCAACCCAGAAAGAGACCTGCTGAATGATTAGTGATCTGCTTACACAACAGAAAGAGCAAGTCCATGAAAATTTTAGAACACACTGAAAGCCTAAAAATGTATGAGAATTTTTTTTTTTTTGCCTGACATACAATCAGTTGTAAAAACAGTATAAAATTACAATTATTGTTCCAAAGTTCGATGACAGTGACACATGGCCTTATCTTTACACAGGTTTCCACACTGCAATCAGCATCCTGGGGGCTGCAATCAGGACCAGGCTAATATGCTCTGAGTTGAATCTTCAAATAACTTCAACTCTAAGACTCTAAGTCAGAATTTATTGCAAGGTGGCAAAGTAACCTTTGACAGCTATTGCAACCAATGTTAAATTTCCTTATACATCTGAAGAGGACACATGACTTCCAGAAGGAATTCATTTTCAAATCAATTAAAAGTTGGAATAAAACCTCAAAAATAAAAGTCAAATAGAGATGATGGCACTGTTTGCTACTGTCCAGTAAATATGATATATTTGCTTATGGTATGCTATATAGAATCACTTTATTCCAATACAATTATAACAATTCCTTTATATATACATGTGCTATCTGTAGGTGTCTCTAAGTTATTAAATATTCAATGCTATCTGACAGGTCAGGGAATTCTATTCCAACTTTTTAGGGGAGAAAACTGAAGTTCAGGGTCATGAACTGCCTTAATTGGGCCACATGGGGAGTGTATGGTGGAGTAGATAGGAAACTTTGTCATTTGGATGTGGGAACAGTGTTTTTCCCTCAAGAAAGTTAGTTCTCAGAGCTTATCAGTGATTTGATTTTTTTAAAATCAGATCTGGTCTTGAAAGAAAATAAAATATCACATCTCTATTTTGTGATGATCTAAAAATGATTTAACAGACTGTGGTAGACACAATATTATGTAATTTAATTTTTGATAGAGAACACTAACTTTAGATTTTTTAAATTTCTCTAAAGCTTTTATATAAACAAGCTCTCAAAAAAAGCTATTTTTAAAATGTGGAACAGTGGAATAGCATTGAGCGCCCAGAAATAAACTTACACTCACATGGAGAGTCAATTGACAACAAACAAGCCAAGAGTACACACAGGAGAAAGGAAAGAGTCTTCAATAAATGATGCTGGGAGGACTGGACAGCCCCATGCAAACGGATGAAACTAGACCACTATCTGGTATCACGCACAAAAACTCAACTCAAAATCAATAAAAAAACTTGGATGTAAGACCACAACCATATGTCTTCATAAAACATAGGGTCTACCTGGTGGCACAGATGTTAAAGACAGCTCTATCAAGCTATCACCAGCCACTGCAGCACGAATTCAATTCCGGGCCAGCCAGGGAGCTACCCGCATGGCACAGCAGACCTCTCCTCTTTTCCCATTGCTCCCCTCAGCAGTGTATTTCAGTCAGTCTGCCTGTTCTGTTCCCCACTCTGTCTCTGGTGAATTCTCTCACCCCTCACCCCTCTGGTCTGTACCCCAGTTCTTGTTGCTTAAATAAATAAAGCTTTAAAAAAAAAGTCAGTCAGAATGAGAAAGACAAATACCAGATGGTTTCCCTTACATATAGAATATAGAGAAATAAATATGGAAATAGAGAAATTAAGCAAAGAATCATATAAAAGCAATTCCAAAAGTAGGCCCTAAAAGCCTGACAGTAGAATTGAGGCTACCAGAGTGGGCAGGGGAAAGCAATCTGTCCTGATCTAATGGGTAAATATGACTTTCATTCATTTGAATATCTTTAAAGTTCCTGTACAAGTTTTGTTTCTGTTTCCTGGTATTATTATTTTTTTAATTTGAGAACGAAGATGTCAGCAGTTTTTCTGATTTTATTTCATTAACTGAACAACACATCATTTCACAGTCTTGCACACACAGGGTATGCAACAAATAAGACTGAATTGATGAATAAATTCAAATGAATCTTATAATAAGTAATTTTGCTTTTATATGAGTTTTAGAAATAATTGAAAGCTCTAATTGAAACACACAATGCTATATAACGTCTGTTTAAAAAAAAAACATGCAGAGAAATAGAAAAGATCACCTGTTGTATTTTCTAAAAATGTATCTCTCCTCCCACATATGTCCCAATATTTGTCAGTTATTGTAGGTGAATTTCTGACATATTAAATATGAAGTGAAATGAAACATCATGGTTTATTTGAAATGAGAATAATTAACTGTGTAAATTCAGTTGCATATTTCACATAATTCATACAGGTAGGATTAGGTAAAAGTGCTATGTTCTTTAAATTATATTTTTAAATGCAAAATTGTATATTAAATATGTATTCCTTTTAACTGTAGGCATATTAGTTATCATAAGTGGTTTGTATTTGAGTGTTTAATATATGATAGAAAACAGTTCATTTTACTAATCAGGGCACCAGCAAACTGTGAAGCGTGGATCATTTTTCTGCAAGGCTTATCAAAAAATCTGACAATAGCTTTTTACATTGCTATAGAAAATCTTCAAAAGAAAAATTTCACAAGGTGGATGATTGAATACTCCTGAAGAAAGGCTCTACATCTGAACAAAGGAAGAAAGTATACAGAGAAAGTTCAATATTTCTAGATAAGAGAATACAAAATTTTTTGGGGATCACATTAAGAAAAAATTAAAGCTTTTCACTCATGTGACCCCCATGATGGACATAGGACTAAAGTGGTTTTAGCAATACTAAAAAGAAGTTGTGTGGACAGTCTTGTGTGTATCCCATGGATTTCCAAAGACAGAAAGCAGAGTCCATTCCATCTAAAACTTTGTGGTCCCTGTTCAGTGATCTGCCTCTCTTCCTGGGAAGCCCAGGGGCCCCATCTAGTTTCTAGTCTTGCCTGTTCAAGATGTCTTAGTCAAGGATGCCTTATTGAAATCCCCATGGAAACTTCCTCCTATAGTTGGCAAGTGAGAACATTTTGAATACTGTAAATGCGGCAGCTTCTCAATCTCAGATTAACTCTATCTTTGCCTGTTTATATTGAATATATCCCTGTCTTACAAACGCGGGGCTTATTTCATCAGTTCTGTGAAGAGTTGTTTTCATTTGAGGACAAGAAACTGTAACCTACATTCCAGAATAGGTCACACTTTGACAATGAGATTATCTTGGTGAAGTGACTGATGTGGAGCTACATGTTTAAACACTGAAAATAATGCTTCATTTATTTGCTAAGAACGTTATTACTATTTTACAATTTTGCATATCAAGACCAAAGGCTTATTATAGTTTAATATAATTTATTGTTGTATTAAATTTACTAGATATATACAATAATAAAATAATGATAGACTGCCAGGCTCAAGAAAGAAGTGGTTTTCCATATTTTATGTTGACATTGACTATATCAAAAGCTAATTTGACTCAATAAAATATTTCCAAGTTTGGTAATGATCATTAAAAGAGTTATATGTTTGAAATTATGACATTAGACATAAAAATTACAATAAATTCAAACTCATGGTATGAGTAGGTAGAATATTATAAAATAGAAAATAGTGTAGTAAAAATTGAAAATAGGCAAATTTTCCTTCCATTGTCAATTAATGGAATGGGTTATATATATGTGTAAAAATCAAAGTAAAACAATGTACCTATATGTACCACAAATTTGGAAAAAGAAGTGGCAAGAAAGATTGAGAGAAAGTGAGAGAGAGCTCAAAGTTTATATACTTTGAAGAGATCATGAAAGGGAATTATATCCCAGTTGGACTTCAAAGGAATGCTCATTATCTAAGGTTTGGCTTGAGGTGAAATAGGAATATATGACTAGCAAATGCATGTTCTCAGCATGGGATACAATAGGAGTTTCCTTTATAAATAATCCTTAGGAGAGTCATGTCGTTCTCTGTAGGTGCCGAAACTTAGCTGAATTTTCTTCTTTACACAACCTCAACCATAACTGATTCACCCTCATATTCAACAACAGTAAAAGAAAGCATTAGCTGGAGTGTAATCAGCACTCCACAACAAAACAAATAAACAATAATTAAAAAAATATTAAAAACTTAGGCCCACTTCAGAGATATAAAATGGGAATATCTTGAAGAAAAACATGAAAAAATTGAGTGACTAAAGTGGGGAATACAGTGGCAAAATGAAAAAATTAAATTAAAGGAAAATAAGTAAGAGGCAAGAAATGCAAAGAAAACAATAATAGTTGTGAGTTAATTATTGTAAGTAATAAAAATTCTAACTTGTAGTAGAGATACAAAAAAGGATTAAAACTATGGCTAAAATATTAAATATTTAAATCTTGTAAATTTTGAGAAATATTTAGTGTAGGGAAATGTATGAATTTTTCAAAATGGTTGAGGCTGGACCAGATAGCCTCTGAAGGTAGGATCATTCCTTAGGGCAGCAAATTCCTGTTTTGTGTGTCTCTTGCAGAAGAATAAATCTCCCCTGCATGAGTCAGGTGAACAAATGTGAGTTAAAAGAAGACACAATTTCTACATACCAGCAATCAAGTTTCTGTGGAACATTCTGGAAAACATTGAAAATATGGAAACAAGAAAAAAGTGGCTCAAAGAGAATGAAATGGGACAACTGTGAAATACAGCTGACTGTTTAAATCGTCTATGTCACAGGTTATTGAAAACTTTGATATTTAAATTTCTGCTTCAAGTTGACTTCTTTTTTTGCATGGGTCATAAATACTTCCATCCTTCAGAGAAGTTTGGTTCCCCCAAAAGCCTTATGTTATCAGTGTTTGGGGCAGTGAAGACATCAAGAGGGACTCAGGGAGAAAATAAAAAGAAACCAGTAGCTCTTAGAGTTAAAATAGGGAATCAGGATATCTTAAGGAGAAAATAAACTTCTTTCTGCTCCTTTTTCCCACATCAAGAACTTTCAGAATAGCTGGGTTTTCAGAACTTTCAGAATTCTTCTTCCCATACTGCCTATGTTTAATGGAAGCTTGAGCCACTTGTTTGGCTTTTAAAGAAAATGATCATCCCCAACAATTGTAAGAGTTAGATAAATATGATCAAAGAAAAATGGGAATGAGAGTGAAAAATTATAGAGAAAAATAAATCTTAAAACTATATGAATAAATGTACAGAGATGAGGGAATAATAGAATTGCTGGGTCATTATATTTCATAGATGGTGTTTAAAGAGGTTTCAATACTAAGAAATATAAGTGAAACAATACCTGCCATTCATCTCTTCAATACTGAACAATCAGTTATCACATAATATATTTTATGGGTTAATTGTTTAAGACTTGACACAAATAAATTAGTTTCTAGCATTTTCCTTATCAACTACTCCTGAAGTGCAGGACACACAGAATAAAGTCAAAAAAATAATGGATGCATTTTATTTACCAGAAAGAAATAGTATCAAACAAGTTATAATCAACTAACATTGATACCGATCAATTTTTAATGTCTAAAGATGTAATTACTATTTTATAGTGAGTGAGTTTATTATTTTTCCTTCCTGGCTATAGTTGGTCAACTCTTTTCACAAGAATTTGGTATTTGTGAAAAACCAAATTCAACTGATGTCATTTCTTTGCTAAACAGCTTTACTCAAGTTTAATTTACATACCACAAAATTCACTTAAATGTTCAATTCAAGCCATTCAATTACATGGATTCATCTAGGTCTACTACAAATAGTTTAACTGACTAACAGAACACTAATCTATATCTTTTTTTCCATTAGATCTAAAGTCAGAGCAATTATAGTCAATATATATTAAATGTGTGTATGTCAAAATGACATGACATTCTCTTTGCTTCCAAGGGGAGTTACTTGAGCTCTATTGTGCCCTTAAAGTACTTTGCTGCTACTTGACACAGTAAAATTATTTTTCAGATAAATTCTCAATGGAGTATCAGAGATAATTACCTTTTATTCCATTCTCTGATCTACCAGATATCAACATTTAATATAAATTTTTGATATTGTGTTTGAGTCAGTATGAAAAATCTCCTTTTCCAGTTCAGTATTGGCATTAGAACTGTAAGATGGTTAGCACATACAGAGAGAAGTGTGCTTTCTCTGGATCATGGATTTTGTGTTGAGAGGCACGAACAGTCTCAGGGAGCCAGCTCTACACCTGCCTGGAGAGTGCATTGTGCTGTGAAGGCCATTTATCGGTCTGCAAAGCACATTTCACAAAGGTCCAAGTATCATCTCTATGTGTCTGCACACAAAAATAACCTAAACAGAGTGACTTCACTGCCAGCCTTTTGCTCAGCAGTCTTTTGTGAATTTCAACCTTTGTGCTTGTCACATAACCACAAGTTATCAGATGTACCTCCAATGACTACATGTGGTCTAAATCCGGGGGATGGGAAGCGTAGAGAATGGAGTCCTGGCTCATCTACAGAGACATCAACACATTCCTAGAAACCCCAACAGACTTTACTTTATATTTCACTTTAGCTACAGGCAGACTGGGAACCTAGCTTCTGAACTGAGTGTACTGCAAACTGGCAAAATGAGAAATTGATACTGGTTGTGCAAGTACCAGTGTCTACATTAGTTTGTTAATTAATTTTTGAAAATAGATTTCTTGTGTCGATTGCCATACAAATTGCTGCAGTTCAGGAACTACTGGAAATTCTTCCTTTAAGAACACAAGGTGAGACAATATTTCCCACAGTAAATTGACAATATGACACAGTTTATTTTTTGTTTAAATTAATTTATATTTAAACGGACTTTTTTTCTAACATCATTGTTAATTTTGAGATTATTCATGATTTTGCTCTTTAGGCGTGGAAACCACAGTTCTCCCACCACGAAAGCATCCATGCTCCATTACCATAGTTTCTTGTGCTCTTCTTGCTCACCCCATCTGTTCCCCCTCTCTTATCCCCTCCCCTCATGGATGCCCCAGGTCTCTGATGCAAAACACTAATTTGAAAGCAAACCTGCACTCCTATGTTTATTGCAGCACTATTTACTGATATAATAGCCAAGATACAGTGGCAATCTCAATGTTTCAAAATAGATGACTGGATCAAAAAGATATGTTATATACACAATGGAATATATGCAGCAATAAATAAAGAAATAACTAAATAAATACACTTATGACATTTGCAGCAACATGAATGATGCTAAAGGAATTATGTTAAGTCAGTCAGAAGGAGAAAGAAAAATATCAGATGTATTTCACAGAAAAACCTAACAAATGGTCAGATAATAACACAGTTTTAAATTAATGCAATATATTTTTCTCAGTGATGCAAAAAATTTACCATTGGGATATTAATTGCTTTTGTATATATTTACCAATTGTATAAAATTTTTAAATGTGTCTATAATGATTTGTGCTTGCATTATTTTTATTGTTATTATATCCAATAGGGAGGCCCCAACAGGAGATGAATTGATAGAACATATTCTAGTCAGATACTCCATAAGTAACCTTTCTCAATTTTTTGTTCATTTTTAAAATGAAATAAATCTTAGGGGGTTAAAAAGACCCAAAATTGCTGATGAATTTAATTGCATCTTACAAACTAAAGAGAGGATGTTGAAACCTTTTTCCCAAGTACATCCTAAGAAACTCAATGAGACCTTTCACTAGGCACATTTTAAAGCTGATTGATTTCTGCACAAGATGTTAAGGGAAGGTCATTTTTGAGAATCAGAGCTATTGTTGGTCAAGACCTGCCCATTAATGATAATTGTTTCCCAGAGAGCATGTGCTTTATCTTATCTAGAGACACAATTCTGACTTGGGGCAATCAATTCTGAAGATAAAGTTTGGTTACTTTACCATCTAACTTACTTCCTTTTAAAAAAATCATCATTTTAAATTTTGGAAAATATAATTATAATGTTTTAAAACTCTTTAAAATTTATAAAAATATTTAACTATATTAATAAATGGCACTTTGATGTTTTAAAAATGTGCATAGTTACATGAACTAAGAAGTTCTTCAAATTTATTTTCTCTACTTCAAATAAGACTATTTTAAGCTCTTGTAATAATGCAATTTTGGAAATTCTCAATCTTAAAGGAAAAAGGGGGAGACCAAAAGTACTTTCTAGACTACTGGCATTTTTCCAAGGAGTGGGTTAAGAGCATTGCATTAATTTCCTCTTTCGCTTTAGGTGCTATTTCTCTAAGTTAGCAAATATGTAATGGGGATATAAAATTCAAGTAACTTGACCAACTTACTGTGATGCTAAGTAACATCCTAGGATTTGACTATGAAGTATCCCAAGTCATTATGGAAAACACTTAGTATTTTGAAAAAAGAAAATAAATATGAATTACCTCCCTATTTTAATTTAACTTTAAAATGACTAACTTTAATAGTATCTTTATTATATTCACAAAACTGCCTTGTTAATGTCAATTGAACTTTTAAAACTGACAATCACCACGAGGTACAGTACATTTTGAGTTAAGGTGTTCTGTTTCCTCTGTGTGTGTGTGTGTGTGTGTTGGAGGGAGGTGGCTACCATTAATGCAGAAGCGTTTGATTGACAAAAGATTTGAAATTCAATGTCTACCTTTTTCAAACATCATGTCATGTGCTAAAATGCTCTAGGAGTGTTGAAAAAAAGAATTCCTAGTATGCTCTTTATATTTAATCTAAAGACAGCCTTTCTATTTTATTTTTATATATCTGAAATTAAATGTACAATTAATTAACAGCAATGTTTTCAGCTGGTATATTTTCTGATTAAAATTTTTAATAAGTCAAAATATGTAAGGATTGTATGAAAAGATGCTCATAAGTTAAAATAGATCCATGTCAACTGCTTAAAAATTTCTTAATAGTCTTTGTTATGTTTATGACAGAAACCCATTATGAATATGTTTTATGCAGATACAGGGATGTCATTATTGACAATTACAAATTTCATGTTTCATGTTAATTATGGTCAAAAGAGCAGGTATTCATTCGTCATTGTCAACAACAAAAATACATGTAAATAAGACTTAACTTGGATTTTGTAAACCAGCATATCCCTATGTTTTCCCGGGCATCAAGTGTGTGTTTAGGCATTCAGTTTTCCAGAGATGACCAGCAAGATGATTCAACATATTTTTATGAAATAAGCATAGGCATAACTTAACACAGGTACTACCTAAGATAACAGGAAGTCATTCATTATTGACAATGCAACAGCTACTGGAAAGATTCCCCAAATGGCTTTTAAGACCATGATCAATAAAAGCTTAGCAATGTCAAGGAAAAACAGCACACCTCCTCTTGTGTGATCCCCCAATCTATTCTGAAGACCCTGGAAAGATCCATGATAGGATTGTACATGCCTAAGGCAAGGAATGTAGTTCCTTTTTGTAACAACTAGTACAGCTTCTTCTGTTACCGTCTTACAGAAATTAAATAGATTCTAAAGAGACACTGCAACCATGAATATACTGATCTATTTTTAATGCAGCTGATCTATATGATTTGAGTAGGATAGAGATTTGAGTTGCACAAGTAAACAACCATCACCCCTGCCTTCTCTTAAATTTGGGTCTCTGACCTCTTTGTTCAGTTATATTACTCAGCAACTTTCCTTAAAATGCCTTGCTTAGAGTTAAAGGTTTTCATGGACATTAAAATAGTTTCTTCACTTGATAACCTTAGAGCACTTTCCTGCTCAACTATAATCGACATTAAGGAGGATAATGGAATACATTTTAACATGAATCTGGCCAGTAATATTATGACAATGATCTTTTACATTTCATTGTCATTTCCTTTAGTTTATTCTTTCGTAGACATCTGAACTTTTGAAAATGCCACTTTTGAATGGGTATTCCCCCTTGTTAGACATTAAGGAAGCATAGCAAAGTACTTACCTGAACAAAAATTATTTTATTTATTTTTTCATTTTTAACCAAAATGGAAAAGGTTTACTAATTTGGCTATTTTAAAACTAGCAGCTTCTGTTCAGCAGAAGAAATATAAAAAGTGAAAAATTAAGTCACAAAAGATATTTTTAAGTGGTTCTTGTATATTCTTCATTTTCTGACTGTTAGAATACATAAACAACTTCTCAATGTCAATGAAAAAAGGGCAAATAACCCAATAGTGGTCAAAATATTTGGCAGGTACATCTCAAAAGATGTAAACATATGAAAGTGGTGTAATTACTCAGGTAAATGAAAATTGAATTATAAAGATACTTTTACATACCCACCAGAATGGCAAAGTTAGGAATACTGATGATATCAATTATTAGCAATAAGGTAACAATAAATGATTCATAAGACTTACAATTCATCATATTGATTAATGAGAATTTAGCATAAAACAATATATAGACCATACTAAACCAATAATATATAGCACAATAAACAAAAGAACCACATAAGTAATTTTTCTGGACATGGTAATTCATAGATAGTTAACATAATAGGACACAAGGTCTTATTGGCAGCTCAACATTAGAAAATGACAGTGAAAATTAAAATACACATTTCAGTATAACAGAAACCAGGAAAATCAAAGTACTGCTCTTAACCATATGCACTCACTAGTCTATTTGGGCACAAAAGTTCTGCTTTATTATAATCAATCTTCACTGCTGGTAATTGGAAACATGTTGAAATAGAGTGACACCAAGTATGGGCACAGAATAAAAAGGACATTATTAAAATGTGTTTTATAGTAACTACTATCCCAGCACTTTTATATATCACCATATCCATAGCAACTGATTCTTTAGTTTTCAATGCTTGTTTTTTATTCCAGTCATTTAGAACAAAATTTCAACTAAATTCATTAGTTCTGAGGCAGTTTAGTTGCATAGTAATAGGACTTTTAAACATAAATTCTAAAAAAAAATCCTACTTTGAAGAGAATAATGAGCATTTTGCTTTATAATCCCTCTGAGCACTATCTATAGACAATTGCCTAAGAGATTTGCATATTTTTTTTAAGATTTATTTATTTATTTATACAAGCACTGGGTACAGTCAGAAGTCGGGAGGGTGAGAGAATTCACCAGAGCCAGAGCGGGGAGCAGAGCGGGCAGAAGGACCGAAGTACACTGCTGAGGGGAGCAGCGGGCGGCAGGAGAAGTCTGCGCGCCATGTGGGACCCTCCTCCAGTGGCGGGGGAGCAGCTTGGGATCGAACCGATGCTGCAGAGGTTGCGGGCAGCTTCGTAGCCCAGTGCTCAACCGCTGGGCCACCAGGGGAGGTCTGAGATTTGCATATTTTAAATAATCTTTATATTAGGACATATATCTGTAGATCCCCCTGATACTTCACTCATATTGTAACAGGGTGGTCCCCCCTTTCCTTGGGACCACCCTGTTACAATATTATTGCATGTAAAACATATTAACATGAGAGCATACATTTCATCCAATAAATCATTTTGCTTAAAGAAAAAACCAAAGAAATGTAAGAGCAAGAAAATTTCCTAAAGCAGTATATAAATAGCAGCCTATTTATGCTTCAGATAATTTTTGTTTAATAAAGTACTTAATAAAGATGCACAATCAAAAGCAATTTTTATTTGAATATTATGTTATTTATATATTTGCTTCACTAAAGCACAGGCTACAGCATTACATGACTCAATATCCTTAGTCGCTTGTTCCATCCACCCAAAGTCATCTATACACACTCATGTGCTGATGAAAACATTCATACAGACACACAGACACACACATATACACACACACAGAAATTTGGAAAGCAAGTCCAATATATACATGGAAACTTAAAACAAAATCCATATAGGATATTTATATCTTAATAATATTTTATTAAATGCATGCAGTTTTTTATTTATAAATAAACCTTTCACTGTGTATAGGGACAAATAATAGGCTAAAACCTTCTGTGTGCATGTGTGCGCATGCATGATGTTTACATGAGTGGATGTATATATATATGCATATGATGCTAAACATGGTAATTGGGATATATTCTTGTTTTGTACCTCCCAGACAATGCAAATTTAAAGGAGAATATATTTCTTTCATACACCAAGTATTCATGGTTATATTAAAACAGAATGAAATGAGCAATACTAACACCAAATAATGAATCATTGCAAGATTTTCTATAGCTGAAATGACAATTAAATCATAATATATAAATGTAGCAAACCAACGTGTACATAAAAAATTCACACAATTTTGTTAAATGTATTTCAATTAAAAAAAAAAACTTCAACAATTTTGAAATCTCCTACCACATCAAAAATGTATATGTAAATACATATTTACCTATAAACATTCTACCTATTAATGTAAATACATATACATTTTTGCCTCAGGATTTTGATAACTTGGTTAATGAATATTTTTATCTTAAATATTTAATAATATCCTGGAACTAAAAGAAGCTGCATATTTCATACTCACTTAAGGTCACCTTAGAGAACTCTCCAATTTCTATTCTTTATTTCTCTTTTAATTCACTTAATTACACACTATTATTCTATTATTATAATGCTTAAATTATATGTATGTTCTTCATTTATATATCTGCATATTTATATCTTGTCCTAATTATGCGAAATAGGGGGCTAAGCATTATGTCTGAGATCTACTCTTGCCCAGCTGACTTACCTGCTGGAACATAGCAGAAAAGAAAGCAGGCAGGTAACCTGGTCAAATTCTCTGGTAAATATGGGGCTGAATATGCTCTCAGCAGACAAGCAAATGAGGTAGGGACATGTACATGCACTGACCTGTTTTAGGATCTACCGAGAAGTAGGGCTGTCCCTGCAGAATACTGTACACCACCCGAGCACTGTTCCCATAGGTGGGGTCATCCGCATCAGTAGCTGTTACCTGTAGAACAGACGTACCTGTGAATTCAGGAAAGCAAATTTTAGTGTGTGATAGCATGTACATATGATTACTTTGTATACAGAAAAATGTTGTGCTGAAATATCTCTGGACACCTATGGTACAGAGTCCCACTAAAGTTAATTCTTAGAATTGCATATAAAGCATATTTCTTGCTTGTCCTTGCTATAAAATGTATTCATTCGTGTACAAAATGGAATATAGAGTCGCAGATATTTTAATATGTCTCTTGCTGTACAGATAACATTGTGAATGGTCTTTTGTGACTCTCACATAATCCAGGTTGGCTTGAACCTATGCTCACGATTCAAACTGGTATAAACTGTGGGGTAAAGTCAAAGATATGGTGACTCTACCATGCTGTACACTGCATGCTTTGTGACCACTCAGCTGGAGGTGGGAGGGTTTGTGATTAGGTGGGAAGGGAAAGTGAGTTGACATTAAATTATCAATGTCACCTAAATAATCCACTCAAGTCATTTGCAATCATCCATGCCCTTTTTATTTCTTACATGGACTACTAATGAGTTTCCCAACTGGCCTCCAAGGTTCAGATGTCATTCCTTTAGTCTTTTTTACATAGTACCTACATAATTATCATTTTACAAGGGGTATCATACTATGCCTAGCATGAGGCATTTTTAAGGTTAAAATGTATATTAAATTATCAATTTTAAAAGACTATTTTGAGGTACAAAACACAGGTCTCTCATGCTGGCTTCCTTATGTTTATGTGTTTTAGAGACCATTTGCATAATTAGATATATCTATATCATATTTCAGTTATTCTAAAATTAAAACTGATTTGATTGTAACATTACAGCCATCTATTATACAACGTCATTGCAGAAGGAGTGAGAGCTCTCAATTATTCGTGAAATCTACTTGATGAATCATCTAATAGTACATACTTGATATTTTATTCTGCTCAACTAGAAAAATTCTACCTATTAATTCAATTATATATCAACAAAAATATCTCCAGGACCAAATGAGTCTAGATGAAATTCTGCATTCATTTTGGCGCTACAGTAAAAACATGGGCGATTTTAAGTTTCAAATTTTTAGTAATTACTTCAATGACTTAGTTCTGGCATACGCATTATGAATTTATTCAACTATACTTTTTCCTTCCCTACTGAAATTCAATATACAACTTTAAGGAAACTGAATATGTGCCTTCAAGGGATCCTCTTCCACTAATAAGTCAAATCATTCTTTCTATAGAATACGAAGTACTTTTTTCTGTGTGTCATAACACCAGCTCCATACTCAATATTCATCTCCCCAAATTGTTCAGAGACTATCATTAGGTAGATATTGACAAATAGAAGAAAGTATTTTTGTTGATACCTATATGACAAGCATGGAGGCAGGCTCCCAGCCCATGTGAACCTTCACACTCACACTCATGCACTCACACTCACACTCTCATTCTCCGTCTCCTGCAATGACGTTGCTCCTTTATCCCTCACCTTCTGGGTTCAGGTGTGCACACCTCCACATGCACACACCTATGCTCCCTGGGCCCAGCTGTCCACAATCATGAGCAGTGTGTAAGATCACAGGACCGGTCATAGAGGCCAGTGGCAAAGCCTGACAAATCATTTGCCCTTCAATACTTCATTGAAATAAATTAAAATCTGTACTAAGTAGCCAGATCAGGTCTCCCAGGCAGGCCCCCTCTCTCCACCCTCTCTCTCTCTCTGGCTTCACTTCTCTTTCCCAGTCTCTGGCTTTTCAGTCCAGGTGTCCTCATTTATAGACGTGCACACCCCACGCTCTCTGGCTGCTCGGCGTCTGTACCCATGCCCCACGCTCATGCTCCTGAGCACTTTCTTACAATAACAGGTGTCACTTGTGGGCAACAAAACCTGGTAGGCAAGCAAGACGCAGGCCGTGGCCATGGCGGTTGGCGGCAGGTGAGAAAGAGCCTGCGTGTCTCCATTTTCCTTACAGCCCTTGATCTAGTAGAGGTGATGTTCTTACAAATATGGGACATGTGGGGACAAACAGCCGCACACATACAGTGAATTTTATGTGAAGATGAAGGCACAGAGCAGGAGGCCACTTACAAGTTAAGGAAAGTCAACGATTACCATAAAGCATGAGAAGCTGGGGAGGAGGCTTGGAACAGACCCTACTCCAATGGCTGCAGAGGGAGCATGGCCTGCTAACACCGTGACCTCAGACATGTAGCTTAAGGAAAAGTGAGATAATAAAGGTTACCATTTAAGCTACTCAGGGTATGGGTACCCAGCTGTGGTGGGGAGAAATGACATTTATTTCCAGAATTTGCAGGTGTTCTTTAACTGACTCTGAACAAATCTGTAGCTAAAAATCAAGGAAAAAATCATGGATAATTTCCTATACCACTTGATAAAAGATGCATCCTAAGTGAAATAACACCAAACATGAATGTCCTAAGTAGATAAAATTAAACTAGGAAGAAATTAAAAGTATTTTTTAATTAAGCAAGTCTAGCTAGTGTTTTCAAAGAAATTAATAAGTTATAAAGGTCATTTTAATGGATTTTTATTTTTATTATGGGTTACTATATGTCTAGATCATCAAGAATGTTGCCAATTAATATTATCTCCATAAAAATGATACAAGTTAAAAAAAAAACAAAAACTTAAGGTAAAAAAAGCATTGGGGTTTATATAACTCTGAGAAAAGTAAGCTATTATACATTAACCCATGCAATCCCTTTATTCATGCTATAGGTCTAACTGCATATATACAGAACTGTGCCTGGTTTCCAAATGAAAATATATAAAATGATGCCTAAAAGGTCATTATTTTACTAGAATATTAGATGGGGTAATTTTCTCAGGGAATTATTAAGTCGTTGGGACTGTAGATATTAAACCAATAGCCTCTTTCTTACATGATTAACTTCTAATCAAAGAAAACTTTAAAAAGTGCTATTTAAGCTTTCTTAATTTTTATAATTGTGTCCATTAAAAACAATAACCATGGAAACATTGTATTTTAAAAGTACCATTGCCTACTAAATAGGCAATATTTTCACATTAAACGTGCCCTATAACTCACACTGAGCTGATCCCATGTTGGGGATTAGTGCCTCTCAGTCGATATTTCATACAAATCTGAAAAAGATTTCAGTACATTAAAAAGCTTTCAAGCTATCTTTTCTGCAATAAAACTTAAGTTTTCTTTCCTTTGGGGATTGCCCTGAGTCATTCTTTACATTTGGTTTCTTTTTTGCTTTATAAATAGCATGGATTTTGTGAAGTTACACAGCAATGAGAAGCAGGAGGAGTGGACTTTCTCGAAAGTCTCAAAAGACCAATTTGAAATATTTAATAAGGCAATTTAATACCAAGCAAATATTCTCTGAGATTGCAAATCGTTATGCATGACTTGTCAGGGTTCACAGCTCTGTTAAAATCTCAAGTGAATCAGTGTTGAGCAAGAACTTCGAGTAAAAATAAGCTGAAGATTTACGAAGGTTGAGAGTAACTTTCTGAAGGAATATCTAGGGCTTATTTCTCAGGAGATTTTCCCAGGGACTGAAAAAGCAAGAGTCGTCAAGTCTCTACAACTTAATTCATACAGGAGGACTGTAACTTCACCAACAGAGCAAAAATTTGGGATCCCGGCCTTTGTATAATTTTATTAATAATTTCATCCTCACACAAGTCATTGGAATAAAAAAAAATACTTCTGCAAGAGTACTCATGGGATATTGGTGATCTAAACAAAAATTGTTAACATCACTCTACACTTTAAATCATGGCTATTGTGAATTCTATGTACTTTCAGTTAGAACTTTTATATAGAACTACCTACTGGTAAATTTCACATTACTCAGATAAATTTCATATTAAATCTCTTAAATGGAAAAAGTAATTAAGCTAATAAATATATTTTGTGTCAGTAACGCTAGAAGCCCTCTCCTCTATGTCATTTAATTTCATAATGCAATCTATCTATTGAGAAAATTACATCTAATGTCATTTTACAAATAGGTGGTACTGAAATACAAAAATGTATGTATTTGGCATTTTCCCCATATATTCTATTAGCTTACCTAGTTATGATTGGTTCAATCTCAATTAATATTTAACAATATTTTCTGTCTTTTTATGTGAGTTTCCTTGATGTGATGTACTAATAGACCAGATATATGGACTTGGGAGGGGGGCAGGTGGCATATATTTCACCACCACCACCCCGATAGCGAAGGGCTAAGTCAGTCAAGTATGTTGTCAGACACCATCTGCTGTGGAATTTCCATGTCTCTCCTGTCTTATTTTTCCACCTCAGTTCTAATCACCTACCAAAACTCATCTACTTCAGCCATATAAAAGAATATTCTTTAACATGGAGAAGATGTTCATACATGTCTCAAGATTTCACACACATGTGAAATTACTTTTAATACCATCTTACAAATATTAATATGAGCATTAACATTAGGGAGATCTATATAAACATACATATAACTGCTCAAAAATTCTGACAGTTATTTCTCTAATTTACTATATATGCATTGAGTCCACTGCATATATTTCTTATACAAAATTTAGAATATAATATAACACATATATATACACTATATATATATATATATATATATATATATATATATGTTTTCACTCTATGGAAAACATTCCACTTTACAAATAACAATTATTGAGGAGATCAGCATTGTTTTGAATAATGTAATATTGTTTCAGCTTAATATTTATTCCACATAATACAGAAGTAGAAACATAACCAAAAATAAACAGCAACTATTGCAAAATAGAATACTAGGGTTAGACACAGTTTTATCTTGTTTGCCCACAAAAGTTGTCAATGATATTTCACAGGTGTTTAATAAAACATTATAATATATATTCATAACACATTACATATTTCATACACATATTTATGTAAATATATGTGCATGTCCACACACAATTGACATTCAGGAATTGAATTCAACTTGAGTAAATAACTCCAATTTATTTATCGTTTACCAGTTATCTGGAAGTTTTGACTTCTAAAATATTTTAATAGCAGTCTTCATATGTAATTTAAAGTAACCAAGCATAAAATAAAATAGAACGAATCCAGAGATACAACATTAAAAATACTTTTAATTCTTAGCTTCCATATCTACACCCACTAGATCACTGCAAGCAACTACTGTAACAATTCTTTCTTTTTCCTACTATTTTACTACTTGTTCTTTCATTACAATTATGAATTTTTCTGATTTTATCATAATTGAAAAATATTGATACATCATAATTAAAGAATGCACTGCAACTACATTACCTCCCAATACCCTCCCCAGCATGCAATTTTAATTACGTTATTAATTTTAGTTGTTCCAGTATTACTTTTATCATTTTAGATAAACCTTACAGCTTGTTTCATTAATTTTAGGCAGCAAATAATGTTTAATGTTTTCTGAAGAAATAGATTTAATTCATCAATTTTTCACCCCTGATATTTGTCAGTTACATATCTGAGGTCATTATCGTAAATGACATTGTATCATGTTATTCCTCTATAAGGAAAAAAAAATGACTTTATGCCTTTTTAATGGTTTGATTTAAGAGACTAGACATACAATGGACTGAACATACAGTGAACATACATATAGAAACTGTAACTCTGACCCATAGCTTATATCAAATAATCCCCCCAACTTGCAAAAAAAAACAAAAACAATGCACTGTCTTCCATTACCATCCTAGAAATCAGATTATTACCAGGTTAATTTGTAGATAGTAAAATAACTCTCAGTTGCCACGATCCAGGAAGTCACACCATCACAATCAATCCCGTATATCAAGGATTTGATCACTAGTTTACTTGTTCCCTCTCAAACTTAAGACAATTGAGAGAAAGTAAAATATGAATCCTTAACAAATTACCTAGGATGCTCTGTGGCTAGTCAGAGCACCAATAGTTTCCTTATGCCAACAGCCTTTTGTTCTGGATCACTGGAAACCTCCTCTCAGTCTACTTTAAAGCTTTCCTACTCTGCCTGACTTTGAATCTCTACAAAATGTGATGGTGGTTAATTTTCACACTATCACAAGTTCTGAATAAACAAACTTTAAAAGCTCTTATTTGGTTGGTCTTTATTTATTTCCATCAACTATAAAAAATCAAGAAGTAATGAACACTATTTTAATTATGCAAATAACCATTTTCTGCAAAACTGATTAATGACTTCATTATTTTGAAAAGATGCAAATGCCTGTATTTCTAAGCTTTTGTCATCAAAGTGAGAACATTTCAAGTGTCAAGATCAAATGAATTTTCAGTATTCTTTAGTGTATATGGCATATTTTCTACTCATTAATTTCTATATACAGTAAATTCTTTTTTATCCAATATTTTTTTCTAAAAGTATTGCATTGTTCATAAGTTTTAGGAAGTTCATAGTAAATACTTCTAGCATAAATGTATTATGATTTTTTTCACAGTCATTGCATATCTAAAAAATTCTGAGTCCTCCTTTTAAACCTGAAAAATCTTTGTTTTCTCTAACAGTTGATATTGCTTTTGGTTTCAAAGTTGTTTTTTTTTTTAATGTAGTTTTGTATTGTATTTTCTCTTGATCTTTGCTTATGAAAAAGAATAAAATAGAAATATATTTGTTGTTATAAAGTTATCCTTTTTATTCTTATATTTAAGAATTTCTTCATCATCAAGGTAAATTCTAGATGTTGGTTTTCAAATTATTTAGCTAATATTCCTATTAAGAGATTACTTAAGTTTATTCAGGTTAAAACTTAGGTTTCATTTTGTTTTATATATTTTTTTCTTTCAAAATAAAAGTAAGACATTTTTAGGGCCTCCCTGGTGGCACAAGAGGTTAAGCACCACACTATAAAGCAATCCGCAGCCTCTTCAGCATGAGTTCGATCACGGCCGGCCAGAGAGCAACCCACATGGCTCAGCAGACCTCTCCTGCCACCCGCTGCTCCCCTCAGCAGTGTATTTCAGTCAGTCTGCCTGTTCTGTTCCCCACTCTGTCTCTGGTGAATCCTCTCACCCCCCGCATCTCAGGTCTGTACCCCAGTTCTTGTATACATAAATAAATAAATCTTTAAAAAAAAGTAAGACATTTTTAGGGCCTCCCTGGTGACACAGGGGGTAAGTCTCAGCACTATGAAGCTATCTGCAGCCACTGCAGCACGAGTTCCATACCCAGTCAGGAAGGTGACACACATGGCACAGCAGACCTCTCCTGAGTCACCTGCTGTTCCCCTCAGCAGTGTATTTCAGTCAATCCACCTGTTCTGCTCCCGTTTCTGTCTCCAGTGAATCCTCTCACTTTCTGCACCTCTGGCCTGTACCCCAGTTCTTGTATGCATAAATAAATAAATCTTTAAAAAAATGGAAGACATTTTTAGTCTATTGGCCACTTGTATTGCTTGCTGCATATTGCATATATATTGCTTTGTACTTTTTTTTTTTTTTTTTTACAAAATGGGAGATTTTCCTAGATTTACTTGCTAGATCACAGACTTAGTTTTCAGTTATGTCCATCATTTTGTTCATTCCATTTATTATTCTTTGCTTTAATTTCAACAACTTATCTTTAAGTCTACTTTTCTTATTTGAAAATTGTTTGAAGTTGTCTCACTTGTTTATTTTTGCTTTTGTTGCCTTTGCTTTTAGTGTCAAATAAAATTTAAAAATAAATCATTTCCAATAGTAAAGTCAAGGGACTTACTAACCTGCATGCTTTGTTGTAGGAGTTTTATGGTTTTAGGTCTTATGTTCAAGTCTCCAATCCATTTTGAATTGATTTTTGTGTATGGAGTAAGATAGGATAGAGTTTCACAATTTTCCATGTGGCTGTCTAGTTTTCCCAATGCCTTTTATGAAAAGACTATATTTTTCCTATTATATATTCTTAGCTCTTTTGTCAGTAATTGATTTTATATGCATTTGAGTTTACATCTGGGCTCTCTATTCTATTCCATAGAACTATGCATCTGTATTTATGTCAACACATACTGCTTTGATTACTGTCATTTTAAAATACAGCTTTAAACCAGGAAATGTGACGTTGCCAGCTTTGTTCTTTTTCAAGATTGTGTCAGCTTTCCAGGACTTTTGTTGTTCCATACAAAATTTTATAAGGACTGTATTTAGTTCTATGTACAATGCTATTGGAATGGTAATGTTATCTGTAGATTATTTTAAGTAGTATAAATTATTAACATTAAAAATATTTATATTTACCAATATTTATTCTCCCAGCCCATAGATAGAAAATCCTTATGCTTTTTCGTGGTCTTTTCAACTTCATCAAAGTCTTACAGTTTTTAGTCTACAGTGGTTTCATATATTTGGTTTAATTGATTCCAAGGTATTTTATTCTTCTTGTTGGTATTAAAATTGTGCTCCTTGATGCTATAAAATGGATTCTTTGAGGCAATAAGTTGTGGGCTGATTTTTTTACAAAACAATAATAGCAAACTCAAACAGGAAGAAAAAAAAAAAAACAGGAGAGGAAAGAAGAAAAAAGTCATGAAACCTGGAAATTTTGCCCAACTTATGATACTACATTTGTCCTATGCAACACCTCATATGTACTCTAATTCACCATGCAGAATTGTAGTGCTGGCCTCATATTATTGAAATGATCTCATTCTGAAAATTATGCCCCAGGGTAATGATTTTACAATTGCTTCTAGAATCTTGGAAGACATCCAGGGTGAAGCTCCCAAGATGTTTGGTCAGAAATAAATCAGTTTCCCAACAAGTAGTGCAATAAAGTAAGCACAGCTGGTGTCTCTTCTTGTTGCTTTGCAACAAAGAACACAGATGTAAATGGAAATAGACCTGGGTTTAGAGATTGGAGGGAAATAAAGAAGACATGAGAAAGGTTAGATATGTTATAATACTAGGAACCATGAAGAACTTAAGGGAGCTATAGTAAAATTTCATATATTTTCTTTATCTGTTAATCTGTTTTAATACTCCATTTAAATTAAAATATATAAATTATATATTCATAAATTTTATAATATGTAATATTTTATTGTCTCTTCAATAAATTAAAATCCTTATTTCTGGAATCTGTTACAGCTATTAAATGTTTTTAAATGATGGTTAATTACATGTATATTTTAATAATATATAAAAGAAAATGAAGTTTTATATATTTCTATAAAGGCCTTTTTATTCGATCAATTGATTTTCAGACAAATTTGATTGTGATCTGCTATAATTTTCTTTGAAACAATTTCTAGATATAAAGCAATTTTTTTAAAAATAAAGTGACTGCAATACAACTAATGTATATCTTCACTAAAAATGCTGATTCCAAGTGAATAAAAAACTGTAATTGCTAAAATATGAGTGTAAGTCTACAAAAACAGAAGAGACAAAGTATGTATTATTATTGTTAAATGAAAGCTGTCTCTACAAGTAGGCATAGCTTTATCTCATTGTCATTTTTCTCATTCTACCATGACAGACAATACTATTAACTTTCATTTCATACTCTTAATTCTTGGTTCTGCATAAACTATAAAAAACATATTAAAGAATAATTCTATAGAATGATAGGGAGTAGGTAGTGAACTCAAGACTGGATTGAATGTACTGTATAATCAGAAATAACTTTTTAAAGTTGTTTAATAAATATTGATTAACTTTGTACTGATCACATCTTGGGCAAATCCAGTTTTAATTTGCCTTTCATCGTAACATAATGTCATTCTGCCCACATACATTGATTTTCTTGAAGTTGATCATATTTTTAGAAATGTTTAGAAGAAAAGCCCTATGAGAATCCATAGCTTAAAGGGCATCCACCATCAGGCAGATTTACTGAAATACACTGTTAAGGGGAACAGTGGGCAAGACAGGAGAGGTCTGTTAAGCCCTTTATGAACTCTTCTATGCAAACATAAATAAAATCTTTTTTTAAAAATTGAATAGTTCTCTCTAAATTAATGTTATAAAACAGACAGAATTTTTAAAACAAAAGCCATATTGACTCTCAAGTAACCACACTGTGAGAACACATAACCCAGCTGTACTTAATTCCTCACTCTTTACGATGTCATGCACTTGAACATGACAACTAGTATTTGAACATGAGAATTGCATACCTAGACAGACACAATAATTTTGGTCATAAAATATATTGCATGAGCATTCTAACATGGTGCAATTCTCTTTGAAGTGCCTATACATATAAATAATACCCTTCTGCCATTCAAGTTTATACTTTGAAATGTTGTCATCACTTCATTGTGTATTTTCTCCAGGGCAGTTGTTCTCAACAGAGAATAATTCCCCTCAGCCCAATACCCCTGGAGATCACTTGGCAATGTCTGAAGACATCACAGTACGAGGGTAGTTGTCGGGATGCTTCTGGCATCTGGTGGGTAGAGACAAGAGAGATGGCTTAACACCCTACAACCCTCTACAACCCAGAATTATCCTATCCTAAATGTCAGTAACAGCGAGGTTGAAAAATCCTGCAAATGTGGGATATGATTCCCTAGATAATGGCTGAAATTACATATTGTAAATCAAAGAGATAAAAACCTTATTTTAAAACATGAATTGAAACCTACTTCAGTTCATTTTGCGTCTATATCAGACCACCTAGAATGGCACAAGATTTGCTGATAATTATGCACTGACAAGAAATACACAACCACATGATGCTTTTCACTGGCAATCTAGCACACTGCAATTACTTGGAGGGTTCTGTGCCCATTATTTAGCACTGCAGATATACAAGAAACAATGATCTGATAACCAGAGCACACCCAGGAGGTCTCTAGTTTTGTCCCCTCTGGATTCTGTTTAGCATATTTTGCTAAACTATGTAGGCAATTCTTCATTTTCATAAGGGTTCTGTTCATCTACCTTGACACAGAACTATACACAAACTACACCCCTAAGCTAACTATAAACCAGGAATGAAAGAAATATTTTTCATCATTATTTCCTCTATGCAGAAAGCCCCTTTTGCCCGCTTGTCTAACACATAGATTATGTATGTGTATTACATAAGATTCACGTAAGAAACACTCTATTGAAATGTTCTGTTTATATGTCTGCAGTCTATTCAAATTTAGGGGATTTGTCTTATTTACCCTGTTATTTCTAGCCACTACCATGGTTTCAGCACATCAACACCTACATACTTTCTCCCTTCAAAGTCTTGGAGAAAAATAAGAAGAAAGATTTTTTTGGATGATTCAAGGTTCAATGAATGAGTATACAGAGAAAAAATCTTATTAGGCACCATATATTAAAAACATCTTTGTCAACTATCTACATTTTTTTTAAATTTTTTTTTTAAGATTTATTTATGTATTTATACAAGCACTGGGTACAGTCAGAAGCGCGGAGGGTGAGAGAATTCACCAGAGCCAGAGCAGGGAGCAGAGCAGGCAGAAGGACTGAAGTACACTGCTGAGGGGAGCAGCGGGCGGCAGGAGAGGTCTGCGCGCCATGTGGGACCCTCCTCCGGTGGCCGGCGAGCAGCCGGGGATCGAACCTGCGCTGCAGAGGCCGCGGGCAGCTTCGCAACCCAGCGCTCAACCGCTGAGCCACCGGGAGGCCCTCAACTATCTACATTACATTTAATCTTCATGAGTATTAGAAACGGGTATGCTTTTAAGTTAAGCATTGTTATCAATTTTTTTCTTTTTCAATCACATAGCTACATTTTACTTTTATTAATAATTTGTAAGAAGTAGAAAAACGTACTTATCTCTGCAAAGTCAAAGCTCATTTTTTAAACGGCATCACCTTCACCTGTCTATGTATGCATGTTTTCCTTGTAGATATAGCCTATCTACATATGTGTACCCCCAATTCTGCAATAATCCTTATTTTCTTAAATATTTTTCTTAAATAAGCTGGAGATTCCAACATGCATACTGAAAACATCTTACTTAGTCAATATGGATCAATGTATGTCTGCATAAATACATTGGGTTCATTCATTATATGTTTGAAGAGTTTTTATTTGAACATTTCCATAAGAGTGTACTTTAAGGGTGTTCCCAATACTCACTACTGGCAATTTTGCTGTTAGGTGCCTCATACACGTATCATTCCATCTCCATGTAGTATGTCTCTAGGACAGCTTCCTACCATAGAGATTGCTCAACGAAAAAGGTATGGCCTCATAAAAATTTTTGATAGATATTGCCAAGTTTCCTTCCAAAAAACAATTGGAATTTGTTGGTCTGGTAGTCTAGTCTGTCACTTGAAAAATCATTTTATGAATTTGTTTCACATAAAATTTTACTCATTTCTCTGCCATTTCTGACAACTTAGATGGAACTAGAGGGGATTATGCTAAGCAAAATAAGTCAGAAGGAGAAAGATAACTATCAGTAGTTTTACTCATGTATGGAACTAGAGAAACAAACCAAAGACAACAAACAAAGCATAAACCCTAGAAATTTGACTGCAAAATTAAAGCTGCCAGAGTTGGAAAGGAAGGTGGATATGTTGGGGTAGGAGGGAATAATGGAGGATGGTGCAGGACTATAGTGCCTTTGGTGAGTGTGGATTGGTAACATTTGTTACACAACAAACAGCATTGTAAACCCAATGTTACTTCAACAATAACATCAACATTTTATGAATTATTAAATTTGCATTTGTGGTATGTAAATCTTGGTATCTCTTCTTTTCCTAAGTACTAGTGTGATTTGAGATTTATTTGGATAATGTGTGTTTATTCTATCTATGAAACTCATGCTAAAGTAAATACCCCATTGTTACTTGGTTGAAGAATAGAATGTTTTATTATTATTTAAAAGGAAAGTTCTACTGAATGGGAGGAAATATTTGCACATCATATATATGACATGGAGCTAATATCCAAGATCTATAAAGAACTCAGCAACCCAACAGTTGCAAAAAAACAACAAAAACAGCAACAAAAATGTCAATAATGGGCAGAAAAACCAAATAAACATTTCTTAAAAGAAGACATACAGATGATCAATAGGCACATAAAAAATGCTCATAATCACTTATCATTAGAGAAATGCAAGCTAAAACTAGTATGAAATACCACTTCACAATAGTGGATATGACATATGTTAAAAAATCCAGAATCAAGTGTTGGTGAGGGTGTGGAGAAAAAAGAAAACTTTGACACTGTTGCTAGAAACATGGACTACTTCATTCCCATGGGGAATGGGGGTGCCTCAAAATATTAAAAATAGATCTATCATACGATGCAGCAATTCCATTCCTACATGCTACCCAAAGAATGCAAAAACACTAATTTGAACAAATATATATTATTCTATGTTTATTGCAGGACTGTTCCAATAGCCAAGTTATAGATGCCACCTAAGTCCTAAAGGACAGATGAGTGGATTAAGAAGTTGTGATCTACACAGAATGGAATACTACTCATCTATAAAATAAGATGAATTATTGCCAATTTCATGGACATGATTGGAACTATAGGTAATTATGCTAAGTGATATAAGGCAGAACAAAAATGTCAAATACGAAATGATTACACTTAATGTTCAGTACAGAGAAACAAAGTGCAGGGTCAGAAAAAACCAAACCCTAGTAATCTGACTGAAAAATTAAGGTTACTAGAGAGGGAAAGTGGAGAGAAAAGGAGGAGGGGGGCTTTGCGGTGAACTCTATTGGAGGGATTCTGGGTGATGTGGTTGTGGGTATAGAGTGGTAACATACATCTGAAGGGGTGTGAACCTGTAACTCTGAATCACATACCTTATTGCAAATTTTACCTCAATAAAACATATAACAAATAAAAATAAAGTTCCTTATGGAATTAAAATTAGTTCATTATTTGCCATGAGTGTTTACAGGTATTTCAACTTACCTTTTATCTTATAGGTTTAGCATGATTAGTTGACATCTATATTTTCAACTACTTATACATTTAAATTCATGTTATTTCTTATTAGGTATTGGATTCCTGTCTTACATTTTTGTTGTCATTCTTCATGATACCTTAGATCAAGATTTAAAAATTTAACCAGTTTAGAAATCTTTTTGCAGTTGGACTTCTTACTAAGCATGTAATCATGGATCAATTACTCAGTTATATATATCATTTCATCTTCTATAAAGTGAGAATAACCATAACACTAACTTCATAATGACAAAACATTGATTTATTGCAAAGATCATGCAACAGCTGACTCATAGCAAGTGATCATTAAATGTTCCTTGTAGGTATTTCTATCATCATTACCACAGCTTGCTTGGTGACCTATTGTCTCAGACCCTGCCAAAATTAATTGGTTGTTTTGTGGCCATCAATTTTAGATTTTCTGCAGAAGTCAAAGTAAACAGTCAAAATGTCCAATCTCCTTTTATAAACTGATCAGAAATTACTTAGATCCAATTGATTCTACAGTTGATGGCAAGCAAGATACTGATATCTAAAATCAACTGTCAGCTGTTTTGCTGTATAGCAAAAGCACCTAGCATCATAATTACACACTGGGAAGGGAATACATTGATCATTTCGTGCATCCTTCTTAAATCAAATACAGAATAGAAAATTACATCTGTTTCTTATCTGATGCTGAAAACTTTGTAACTATTATTTTGACTCAGTGTCAGTTTTAAATCCTTGGTTTTGAGTCTATGTTAAAAACCTGGAAAATGTCTAAGTACCAAATCAGATTCACTGTAGCTGCATGTATCTAAATACAACTGAAGAACTTAAATATAAAGAAGCTTATTTTCTTATGGTCTTGTTGGAATTACCAGGTCAGAGCTGGAGTATCAGTTCTGTGATGGAATCATTCTTCCTGACATTTTACCTTCTGCTATATCTCATTTAGCAGATATTTGCATTCTGTGGTTGCAAGTGGGGCTGCATTTCCTACATCTGCATTGAAGTCAGCGAGAAAGGAAAATGGTAAAGGTGGAATAAGGATGAATCTGTGTCTTGTTAGGAAACCTCTATCTTTCCTTGCAATTCTTGTATGAATGGACATGCTAGAAGGTGAAAAATTAACTCCAAACAAAACTGAGTTCTCTTAGTAACACGGAAGGCAAGTCTGAATATTAGATAACTCACAGTGACTCTCTAAATGAAGAAGCTCAATCCATATATTTGTAACAAATGTCATATTTTTGTGCATATGTATACAGTCAGTGGGCCTGGCAGAAACACTCACGGCTAAATCAGCAAACGCTTTGTCTATCAGGATGGTCTATCAGGATGGTATCCAATTGCCTTTCCTGCCTCATTTGCTGAAATCCCTTACAGTGGAGGTTACAAACTTTTTCGGTAAAAGGCAGTGTGATAAATAATTTAGGTTTTGCAGTCCCTATTAAACTCTGTCAGCAGTGCCTTAACTACCATAGGCCTTATTTAAATGAATGAGTTTGGGTCTGTTCAAGCAAGACATTATTTACAAGAACAGACAGAAGCCCAGGTTTTTCTTCCCTACCATTGTTTGCTGCATCCAAATCAGTCTGCATGCATGTAAACACACATATTGCTCATGTGTATATACACATGCATGTACGAATTTTTTAAAATTATTGTATGCATGTGTATATACATGCATACATACATCTGTTTGTGTGAATACATGCATGTATACATATAGTGGCTATGTGTGTTATATTTACATATGCAGCTACTCTGTATGTATATGCAAACATGTACACATAAAATCACTGCATTATATATACACTTACATATGTATATACATATTTTAAATGGTTCTATCTAAATATACTGAGGAATTTGATTGCTGACTACAATAACCTTAAAATAATACATATGTACATGCAGTAAACTTAAAAACATGAACTCTTTACTCAAAAACTGCCTTCTAAATCCAATTTCAGACTCTCACAGAGGTAGTAAAAATTATTATTATAGCTGACTTTGGTTGCATTAAGAAATTAATCTTATGAGATTAAAAAAGAAATAAACCAAACTAGACCACTAATCCCTTGTGAGTGGTGAGCAGCCCAGATTATCGGTTGGATTGAAGAACCAGATGACAATTTATCAACAGTGGTAAGGTCTCACATTCAGGATTACCAGTATTAATCTCTTCTTGATTATTTTCTAGATAAACAAATTTGGGAAAATTACATCAAGGCTGTATTCAATTTGCTCATCTTTAAAGCAGTGTGCAAAACACTTCACAGCTTCGATGTATATTTTAAAGTAGATAATGTAGGTAAAGTTATCTTAGTATCTGAAAAGTTTTATTAATGTAGTTATAAACGTTACTTGTATTATTAACACTATTTCGTCATAAACTGCAAGCTTAATAGACATGTAGCAAAAGATTTCAGACAGTCTATTGTCTCTCTTCATCCTTGCAAACTGCCACTTTGAACGTGTTGGTATCTTTTTAACAATAAGCATGGGTACTTGAGTTGTCAAAGAACTGTGATTATTAAGTAAGAATTGCAGGTGTTTTCCGAGTTATGATTGCTTTTTCTTGAGAGAAAAATGTTACTTAGACAGATATGTTCAGGATTTAATTTTAATAAATATTATAACCCTAGTCCCAGTAATCCCAACACTTTGGACCACAGGCATTAAGTATTAAGATGTTATGAAATGCCTTCATATTTCTCCCCACACACAAAAGTTAAAAGCTGGTCTTCAAAAGATAATCTTTTGGGGCCTCCATGCTGGCGCAAGGGATTAAGCACAACACTATGAAGCTATCCGCAGCCTCTGCTGTGCAAGTTTGATCCTTGGCCAAGGAGTGACCCACATGGCACAGCAGACCTCTCTAGACTCACCCACTGCTCTCCTCAGCAATGTGTTTCAGTAGATGCACCTGTTCTGCTTCCCACTCTGTCTCTGGTGAATCCTCTCACCCTCTGCACCTCTGGCCTGTACCCCAGTTCTTGTATGCATAAATAAATCTTTGAAAAAAAAAAGATGACCTTTTGGATCCTCAAAAAACATATTAACTGGATAAGCATAACTATGAGTTTCTTACCCATGTCTGACATCTCAGGCACAGTGACTATGTACGGCCCATCCGTGAACTTTGGGGCGTTGTCATTGATGTCCTGAACTTTGATGATGAACTCAGATTCAGGCTCCAGAGGCTTGTTTGTCCGTCTGTCGATGGCCTGGGCATGAAGCACATAGTGTGTCTTCTGCTCTCTGTCTAGGCTTTTCGTGGAGTGGATGTCACCCGTGGTGTCATCAATGATAAATATAGTCCCGGCACCTTCTCCAGTAAGGATGTACTTGACAGACCCATCACCTTTGTCAGAATTGGAGTGCAGCTGCAAAATACAAATGGGACATTTACCATGCAATTATGTTCCCACCTCGCATAGTGTCACCAAAAATTGCTTATCTATAATTTAATGTTTAGCTTATGACTTTCTTCCTTCTACAGAGTCCAGTGTGTTACTACCATCATTTATTTTTCTGCAGTTACTCTGCACATTATATTAATGTGGATTATTTTTATCATGACCTGTCTAAATGATCCAATTATGTAATTCAGAGAAATTAATAAACAATACTTATTAAAAGAAAAACAATCATCCCTGTTGCCATTCTATTAGATATGTAAATTAAAATCATTTCATTAAATACATAGAATAGGATTGAGAAAATGAATCACCAGTAAATCACTATTGCATTCTGTCCTTGTAGGAATAATGTTTTTAATTGTTTGCTATGCTATTTCAAACTTACAATTAGAAAATGATGACTTAGGATGCACTGAATTTGTGGTTAATCATTAAAACTTTCACAAATAAAGAAAACAAATAATCCAATCAGAAAATGGCTAGAAGATGGAAACAAAAGTTTCTTCAAGGGCCTCCCCTGGTGGCGCAATGGTTGAATGCTGGGTTGCGAGGCTGCCCGCAGCCTCTGCGGCGCCAGTTCAATCCCCGGCCACCGGCGAGAGTCCCACAAAAAAATAAAATAAAATAAAAAGTTTCTCCAAAAAGGATATATGGACAGTTAATAAGCATATGAAAAAAAGGTCATCACCAATTATTATCAAGGAAGGCAAATCAAAACCACAACAGCTATGATCTCACACCTGTGAGAATCGCCCATGATATAAAGTTCAGAAACAAGAAGTGTTGGTGAGGATGTGGAGGAAAGGAGCCTTGGCCCACTGTTGGGGGTGCAAACTGGCACAGCTCTTAGGGAAAACAGTGTGGATTTTCTCAAAATGTTAGAATTCCATTCATACACGTCCACTTGAAGAGGACAAAAATACTAATTTGAAGGGACAGATGCACTCCTCTGCTCATTCTGGCACCATTTACAATAAGCTAGTTATGGGAACAAGCTAATGTTCAAGGATAGCTAATTGGATTAAGAAGGTGTGGTGCAGGGCCTCCTTGGTGGCACAAGGGGTTAAGCCGTAGCACTAAAAAGCTATCTAAAGACACTGCAGCCTGAGTTCAATCCCAGGCGAGGGAGCAGACTAACATAGCACAGCAGACCTCTCCTGTCTCCCTGCTGCTCCCATCAGGAGTATATTTCAGCAGATCCACCTGTTCTGCTCCCCACTCTGTCTCTAGTGAATCCTCTTACTCCCCGCGTCTCTGGCCTGCACCCCTGCTCTTGCATGCATAAATAAATAAATCTTAAAAAAAAAAGATGTGGCATATATACACAATGACATATCACTGCATGTTTAAAAAAAATAAATGAAAACTTGCCCTTCCCACATTGCAACTGGAGGGATAATGCTAAGTGAAATAAGTCAGAAGGAAAAAGATAAATATGGCCTGGTTTCACTGATACATGGAATATAAAGAAAACAAAGGGTCCATCAAAACCCATCAATAATAAACATTACAAATATGTCTGCAGAATTAAGGTTACTAGAGAACCGAGGGGGAGTATAGAGAACAAAATGTGGAGGAGGCCCATTGGAGTGCAGGGGGTCATGGAGGTCTGTGGGTGCCTTGGTGGTGGGGGTGGTGTGGTGACACACATGTGAAGAGGTTAGATCCTATTCATCGGAATCACATACAGTGTTGTAAACCAAAATTACCTCCATTTAAAAATAAAAGGGGACCTCCTTGGGGTCTTAAGGGGTTAAGCACAGACCTATGAAGCTATCTGCAGCCTCTGCAGCATGAGTTTTATCCCCAGCCAGCCAGGGAGCTACCACATGGCGCAGCAGACCTCTCCTGTCTCACACGCTGCTCCCCTCAGCACTGTATTACAGTAGATCTGCCTGTTCTGCTCCCCACTCTGTCTCTGGTGAATCATCTCAACCCCCATGCCTCTGGCCTGTACCCCAGTCTGTGTATGCATAAATAAAACTTTAAAAAAATAAAATAAAAAATAAAAAATTGAAATAAACAAAGCTATTTGACTTTCTTAATAAAATGAAATTTTCACAGAGACATTTATTTGTCACAGAGGCATTGATTTTATAATTTGAAAAAATAAAATCTCTATTTAATATTCAATTTAACCAATTAATCAAAAACTAGACTCGTGTGGTAGAATCACCTTCCTTCTTTAAAAAGGTTGAAACTTTAACTCAACATTAAAATAGTGGTGATAGTAGTGACTCAATCAATAAGCCCAAATTGATTTTGAATTATAAATATTTATAACATCCACTTATTAAAATTAAAATGATCAAATGTTTGTGAATAAATAGAAAATAATATCATCGAAGAGAGCTCTTCAATAAGAAAGACAGATAGATTTTAAAAAAATTATCAATTACCTTTTGTCAATTAAACATCTGCAAATGCTTTTGAACTGTACGCATTCATATTTTATTATTAATTAATGCATTCATAATTTACAATAACTTATTAAATTAAAATTCAGTTAACTATTCCCAGGAGTGTTGCTGCTACATTTCTAGCTAGAAACAACTGCAGCATTTTCTCAAATCACAAGCATATATTTGAAGAGTTTCTCCCAAGAGATCTGAGCAGTTATCCTTCTTATGAAACCTTTTTGGGCACATAACCTCAACTACTCACCTTTTCCTCATTTCTAACGCTTGGAAACATTGAAAAAATATAACCTTGTCACACAGTATTTTAGTTTCTTGCCATAGTAAAGCGAAATTTTCAAGGTTTACTTTAAAGTCTCTGAACTCTTAGAAGACATTTTTTAAAAGACAAAATACAGGAAAAAGATAATAGAACATGGGGAAAAAAAGGAATATGTTTATGGGAAAATGAAGGCAACAGCAACAAAAATGTACCTCCATAGTAATTTTACTTCTTTCTTGAAAACACATGAGCATAAACAAGGGCAGAATTCTGATGGGAAACAGTAATATTCCACAAATTTAAATCACTTTTAAATGCTTTTTTGGACACTTTTATAAAAAATAATAAAAAAATAGAACTCAAAGTTTCACTTTTCATTGGTATATTAACTATTAAAATAATACAGAGTGAGTTATGCAGAGGCAATTAGTTATAAGTTGATATGAAAATATTTTTTATTCATGTCATTGCCTCAACAAATTAACTCCTAGAAGAAAAAAAGTGATCTCTTATAAAGCAGACACCCACAAAATATTGTTAAATCTGTTTCATATTCTGGAAAATTGACCAAACATAGCAAAACAAGCTACAAATTCATTGAACAAATATTTTTCAAACATTCTGTGACAATCATATCAATAAATTAACAAATGGTGAGATCATTCTACTACCTATCACTGTGTTGTATTTATAACTGGTAAGTACTATATATTTCAGTCTAAGAATTGTCTTTGTTGTGATTTGTTAGTTCCTTTACTCTGCTTATTTATGTGCCTCATATGAGAGAAACCAAATGACTTATTTCACTTAGAACATTCACCTCAAGTTCCATCCATGTTGTCATGTCACAAAAGCCAATATTTCATGTCTCTTGTATAACTGAGTCATATTCCATTGAATAATCAATATATATGCCACAGCCTATTTATCTTGTCAGTTACTGGTGAGTAATAGGCTGGGCATTTCTGTGTCTTAGCTATTGTGACTAATGCTGTTATGAACATAGGGGTGCCAAAAACTTATCAAATTTGCACTTTTGTATTCTTTGGATAAATACCTAGGATTGGAATTGCTGGATCATATGGTTCTTTCACTTTTAGATTTTTTAGGGCTCTCTACCCCATTTTCTATGTGGGCAGCACCAATTCACAATCCCATCAGTGAACAAGAGTTCATCTCCTGGTGTATCTTTGCCAACAAATATTGTTTCCAGATTTTTTGAGAGAGGCCATGCTAACAGGTTTGAAAAGAATAGCTCAGTGTGGTTTTGCTGAATTTCCCTAGTAATAATTGAATTTGAGTGGTTTTCTTTCTTATTCTTCACATGTCAGCCTTCTGTATATCTTCTTTGGAGACTTATTTATTCAAATCATCTGCCTATTATTTTTTAAAAGATTTATTTATTTATACAAGCACTGGGGTACAGGCCAGAAGCGCGGGAGGGTGAGAGAATTCACCAGAGACAAAGAAGGGAACAGAACAGAAGGAGCAAAATACACTGCTGAGGGAAGCAGCGGGTGGGCGAGACAGGAGAGGTCTGCCACGCCATGTGGGAATCTCCCTGGCTGGCCGGGAATTGAACAGGCACTGCAGAGGCTGTGGACAGCTTCTCAGCACTGTGCTCAACCCACTGCGCCACTGGGGAGGCCCCTGCCTGTTTTTTTTTTTTTTTTAATTTTCATAATTTTTTTGTTGTTATTGAGTAGTATGAGTCCATCCACATTTGGGGGATTATACCTGTGTTGAATGTATATGGTGAAAAATATTCCCTTAATCAGTAGTTTTTCTTTTTGCTTTTGTGGTGGTTTCTCTCACTGTGCAAAAGCTATTTAATTTGATGTGTCCCATTTACTTATGTTGGATGTTGTTTGAGTTGAGTCTCCAAAGATGTCTCTGCAGTCTATGTCAGGAACTCATGTTTTTTTTTGCCCTTCTATTTTATCTCTTCAGTTTTTATCCACATCATTAATCCAACATGAGATTATCTTTGTGTATATGACATACATTTTACAACACAGTCTGCTCCTGCTAGAAACACTGGGTATACTGTCAGGTTGTACTTAATATGTGAGTTTTAAGATCCTGGAAAAAACACATGTTCTGCATTAGGGTTTGTAATACTAGAAATGAGGATTACTTGAAAGAAAGAAGAAATGAAAGCAAGGAGGGAAGGGGGGAGGGAGATAAGGAGGGGTTAGCAGAAATGATCGCAGTGGAAGTAGAAATCTTCAGATGAGAGAGAGCTCTTGGGTACAGGGTTATATCATACAAATAATCAGGATAGAAATATGTTATCTTTGAGTGTGAGAAACAAAGAGACTCCAAATGAAACTAATTGCAAATAAGCATATCAAGTATAAACACTCTGAATTTAGATATGGTACTAATTTAATAACCAGTAAAATATTACATTATAAACTTAGCTACTGTATTGTTTGTGATTTTCATAATTTCACATTGAATTATCTAAACATATTTGGAAGATGAGTTGATTTTACTCATATACAATTAACTCTTCTTAGTAAAAAATACCACAAAGAAATCAGTGACTGGGTTTCCCAACACACAGTGGTAGCTATATTACTTCTAGGGTCATGAAATTCTGCAAAATTGAGTGACATTTTTGTTGAACGGCAGATATTATATTGTCCCAAGGCAAGAAGAAGTGATCCTGATATATCTGATCACACAATAAAGTAGGGTTAATTAACTGCTTTTTAGAGAACACAAAAGGGGGAGGCGTGTAGAAAGAAAAGAAAATGCAGTCACCCAAACAAAGCAAACTTAACATTTCTCTGACACTACACTTTAATATATTGTCACTTTCTAAGTGTTAAGTGGTAACCTATGACATCTAGAAAGCTAATGTGACACACATGAGTTCACCCTAGAACTCTGTTCACCCTGGACCACATTAGGATCAGGACCTAAAATTTTATAGCTTTCATTCTAAAACAGAGTTCCTCTGTAAGATAATATTCTATCCCTTGGGGAAGAATAACTTTAAAAGGTTAAGAAGATGATGATAGAGCAATTAATTTCAAAAGTTGCTTTTAGTTAGGGCATTAAGCGATGCTGTGAAGATAGGTCACTGACATAAAATCACAATATTTTGCACTACATAATTTATGTACTTTTTATGAGTAGGAAACATATTTATAATACTCCAGTAGAAGTCAGAAGTAAAATCAGAAATATTATACAGCAATTCCACTATTGCTTTTTTTTTAAACATATAAAAACAAGTGATATAACTGAGAGAAAAGTGAAGATCATAGGAAATATAAGTCATGGAAACATTATGCCTCCTTTATTACAGAAAGTGTTATGTTTTGAATAAACTATAAAGCAGATGGGACAAAACTCAATTGTACTATAAATAATATATTGACATGAAGAGGAAGACACATCAAGCAATAAGCTTCTTGGTAGCCAGTATAGCAGCCAAAATAAGGGAAATACACAAAATGATCAGTTTTAACTAATTAATATATAAAAATTATATTAAAATAGTTTCAATAAAGAACTTTGTTCAACCACAAAGTTATCATGACTCAATTAGAAAGTTGAGAAATTAGGTGAAGTAAGGAAATAAGAGGGACTTTTATTTAACTAGAAACATAAGACATCTTTACAGACATGGACAGTCTCTTGTTGAAGTTTTAGCTTTTAGCTTTCAACTGTTTTGTGTGTGTTCTCAGAGAAGGAAACTAGTGACTGAGCAGGAAGAAAGGAAAGAAATGGGAAGCAACTTGTATTGACCTAAGATTTCCTCTTGAATTCCAAATTAGATTGTTAGCACACAACTTGAAAAACTGAAAAATGTTTCTAAATCTGAAGTTGTTATAATTCTAGACCCATCAGTTTTGCTGCACAGAGCTGTATCTAGGTGGGCCAAATATTTGGACAATGCAGGAGGCAGCAAGTGGTTGAAATTTTCACTATTTTTAAGAAGTCTCAAAAAGCAACCAATCAATTGGGAGTAAAGTGAGATATGGAAGGTGCATACATAAAGTTAGGCAACTATATATGTACCTTCTATATTTCTATCAGAATTATTCTTTTATCTCCCAATCAAGATCTAGTTGAAAAATAGGTGGCTCTGGGTCCTCCCTGGTGGCGCAGGTAGTTGAGTGCTGGACTGTGAAGCTGTCCGCAGCCTCTGCAGCACCGGTTTGATCCCTGCCGACCAGGGAGAAACCCACATGGAGCGACAGATCTATCCTGTCTCACCTGCTTCTCCCCTCAGCAGTGTATTTCAGTCAATTCCTCTCACCCTCCCACACATCTGGCCTGTACCCCGATTCTTGTATAAATAAATAAATCTTAAAAAAAAAAAAAAAGGAAACATAGGTGGCTCTGGAAACTGTAGCAAATATTACTACAATTCCAAAAATATTTCTGGCCTATACCAATGCCCAGATAGTCAATTGTTATGATTTCATTTCCATCAAACCTCTAACATTAAAATTCATTTTAACCATTTTGACCAAGTAAGAAAGCACTGACTGTATACAGAAGAGAAAGGAAGGCAGATGACAGTAGTTTCAATGATGCTGATTCCTGGAAGTGGCAAGAAATGGTCCAAACATGAATAAATATATTCTGAAAGTAGAGCAAGAAAGAGTTCCTACAGGAGTGTAAATGTGGGGTGAAGAGAAAAAAGAGGTGAAGTACAAACAGTAGGTAGACATAGATACTGCAAGTATAAAACAATCAACAGAAATGTGGAAAGATCACTGTATAGAAAGTTAGAAGAGACAGTCCAGGAATTAAATTTTGGACCTCTGAAAGTGGTATTCTTATTGGCAATCTTGGTGGACATGTAGAAAAAGTCATAGGTAGAATCTATCTATCTCTATCCTCTCAATCTCTTGATCTCTCAATCGATCTCTGTCTATCTATCAGTCCATCTATTCAATATCTAATCTATCTCTGCAGTCCAGTGTTCATAACACAAATCGGTCACTTGAGAACCTATCAACGCAAAGGCGGTATTTATAGCAATGAAATGGGATGTGATTATCGATGAAATGCATGAAGAAGAGATTTAAAAAAAACCTGAGGACTGAAACATGAAGTGCTTAAAAATTAAAAGCCATACAGTACAGGGCCTCCCTGGTGGTGCAGCGGTTGAGCACTGGGTTGCGAAGATGCCCGCAGCCTCTGCAGCACCGGTTCGATTCCCGGCCACCGGGCGAGGGTCCTACATGGCATGCAGACCTCTCCTGCCGCCCGCTGCTCCCCTCAGCAGTGTACTTCATCATTCATCATTCTGTCTACTCTGTTCTCCCCTCTGACTCTGGTGAATTCTCTCACCCTCCCGCGCTTTCGACTGTACCCAGTGCTTGTATAAATAAATAAATAAAATCTTAAAAAAATAATAAAATAAAGCCTTTACTTAAAAAAAAAAATTAAAAAAAAGCCATACAGTACAGGAATTTATTGAGAAAAAGCCACTAGTTAGGTAGAAGGGAAATTAAAAGCATGTTAATGTCCTAGGGGTTAAAAAAAGAGGAGAGAAAATAGAACATTCATGTGTAAGAAATTCTTCATAAAAAGAATAATTATTATTTCCAAGGCAAAGAAAAAAATCTAAAGTTCCAAGTGGAAAGGGATTATTTTTTGAATTACCATTAAAATAATAATATAGATTAATTAAATCTGAAGAACTATCCACAACTTGTTCAATGAAAACATCATAATGTGAAATAATACGGAACATAAGATTTTAGATTAAAAAGTATAAATAATAACAAGAAGGACAGATACAGTAATAATCAAACATGTAAAATAACATAAATCACAAACATATGAAATAATCAAACATACACAGTATATGTTTATTAACATGGACATATGGAAAGTTAGGGAGGAAATTAATCCGGGTAAATAAGACAGGAGGGAAAACAGGAAAAGAGTCTCTATTGTCATGTGCTAGTTAACTTGTCTTTCCTATCTGTCAGTGATTTAAATTGAGTGAATGACTCGCTAGTACATTTTTATATAAATGGCGTTGCGGTTAAACATGGGTTCCAGATTATATTGGGGCCAGTATGTAGAAAATTCACAATTATGTTTCAGCCCTTTCTCACAACAATAACAATCACTAGAATATGTCAGGCACCATCTAATTTTCATGAATAGCCTCTAACCTTTGCTTGATTCTCATTCTGCTAAGCCAGGAAATTGATGACTCCCCTGGCCTTGCCTTGGGTTGCTAAGTTGCTAAGTTCTATCTTAAATTCAGCTTATAACACCCAGGCTACTGCATTAAGTTGTCAGGGGATTGGTAGGTAATGCTTGCTCAATAGGCTGCATGTCTTGTTGAAGTGTATCATGATTTTTTTTTTTTAGATTTATATCCCTGCCCATCACTATGCACTGTAAATCCTACATCTTTCTCCTGAAACTCATATGGCCTGAATCAGCACAATCCTTGTGTTTATTCCTTGTGAAAATCCAATTCTATGTAATTGGGGGAAGGGGAATTAATTGCATTCCCACGAAATGCCAAGCAGTGTGCTGAGTTGCATCAGACAAAATCCACTGTCTTCGAGCTTTTAATGCAGTAAGCAAGAAAGCACCACAGGCCTGCAGAGTACTCGTGTTCTGAAGCAGGCATGAGGTGGAAAATGTTCCCTGACTGGGAAGTGGCCCCAAAGGAAAGGACAAAGTGTCTCTGTAAGGTAAGGTAATAAGTGTCAGGCTTTTCTGCCCTCCCGCCATCAGGATAGATGAGGGAACCCTGTGGTCCCAAATGCATGCCTGATGGCGGGCACGTCAAGTGGGTCCACCTGGGCTGAGAGACTGAGTTTCTAAGGGTGACGTCACGGGGACGCCAGCAGAAATAGAGAGGCAGAAGCAGAACCACGAGAGGGCAGAGCAGCAGAGACCACCAGAGAAGGCCGGAGAGCCCAGACAAAGTGAAGACTTGCTGGGGGCTGGGAGGCCTGCCAGCCTCCCCGCCCCCCAGTATCCCTGCCTGCTGTGTACCTGGTAAATCCCAATAAAAGCCTGCAAAAGCCACTGAGGGCTCAAGGACCCTCTCCTCCTTTATCAGGTCTGCTGGATCAGAAAACCCGCTCCGTGTCATTCCTGACCCTTACAGTCTCATCTTACAGTCCTACTTCTCTGAACCATAAAGGAATGATTGCTACTCAAGATTTTTTAAATGTTTTCATAAACCTTTTTATTAATATTATTGAGCTAACGTTGGTCTATGACTCAGGTGTATGGGATCACACCTTTCAGGTGCTTATTACCACACCAACCCTCAGCCAAGGCGCTGCAAGCCCTCCATCAGCGCCTTCCCACTTTGCTCCCCTTCTCAGACCAAACTCTTCCTTTTATCATCTGTGTTATAGATTTTACATGATCATTCAACAGATATTATCTCAAGGTCACTAAACATCTCCTAGCTTGAGTAATATATTTTTAAAAGGAGAGGAATCAATTTAACAAGAGGATAAAGTCATCTGAAAACGAGAGACCTGGATGCAAACTTCTTAGGTATTGGGAATTCATGCAGGAAATGTCAGGAATGGAACAGCGAAGCAATTTTCTATAGAGAGAAGTACATTGGGGCACAGTGAAGCAGACAGTACAAAATGTCTGACTAAGTTTTATTATGTAAGGGGTTAGTGAGCCCAGAATTGAGCCTTTGTAACTGCGTGTAGAAATAAAAACCCTGCACTCTGCTGTCCTGCCCACAAAACGTGTTAAAAATGGAAACATTATTCAAAAGCTTTGAATCATAAAGTCCAAATTAGCGCTGCAAGTCTGAAATCCTTGTTTACCTTCTCTTGTGCTTCTTATCAGATTGAATAGCTACAACTATCCCACACTCATCACCCAAAATGAAATTGTATACCAATTTTTATTTCTCTATTTCTCCTCACTAAAACCTAAGTTCTTATAATGCTAGCTCTTTAAAATCTCCCAAATCCCCAGCCCTCTCTCCCCAGCACACTTACCACTGAGTTAATTTATGCACTCATACTTTCTTAGATTATTCTGGCATCTCCTAAGTGGTCTCATTATCTCTCTTCCTGTGTCTGTTCCATCCACGGTCCATTCACACTATAGCTCAGGGTGTTATTTCTAAAATTTGAATTTGATCCTTTCCTGAATAAAATACTTGAAAGCATCCCACAGCCTTTAGCTAGAACGCATCTTCATCCAGCTTCTATGCGCCTAACAAATCTTCTGGCATTTCACCATTCACATTAAATTTCAACCAAACTACACTGGACGAACTGGTTTCGAGAGTGTCAAACTGTCCCCATCTGATACCCTTCAAACTACATAGTTTCAATGCATCTTCCCAGAAGTAAGTTGTTTCCTATCTTCTGTGAAGTTGTCTCTGAAGTTTTAATCCAAATAAACTGTCTCTTCTCTCTGATACAAAAGAACCCCTCACTTATCAGCACTTATCCTGTCGATAGCAATGTTCAATGAAACACTCTGTTTCTCCCATGTTATTTAACTCTCATTGAAGGCAAGAATCAAGTTATATTCATTTTCTTGTCTCCAGTATCCAACATATACCTGATTGTTGATAAACAATATAAAAAAATAAAACATGATGATCAATATTTAAACAAAGAATTTAAACAGTTAAAAAATAATCACAATATCAAAGTAATACCAGGAGGAAACTTAGCCAAACCTGGAGGAATAAAGAACTATAAATACAATCAATAAATATAAGAAAATGACCATGTATTTTTTTAAGGTCTCAGTGAAAACAGACAACTCCCTATTTCAAGCAAAAATAATAACATGGTAAGATGTGTTTTAACAGGTATTTGACTAAAAGGCATGTCAAAAGTAGGGGAAAAAAATGAAAGGGGCAGCTAAGTGTAATCATGCTGTAATAAAAGCACTGCATTTGTGAAAAGGAATGCTTACAAGGCAAAGTGAGTTGGAAATTAAGCCCTGCTGTGTGTGAAATGGTCAGGCTAATAGTGTGACAAGCACAAAATATTGGATGTGGGTGAATAATATTTATTTCAATTTTTTTTGATATATTAACAATGCATATAGTTTAGCCTAGAACAAACTCTAAAAAAAAAGAACGTACAACTTAAAAAGTCTACAGATGAGTTAAACATAATGATAAAATAAATACTGAAATATATACCAAGATGAGACCGAAATGGACATTAGCGAGTAAGCACAGATGGAGCAAAGTAAGGACAAAAACAATATTACTGATATTGACTGGCCTTATAATCACCCTATTAAATATAAAATTCCTGGAGACCTCAGCAGAATCGGTGGAGTAAAAAACTCTAAAATTTTCTCCTCTATAAAACCAATGAGAATACGGTCCCAAAAAAAAAGCAAGAATCAGCTTTCAAAGCTCTGGAAATTGAGCAAAGACTAGCAGAATTCCAGAGAGCACCTGGTCAAGAAAAACAGTTGAATTCTGTTATATAGTGAGCAATGACCCATCCTCCACTACCTCCACACCTCGCTGTATTCTTGCAAACAACATGCTGAAAACATGGTGAAAACTATTATTCCAGCAGCTGGTTGAGGGGAAAAACGGGTTTGGAGTTACTGCTAGTCATAGTTCCACAACTTTCTCATTACATGTTCTGTGGAGGGGTAGCTTAGAAGACCCCACTCTCTACTGTGTGGTTATTCATTCTCAGAACTCCCCTAGTGTAAATAAGCTTGTCCCAGGGGATTTTATACAAATTAACCAAGGGAAATTCTTGGATATTTAATGTTGCCTATGATGGTAGATAACAGAGGAAATCACAGACAAAACAGAAAGCTTAAAAGGAAAATAGAGTTTTTTTTTTTTAAAGATTTATTTACGCATACAAGGAATGGGGTGTAAGCCAGAGGTGCAGGGGGTAAGAGGATTCACCAGAAAGAGAGTGGGGAACAGAACAGGCAGACTGACTGAAATACACTGCTGAAGGGAGCAGTGGGCAAGACAGGAGAGGTCTGCTGTGCCATGTGGGACCTTCGCTGGCCTGGATTGAACTGGTGCTTGATAGCGCTGTCTTGAACCCCTGGGCCACCAGGGAGACCCAAAAGGAAAATAGAGTTTCTGAGATGCTATAGGGAGCTTTCTCCAGCTCTGACATACTCAGGGATATGGAAGGGCCATATGTAAGTGTCGGGCTTCCCACACACCCAGGGTTATGCACACCCCAGAGAAAATATTCAGAGAAAAACATAATGTCCCACCTCTGGCTAAATTTGAGGGTATGTACAATCAGGAATAGAAGACAAGGGGAGGTTACAAACTACCTGAGTGTTGAAATCATGCCTCAACATGTAGCACACAACGCTGCACCACAGCAATGGATAAACACTTATAAAGGTGTGAAAATATCTTTACTGAAAACTACAAACTATTGGTAAAACAAAATTAAGAAAATCAAAATGTGTTTATAGCTTGGAAGCGTTCACAATAATAAGATACCATTTACCTCCAAAATAATCTAGAAAGCATGTTATGTTTGGTTAAAAAAAAACACAATTAAAAATCCAGCAAGAACAATGAAATTATTTCATATTTCCTCATAGGACACTTGAACTTTAGATTAAACATAAAAATTCTACCGACAAAAGTAAAAGTTTATGATTTGTTATAGTTGACTAAACAAAGAAATATTCAGATTCTTTTTCATTCTCTATTCTCTTTGTGGAATCTACTTACATAATCTTTCTTTAAGATGTTCCTTCAGCAGCCTATAAAATACAGCTCTATATTTAAATAATAACATCTGGAGCAAACCAAAGAGTTAGAAATTGTCATTCTTTTTCCAACAATAAAATAGAAACCACATTTATTTTGCATTTGGTATATCACTCTCCAATATATGTTAATGTCCTGATCCACAAAATCTGCTAATGCTCTTCCACATGGAAAAATGGAGTTTGCTGATGGGAATAAATTAATGGGAGATAATCCTGGATTATCCTGTTGTAGCCAGTGTAATCAAGAATTTTCCTGTAAGAACATATAGAAGCAGGAGAGTTGGAAAAAAATATGAAACAACAGAATCAGAGGAGCGAGAGGGAAAGAGAGAGAGGGGGAAGCAGAGCGAGGTGAGTGTGCTATGCTGCTTGTGTTAAAGATTGAAGTGAACCACAAGGCAATGAAAGCAGGCAGCTGCTAGAAGTGTGAAAAGAAACAGATTCTCCTTTAGGGTCCCCCGAAGGAATGTACCTTGATTTTAGGATGGCTGATCTTCAAAATCTAAGATAACACATTTATGTTATATATAAGTTGCTAAATTTGTAATACTTTGTTACAGAAGCAGTAGAGAAATAAGAATTGGATGTGTCATGTGCCTGCTAAAAGACTAGCTTATATTTCCTTATAGTAACTAGGATATAGATATTAGAAATATCAGTGTATTTTTAAATCAACAAATCTTGTTAGTCGACTTACCGAAGGATACAAAGCTGTATCTAACAGAATTTGGATTTAAACCCTATGAAATTTAACTGCAGAATCTGGACTCTCATAATTGAGCCAAATAAATGAGCTTTGTGTGCATACACATATACAGTTATTAAAAAGTTTATAGTACAAACTGTGGCTGTATTTTCACAACTCCCATAACACTCATACAGTAGGCAACCAAATTTAAGATTAAACAATAATTATCTGTATAATTACATTAAACAATAATTAAATAACAAAAATTAAAGGTTGATTATTACACCACATTTCTGTTATAGTTTTCTTCCTATATTCATGTGTTTAATGTTTTTTGATCTATATTTTATAGAGATTTCATCTTTATATATTCATGATCACAGGGTATATATACGTGTTTCGTATTTCACAGCTATATGTTAAACATTTGCTAAGAAACAGGCAGCTTGCACAACTACTAAGGGCCAGGAAATATAAAAATAAATACGAATTCAAGAACATATTTTTTAATACAAATACTATGACAATCACACTCAAGTTCTAGAGTTTATAGAACAAGCTCAGGTCAGGAGATATCTGAGAGGTAAATAGGTCTCAGGTACTCAAATGGCAGGTCAAGGAGTATAAAGTATTATTGAAAAAAAAGAAGAAAAATCCTGAAATTATATTGACCTGGGGAAGGAGGAATATATAGAGAGAAAGAAAATAGCAGAAGCAAACTGAATTTTAGAAAGATAAAGCAATGTAGAATTCAATTTACAAGGGGCAATGCTGTATAAAACCTGACAAGTCAAGAGGCTATAATTTAAAAAGGAAAAAAGTTTGAGTGTAATTCAGTACATAATAGGAGACAGAAATGGACATTATATTCAAAACACAGAAATACATTGATTTTGGGGCACAGGCAAGATTAAGAGGTAGAGTCCAGGATGACAATTTGTTTACTGCCTTGGAGACTGAGGGTATGACTATGCCTTTTAGAGAATGAAAGTAACACAGGGGACACTAAACTTCGGTGAGGGTTTTAAAATAGTGGATGATATAAATAGGATGGGAAAAATGAGTTTTGAACTATCTATAAATTTTAAGTAGATCTGTTCAACTTACAGGTAAATGGGGGAAAAAAGAATTAAAATATTTGGATGATAAATTGAGACTTCCACAGATGATAAATTTAGAATAGGGAAGACAATCAAGAATACTTCTAAAAAACTGAAGAGGTGCTTTGGTAGTGGGTGCACTATGGCAAGAGCACATGAAATGAGAGAGTCTATACTTCTAAAATATAAACTATGATTTAATCTAAATAAAATATTTAAACAAATAAAATAATAAAAATTTGAAATCATTAATATTTACGGAATGAGTAGATAAATACACATACACAGTAAAAAGAGAAGGAGAAAAACAAAGGAAATGCTTTCTGGAGAGTCTCTACACAAGATCAGGGTGCCGGATAAATCTTTGATCTTGCAGGACTATTTATAATAGCTAAGCTATGGAAACAATCTAAGTGCCCAAATACAGACGAGTGGATCAGGAAGGTGGGATATTATACACAATGGAGTACTATACAGCTATCAAAAAGCAAAAACGTTTGCCATTTGTGACGACATGGATGGAGCTGGAGGGGATTATGCCAAGCAAAATAAATGAGAAAGAGAAAGATGAACACCAGATGGTGTCATTTATATGTGGGATATAGAGAAATCAAACAAAGGGTCGGATAAAGTCAAACTTACAACCAATCCTAGAAAGCTGACTATAGAACTGAGGCTTTCCGAGGGTCAAGGAAAGGAGAAGGGACAGGACAAGATGGACAGTGCACACAATGAAATATGGTGGTGGGATATGGGTGTCATGGTGGTAGGTGTGGTGTGTTAACAACACTTGAACAGAGAGATCCTATATTTTAAATACACAAACAATGATATAAACCAATGTTATAACAAAATAATAATTTTTAAAAGAATAATCTCTCCAAAGAAACATGAATTTGGAATGAGTAGGAACACTGATGACAAGCTCAAACAGAAAAATGCCTGGCTTTCAAAACACAATAGCTAGGGTCCAAAAATCCTTGGAGCCCATAGACACATATTTGGGTGATAGGGTGGGAAACCCATACCAGCACAATGGATGCTGGGAGGCAAGGCCGGAGTAGCGGTCCATGGGAAACGCCAGGACAAGGAGCAAGGAGCCAGACTGGAGCAACAGGTCGAGTCCCACAACAACCAGACTATGAAGAGGAAGATGCTTGGAATGGTTACTACACTAGCAATCAGCCGAAATTAGAGGGACAGAATGGCACTAAAATGTCCCAGTGACTTAGTCATGTCCCTGTACCAGCTGAGACAGATTCACACTTTCCATAGCAGAAAGTTTCACCAAGTGGGGCCCCCGGGAATACTATTCGTGCACACTAAGCAAGTCTTCACAACAACAAAATAAAATATGAAATACATGAATAGGCAGACCAACACAAGGGAGAATCGAAGTTGAGAAACAACTGATTTTTAATGATCAAAGCTGCAGATGGGTAATCAGACTACAGAAAAATTACACTGCATACAAAATGATTAGAGAAATAAAAGATGCAATTACAAAGATGCTCATATAACAAGAAACCATGAAGAATGAAAAGACAATTGGAAAAAATACCATCTGGAAAAGAAAAATATTATAGGAATAAAAATTTTAGGGGATGAATTAAACAGCAGATTTGACACAATAGAGGAAATGTGAGTGATTAGGAAGTAAGAATATAATGAGTAGTGTGGACTCCCGCCTCCCAAATGTATCTTTAACTTCTGGTAACCACTACAGTATTATGCATCAAATTTTGAAAAGTCACCCCTTACATAGAAAGGAAGCAATCATTGGTTACAGAGCAACACAGAGATTTGCAAAGCAATGTAATGGTTCATTTGTTATTTAAACGATCTGCTCATCGGTATTGAATATTGGGAAAAAAAAAAAAAAGGCCAGAAATAGGAATTGAGGCAGGAAGGGAGGAAATAAGATAAAGTCATGTAATCATTCACCAATACAAATAAAGCTGTATGGCCAAATGAAAATTGGGGGGGGTGGAAATGGAGTAATGAACAGTCATATATTGTCAGTAGAGTTAGAAATAGTTGATATAAAGTTGAGTTAAATTTTACTTAAAGATAACCCAGACTTTTCTATAATGCAATAACGGTGTGAGGTTATTATTTTTTTCTTGATTAGGTGAAATGATATACAAATATATGAGTGAGAAATTTGGAATATGATATTTGTGTTACTGTTATTGTGTTCTCACTTTAAAGTAGAAGAAACTTAGTATTACTAGGAAAATTCAATTAAAACCACCATGAGATAACACTAGAAACCTTTATAGTGACTATAAACACTGACCATACTAAATGTTGTGAAGGACATAAATTGTGGGATTTAAAAACACTGCAGGTGAGAAAGTAAGATGGTAGAGTTCTACTATATAGCAGTTTTATAATCATCACATAATCAGAAATATGAAGCTCATATGATTGAATGTTTTGATTTCGAAAACCAATTTCTCTTTGCCACACAATATGACATAGACTAAAAAGTTTAATCCATTTCTCTCTGCATTACATATCAAGTACAGATGTTTCCATATAATATGTATCATATATATTCACACGGTATATTATATATGCATATATACATACCTTCCTTGTCTTCTTAGCTTAATGAACCCTCAAATGTAACCTTAAAGTACTTGTCATCTTAAGGAGTAGGCATTGAGTAGTATCTGTTCCACTGGGTCTTTAATATTTCAAAAAAATCAGGAGAGTAAGGTTCTGTGACCCCAATATAACTAATTTCCGTTAGCCACTGTACAGTGGACACATGATTCAGTGGGTATTAGCTGGAGTTGCAGTTGTATCAAGCTAGGAAGGTAAATGGGCTGAGGGGGACAGACTATAAATTCCTGCTGGTTCAAAAATAATAACAATCTGCTGCTTAACTGTCAATATAAAACTATTTTATTTTTTCAAGCATCAACTGCAAGTATCTATGTCTTCACATACAACTTCACTTTCACCAATACAAACATTATTCATGATTTAACTGAGTAGAGTTAGATACCAAACCTGTCTGCAGTGTTAGGTCTTAAGCCTAAATGTAAAAAAAAATAGTATCTATGTATTTCCTTGCCAGTAAAAAGTAACAATGAATTCTGATTATACCAATATTTTTCATGACACATTTTCCCATTCCTTGTACATCAATATAATCATTCTCATTTTATGTTATTTTTATTCTGATTTTATGAATACATCAAATTCTGTTGTTATTCTATCTAGTGCATTATTTTCACAGCATATTTAAATATATTAGTTTATTTTAGGAATAAAAAATTTAAAAAAAAATCTTGGAAATCCTTTACAGTGCTACTTGATTCTTTCTGCCATGGTTATACAACCTCCCAAAGAGTACGACATTTCAGACTGGTTCCTGTCGACTCTTTTCATTTCTGCTTCAATAATTTCCCTGCAGAGTAAAATGATTTTCCATCTCCAACCACAAATTCACTGGAGACAAAATTTATCTATGTTTTCTAGCTTCATTGTAATCTCTTTCTTTGACATTTTCTATATGGCCACAGTTTCTAGATTTTTAATAATGTCTCCTAAATTAAAATATGGTGTAGAGTTATTGTCAAGTTGTATTTTGTATTGGCTTTGAACTAAAATTTGGTCCTGGGAACCATTATGGCACAAGTGAAGGGATTTATGTTTCCTAGCAGACAGTAATGCTGCAGCTTAATCAAATCAGGCCTGCTGTGGAATTTCCTTATTAAAAGGTATAAAATTAAACTGAGCAAGTCAAAGATTTTAATGGCCTTCAGAAGAAAAACAGATATGATAGTAGATCAATTTAATATGTATACTCATATTTAATCAATTCAATATATATATATAAGTCTAGAGATATTCCTACAGTCAATTTAACATTACAAATGGAAGTTTCCCCATTGGATTAATAATATTTGTTCTGACCAAAATAAAATAGATGGATATTCAATAAAAAACATTGTTCATTTGGTCATGTAAAATAATGTTATTTCAGAGAAACAGCATAAATATTTGCAATTATAAAATATTTAACATAATCATAAAAATAATAACATTCTCAATTTCCTCATTGCCTCTGTAAAATCAAGTCACATCTGAGAAAAATCATTTAAAATTGGTCCACGCCTTGGGCCTCCCTGGTGGCACAAGGTATTGAGACGCAGAACTGTGAAGCTATCTGTAGCCACTGCAGCAGGAGTTGGATCCCTAGCCAGGGAGCTACCCACATGGCACAGCAGACCTCTCCTGTCTCACCGGTTGCTCTCCTCAGCAGTGGATTTCAGTAGATTTGCTTGTTCTGCTCCCTACTCTGTCTCTGATGGATCCTCTCACCCCCCCACACCTCTGGCCAACATTCCAGCTTTTGTATGCATAAGTAAATAAATCTTTAAAAAAAAATTTGCCCACAACAATGCAAAGAGTTACCACTAACCCTGAAGACTATTATCAGAAAGTAGAAAAACTATAAAAGACCTAGATCCTTCTTGAAGAGTTATGATCACCATAAAAGACAAAATAACAAAAGACAGGTATTATAGGTAAATTATTTTAAAACCAGGCACCACATAAGTGCAACAGAGATTGACAAATACATTTTAACTAACTGTTGGATTTTCAAAATTTTTAATCAAAGAAAACTATACTGAAATTGTTTTAAGATATCTTGACTTAGTCATTGAAGAATGATCATTAATGATTTTGATATCTTCACATTTTTTTTCCTTTTCAATATTAGTGTTTCTAGCGTACACTTTAAATATTCAAAACAGAGTGAAACCAGGGAGGATTGTAGGTAAAAATGAAAACACACTGGGAGTAGAGAAGGAAAGAATAGTGATAACCCTTCATTTTAAAAAAAAAATAAGTGGCAGCATTATTTTTCATTTTTGCAATTTTTAATTTTTTTTTTATATTTCTTTGCTGCATTCAAGGTGTTCATTATCAGGCACATATTTTATGTCTCTACCTGGTAAACATTTTCTACCTGGTAAACATTTTCTCTTCATTTTTTTTTTTAAGATTTATTTATTCATACAAGCACTGGGTACAGTCAGAAGCGTGGGAGGGTGAGAGAATTCACCAGAGCCAGAGCGGGGAACAGAACAGGCATAAGGACCAAAGTACATTGCTGGAGGCAGGAGAGGTCTGCATGCCGTGTGGGACCCTCGCCAGTGGCGGGGGATCGAACCGGCGCTGCAGAGGCTGTGGGCAGCTTCGCAACCCAGCGCTAAACCACTGCGCCACCAGGGGAGGCCCTTTTTCTTCATTTTTGTAATCAAATTATTTATTTTTGCAAATAAAATATATATTATGATCTATACATCTATTTTCAAGTATAGTTTAGCATTGAATATATTGATGCAAAAATAAAACATAATCTTCTATGGCAGAAAGGACAAAATGGACTTTCACAGATGTCTAGTATTGATTATTAGACAGGGATGCAATAGAACCAGATGCAAATGTATGTAACAAAAAGTTGTGTCCTTTGTTATACAATAACACAGGAAATAAAACAGAAGGTCAAGTGTGTAGCTCTCATGGCAGAATTTCTGAATTTTCCTTTATTTTTTAGTATTTTCACTAAGGTAACATTGGTTTTAGCAGTGTAGGTGATTCAGAAATACAGGAGCCCACAGGATTTCTGAATTTTCATTAAATGCAAATATTTACTTCCCTCTGATCTGAAACAAGTCACTTGACATCTCTGTGACTCAGTTTTCCCCACTATAAAATGAGGGTGCTAAGAACTCCCCTTTTCATAGATGGGCTGGTAAAACTCCACTCCTAATGACATTAATTTTATTAATATTTCTCAGTTCTAATAAAGCTCTGCAGGAGGAGGCACTCTAAACCTTTCTGTAATTTCAAATCTCAGTCTATCGGGAAAGCTTATGAGGACTAGATGTTTTAATTTGTGTGCTCTACATAGAGCAAAGGTGTATTGATAATTGTATCCAATATCTATTTTTACAAAATGCCTATCTACTCTTAGGAGTTAACAATTTGTGTAGTCAGAATTTTGAATATGACATCTGCTTCAAAAAATGTAAAAAATATTGGGACGAAAGTTTTTGCTATTCTCAACTGCATTAATTTTTTTCTGCCGAATTAATAGGGACAAATCCCGATAAAACTTTCTGGTAAGGATTTGCTGGTTTATGCATAAGAATTATAAATTAATCTATTGTGCTCCAATATGTACATGAAAGCAGGGGCCAACAGTGGAAAGAACATAAATTAAGAGTCTGATAAGATGCTGTTCACATTTTGATTCTATCATTTATTAATTAAGCTCATTTAGATAAGAAGTCCTTTAAGCTCTTTGAAATGGGTTCTATAGAGAGCTCTGGATGTGGGGAGAATGCATCAGACAAAATACAATCATGAAGGACATAAATGAACACTCAACAATGCATACCTACATACTAACACATTAGATGTTTTCGACTTCTGAAGCATCAAGAGTGGAATTTATAAAATATGAATGTCATTCCAAACACTAGAAATCTGACTGTAGAATTGAGGCTACCAGATGGGAAGGTGGGGTACAACAGGTTTTGGGAGTAGACAATGGTAGAGGAGTATCAGTGTCTTGTTGGTGGGTGTGGTGTGGTAGGGGTGTGATAACAGTGTTGTCATTCAATATTGTCACATTAAAAAATATTTTTAAAAACATGACTACATTTTAAATAATTGCATCTCAGGGCCTCCCCGGTGGTGCAGTGGTTGAGTGCTGGGTTGTGAAGCTGCCCCGCAGCCTCTGCAGCGCCAGTTCGATGCCCAGCCGCTGGGCGAGGGTCCCACATGGCGCACAGACCTCTCCTGTCGCCTGCTGCTCCCCTCAACAGTGTACTTCATCAGTCTGCCTGTTTTGCTCCCCGCTCTGGCTCTGGTGAATTCTCTCACCCTCCCGGGCTTCTGACTGTACCCAGTGCTTGTATAAAGAAATAAATAAATCTTTAAAAAAAATAATAATTGCATTTCATAGTAAACCTGTACCAAACTTAATACCATTTCAATTGGAAACCTTAGATGATAAAACTAAACATTTCCCCCCTGTGGCCACAATCTGCATCATAAACATGATTTCCCTCTTTATTCAGTTTATATTTAAAATTTCAAAATTACTGTTGCTTCTTTTGCTGCACCTTTTCGAATTTTAATATCCTTGCTTTCCATCAACACTTTATATATATTACATAAAGGTGTACTTTAAACTGTGAAATTAACAGATTGAAGAATGAAAGATCTCAGCTAAGTTTCAGAATCCATGTAGGTGTGTTTTATTTCAATAACTTTCAATAAGGACTTACAAGATCTCCACATTATCTTAGAATATGTCCACACCCTCTCTCACCTACATTTCTATCAACCTGCACTTCAGTGGCCAGGATCCTGCTCAGGGTTTCTGCAGTGTTCTGTTCTAAAACTGCAGACATTCGAATGCCACGCTCACTCATGTCCCTCCTCTGCTTCAGATCTTTGTGCAGAGACCAGCTATAAATTCTTCCCCACCATCCTAACAAAAGCAGCATGCAATATTCAGAATTCCCCATTTGCTTGAATTCTCTAATATACTCATAGATAACCATACTATGTCACAATGCATGTTGCTTTCTTATTTTTTTGCCTGTCTTCCTGCTGGAATCTAAGTTTCACTAAGGTGTCCTGTGTTTTTGGTTTTTGCTGCAACCTCTGTAGCAAGAATATTGCTCTGTCACAGAGAATATGAGGAATTAATATTTGTCAAATGAATGAATGTCTCTAGATTTTATGACTGAGTAATCACACACAATAACTTTCAAGCCTATTTAGCATCGTGCCAGGGACCCAGTAACTGTTCAATATTTGTTTGTTTTAATGACTGTGAAAAAGTACTAGTTTTTGGAGCACTATGAGTTTATGGCAGAACATGTTGAATCCAATGCACTTCACAAAAAAGGAAATTAAAATATCCAAGAAACTAAAACATACAAATAAGGAATTAAGAGAATCCTAAATGACTACTAAGAAATGACACTGGGCTTTAAGTATTAACCTGGTAGAAAATACTGCTTGGCCCCCACCCCCAATTCAGCACACCTTCTTGTTAAAATGATATTGCTGAGTTTTAGCTGGGCACACGATCATCCAGTTAAAGACATCAAGAAGTAGCTGCCCAACATAATGGTCTCAGGTAGGAAGACTTGTTCATGATCTACTTCTTCCAGAGAGTCCCTGGAGAACTAGGAGGAAACCAGGCAGGCTTTGCTTCCCTAGCCTGAGAAGTCACACCCATCACCTTCACTGCCTTCCTTAGGCATGAGTCACTGAGACCAAATTAGAATCAAGACTGAGTCACTGAGGCCGAGTTAGATGAAGGTTGTATGATTCACCAAGACCTACTTAGATCATCCCTTCAGGAAGGGCATCTCAAAGACTTTACAGATGTGTTTAAAACTCTCACATGTACAGCAAGATATAGAAAAATGTATGCGTATATATCACATATTACATATGTAATATCAATGTGTATATATCACATATTACATATGTAATATCAATGTAATATCAATATGTAATATTTGATATATACATGTAATTTTGAGAATTCAGAGCATCAAAAATCATGGAATTCTTGATTAAACAACATATACATAACAATTGAAAAAATGTTAATGTTTCAATATATTTATTAATAGAATGATTATAAGCCTTCAAATATAAGCTCATGATCCTACATAATTTAGATGTAAATGATCTTATTTTTAAATATACATATGTATGTAGGCTCAGAAAAGGCTCTACAGTGATATAGAAAAATATCAGTGACACTTTTTTTAACATTTGATTTTTTTTTAAGATTTATTTATTTTTACAAGCACTGGGGTACAGGCCAGAGGCGTGGGAAGGTGAGAGAATTCACCTGAGACAGAGCAGAGAACAGAACAGGCAGAAGGACCAAAATATACTACAGAGCGGAGCAGTGGGTGAGACAGGAGAGGTCTGCCGCACCATGTGGGAATCTCCCTGGCCGGCCAGGAATCGAACGCATGCTGCAGAGGACGGCTTCACAGCGCTGCGCTCAACCCGCTGTACCACTGGGGAGCCCAGTGAGAAAAAATTTTGAGATATAATACAAAAGAGGATTTTAAGTTTCTTTACTTTTCTCTGTATTTTTCAGTGTTCCCACAGTGAATACATACACTGTTTGTGAAATAAAAATGATCAACCACAGCTTTGATTGTTACATCATAATATGCTATAACTAATGTAATTCTCTCATGTATTTTTTCATTAAACTTCAGATCTTGGCAATAATGAATATACAATTCTAGTTTTTATATTTCAAAAAGCAGTTTAAAATAAGATGAAACAGGGAATGAACACTTGACATTTTATGAGTAGAACTCTCTTCTCTCTAAAACATTAGGAACTAAAATGAATTCAGAAGCAAAAAATCTATAGCATTCATAGATTACCATAATAGTGATTTTTTAAGTAGCAACATCACAACAAAAATGATTAAAACTATCTTTCGACCTCAGCTTTCTCTCTAATGTACACTTCTAAATTGTATTAAACTACAACAATCAATTAAGAAAACAAAAATAAATTCAACAAAGATTGCTAAAAATAATGTAAAAAGGCATCAATTATTTCTAAATTAAGATACCCCTGCTGTGTCAACACTTATGTAAATCTGTGAACATGACAGACTTCAGTTTGCAGAGTTTCTTTCAGTGACCCATATTGCTAGTATTGCTAGTTAAACTTAGTTTACTTAGTATTTGATTTTAGACAAAAACAAAGTAATTGCTTTACCTAGTTTTCAAAGCAATTCTATTAAAGTGAAAATCCCATTGTCTGGTTTGTCCATGAGGTTTGGGGTTGTAAGACCAACATGGATCAATCAGATTACTAAGATAGTGATCTGTACCTCCAGTCACTCTCAATAAATATACAGCCCTTAACCCTAAAAAAGAAAAGTAAAATAAAATGTAAATGAGGAAGAGTGGATATCAAGTATAGATCGTAAAATTTTGTGTAAGAGAGAAATAGCAACTCACACAGCTTCTTACTCGCCTTCCCAGTCCTACTAGTTTTTATCACTTTTTCTCAAAAGATGCAAGACTGTAGCTAGAGTTACAGTCTCCCAATCTCCAGTTACAGATTCCCTCATGCTACGAATAACACTCATCTGAACTCTAACTCTTCGGTGTCATCTACACTGCACACACACACACACACACACACGTCACTTAAGCAGACACTGTCTTGGACACCAGTGAAGGCATAGTCAGAACTAACTGTGGAACCTCAGGGGCCGCCTGTGAGAGAGAAACTTGCAGCTCACACCAAGACCAGTATCTGTGTGTTCATGGTTGGAGGGTGAGAGAGATTGAATTCTATTCTAGCTCCTTCCTCTTTGCAGTTTTGACATCATCTGGGAACTCAGGTCCTTCTGTTGGACACTGCAAAAAATATAGGTGCAAGAAGGAAAATAGGACTAGATCCTTTATGGACAGAGCATGGATAAGTCCCTTTCCAATCGTGCACCATTTGAGAAAAATAGATAAAAACAGTAGTAAGACTGGGAAATCCTGGGGGCAGTGCTTTGGAAGGAAAGCAATAAGCTGTGAGGGTAGATAATTCTCTCTGACACACAATTTCACAAATCTTGCGCTCACCTCCTGGAGAGAAGACATACATTATTTTTGTATTTACCAAGTTCAGATGGCACATGGCAAAGCCAGCAAAATGTACTTGTTTAATGAATAGTGAATCTCAGAATGCAAAACAGCATCATGTTATAGTTGGAAAATATGTATATGTGTCTAACTATAATTACTTACTGTGTTTTGGGTAAATACCAATCGAGAGCACTGCAAAAAAATCAGAACATAGCTTAGGGCAACATTCTGCTGTGATCTCTCAATATATCCACATTTACTCAGTAATAGCATTTTAATTGTTACTTTTGCAAGTTATTATCTCATGCAGAAACTTATATTCACAACTAAAACTAACTTTTTGAAATGGGTATGCCATATAGGAGTAGATAGAATTCACTATTCCCATAGAAAATTGTCAATAAAAATAAAAATGTATATAAAAATAAAAAAGAATAAATTTATTTAAAGAATAAATACTGGGGACTAAATAGTGTGAAAGGAACCACAGGGCTAAATTTTTCTTTTATTAACATTTTAATTTTATATCTAAAAGCATAAATTTTAGAATAGCTAAAAATGGCAGTTAAAGTTAAAAAAATAGATCTATAAAGTACTAAAGGGGGTGATATTATAGGGTTAGCATCTATTGGTAGATATTTAAAAGTCTACACATACTTACAATTAACTATAGACTGAAACAAATGTTCTAGAATTTTCTAATATTGTCAAGGAAAAATTGGAAGCACTAGCAAAACCAATAAAGATCTACTTTAGTTTTTAAAACAGACAACTACCTTACTTAATTAGACCTTAGAGTGAGAAGGCATGTTAAATGAAAATTGCAGCATGAATGTTAATATCACATGGCATTTGATTATAAATAAAAAATAACAAGCAGGATAATTGAAGAAATAGTAACTATAGAGTATTATAAATCCCATTGATAGAAATTGTTTAAAATCCTAAAGTTGTAGAGAAGGAGCTTTGCTATATGAGGAAGTCATAGCAACTGAAAAGTTTAAGTATCACACAATGCACAATTAGTCTGCATCCCACCATGCCTTGGTCTCTGCTATTTCATACACACACACACACACACATATGATATATATATCTCACATATATTATATATGCATATATAAATATTTATGTATTTTATATATGTATATTTTAAAAAATTTGCTACCATCTTGATTTCCAGTGTAGCAATTATTGTAAAATTTGAACAAGGTACAGCACTCTCTGGCTATCCATAAAGATGCATAAATGCCAAACTCTTTCCACAAATACTGATACTGTAAAGATCAGAATTCCGATATGTATTGCCAGGGTATTTAAATAAAGCCTGTATGAATTGTGATTTCAAATTCATTGATGCCATAAATATATTTTAAGCATTAATATTAAAGATGGAAATAACTGACAATGCATATAAGAAATATAGATTATGTCTTCTAAATGGACATCATCAACTATTATTTCATTACAGTCAAAATCAAAACAATGTATTAGGTATAAAAATATTGGTATCAATAACTTTCATACATGGAATCACTAACATTGAAAAGAAAAACATTTCCATTCTGTAACACTGTAAATCACTACTATATTTCATTTCATCAGTGCTCTGCATTTTAACAATGAACTTTTAGCTCCTCTTATGAACACTATTAAATATGATTTTCCCAAACAATGAATGATGCCAACACTTCATGGTGACACTTTCTCTAAGTAAAATAAAAGCTAAGGAATGTGAGACAAAGCAAAATGAAGATGACATTATTGTGAGACAAGAGTGACTCTCAGACCATATCACAAAACAGAAAAGATGAAAGTCTGTCATGATCCTTGGGAAAAAATCTAGCAGAAAGTAAAGAAAGAAAAGAAATAGCAAAAATCTGGCAAAAATTCAAGTTAGAATAAAAGCTATTAAATGATTTCTAGGATTCCTCAACAAATGCTCAATGATTAGCAATAATTAAAAACTCTCCTAATATAAGACAAATATTTCAAAATCTGTCCTTTAAGTAATAGTTTTACCAGATAAAGCACCTATTGATATTTACCAATTTCTGCAAACTAGCTCTCCTCATTCTTGTTGAATCTACTACTCATGGAGTACAATTAAATAATGTCAGAGGAAAAATCTATTAGATTGTATTTACCGTTTTGCTTATAACAGGGTATTGAGTAAACAGTGGAAAAATTGAACTTCTTTGCTATTTTCAAACCTTCAAATAATCTATTTTACTCTCTGGGTGCTAAGAACGGGTAACCAGGCAACTGCAGCTGAAGCTGGGATAAGACTACTTGGGTCGACACAGACTTTTCAAGAAAGCTGTAACTGAGATGACTTAAGACAAAAAGGGAGATTATTTTATTCTAAAAGACTTGTTTAAACTTGTGCCAATTTATTTATATTACTAGATTCTCTGGGATAAAAAGAAAATCCTCATTTTGAGTGTTTAATGAGGAAGGGTAGCATGTTACTAGTTGTGTATGTTCTTAACATTTTAATCAAAGAATACCTTCTAGGGATAGTTTCACATGTCCATTAGACTGTGAAATGTATGCTTTTCATTTTCCATATTTTATATACATTGAAACTTCATCTTAGTGTCTCCACTGATGAGATCCATCTCATCCGTTAAATTTGATTTATTAAGATAAGCTGCTTATATTATCAATAAGAATGTTGCTGTTCAGTACCCAAGTACCATGTTTGTATAATCAAAATATCAACACCATAAATGGAATTAATGGAGGATCATGTATTCCTTACCCTAAGGATTCTAAGTTTAAATCCATTTTAGTCACAAGTTGAAATAGTGACTTCATGTTACGAAGTTTAAACTATTTGACACTGATTTTAAAATATATGCAAATATGGTTTTAAAAATATAGATATTAAAATATAAAAATATACATTCAATATAAAATATAAATTCAAAATCTAAGTATAAACATATATATAAGATAGGACATGGTGAATGTGGTTCACCATGTCCTACCTTACTCTTTCCTCTACTTGGCTTTTATCAGAATTTTGCCTGTGTTGATAGAGGAACTAGTTGTAAGAGAGTCAATGGATCTGAATTCATGGGTAATAGGCCTGTTTTGGGGATAAGAGATGCCTTATCTGAACTGTGCCTGTCTTCTATTCCTCACTGTGTCCTGAGTGAGTTAAAGTGTCTGTACTTTAACTTGGTTAACTTTAGTTAAGTTAAAATGATAGTTCTCAATATACCCAATGTCATCAGTCAGATGCCTTTCTAAACATTAATTTCAAAGGGCTTGGAAGTCGAAACACATCTTCAAATTCTATTACGTTTGCAGATTGTATAACCTCGGGCTAGTACTTCACCACAGGAGGTTTCAGTTAGTTTTTCCACATTTTGTTTATTTGCCAATTGTTTACATAAGTTATTCTCTCTGTATAATGAAAAATAGTAGTACAGCCTCCCTCAATACTGCAATGAGGAGGATACGATTTAATGCACACGAAGTATTCAGGATGCCTATCAGTTACAATTATTAACAAATATTATGCACTATAATTGCAGGGATTATTAATAATACATTTACATTGCAGTTCATTTATTTTACTCAGTTTTGAATTAAGAGGTCAATTAGAAAATAGTCCACCCGGTAATAAATTAGAAAGCCAAGTTCCAAGGGCATTTTTTTAAAAAATGTAAATTTGCTACATTTTAAAAGCACAAAACCAAAAATTCTTTGTAATGCCATTTAAAAATATGTTAAATAATTTCATTTTAAAACAGTGTGAGAGTAAAAAATAAAGCTATTAGAAAGAGGATAAACCTGGGGTACATTGCATCTACTCTAAAACCTGGGAGATTTAAAAATATTCAAAGAAGCCATATATATATATATATGTATATCTCCACACACATATATAAATGACACATACATATATACATATAGCCCACATATGTTAAATATACATAAAATATTATAGAATGTACATACTAAATATCTAAATATATAGGTTATATATAATGTATCAATACTATATAGAATTGTATAATACAATTACATGTAGATGCAGAGATTACCTATACATCTGTATGCATTTACTATTATTGCTGGGTTTTATTTTTTTTTTTTTTGCAAATGCTGCTACTTTTCAGTTACAGATAGAACTGTGAAGCAAGTCCTACTGGCAAATACCAATTCTAAGACACTAAGTTCAGGAGTTGAAGAAATGGGAACATACTAGCAAATTTGTGAAAAAATTTCCGTGATTTTATTTGGAATAGAACTATACATTTTCCTTTCCTGTTGCCTATTTATCATTTTTCAGATCCTAACCGTTGCTCTTGTATAATTTCATATAATCAAAATGATGTTACTCTTGTTGTATGATTCTTTTATTGTGCTACTGAATCAGCTTTGCTAAAATTTTGTTAAGGATTTTCTCATCCCTGTTCATCAGGCATATTGGTCTGCTATTTTCTTTGTTTTTGGTGTCCTGGTCTGTTGTTGGTGCTGTGCTGATACTATCCTCATCAAAAGAATTTGTGATACAAGGATGGTTCAACATATGCAAACCAATTTGCTTGCGCTCCACATAAACAGGATAAAGGATAAAAACTTAAAGGGTTATCTCAATATATGCAGGAAAAGCATGGCATCATTATATTAAGGTCATTGTTAATACTCTTATGTGAGGTATACACATTCTACCACAAGTGTTAATGCCAGCAGACACATTGCTCCATTTACAGTATTTGCTATATTTCAGGTTTTTTCATGGGCTGAATATATGATCAGGATACTTCTGCTACCCCTGAGAGTTACTTACATCATCCCTAGTTTTTCAAAAATTTAATCAAAATATAGTCATTGAAAGGATAAAACCAGAAACAATGGAAACCAAAAGGCTCTTGTTTCAGTACTGGTTCTTCCTTTTGGTATGCGTGCAAATTCTGAAATATTATTTCCCTCTTGTTTATTCAATATTTATGAAATAAGGGCTGTGTGCCAGAGCTGGCTCTTGGCTGATTAGCAAGAGCACAGGTCAATGAAACAAAGTCTAGTCTACCTGCATGTGAGAGGTTAGGAGCCGGTGACGAACACAGCTGTTAATACTGAGATAATTGACCATTCTAATTTAGAAAATCCTATAAGGGATAATGAAAGTTGCTATGAGGGGAGAGGAAAAGCAAATGGAGCTGAGAGAGCTAAAAGCAGAAGCAGGGCCTCCCTGGTGGCACAAGGGGTTAAGATGCAACCTATGAAGCTAGATGCAGCCTCTGCCACACCAGCTTGATCCCCAGCCAGGGAGCTACCACATGGTGCAGCAGACCTCTCATGTCTCGCCCGCTGCTCCCCTCAGCAGTGTACTTCAGTCAATCTGCCTGTTCTGTTCCCCACTCTGTCTCTGATGAATTCTCTCACCCCCCCACACACACCTCTGGCCTGTACCCCAGTTCTGGTATGCATAAATAAATAAATCAAAAAAAAAAAAAAAGCAGAAGCAACAGAGGGGAGGCTGGAAATGCCCCCCAGCGGCCAGAGCATGCTATTTAGTCTGGAATTTATTTTTTTAACTTCCTTATATTTTATTCGTTTCAATATATGTACTTCTGTACCAAGTTAGTAATAATACCATAAAAAAAAAATCCATTGAACAGTAATTACAGTTCCAAATGCCTGGTTTCGTAAGTCAAAGAGCATGCCAACTAGATCAGACAATACATATTGCATAATCATCTACATTACAAAAAAGTGTACATAAATGGGGTACAGAGCTTCATCATCTATCTGAAAACCCTTGGAAGTGTCTGATGGGACTACAACGATGGGACCAGATTGCTGTTTGTGAAGGTCCCATGCAGCTGCCAAAGAGAGAAGTGTTCAGATGTGTGAGAGTGGGGTGCCCATTAGGAAGTGATTGCACCCGTTAGGAAGCAACTGCAGTGTTCAAGGTGAGAGTGATGGCAAAATGCATTAGAGTGGAGAAGACTGAGATGAAGCGAACCAGACAGACGTGAGACACATTTCAGGTGAGAAGCTGACAGGACTCACTAACAGCCTGGGTTTAGGGAAAGCTGAGTGTGAAAGAGGTGTCAAAATGAGTCTCAGGTGTGTTGCTTGAGCACTTGAGTGGATGGCGGGTAATCACTAGAAGGAGTTTCTGAAGGTAAAGCAGGTGTGGGCCGATGTAAGGCTTTGCAAAGGTTAATTCTGAAATAGCAGCAAAACCTCCAAATGTGTACATTGTGTTTACTTTACCCATAGGTATCTGATGCTCAGAAAAATGGTTTCAATTAGAAATATAAATCTGTAAGTCACCATCCTTTATATAGACAATTGCATGCAACCATCCCAGGCTGGGCAGGCTCACAGTTAATTTGGGCAGAGAAAAAGAGAATGTTGGAGCCCTCGATTGATGTGTGTAGGGTAAAGGAAAAATGTCAGGCTTTTCTGCCCTCCTGCCATCAGGATAGATGATGGATCCTTGCGGTCCTGAATGCATGCCTGATGGCGGCCACCTGGAGTAGGGTGTGGGCATAGGTAGATGGGATTCACCTGGCCTGAGACTGTGCTTTTAAGGTTGGCGTCACGGGAACGCCAGCAGAAGCCGAAAAAGAAGCTGAGGAAAGAAGTAGCAGAAGCCAAGAGAGAAGCAGAGAATGCCGGAGAGCCCAGATAGAGTGAAGACCTGCCGTGGGCTGGGAGGCTGGCAGGCCTGCCTGCCATATGCCAGCACCCCTGCCTGCCATATGCCTGGTGAACCCCAATAAAAGCCTGCAAAACTGCTGAGGACTCTGACTCCTCCTTTACCCGGTCTGCATGGGATCAGAAAACCTGCTCAGTAGCCAGTCCTGCCCTTACAATGTGACAGGCCTTTAAAGCTAAAGCAAGGGACTGAGCACAAAGGCAGACCAGTGGGCGGGGGGCAGGGAGGCTAGGAGGCAAGAAGGCTAGGAGTCTGGAAGGCTGGGAGGCAGGAAGGCTGGGAGGCTGGGAGACAGGGAGGCAGGTAGCTGGAAGGCAGGGAGGCTGGGAGACAGCCTCTGCAATTTCTGTGCTCTCCCTCTGGCTTCTCTCTATAGACCCCTTTATGGCCCAGGAGTCTGCCTTTGGCCTGGGTGTACATAATCATTGGTGTGCATGTCCCATGTTTGAGCTCCCAAGTGCTTTTTGCTTTTTTGCTATCACATGTGGGCAATGAAACCTGGGATCCTCCAGGAAAACAAAGCCACAAGTGGCAGCTGCAGCAGAAAGTGAAAAAAAGCCTTAGTAACTCCATTTTCCTTACAACTATATATAAAAACACATTTTCTCATTTGAAAATGAAGGGGCAGTGTGTGTGGCAGTAAACACCCATAAGTGTAACACCTCAGGCACATGACACTGGACAGGTACACAGTAGGCACTGGTTTAGCTGGGTGAACCCTAATGCTATTTCACAAAGCATAAACATATATTTATTAGAGGTTAAAATATACTTGTCTTAATAAAGTTGTATACTTTGTTCTTTGTATTAAAAAAAAAAGAAATGTATTGCATAGGTAAGTCTCATATGAAAACACAATAACTTTCTAGAATTATCTTTCCCTTGCGGGTTTTCCCATCACTTGTTAACTGGATAAGTTAGTCACTCAGGCTCACTCAGCAGAAGGGTACATTTCCAGCAGAATCAGTTAAATCCTGTAGCTGCACATGACAGAATTTCTGTTTCACAGGAACAAAAACATGGTTCCAATCCCAACTGGCCTTCCGTTACAGAATTTTGAAAGTAATTATCTGACACAGCAGAAGCCAAACAGAGCTCTATTTTTATTTTCCATTTCAATCTCTGAATGTGAATCAGATTCTCACAAGAAATGTGACAGAAACAGGAGGAAAAGAAATAGATTTAGTTACTCATTCATTTACACTAGCCGAAGCAGAGTCAATACACTGGAAAATTCAGCAAGATGTTTCCACATCCCCATATTCTGGTTCCATCTTCATTTTATTGTGTTCTGTTTCACAACAGATCACATTAGAAGACATTTAATAAAATTTGAATTTTACATTTTGTTGAACCATACATGATGACTGAACAATTGTATGTCAGGCATTATCTGGCCTCAAAACTTGTGCTGATTGGAACTATGACAGTTTCCTGTCAAAGGCTTTCAGAAATACTGTAACTGCAACAAAGTAAGTGGGATCAGGAGCACATGGTAAGGTACAACTTTGTTAAATATCTACCAAAAAAATATGGTGGCAGGCAGATACTAGAATATAGAATGATGTAACACACACACAAAAGCTATGTCTTATGGCAACAAAATAATTTTTGCATTCTTAGAGACCGACCAGTTGGAGAATATTACTTCCACTTTGACAGGAGGGCAAGTCACTTAGACACTTGTGCATAGAAGCTTCCTAACTGATCAGATTATAAGGTTGATATTTGTCATTTACTTCACTGTTGTTTTATTAGTTTTGACAGCACGACATTCAGAAATGAAACTATTTGACTATCTGAGAGTCTGATTCCAGGTGACTGATACATGATGATAGTGTTACTTCTGCTGCAACGACTGGGTTGTCAGAAAAGATGTGATGGATAGTTTTCTATGCAAAAATGCATCATAACTTTTCTGACGACCCAATACATGCCTGCTGTGCTTGCTATGGAAGAGAATCCCATAAGTTTATAACTCATTACCCAGATTCCAACTTCTATCTCAGTGGTTTTCTTTAAAGGCAAAGTATTTAACTTAGAAAAGATAGAGTTCAGATGGAGATCTGGGGCTATTTTCCACAGTAAAATGAAGTCCCTTCATTATCTACCTTCAGCCTTGGTTTAAACAACTCACTGGTTATTAATGTTTTACTAACATGGAAATAAGTAATTAAGCAAATTATAAAATAAGGTTTTGTAGCTGGCTAGAATCAGTTAAGAGTCATTTTAAGTTATCTTACTGCTGGGGCTGTGTTAACAATGAGTATTTATTGTCCCAAAACAAAGGTGATCATAAAAGTTATCACTAACCATTCACTATGTTTTATTTTTGAAAAGCAGGTATAAAACATACCCATTAGATTTAAAATAGAAGCATAGCTGACTTTTAACAATTCTAGAATAAAATCTTATCTGTGTTTTACCCCAGCACACTTACTGTGTATTTTGTTGGTAGTGGGTATAAAATATTGAAGTTATATGAATGAAATTTAAGGTTAAATGGACAAGAGTAGTGTCATATAAACTTGGAAAAGAGAAAGACAAACTAAAATGGGGAGCTGGGTACTACAGTTGTATCTGGAGAAATTTTGAGAGTGAAGTTAGTTAAGGAAGCTTGCTAACCAGATTCTGGCCTGGGCATATTCTGGAAAAAAGTAAAGTCCCATTGCATGTATCTTTGAAAATAGAGAAACATCTCACATGTGGAAAGCTGTCACATAAAAAGGAATTAGTAAACTTGGTAAAATATGTTGCTTAACTTTTATTCTAGAATGTTCCAACTGGAGAAGTTGGACACGTTCACACATGCATAGTCTTGGAGAACATTTAAGTAATGATATATAAAAGATAAAATCTCTCTAAAAATCTAAGTACAGTTATCAGGTTCAACCATAGCCAGTGAATAATTTCATTTGAAATAGCATTACAAATAGATTCATGTTGTGAAATAGGGTTGAATGTAACTAAACTAGATTTAATAGCATATATTAATCATACTTTTGATAAAAACTGAATGTATGAAACATACAGTCACCCCCAAAAACATCAATTAATGAATAAGGTAATCACCTCTGAACAGACATCTCATCAAAAATAATATACAGACTGCAAGCATGTAAAAAAGTATTCAAATTATTCACATTACTCACATTATTATGGAAGTTAATATACATATGTCCATGAATGAGTAGAAGGAACTTTGGGAAATTTGAATAGAATTTTTGAATTATATCAATCTCAACATTCTGTTATGATAATCTACTAGAGTTTTACAAAATATCACTAGGAGGAATTGGGCAAAATGCACAAAAGATCTTTGTGTATTGTTTGTTAAAAATGCATAATAATCTTTAATTATCCAGGAATATTTTAAATTAAAATATACTTGTTTGAAAAAAATATGAAATAGCCTATGTTGAATTTCCAGAACTAGAAAATATTCCTAACTCATAGACATCCATTGTTTTATTGGGTTGCAGGGCAGGACATGAAGAAAATGAACTCTGATTGCTAGCATGAAGAAATAAGCCACATATTCAAGCAAGTTTGGAGGAAATCTCCAGTGGTTATCCAAGATTTTTTGTCTCCATGCTTTTACCAGAATTAAATATAAACTATATTAGATATTTAGAATCAATTTATACTCATTCTAAAAATGACAGATAAATCTTAGCACTTTTTAAGCCATACTTTTCTTCCAACGCATTACAGTTGTTGATTAAATTCTACAATTTGGATGTTCTGATAAATACATTATATAACATACATGATAAGATAAATTATCTTAAGGAATGATGCAAATTAAGTGAAATAAGAAATATTATATAACAAGGGGGCCTCCTTGGTGGCTCAGGGGTTAAGTCTCAGTGCTATCACCACAATAGCCTGAGTTCAATGCCCAGCCAGGGAGCTGATGCACATGACTCAGCAGACCTCTCCTGTCTCGCCCTCTGCTCCCCTCAGCAGTGTGTTTCGATCAGTCTGCCTGTTCTGTTCCCCACTCTGCCTCTGGTGAATCCTCTCATGTCCCATACCTCCAGCCTACAGCCCAGTTCTTCTATGCATAAATAAATAAATAAATAAATAATCCTTAAAAGAAGAAATATAGAAATATTATATAACATATGCAAACACAAATATAAAGTGATTTGGAAATGTATGAACATATGTTCATTGATGCACTACTATGCCTGGGGATTATTTTGTCCCTATTGTCTAAAATTTAATTTAATATGAAAGAATGAAGTCAATATACTAGTTAAAATTGGAGACTAGTTGGCTGATGAATTGTTGCCATCATATAGTAACCTTCAGGATTGTATAGTCCTAATATTTAACACATGAACATTTTGCAAACCATTTATCATTTCAGGAAACATAATACAAACAATATACATTTTTGTTTATATAAGAGCCCCTGAAGTCTTTCTATATCAGACAAGGATTGAATACAAGCTTTTTATCTCTTCTCCTTGAAGTCAGATTAAATTATAAAATTTATATAAAAGATTTAAATACTTTGACAAGTGTTTAAAGTCTGTTCTCAACATACACACTCAAAAAACATTTTAGTAAGTCTGTCAAAGAGAAACTGCAAATGAAATAACAATGATATGGAAGGACAAAGGAAACCATGTCCTTGAACTTGTGTGGATGGGCTGCACAGTGTAGGACTTTTGGCTTTCCTGGGGTATCTCCTAAAAGGATAGGAGACAAAAAAGTGATATAAAGAGTGGAGCACAGGGGGGAAATGTAGATCTAAAACAGAAAATAGAAAAAATTACAGATGTCACCAAGCAGAATACTCAATAACCAGCTTTAAATCTTTGCCAACAATAGTGCATGTTCTTAAAAAATTGAATGAAAAAATTTTAAGAAAAGCTTAAATTAAGATGTCTGGGAGAACTAAACAAAGAAGCTAGTGATGAAGAGTGTCCAAATTCCCATCATCTGTCGATGCAGGTGCATGGGATTTCTGTAACTTCATCTGAAAAAGTGGGAAGTAATTGTGTTCTTTTCATTGTTAGCGAAGGCAGAACAAAATCATGCCAGAATATCACATTTGTTGAAAAGAAAAGCAATAAAAGAACTATAAAATGAATGATCAAACACTATAGGTAGAATGGAAAGGTCATAGGAATAGTAAGTGAATAAACCCTCAAATAATATAATGGGATAAAATCTAGTCATATTAAAAGAGCTGAAACATTACTTGTTAGTTTTTCATCTGTAAAGAAGGGCAGTGAGAAGGAAATGTTTGGGAAAAGGGATATCATTTTTTTAATAATCGCTTATGTACTATTATTTGCCTTTCTTCCATATATTACATCAATAAAATAATAGAAACATAAGTAATAATAAAGGTAACAAGAAGATATCCATGTAGAGAAAAAGTGCTCAGTCTGATATAACTATATATCTTTAAAAGAAAAGGAAAACTTTTAATTAGAATTTTTGGGGCCTCCCTGGTGGTGCAAGGGGTTAAGATGGTGCAACCTATGAAGGTATCCACAGCCACTGCAGCACGAGTTCGATCCCCCGTCAGGGAGCTACCCACATGGTGCAGCAGACCTCTCCTGACTCGGCCACTGCTCTCCTCAGCAGTATATTTCAGTCAATTTGCATAAACAAATAAATCTTAAAAAAAAAATTCAGCACCACTCAGGAACCTGGCCAAAAGATTAAATGCCTACATGTTTAATTAAAAGAACCAAGTTGTAACATTTGAGATTCATGTCACTTTACTTAAGTTATTCTTATATATCATCAGTAAAAACTGGTGGTTATGAAAGATACTAATTTAGGGCCATTTTAGTGACTAAAAATCACTGACATTAGTGTCCTAATTTTATTTTTTTAAAGATCTATTTATGCATACAAGCACTGGGGTATAGGCCAGAGGTGCAGGGGATGAGAGGATTCACCAGAAACAGAGTGGGGAACAGAACAGGGGATTTACTGAAATACACTGCTGAGGGGAGCAGCAGGTGAGTCAGGAAAGGTCTACTGAGCCATGTGGGTAGCCTCTGGGACAGCTGGGTATGGAACTATGCTGCAGAGGCTGTGGATAGCTTCATAGTGCTGTGTCTTAAACCCTTACACCACTAGGGAGGCCCAGTGTCCTAATTTTAGATTCCCTGACTTAATTGGTCTGATGTGCAATTGGCTTCAGGAGTTTTATAAATGCCCACCTGATTATAATATGCAAACAAGGTTGAAAGCTTAAACTATGTCCCTCATTGGCATTTGTCCATAGTAATATATACCAGATCAAACCTTTGTTTCTACTACATTAACCCCCAAATTTAGCAGCTACTTATCTTCCTGTTATTTTCAACTTATCTTATTGACACTAAGAAAAATGCAGCTGCAAAGCACAGAATAGAAACAACTTAAATGCAAATTAACAGCTCTCCAGAGTCTTATTCTCCCACAGCTGCTTCAACATTGATGCTCCTCCCCCCAGAAACATACATATTTACTTAATGTTGTTTATGTCAATAATTGATGTTAATTGTATATTATTTTACCCTTCTCTATCTTAATGTTTATGAACATAGTAATAATACTGAAAACTCCTCTAGGTCAATTTAACTCAATGGAACAATAACAAGGTTCAAAGAACACAGTAAAAATGGCAATGCTGAAGAAGGAGAAAACATAATCCTATAAGTCAAATACATGAGGGGAAAGTAATTCCAAGTAAAATATACATGTCTCTCTTACAGCATTTCCTTTCTGCTTATTGTCCTCTTATTTTAATTAAAAGTAGTTTATATTGCCTTGTATACTATAGACATGTTTAATACTTCTCATAATTTTGATATAACAACAGAAAGAACCCATGCATGCAAAGCAGCTAATGAACTGAACAAGCAATTACTGAGCAGACAAGATGTTCCAGAACAAGTTTATGAATCATTACATTTAGCTTTGTGTGTGCACACACATACACACACACAAAGTAAGAATCCCTTCAAAAAAGTCAGTAGACATTGAAGTGAGTTAAAAAAAAAAAGGATAATAATTTTAGTTAGGCTAGTTTCTGCTTATTTTAAAATAGAATGAATCTTGGAGACACATGAGTAAAGTAATCAATCAAATATATTACTTTTTCATACAGTTCAGGAAGTATATTAAACTATATCCTAGCATGTGTGTGTGTTGTGTGTGTGTGTGTGTGTAGACATGTAGAAATGTACTCTATGGACCCCCATCTTATTTCTAATGAATCAAGACCTCATTCTGGGACTTTTGGAGCTAGAGGCTTAATTTTTCCTATTTGGGGCAAATAGACTTCTGAAACGTGACTTAGCTGAATCGCTGTCTGCTTTTGTCTAGAGCTGTGAAAGTTAAACAGGTGACACAACAATAGAGGGGAGAGGAGATATTATCTGTGGCTGTATTATTAGAGCACAGTGGCATGGCAGAGCTAGTCCAAGGGCAGACATGTTGATAGTGATGTTCACTGGAGGATCAATATGGCTACATAGAACCACCCAAAGTCCTTAGTTCCTGCTTTATTTCCACGCTGACTCATTGGCCTTTTTGCCAGTTCTGTAAGCTTTCCAATATCCATCTGGAGAGCTACTTTTATGATTCAGTTACTCAGAGTCAGATTCTGTCACAGTCAGTTACTCAGAGTCAGATTCTGTCACAGAAGGTGATCTAATAACTCATGCCTTTAAAGGCAAGTGCCCACTCACACCCCCAAACACACAAATAAATTTAACGTTGGTAGCATGTGACTTGAAATCAAGAAGAGAGCCAGATTTGACTTTGCCAGTCTTTATAACTTTATTCCATTTTAGAGTTATGCTTTAGAGTCACAGAGTTTAATCTCAGACACACAGATCAACGAGACTGCATAGAGAGCCTAGAAATAAACCCACACATAAATAGCCAGTTCATTTATGACACATAAAGAAACCAAACAAAGGATCAGATAAAGTCAAATATCAACTAATCCTTGAAAATGGATTTTGAAACTAAGGCATCCGGAGCAGGAGGAAGAGTACATACACTTATGTTCTAAACTTTGTATGACTATATTAATGTACGCATGTGTGTGTGTGTGTGTGTGTGTGTTATTAAACCAGACATGACTTGCTGCCTAGGGTATTTGGCAACATCTGGACACATTTTATCTTTACTATGGCTGGTTTTATCTTGAGGGTCTGCGATACTTTTATTCCAATAAATATCACTTTTACTCCAAAAATGTAATTAAACTTTAGGAAATTTTATTTCTCAAAAAAAGTTCTTAATCACAACAAATCAGATGAAATATGTGCCAAATCAAATTCCTCTTTATTCATCCCATTTCTCAAAGGGCCTATCTATTACATTTCAGTGATGACAATTGAGAAATTTCTACATCTATATAGAAGTGCGTGCCATAATTAATTTCACACATCTTGTTGTCACATTGTTATATGTATAAAATTCAAATGTCATGTTTTGATACATGGAGTTTTCCATTTCAAGGAAGTTATGATAAAAATGTTTACAAGCTTATCATATCTTGACAATACTAGATGACAATTGGAATCTTCCTTGTTGTTCATTTAATTTTTATCTCAGAGTTCAGGATGACATTAAAACTATCATACATTTTTTTCTGAAAAGACTGGCCTACCACATTCATTTGTATATGATTTATTCTCTCTTTAATTGCAAAGTCACTTATTTAATTTGATTAAAAGAGATTTGAAGGTTCTCTTTTAAAGAAATCAAAACTATACAATAGGGCAGTAATAGTGATGATGACACAAGGGAATTTCATGGACTATTATCAGAAACTGAATTTTATTAAAGAATTGGCTATCTGGTAATGTGTTTTTTGGCACTTCTGTAACTACTCTTGTGAACAAGAAGAGGTCACTTAACAGTTTCAGGCTTGCTGCATTCTATCCCTTGAGATATTTGGAGAGATGTGATTTTGCCTTTCTTTATACTGCTAGAATTCCTCATCCACTTCACTGTCGTCAATAAAGCAAGTTGCAAATGTTTATCTGTCAACCACCCCTACCAACTCACACACCTACAGAATGAGGTAGGCAGGGGAGTGAGAATGGCCTAATTTTAGTAATTAAATTATTTTTTTCTTTTTTCAATCACACTTACTATTGAGGTAACATCAGTTTACAACTCTGTATATGATTCAGAGATACAGGTTCACACCTCTTCAAATGAATAGTAATTAAACTCCTTAAAGATATAAATAATGTCATCTACATATATGATTTATATCTAAACATTTCTAACAGCTTAAATGGAAATACCATAAACATAGGAAAATGAAGACAGAGAACATTATTTGTTTATTCTGATAATTTATATTTGTTCTTAGTGAATTTTATTATCAAATATATCTTTTATGTCAGTATAGTACAAAACCTGTTAATAGATTTGAGGTCTTAATCTAAAACATGCTGCTAAATAGGCACACATTTTTAGCTTTTTACCACTGATGAGATTTTTTTTATTCTGTTATGTTTAAATATCATGCATCATGCATCACGATGTAAGGTGTACAATATCCACTCTAGATACTCTGGAATAATCATGGAGTTTGCTTTGTTTAGCAAAAGAATTCTTGGCAAGTTAAAGAAGTCATCTATAAAATTTCAAAATAAAAATATTAGGTGTTTATGGAGTATAATGTCCAGTGAATCAAAATCAGCTATCACTTGAAATACAGGAAAAATTGCTGTCAACTTTGTGTTAATAGATGTTATTTTAAATGTATATCCTAATTTAAATGTGACCATTAACATTTTTAAATATATGGGTCTACCAGTATGAGTCATTACACATTGTAATCACAACTCACATACTTGTTATATAATGGTAAATAGGAGGTATAAATGCAACATAACCAATATTTACTAAAAATAGAAATCCAAATATATACTGAATTTCTGGCATCTAATATAAGTATTTCTACCTACATACCATTTTTATTTATTAAATAATATTTGATAACATTTGTGATACTGTAGATATGAGAATTTGAAGAATGCATTTTTATCTACAACCACTAATCTGAATATCAATATTATTCAATTTTAGAAGAATCAAAATCAAATTAAAATGTCAGAGTCAAAAGAATGGGAAAATTACTATATTAAAATCATAAAAACAAAAATTGCAAACAAATTCAAAAGACAAATAGTAACAGTGAAAAAAAGAACTGGTAACTTGCTAGAGAATTATTGAACCAGTTATATAAAGAACTATGAGTAAGTCAAAGAGATTAACAGAATATGAAAATAGGGGTGACAAAGAGTTTGACAGTAAGAAAGGAAATACTCATATTCCTCCAATTGAAAAGATAATCAATTTAATTTATAAGAAAAATGTAAATTACAATTAACCAGATATGCTATGTTTCACCTATCATCTTGCAAAATTCCAAGTTCTTCAATTCCATCAAACGGCCATGCTGCAGCAAAATAATCACTTCTACATATTACTATGAATGACACAAAATAGCACAGCAACATGTAGAGGGTTTCTAGGAATACCTACAAAAATTAAAGATTTATTTATCTTTGAACAAACATCCCACTTTGGAGATCTCTCCGATAGATAACACATACACACAAATGTGTGTGTGTTTATTTGTGTATATTGATCATTGATATGTGCATGAGGACATGCATTTCATCTTACATGTGATAGAAACAAAACAATGCATATTGCCTGTAATTTAGACAAAACAATAATAAAAACAAAAACACCAGACTTAATAAGCATGCATTAAAATATCTGTGGAGGAAGGGTATCCCAGTAAAAGTAGGGAATTAAACACCTCCAAAAATTCTCTCCCCCATAAAAGCAAGTACCAGTGAGAATTTTGTTTCAATAATTTTAAACAATCATGACAAACCATTAGCATGATTACTAAAGTTTATAGTTTATGGAGTACTTCCCTTTGCATTGACACATCTGATTATTGTAATACTACAGCAGTCATGTTATAATTATTATACTAGCCATTGAAATGGATGCTACAGTCCAACCCAAGAAATTGCTTCAAAACACTCGCACTATTCTAACTGAAAAAGATAACTTAACCCGGGATCTCAAACATTTCATGTAAATGGTTAATAATAAATATAATAGGCTTTGCAGACTTATTTTCTTGCCACTATTGAATTCTACCATATATATCTATAGCTATAAACAATACATAAATGTTTGTATGAGACTGTATTCCAATAAAACATCCTTTATAGACACTGACATTTGAGTTTCATAAAATTTCCATGTGTTGCAATGTTTTTCAACAGTTTAAAAGTAAAACTTGAAGAAAAAGCTCACTATACAAGCAATACTAAAACAAGAAACTGACTGCATTTGGCCCTCGGGCTACAGGTTAACTGTCCCATAATCTAAACCACAAACCAAACTTTATAACACACTTGAATTAGTAATAAAAATGTCAAGCAAGCATTTCTCAGTTCTACATGAGAGGAAGCCCACATGGAGGAATTAAAGAGACTTGCTAATTGTAAATCAGAGCAAGCAGTGTGGCTACAGCACAAACCCAGTTCTCTGTACTCACTTGTCATTATTTTTTCATAGGGGAAATGCTTCTATGCCAATGATAGGTGTGATGTATGACAAGCAGTTGGGATTTGTGTGCTATCTTATGTAACATTTATTCTCAGTTATAATGGGATTCATCCAGCACTATTCAACTTTTCTAAAATGAAAAATAGACTATATAAGCTATATTAGATTTACATGATTTTTGGAAAAAAGGAAACATTTTTGTTAAAACTATGATGATTAATTATCATATGATTTGTCCCAGGAAGAAAGGACTTACTTTCTAACATTCTAACAATTGTGCTATTATATTTTTCTTGCCCAAATCCCTCAATTATTTAAAAAATCTTTAAAAAGTTCATGAGAGATATAAAAAGATCCTTAATAAGTCTATGAGATCCCATCCATAAGAAATATTCATATGTTAATTTTGGTATTTGATCTCTCATGGCCTTTATATTCTGGAAGACATTATGAGTTTTCAAGTGGACTTATGGTCACCTAGCTAATGTGCATATACGTGGATAATTATGTAAACATAACTGGGTATATATACTTGACTTGTAGAGGCACATTTGTGCTTCTTACCATTAGAAATTACTTTATGATCACTACCTTAACCACATCTTAATAGTAAATAAACATATTGTTTGACATAGTATCTATGTCTTATCATAGTTGCGTATTATTTAAATACTTATCTACATAATATATAAATGCCTTATATTTACATATTATAATCAAGGTCTTAGCCACATCTTAGTATTAATACTAGCCAATGTTTTAGTACCATCTTAGTTGGCATTGCCAATGCCAACAAAAGCAAGCTTACTCATAACAGATTCAATCTTTGATAAAGAAAAGGCAAAGAAAATCATCCTAAGAAAGGAGAAGTCGGTATATATCAAACACTTACGACTTGAGCTTTCATCCAAAGTCCATTAAATGGTGTTTTATAATGTGAATTATAGCTATAGATGTATAAAATTACAAACGAGAGTTCTGGGATATTTTGAAACAAACATACAATGCATCTATGAAAACATTTTTTAATATAAAAACTGTCATGTCAATATGATTATTCTTTTTATATTTCCTGCTGACAAAATTCCTGCTAGCATTTCTGTGATTGTGAGAATAAGGGCAATGCTGATGTTCAGTCTTTAGCTTTTCATGTTCATAGTAATTATAATAATGATGTTTTATTCAGGAGTCCTGTGAAAATATATGTCTGGTTCATTATGAATATACATTTTTAAGTGTGAGATGTAACTTCATTCTTGAAAGAATTAAAATAATGGAACAGGAGTGTAATATTTTAGTCACATATGGATTATTGAGCTTTGTACTCTTAAAAAGAATTTTCATAAGTGTGTTTGTGTGTGTGTGTTGTATGTGTGCATGTGCTCATTTTGGTGGTGGGTGAGGAGGGGAGAGAAACTGTACAATTAAGTTAGAATTGCTCCTATAGACATATTATAATCGAGAGAGACTTATTGAGGGATCTGGGATCTGATGGGGGGTAAGGGAACAGCAACTTTGATTGTGGCCCTTTATTTATCGATTGACACTGCCTTGGACAGTTGAGACACCATTTGCACAGAATCTCCACAGGCTTGAACAGCCTCACAGATTCCCACCAATTCCTGACAGGTAAAAATCTCTCCACCATATGTTCACTGGCACCCAAACCCAGAAGGGTTTCTTGAAACTGATCTATTATTGAGGATTCATATTTTACTAAAACGATGAACTCGAAAGAAACAAGAAATTGTCCCATCTTTCTCTTGACCCTAATAGTAAATTTTGGTTTTGCTTTTTTAATTAAATTAAAATGACAAAATATACCTAACAAAATATTTCCTGCTAATAATTTGTTTTGTATTTGTCTAAAGAGGCAAACAGATTCTGTTCCATTTCATTCCCTTTTAAGGATTGAAAGGATGATACAAAAGGAGTTTGAAGTTCACAACATAGATGACTTTCTAATGACTCCATACATTGTGTTTCTATTTTAGTACATTTGTCTCTATTTACTTCATGGACACCTCGTAGTATATGATAAAGTCATGAGTCCTTAGTCTCATTTTCATTTGCATATAAGAACATGACAGAATTGTTTCAGATCTTTTTGTGTTATTTCCCTTTTCCAACTCTGCAGCTCCTTCCTTGTATGGGAAATACAGCTGCAATCCAGTCCCTGCTGGACGAGGGATGGCACAGATGGTTGGTGATTCTGGGCTGCCCACACATTAGGAAAGCACCACGGCTTGGATAGAGTACTGCTTTTTTTTTTTTTTAGCACTAACAATGTTAAAGTGAAAATAAATAGTCAAGCAGGAGATGGAAGTCACGGAGCCTGCAGTCACGGAGATCCTCCTGTGGTGTTTGCTGTTCCTCCCACAGGCTGTGATCAAACCCACCTGAGAAAGTCAGTCACTCATCAGAGGAAGTTCTCTCCACTTCCCACTCTCCACGGTACCCCAGAGCCTGGAGGACACAAGCTTACACTGCTCCAAATTATTTAGGGCACAATTCCCTACAGGGTCTGATAAGCCACAAAACAGTCTTATCTGTATTTTTAGGAGAAAGGACAGTAGGTCTGAATATACTGATCATTTTATCAAATTTCATTATTCTGGGATTTTAGCAAAACTAGCCCATTCAGTGTATACTTAATCTATATTCAAAATATATCAACATTTTAATGAAGTTGATTGGAGGGTTTGAAAAAATTAGCCATGTTCTTTTAAAGGCTGACCTCAATTCAAATACAAGTTCTAGTAATTAACAAAAGTACATTTGTTGTCATGAGAGTGTCTTCTTTTTGGCCTCATATGATATAGCAATAGAAAAAAATTCAATCCTCCAATAAAGGATGTGAATTCTAACAAATCTACATTGTAAAAAAGACAAAATTATTTAACTGTTCACTGAAGTGTTTCCACTTCTCAAGAGAGAACAGGAAAAGTAACATGATAAAGAAAATTCAGTTCTTTTTGTACAGACTGATGTTAAAGGTGATGTGACTTGGTTAATAAAGCTCATTTGTTACAATATTATTTTGAAATGTTTCATATGAGTCATAGGATTCTATAATATCTTTGACTTCACATACCATGTCTCTTGCAAGCCAACTCCAGTCCCAGCCTCCTCACACCCCAGGATTTCCCAGAAGACGAAAAATCAAGCCAAAAAAATAAATACTTACTTTTCCGACATATTGTGGATCTGGTCCCATATGTTCTTCTAAAACAAAGAACTGATTCCAAACCCATCCCCTTTTGGGACGATGGTGGACTTCGGTTTCACCTTCAATATGTTTGGTTTGGTTCTTGGTCACCTTGATGGAGCTGTGGTGAGCAGTTCCATAACACCTCTGCACAAAACAGAGACACACGAGGACTGGACAGATGCAAGATGTGCTCGTAATTTTCATTGTAAGATACCTTTCCAGTTCACAGTTTTCTTTCTTTTCCTTGTCAGCTACAAATGCTTAGTGAGCATTCAAGAGAGAAGCCAAAGCATCTTTTGAAGGACGGTCCAAAGCAAATTGTTTAGCGTGTCCATGATTTAACTGCCCATCAGGGAAAGGTCAGACTACATTTACATCCTGAAACACTTGGAGAATCAAAGCTCCAGTTGTTTGATTCCAATTTTTCACAGTAGGTGAGCACAGGCAACCATTTTCTACCTAATGGAAAGAGAAAATTACATACATTACAAAACTTGTAGCTTTAAGTATTTGTTCTGAATGCAAATTATATTATTTTGCAGTCAATGCTAATAGGCAAAGGATATATATACAAATTCTTTTGGCAATGGACACATGCATATATTCCCAAGGTTATGAAAAAGCTGGCACACCATATACATTTTTACATAAACTTCATTCTCTTGACTTTATTCTCTTCCTCCTAGGTGAAATATATGTTAAAATGACATAAATGAAGCCCTCAGGAGTAAGATGCTCAGATATAGATCATGAGTATATGCACATGTCTGAATTCAGAACAGATACTGAAGTTTGGAATCATATTATGCATAGTTCTGGCACACCTAAGGGGGGAAAGTATGGTATCAAAAGGAACAAAAGGGAGAATACTTTGATTTTTCAATTAAATGAGTATTTGGATATAGCTTTACTATGACTGGACAGTAAAGTAAAACTTAAGAAATATTTTTAGAAAACAAATGAGTTAGGATAGCAAAGAATGACAGAATTACTAACACAGTGAGGACACATAATATTGTGTATAAAGTTTTCTGTATTATATAAATGTCTTTCAATAATTGTTTAGAAAAGTTGTATTTATTCAAGAATATTGTTATCCCATCACATAAAAATGTAATCTGAATCACATTGTCATTCCATAAAAAACATTCTTATAAATCAGCACAAAAGGAAATGTAGATCTAAATGCATCATAATGTGGTTAACATGATGACATAAATGCTTTAAAAAATTGAATATAATCAGTCATAGTATAATTATTTTATTCTATTGAGAAAAATGTTTATACTCAGTAAAGATGAGGGGGGTAAAAAAACATGATACTCAGGGTAAGAATGTTCTATCACTATCTCTTCCCATAAATTAAGATTAATAATAAGGCTTACTTCACCAGTTGTGTAAAAATTACATTGGATTAGAATTAGGGTTCAAGCATCTGGCAAATATAAATTTATGTTTGGAATATTTCATGAAAACAAAGATACATTCCTCAGTGATATAAATTAAAATGACTAACATATAAACATAGCTCCTAATATATTTAAAAAAGAACGATATAATATAGTTTCAACATGGTAATCACACTGGTAAATCAAAATCAAAAACAAGTCTCCTTTTCTTTTTTTAGCAATTTACTCGTGATACCAACATATGTGATATCTAGCCTGTTTCCTTATTTATAAAAAGTTTTGGCTTGAATAAATAGCTTTTAACTTTCTTTCTACTCTAATAAATTATTTGGATGATTGATACTACAGGTTTATTTTTATCAAACGATTCTTAATTTTCATGTCATGGATTTCATAAAAAAGAAACTCTTAGTCTTTTTTCCTAGAAGTCAAGTTGATGAAAAGATAGAAGGTGTTGTTATCTTAATACTCTCATACCATTTGGTGTGATTTTTAGATGAAATTAACATCCTTGCCCTTTATGCTAAGTTGTTTAACAAAGCATAATTCATGAGTAGAAGGTGAAGAAGTGGTGTATGTAAAGCATTATAGATATGTAGAATGAGTGTTTTCTTTACCTTACTGAACTGTGCAACATTCTAAAAATATATAAATGCATCTTAGTCTATTCATGCATGATATGTTTATGAGCCTATTATGACAATTATGAAAAGAGGTAAATGAAGCTCTGTGGAATGATAAAACGAATGTAAACATCACCAATATAATTTTGAAAGCAATTTAATTTACTATATCATGAGAGGACAAAAAATGTATGAAAATTATCTGCTTCACTTGAAATGCATCCCTGTACAGGTTAGAAAGAATTAAAATGTAAATTAAGAAAACAATAACAACATGTGTAGACAATTGCATTTTTAACTTGACCATTCACACACACTTTCTGCTTTCAGGGAATACTACAAAATATGAATTTTGATTAACAGAGCCCTAACTTTCACCTCTGAACACTTAGGGATCAAGATATTTTCTTCTTATAACCTTCTAGTTAGACTTTGTACTACCGACATACAAAGGTTAATTACATGTTCCAACACCCTGGAGCAAATGATAGTGAATATAAGGACAATAGAAAAATGTTTCACAGCAGTGGCTTGAAGGTCCAGATATTGTGGTGGCTTTTCCAGCAGAGTCCAGTGACAGTTGCCTGAATTATTAGTCATTCTAACCATATCGCTTCAGTAGCAAGCACTTGACACTGTTTCTTACTAACTTCTCTTGGTTCCTACCTCTTCCCAAATCTGATTATCAGGGTCCCTCATCAATTTTGACAGTGTTACATGATATCTATCCAATAAATTCAGTTGCTTCTTCCCATGGTCAAAGTTGATTTTGTTGTTTGAAAATACACAGTACAATCACTAATAAAAAAACATTGACTAATACGCCAAAAAAAAAAAAGTAGCAATTTCAATTCAATGCATTATTTTCTTTTTCAAAAAAAGATTTTTATTTATTTATGCATATAAGAGCTGGGTGTAGTGCGGGGTGCAGGGGCCGGGGGAGTTAGAGGATTCACCAGAGACAAAGTGGGAAGCAGAACAGGCAGACTGAAATACACTGCTGAGGGGAGCAGCGGGGAGACAGGAGGGGTCTGCTGCGCCATGTGGGTAGCTCCCTGGCCTGGGGTGGAACTCCTGCTGCAGTGGCTGCTGGATAGCTTCATAGTGCTGAGACTTTATCTCTTGTGCCACCAGGGAGGCCCCTCAATGCATTACATTAAAAAAAGTCAAATGTAGGCCTCTATCCTACACTGAGTACTTAACTTGAATGACCCTCCATTGCTTCCAGAGACCATCTGTAACTTTTCCCTCCTCAAAAGTGGGGTTAATCCCCACCGACTGGGAGAACATTTTTGCACACAACACTAATGATAAAGGACTGATCACAAAAAACTGCAAAGAGCTGATGAGACTCAACAACAACAACGAAAATAATCCAGTCAAAAAATGGGCAGAAGAGATAAAAAGAAACTTCTCTGAAATGCAAATGGCCAACAGGCATATGAAAAAATGTTCAACATCACTTGTAATCAGGGAAATGCAAATCAAAACTACCATGAGATACCATCTTACACCAGTGAGAATGGCACATATTAAAAAAACTAGCAACAACAAATGTTGGCGAGGATGTGGAGAAAAAGGAACTCAACTGCACTGTTGGTGGGAGTGCAAACTGGTCCAACCACTATGGAGAGCTGTGTGGAGATTTCTGGACCTACTAAACATAGAGCTTCCATAGGATCCAGCAATTCCACTCCTAGGTATTTACCCAAAGGACACAGAAACATCAATTCCAAAGAACACCTGCACCCCTATGTTTATAGCAGCACTATTTACAATAGCTAAGCTTTGGAAACAGCCCAAATGCCCAAAAATAGATGACTGGATCAAGAAGATGTGGTACATATACACCATGGAATATTACTCAGCATTCAAAAAAGATAAACACATGCCATTTGCAGCAACATGGATGGAGCTGGAAGGGATCATGCTCAGCGAAATAAGCCAGAAAGATAAAGAAAAATACCGGATGGTCTCACTCATAGCAGGAATCTAGAAAACTTAAATAAGGGACCAGGAAAATGAATAACTATCAGAAAGTGAAAATAAATATCAACAAAAAACTATGAACCAGAGACACTTTTGGGGGGGTGGGGGGCAGGAGGGGAGGGATTGGGGTCAGAATGGAGGGTTGCAATTGTATGGGGAATATAAAAATAAAATTTATTTTTTAAAAAAAGTGGGGTTAATACCCCTCATTTTGGAAAGAGAAATAGGACTTTGAATCTCTTTTGTGGAAAACTATCACATTTTTATGAACATATCATTCTGAGTCTCTCATTTCTCATTTATGAAGAAAGATTTTCATTAAATTATCTTTAAGCATGTTCAGCTATCTAGTTCTTTGAATTTCTGATTTAATAACTATCATTTACAAATGACTTACTTCTGAGTTGCTCATATCACCAAAGGTTAAATAATTAGTCACTTATATTTCTGGATACAGACATTTCTTCAGAGAGTTCTGAGGAAACACTGCTTTAAGGAAAGGGATTCTGACATTTACCCCAAATGTATTGCTTATAACTAGAACCTTTGACTGGATTCTCTTGCCAATTGGTTCCTAACATATAAAAGTTGGATTCCTAAGAGGTGTAGAGAATGCCTTCTTTTATAAAAGAAGTTTCTTTTGCTCATTTTCTTGTTTTGAAACTGTCTTTGTAAAAAATAATCTGCTGATTATTTTCTGAATGTATCATTTTATTCTCTACGTGGAGTGGGATAATATATTATTTTATGTATTCAAAAAACCTATAATTAGGGGGCCTCCCTGGTGGTGCAAGGGGTTAAGTCTCAGCACTATGAAGCTAATCACAGCCACTGCAGCACGAGTTCGATCCCTGGCCAGGGAGGTGACCCACAAGGCACAGCAGACCTCTCCTAACTCACCCGCTGCTCCCCTCAGCAGTGTATTTCAGTAGATCCACCTGTTCTGCTCCCCACTCTGTCTGTGGTGAATCCTCTCACCCCCCACACCTCTGACCTATACCCAGGTTCTTGCATGGATAAATAAATAAGTTTTAAAAATAAAATCCATAATTATAGTTGCCACCAACTTCTAAACTCTAGCATTTTATATTATTGGTAGGAAATGATCTGACTTTGCATAGAGCATGTCTTGCTTAAATAGGAAATGTCAGAAAAAAAGAATGTATGATGGAAAGTCCATAGTTTTTAGAATTGCTTTCATGGGGAGTTATCTAAGGACATATTGTGTGGAGTCGTACATGTCAATGGGAGCATGATGCTTGGAACACAGAAGAGGGCTTCCCAACTGTCAAATCTGCAAATCTACCAGATGGCTGTTCTTCATGTGAGGATGGCTCCTCTTAAAAATAACGGAAGTTAACTTTTCTATGATGAATGACTTAAAGCCATCATACTGTCAGGCAGATTTAAATATAAGAAAATTTATATTATGTTTGCATTCTGGGGTGCTTATATAAGGTAAATTTAGAAAAATCGAGCAAAAGCCATTTTTTCAGTTTAATTAATAAATGATTATTTAATCATTTAATAATGACTAATTACAAATGATTTTTCAGCTTAATAAATGACTATTCTCTGTCAGCACCCTTACCATTAAGTTTCTCTAAAATCTTAAATTTATCCTTTACAGTGGCGATTATAACTTAATTCCTGTTTCTAACAAGATGCTATGGTTTATATCATTTTCTGATTCAATATCAGTTTCACTTTCCCATTCCAAGTCAAGATCTTGTTCAATTTCTAAATATGACTTCAGTATTTTTGTTTTACCTTCCTACCCTTTACCCTCTATTTTCCCAGTTTTTTTTTCCCTAAAACTTAAACTTTTTCTCTCTCAGTTGATATTTTAAGCTTAACAATGATTTTTATATTTCTCTATCTGTGACAAGTGGATTAAATAGTTCTTGGCTACAGTCAAAACACAAACCACGTGGTACTGCAGACATCTTCACCTAAATTTGTTGCAAGTTTCATCTCCAGGTTGATTCCCAAATCATCTATATTTTCAGTTTTAATGTAATCATTTCAGGGAGGATAGTCTCATAGACCCAAGGTTGGAAAATAATAAATTACATTTGCTGAAAGTAATAAATTACATCTTAAATTGTAACTCTCTGATATATGCTGAATAATCTAAAAAATATAAATATATCAAAGAACATTAACTTAGGCATATTATGCTTTTCTGCTGGAAATATTCTTTTAAGTTTCATGGAGACAGTGATGAAAATGCTGTGTATATCCAGGTATTACTCCCTGACATGGTTCCTTCAAGTCCACTTGCCTTAAAGCCTTTGTCTCCAAACTCTGCTTAGTAAAACCTGCCCTCAGGTTTACATGAACTGGTGCTTCTTCCAGAGCCTTCTCTGGAGAGATGATTTACTTTGGATCTTACGTGTTTCTGTACATCTTCTAAGAAGCATTAATAACTTTGTTTCATGTCAAGTTTCCACAAATATTTTTATATCAAAGAGTCTTGGAAAAAAAGAAAGAATCTCCCTTGGGGGAAGATTTGTTTTCTGACTGTAATAGAAAGACAATCAGTTCCTTGATGAGAATGATTGGAGAGATGTGCTGTAAACTCCAAATAAGACTGGGGATTTCAACATTCAAGATTCCTTATCTGGGCCTCCCTGGTGGCGCAGCTGGTTGAGCTCAGTGCTCTGAAGCTGCCCGCAGCCTCTGCAGCGTGGGTTCGATTCCAGGTTGGCCAGGGAGATACCCACATGGGGCAGCAGACATTTCCTGTCTCTCCTACTGCTCCCCTCAGCTGTGTTTTCGGTCATCTGCCTGCTCTGCACCCCACTCTGTCTCTGGTGAATTCTCTCACCCTCCCCTCCCTCTGGCCTATACCCCAGTTCTTGTATAAATAAATAAATCTTTGTTTTTTTAAAAAAGAAAGATTTCTTATCTATGACATGTGTGTGTGTTTGTGTGTGTGTGTAGCATGTGTCTGAGTTGCTTTTTGTTACTCCCTGGGGTGTGTGCAGCAAGGGGACTTAATGCTGTGTGCTGTGCTATGGGTCATAATGTCTTCTGTCTTAGACCCAGAGTCTCATGTCTTCTGCCAGCATCTATAAAACTGTAGCAGCTTAACTTGTCAGCTTGAAAGCAGGGCAAAATCACCAACCCCTCACTTGAAAGTCAGATATCATAGTCCCAAGTAACCGCTTGCATCTCTAAGTTACCAAGGCATTTATCTCATCCTTTGTTACCATTGCAAAGTGGCATTCTATTTTTTTTTTTTTTTACACAGGTGCTACTTTATTTTCCCTTGTGTTAGATTATTCTGAATTGTTGTACCAGGTCTGTACCAGGTCCCTCTTTGTATTAGCTTTGCATTAGCTAATAGTGAAGTACCTTTTATACTGAAGCCGATAAGTAAACCTTTGTTGAATGAAGGAATAAATAAATGGGAGATAGACAACATGATGCAGGGTTTGTGCAGCAAGGATGGTGATAAAATACCAACGTCAACTTAGACTATTTAATTGTAAGTATGTGTTACAGAAAAATATTATAAAGGCATGTTTTGATTTGGTTAACATTACATTTTGCTTTTCACTTAGAAGTTTGTTAGAATCAAGAAAGCAAAACAAATACTAGATAACAAATAAAGTTAACCTTTCATCAATAAAATCCTGTTTTCTTACTGTTCCTTCAAAAACAGAGAAAATTAGGAAATCTATTTAAATATTGTAATATACAAAAATATGCATTAGTAAACTTGACAATGGCATGGAACACTGTCTCTGGTAATGGCTCATTCACTAAATATAGTTCAAAATGCATGCATTAGTATTTATGCTATGTTCACTAAATATATATATATTTACATATCTATAATGTGTTACATTATACAATATAAAAATGTATATAATGTATATAATATATAAATTATATAATATAAATATATATAAATATATATAAATATATAAATATATGTTGTATCATGTTACATGTATTTATATATTATTTAAATATAAATATATATACTAAATACATATATGAAAGAAACCATTCATGTCACTATTATTCTATTTCTTTTTTTTAATAAGTTCTGTGTTTATTTATTTATTATTTATTTATTTATTTTACGCAAGCACTGGGTACAGTCAGAAGCGCAGGAGGGTGAGAGAATTCACCAGAGCCAGAACGGGGAGCAGAGCAGGCAGAGGGACCGAAGTATACAGCTGAGGGGAGCAGCGGGTGGCAGGAGAGGTCTGCGCGCCATTTGGGACCCTCCTCCGGTGGCCAGGAAGCAGCCGGGGATCGAACCGGCGCCGTGGAGGCTGTGGGCAGCTTCGCAACCCAGCGCTCAGCCGCTGCGCCACCGGGGAGGCCCTATTATTCTATTTCAATTGTAGTCCATTAGTGTGAGATTAAACTAAATATTTATAGAGTTGAACATTATTTTAGTATTTTCTATACTTCTGGAATTACACATGTAGGTAGGAAAAGTAATGTCCTAGAGATTGGTGCAAATATAAGATGATATTCACAATATGGGCATTTGGCCTCAGTAACTCATATCAAAAAAAAAATTCCAATTTTCATGTGGCTGATTTCAATCTAAATAATGTCCAGTAGCCACTATGCAAAAAATTAGAAAACAAAAATGGAAGAAAATGATGGTACTGCATACAATGTCTCCTTACTTATCTATGCATGTCAGAGTGACAGATATTTAGAATTTTAAGCCGTTAACCTATGTACAACTGAATACAAGACCTTCGCACTTTTACTTATCCCACATGCACACCCTTTGTTATGGGGTAGGAGGTGGGTGGAATGGTTGAAGACTGTCAAAAGTTCCAAACCTCCTGTTATAAAATAAATAAGTCCTGCAAATGTAACATGCAGCATGGCAAAGTATTCTTTGTGTGTAGTTTAAATTTTTGTAACTAGGTATGATGTCAGAGTTAACTAGACATAATATAGTGATCATTTTGCAAAATACAAATATTGAGCACCCATAATGTATACTTGAAACAACAAATAATTGATATATGTTATATATCAGTTAGACTTCCCCAACAAACAAACCAGAATCCTAAGAGGTAAAGAGTAATAGGGTAATAATCAAAAATTTTGCCTTAAAATTTTGTAAATTTTACATCAGAGAAATGAGACATCAGAGAAATGAGACATCAGAGGAATGTTGAGTGTGTAGTCAACTAAAATAGTCAACTAAACTAGTCAACTAAACTAGTCTGGGTTCAGTGAAGAGGTTAAGACCAAAGGTACCAGCATGAGAAACCAGGGTACTAAGATAAGCTATGGGTTATTATGTCATGTTGGACTGTAGTAGAGAAAGATGGAGGGTATTACTACCTAGTAACAGGCATTCAACAATCAAAGTTAAAAATAGAGTATCAGAAAAAGGAACTCTTCTGCACTGTTGGTGGGAGTGCAAACTGGTCCAACCACTATGGAGAGCTGTGTGGAGATTTCTGGACCTACTAAACATAGAGCTTCCATAGGATCCAGCAATTCCACTCCTAGGTATTTACCCAAAGGACACAGAAACATCCATTCCAAAGAGCACCTGCACCCCTATGTTTATAGCAGCACTCTTTACAATAGCTAAGCTTTGGAAACAGCCCAAATGCCCAAAAACAGATGACTGGATCAAGAAGATGTGGTACATATACACCATGGAATATTGCTCAGCAATCAAAAAAGATAAACTCATGCCATTTGCAGCAACATGGATGGAGCTGGAAGGGATCATGCTCAGCGAAATAAGCCAGAAAGAAAAAGAAAAATACCGGATGTTCTCACTCATAGCAGGAATCTAGAAAACTTAAATAAGAGACCAGGAAAATGAATAACTATAAGAAAGTGAAAATCAAAATCAACAAAAAACTATGAACCAGAGACACTTTCTGGGGGGTGGGGGCGGGAGGGGAGGGATTGGGGTCAGAATGGGGGGGTTGCAATTGTATGGGGAATATAAAAATAAAATTTATTATTTTAAAAAAATAGAGGATCAGGAATCTGTGTAATAAGAACAAGAAACATGCAGTGTGGTGTGTGCATCTGAGGGTGGGAGAGTGGGGTCAGGGAATATCACAGAAACCTACAGATCATTGTATTTTAAGAGACAAAAGATTGCACAATTAATCTGATCAGTGTTTTCATACAAGACCCAGATACCATCAACTTAACCTTTTATATTGAATTTAGAGTGAGGTATCAAAATTAGCATTTTAAACAGATAAACTAAATGTCACATAGTGTGCAATACACTTGAAGCCATTATTTAATTAAATTGTATTACAATTATTTCCCACAGGAAGACACTAAAACTGGTAACACTGAAATAGCTTGTCTGAGAAATGAGATTTTAAACAAGGTCTATTTGAGATCAATGTCTTTAAAACTGGATTTAAATACACATAGTTTTGAATCATTTTTGCCATTAGTCCTTGAGATGTGAGCTATTTAAAATGTCAAAGCTTCAGTTCCCTGGATATTGAATGAATATGATAGCAGTCCCTACCCCATTAATTGTAGTTAATATTATGTGAGCAAAATGAAGATGAAATGCACTGAGAGCTCTTTCTGATTCATAATAAGTCCTCAGAATGTGTTAGAATACAACTACTGTAATGTAGATATCCATTTCAGCATTTGACTTATTTTTATTGCACTGAATTTTATTCCACAAAATTTAAAGATGGAGATAAGCAAGAACTTTTCCTTATTCTACTCAGATACTATCCTAAAATTAAAAAGTAACTGTGTGCACTATGATAATCAATCACACATAATGTTTAGGATAAAAAGGTTTTTCTTCCACATCTCCATTATCTATCTTTCCACCAGCTTAGAAAAACAGAAGTCATACATATTCAAATGTCTTCTAATAGCTTCAATAAGATAAGGAGCTTAGGGCTTAAATGAGTTTGTTTCTCCTGTCCTTGCAAACTGGGACAAATTCTAGTAATAACCTCTATATTGGTAGTTTTTTTTTTTTTTTAATGACAGAGAAATTTTCTTTCAATATGTGGATTTATAATAAATAAAAAGGACCTAGAAAATTTGTGGAGGGCTTTTGTCATCTATTTTGCTATCAGTTTCTCCGACCTGTAAGAGGAAAATTAAGCCTAACATTTTCAAGGTGTTTCAAAATTTTGAGATATTAACAGGAGTGAGACACATTAAATATGTAATTTTTGAAGGAGCTTAGAAAGCGAAAGATTTTGCTTTTACTATCTGTAACCCATTGAGTTTTCATTTGCAATTTGATGTACATATTTCCAAGTGAGTGTGTCACTCTGCTTATGCTTTTTTATAGCTTTTAGCAATAAGAGAATAAAGTAGGTAAAAGCTCTGCATAATAGAACCAAGCAAAAGGCTGAATATAAGGAAGTGTCTCTGGTTATAACAAAATTCCTGTGGACATTCCAGCTAACTCTTGCTGGCTAGCAAAGTATAAGTTTGTTGAATCATGGTGGAAATAACACAGCAATCTGTAAAGTCCTTCAAAGTTATATTAGCTGACATGTTAATATGTTTACATGAGGGATAAGTCACACTTTATACAATGCTACGCTGTGGTCTTTTGTTTTTAAGATTAATTTATTTATGTATACAAGAACTGGGGTGTAGGCCAGAGAGGAGGGGAGGGTGAGAGGATTCACCAGAGACAGAGTGGGGAGCAGAACTGGCAGATCTAGTGAAATACACTGCTGAGTGGATGAGCGGGCGAGACAGGAGAGGTCTGCTGCACCATGTGGGTAGCTCCCTGGCTGGCCGGGATCAAACTCATGTTGCAGAGGCCGCGGTTAGCTTCACAGTTCTTTGTTTAATACCATGTGCCACCAGGGAGGCCAACCTCATGGTCTTATAAAAATAAACTGTTTTCAACTAATGTATCTTTACTAGGACTATTTAAAAGATATTTATATACATTTTCCAAATAATTAAATGTACATACCCTAGGCCTAGATTTGTATCCTAGAAATATGATGATGATGATTTTATTATTTGCTCTTTATTATAAAAGCCTTACTTGCTCAAGGAACTGAGCTTAGAAATCTAATTGTAAAACTGAGGCCACCAAAGGGGGACGGTAGAGAGAGGGGAGTAGAGGCAGGTGCCCAGTGGACTCCAGTGGGTGGTGTTTGGGGCTCTGAGTTTGGGCATGGTCTGGTCACACATTTGGGAGGTATAAACCTATACCCCTACAAAATGCAGTGCTATAAACCAATGTTATCATAATTAAGTAATAATAATAATAATAATAATAATAATAATAATAATAATAACTAAAACAAACTAGCAGCCAATTGGGCATTACAACATAAAAATACTTAAAAACATTGTCACCTGGGGCCTCCCTAGTGGTGCAGGGGTTAAAGTGTCAGCAATATCAAGCTATCACCAGTCTCTTTGGCATGAGTTCGATCCCCGGCCAGGAAGCTGACCCACATGGCACAGTAGACCTCTCCTGTCTCGCCCGCTGCTCCCCTCAGCAGTGTATTTCAGTCAGTCTGCCTGTTCTGTTCCCCACTCTGTCTCTGGTGAATCCTCTCACCCCCTGCCTCCAGCAAGTTCTTGTATGCATAAAGAAATAAATCTTTAAACAAATTTAATTAAACAAACAAAAAATATGATCAATTTAGAGTCTCTCCAATCTAGGAAGGAGTAGAAACTACATGGAGTATACTGAGAGGAAGAAAGCATTTTCCTGTACATGTTTTATTTTCCTCTTAATTTCATTTTAAGCCATATACACGCATATCTCGAGAAATTTAACAGATTTTCAAATAATAAAATTGCTTGATGCTCCCCTTCCTCCTGCTCATTCATCCGTGTGTGTAAATAATTCTAAACAAATGACAGCAAATGGAGCATCTGGTGCTAGAGGTAGTATGTAGCTCCCAGCTGTGCCTGATCTTCAAAACACAATATGTTTTCCAGTAGTAATGTTTTAATAATTGCTATCCTTTTTAGCTACAACAGATAAAATTGCATGTTGATTTAATGCCACTAAAACAAATAAGAGATTAAATTTTACATAGATTAAGAAGTTCACAAATATAGATATTTGGAAAGCCAGATTGTAAAAAAAAAAAAAAGCTCTTTCAAAGTGAAAACTCTTTTAAGATATTTGCAAAATGGTTATTATACAAAGAGAAAGATTTAGAGAGAAGGGTGGGGAAGGCAAAATATTCTTCTTGAGAGGCGCAGCATTTGCTTATTTAAAGCCAAAGAAATGATCACAGCAAAAGGCTCTACTTAATAAGTATCTGGCACTTTCACTTTGTTTCAATAGATAGGAAAAATAAACACATGACATTTCTCAGCAGAAATGTTAAAAAGGGGCTCCCTGGTAGTGCAAGGGGTTAAGATGCAACCTATGAAGCTGTCCACAGCCTCTGCAGCATGAGTTCCGTCCATGGCCAGCCAGGGAGCTACCCACATGGCGCAGCAGACCTCTCCTGTCTCACCCACTGCTCCCCTTAGCAGTGTATTTCAGTGGCTCTGCCTGTTCTGTTCCCCACTCTGTCTCTGGTGAATCCTCTCACTCCCCACACCTCTGGCCTGTACTCCAGCTCTTGTGTGCATAAATAAATAAAGCTTAAAAAAAATGTACTGTCCCAAAATATTATACATCTGAAATGACTGTGCATTTCCTATGGTATTGGAAATTATGAACAACCTTCCTATAACAAATATGCCAAGACAGGGGACAGATACAAATATACATTATCATTTCCAATAATGAGAGATCTTCCCAATACTACATCTTCCCAATACTAGTATCTTGAAATTATATTGTGTTTCAATGATGAGGTGATGTATACAAAGGTTATTAAAGGAGCACTGTTATACTTGAATTCTGTCCCAATTTCATATATTAAAGTCCCAACATCTGATACATCAGCTGTAACTTCATTTGGAGATAAGATATTTAATGTGGAGCCTCCCTGGTGGCCTAGGGGTTAAGTCTCAGCATTACCACAGCACCCCAAAGGCCTGAGTTCAACCCCCAGTCAGGGAGCTTACCCACATGGCGCAGCAGGCCTCTCCTGTCTTGCCCACTGCTCCCCACAGCAGTGTATTTCAGTAGATCCACCTATTCTGCTGCCTACTCTGTCTCTGGTGAATTTTCTAATGCCACACACCACACCTCTGGCCTACACCCTGCGGCAGCCTCTGCCGCTAAACGCCAGTGAACTTACTGGAAAGAGGGAGGCTTTCACTCAGACACATCAGAGTGAGTAAGACCCCCTTCCCCTGTGCGCTGGACTGGACAGTCAATGACGGGTAAGATCGGGGGCAGACTAAAGAAGGCACTGGCCAGCCTCATGTCTGTGACTCCTGACGACCTAAGATAGGCGCAGTCCCCGAGGGGCTTCATCATGATAAACTTTGGCTTTCAGATCAAACAAGGCACACATGCCTATAAGCCTAATTTAGGCAACAAGCCCGCAGTAATTAACCCCTCCTTTGATGGAAACAAGGCTGCTAAGAACGTCACCTGCAAACAAGCCTGATGGAATTACCTACAAAGCAGTTTTACCATTAATCAAATAGCCATTGTTTCAGAATAAGTAGCAACCTAGCAACCTGTCTATAATCATACTACTTTTTCACTTACTTTGCTTTTTCCTTATATGTGTACAATCAGTTTCAGGAAATGCATGATAAAGAAAATAGTGTGTGGCAATGGTAGTTTTATAATAATCATAATACTTCTCACATGAGACAACACCATAAAAACCAAAATGCTTACGTAGAGAATATATTGCTCGTGATTACTAAAAGTAGGAGGTGCCAGTAGGTAAATATCAATGCTTTCTGATCATTGTGGTTTTGGGATACGAATCAAGAAAAGCTAGCTTAAAGAATGCTGCTCGGTGTAGGCAAAAACGATTGTGTAGATTCAGTACCTGGAGATTGTTTACTGTGCCATGTCATGGAACAGCGATCACATGCACATGAATAATGAAGTAGATGTCTTATGCCTTACAAAGTATTTTATGCTGAGAAAGAATTAAATTGTATGAAATCATCTATTGTTGGAAATGGTATAAAAGTGTATGATGATTTTGAGCAAATTACATTCAGATCTTCACTCTTGAAGTGTGTCTGTTTGTCATTTATGCGCCGATTCCTTGAGCATCCTCACAGTTTCTCAATCCTGAGACAGTCCTGCAAGTCTACCGCTGCGTTGGTCCGCGGCAACACCCCAGGTGTTATATGCAAAAATACATAAAACTTATATATGCAAAAATACATAAAAAAAAAGATATTTAATGTGGTGATTCAGCTAAAAGGACAGCTTTAGAGTGGATCATAACCCAATATGGCAAGTATCCTTTTAAGTAAGAAAAATTTGGTTTCCCCTATGAAAAGACAGCAAGAGGTTGGCCATCTGCAAGCCCAGGAGCGAGGCTGCAGGGCGAAGTGACCCCTGCCAGGTCCTGGTTTTGGTCTTCCCGACTCCAGAACCTTGAGACATTATTTGTTGTTTAAGTCACCCAGTCTGTAGTGTTTTGTTTCAGAAGTCCATGAAGACTAATACAACCATCGATGTAAACATATTTTTTTCCTGAAGTGAGCAAAATAGTTATAGATGAGAAAGCAAAGGGAATTCATTCTGCTGTTACAATTGGGAGTATAAGAAAATTTAAAATTTAAATCATGTGGTTGAAGATTATTGTTTGTGAGGCCAATCTACCACTTATGATAGATGAGAATGAGGCTGGTGAATTAACTTTCCTGAGCCTAGTTTCTTCACTGTAAACTAATGACATGACTGGGTATTATGAACTGATATAAATTAGATATTATGAACATTAAAAATAATGACTTTAAAACATACGGCATAATGCTTGGGACATAGAAATGCTCAAAAGCATTCATACAAATGATTATCTGGTAGAGTGTCAGGAGTTGTCATAAATTAAGCTACTGGGAAGGAGCATTCAGAATCAAGAATTTTTAATAACTTAGCCTTGCCAATTAAGATTTTCTGCATGTTAAATATTAGACATAAGTTAAATATCTAGCCAGCTTAACTGAAGCATCTGCCCAGGACAAAATCTTCACTATTCAGGCCATTTCCAAGATAACTTTCAAGGCCTCTGAGCAATGTTAAGGTTTCAGACTCAATGACATATTTATACCTCAGCTGGATTAGGGAAATAAAACCCTTATGTGAGGAAAATATTCATTTTCCTAGTTCAAGGGACCTAGTTTCAATTTTTATTTGAATAATTTATTTAGGTTGTACAAATATACCAATGCTTAAAAATCTATAGTAAGAGATCTTTGTGGGACCTATTTTGTGTCAGACAGACTCATCATGCCTCTCATGGTCGTGCTGAGGTGTTTAAGAGAAAATCTGACTGAATCAGCCATTTGCTGACAATGAAAAAATAAGAGATCATCTGTTGATCATCATGACATGCCCCCAACAATGAAAACTTTTGTCTGCAGAGTTTTAGCCAACATACAGATAAATGGGTTTCACAACAAATGACCCAAACTCAAAGCACATCCCTGCTAACATTTAAACATCCTCCCCGACATGCCCTGACCAACATGGCAGACACTTGGAGACAGCCCCGAGGTTGTGTATCCTACTCATGATTCCTGTTCACAGATAACTTTATTTTTCAATTTTTTTTGTTTTTATTTATGCATACAAGAGCTGGATTGTACACCAAAGGTGTAGGGGGTAAGGGGATTCACCAGAGACAGAGTGGGGAGCAGAACAGGTGGATCCACCGAAACATACTGCTGAAGGGAGCAGCAGGAGAGACAGAAGAGGGCTGCTGCTCCATGTGGTCAGCTCCCTGGCCGGGGATTGAACTCATGCCGCAGTGGCTGGCGATAGATTGATAGTGCTGAGATTTTAACTGCTATGTCACCAAGGAGGCCCAATTCCTAATCTCAGATAAATGTCTTTTGACTATGTTATTGCCTGATTACTTTTTGATTCAACATATGATAGTAATGTTAGTATGAGACCATCATGTGATTTCCTTATTGATGAGAATTTAAACTCTCGGCCTAATAATGATGCATGTAACACTCATGGCTTTATATTTCCAATGCAGAATAATGTTCACTCAAATGTAAGGTGCTTAAGCAAAGAGAGGGCACTTGGGTTTCCCACAAACTCTTCTTTTTAATAAAACAAGTAACCAATCAAGTGGAGGCTAAGTATCCAATATCCATTGTGACAGATCTAACAAAGCGTCTAACAAACACACAGACAATTTTTTATCATTTCTCATTTTCTTCTCATGACTTGTGAGGCCAACAAACCACCACTTGTGAGGCCTGTCACCACAAAGATACTGCATCAACCAAAGCTCTTAAGAGTTTCGAGAGAGAAAATACTGAGTGGGGTTGGGGGCTGGGGGATGGTGGAAAGCCTTTATTGTGGCTTTCTGGGAAAATAACGGGTGAGGCAGGATAAGCAAGCTTATCAGATTTAGAGTTGGCCAGTTTGAATGAATTGGTGGACTCCTAGGTGTGAGGACTGCAGCTGGATTGATGAGAGCAGGAGAAATCTGCAGTATGAGAGCTCTCCATTCCACTGCAGACGGGATGAATCCCAAGTGATTTAGTTTCCTGTCAAATGTCTAATGTCTCTGTCTGGCCCCCTCCCCAAGACACATGGAGCTGGCCTGTCCCTCTACCTCACTGTGTCCAAACCTAGGTCCCAAATGGGACAGAGGAAATTATATAATAGTGTTCACCCTCCTCCACCTAGCAGTGCAACCTCATCATTGGCCCACAGCGGTGTCAACCTTGATGGTGCCCAGGGCAACAGGCGCAGAGCAGGGGGTGGCCACCAAAGAGGCAACTAAAAGCACTAGGTGCCTCCCTGGTGGTGCAAAGGGTTAAGCACAGCACTGTGAAGCTATCAGCAGCCTCTGCAGCATGAGTTTGCTCCCTGGCCAGGGAGATACCCACATGGTGCAGCAGATCTCTCCTGTCTCACCCTCTGCTTCCCTCAGCAACGTATTTCAGGAGATCCACTAGTTCTGCTCCCCATTGTGTCACTGGTGAATGCTCTCACCCCCCATACCTCTGGGTTGCACCCAGCTATTTTCTGCATTATAAATAAATCTTTGAAAAAATAAATAAAAGCACAAGGACTCTGGGAGGCGGGGTCAGTATGAGGTCAGATTCCAAGTCCCAGTACCTGATCCAGTGCTCCCTCTGACTCTTACAGAACACAGATTCAAAGACCCTGTTCATAAGCATTACACAGGTCTGTGTGTGACTGCCGCGGCTGCACATTCATGAAACTGGCTCTGGATCTATAGGATTTGTATGCCTCCCGCACATCTTCCAGACCTAACTTTATTCGTACTCTTGTGTGACAACAAGCTAAGCAGTGTCTCGCTTTAGCTCCTCGGCTTATGTCTTATTTTCTCTGCCAGGATTTTCTGCCACTCTTGCACGGAGACACTATGGAAACCAACTCAGTCATTTTGACACACGCTCTTCTAGTGGGAGAGAAAGCACAAGCAAGGAGGGAGTGTCAGCTGATGTCAAATAATCCCATCGTTGGGTTTCTAGGCAGAAAAACATGAACTAATTTCTCTACCATGCCTCAGAACACCTTGCACCCTTTGACTAGTGTTTCTTCCTGCCTGGGTCATTCTTCCTGCCACCCACAAGTGCTCCTTAGGCTGGCTTCATGAAATAAACTATGTGCAAGCTAGCCCTTGAATAAAGCCATTTTTTTTTTTTTTTAGAACTACTATAGGTTTTTTTTTTTTTTTAAGATTTATTTATTTATGCATACATCTGGCCTGGGGTACAGCCCAGATGTGCAGGAGGGTGAGAGGATTCACCCGAGACAGAGTGGGGAACAGAACAGGCAGACCGAATGAAATACACTGCTGAGGGGAGCAGCAGATGAGACAGGAGAGGTCCGCTGCGCCATGTGGGTATCTCTGAGGCTGGCAGGGATCGGACCCTCACTGCAGAGGCTGCAGGCAGCTTCACAGCATTACACTCAACTGCCTGTGCCACCTGGGAGGCCCTCCACCTTTTTTTTTTTTTTTGCAGGATCTTTGAATAAGTGTGGGAGTGATTAAAGATAAATGACATAACATCCTAAAATGCCAAACACAGAAGCATATAAATTATAGTTACATAGTGTCTTTGAGTAATTGATTCTCTCTGTTTGAAAAGATGTTTGATGAATTAGATATAGTCAGATGCATAGGAAATGTAGCTTTGTTCTTTAAAAAAAAAAAAAAAAAACCTCATTTTAATCTCTATTTCAATCTATCCTTGGTCAAATCTTAGTTAATTCTGTCCATTGCGTGAGTCTTCTTTAGAGTTTGCCTTTCTCAATGAGACAGGTGTCAGGTACCCCAGGGGCATCTCTTCCCTGGGCAGAGTCAACCATCCTGCTTGTCCACATGGGAAATCTCATCTCTTCCCTCAATCTCTGGACTCCCCCACAGTTTTAAAGTCTCAAAAGTCTTATTAGCACCTCTGGGCTACTGCTGTGCCCCTCTGGAGATAGGAGAGATTTGGCTGAGCACTGAGAACCCTCACAAGCTGCGGTGACTGGGGAAAGACATTTGCGTCTCACCCTCTTTGCTCTTTGTGCAATAATCCTATGCATTATATCTGCTATGGCCACTGTGGCATGTTGGCATTCGATGGACAAAACTTGCACTTTCCCCAGGAACCAATATGGACACAGGTTAAGTTCCCTCTGCCTTTGAATCAAATGCATCTGCCTTGTCATGGATGCAGCCCAAATGTCCATCAGTAGAAGACTGGATAAAGAAAATGTGGTCTCTCCACACAATGGATACTATTCCACCCTGAGGAAAGACGAAATGCAGCCATTTTTAGCAACATGGAGGGAGTTTGGGGAAATTATGTGAAGGAAGGTCAGAATGACAAAGACAGATACTGGATATTTACACAGCAGACCAATCGACAAAACAGCATCCTTAACAAAACTCAGCAGATAATTAATAAGCACTATGAGGGCTTTGAGGTTAAGGAGAAGCTAGGAGACAGGGGTGTGGATAGAAGGGGTAATGTTGGGGGAAAAAAGAAAAACAGGTAGATTTATTTACTTGAACTAGGTAGGGAAGTTCAGGAGGAAGATTAATAAGAGTGATAAAGGTCAGGTCAGGCTTTAAATCTTATACTTGTAAGTAAATAAATATTGACTACATGAAGCACTTATTAAAAATGCATACACATTTCTCACCTATATTTCCTAGTCCGTGATCAAAGAGGGATAACAAGGATCATGGCAATTTTCCAGAAATCCCCTCCACCAGGTTTCTAATTTTCTGCTTTCCCTTCAACTCTTCTCCCCTCCACAGCAGGTAGCACCTCTGTCAAATCTTGGTTTGTGAGAAAAACAACCTCTCAGGTGAAAACCCTCTTGTTTAAGGCATAAAGTTGTGGATTGGAGTTCTCCAGTATTGCTCTTGAAAGCAAAAGACAAGTTTCTGAAAACTCACAAAGTATTTTCTCTCTACAAAACTAACTATGCCTCGAGGCGTTTCTATAATAAAACACCGAGAGCAATCAGCCTGGAATGGGGACTGTGCATGAAGAACACATAATCAGTATAATCAAATTATTATCCTGTCAAGAAGGAAATGTGTCCTTACAAAGCCTAGTGGCTAGGAAACCCCAGCAGGCATTTTGTGGCTTCTCAATTCAGTGTGGATGAAGCAGAAAGGTAGTCTTGAGCTGGAGGGCCTTTGGAAGAGAAGCACCCGGAGAGATTCTGAAGGAGAAGGGAATTCGACCGTTTCCTCGAGGGATTCAGGAGCGGAGGGAACTCAAGGTGCAAAGACAAGATGAAGAAAGCACAGATGTGTGCAGAATCCTCCATGTGAGAAGGCCAAGGTTAAAGGGCCAGGGAACAGTGGAAGAAAAAATTGTGTATTTGGGTGAAGGACTTCTAAGTAGGGTACCCCCCCAGTTGTTCTTGAACAGTCTCCTCGAACCCCTGCTATCCACATCTGAGGATTATTATCTCCCCTTTCCACTTTTAAAGATGTCTGGTCTTGGGAAATAAATTATAGGAGCCAGTAGCTTGGTAGTAAACCTCAGAGTGTACTTAGTACATAAAAAATATATTCTAAGCCAATACCCAACCATCCCTCTCCTAAAAAACACATTTCTGTGATATAATCTGATATATAGTAATTCTAAATGAGTACTGAAATTGAAGTGATAGGAAAAAAAGATTCTTATTTAAAAAAATAATTCATTTAGTTAATTTTAACTGAGCTAACACTGGGGTATCCCTGTTAGTATCCCCACCGTAATGTACCCACCACCAACTCATCCACAGTCTACCACAGACCGAGATTCTTATTTCACTTCCTATCACTGGACAGTTTTATTTATTTTAATATGCAGGAGTTAGGAGGAACTAAATCTCTCCTTCATAATCTGAACTTGCCAGGAATATAAATAAGTAACAAAGCTTATGTTGCACTGAATGAAATCAGATCTACAGATACAAGATAACCAGATAGTGAAGGATCACACAAATTGAAGAGAAACAATTAATATCTTCATGAATATCACTCAATTGTTTTACATTCTTGGGATAAGTGGCATCTACAACATACCTCAAAGATTTCTTGTCAAACAAAATATTGGAATTCATCCTATTCCATAAGGTTTTAATTGTTCATTTTGTAAAAAGCATATTATTGTAGCAATGTGATTTAATTCTAAGAGCCTTAGAACAGCAGACACTAAATATTGTATATGTATAACAGACATGTGCATCACAAATATACTAATGGTAATTACTTTATCTTACTATATATTTGGAACTGTATCATACTAGTTTCATCATTTTACCTATATAAATTTTTATATTTTAAGAGAATTGCTATGCATCATAGAAGCAAAAATTAAGAATGCATTATTATCCAGTAATTTTCCTCTGTCCTTTCCACAAATTTGCCACTAGCTCCTACTCTGCAGAGATCCAACTCTTGGTCTTTATTTATGATGAACTTGATACTGACCCAAGTGGAGAAAACTAGAGATCCCAATATGGTAAATAATTTTAAAAGCAGAGAATCACCATTCAGAGCTAAGTTATAAAATCTGCCATAATCCAGGCTCTCAGGAGATGTACACTAGATCGCTCTCTTGCTCTCTCTCTCTCTCTCTCTCTCTCTCTCTCTCTCTCTCACACACACACACACATTTTAACTGTTTTATTCAGGGGTTATATCACTTTACCCATTGTACATTGATTTAAAAATAAATTGGATGTGTTGTTAGGTGGAAACTCATCACCTCAGAGAGTCATGCATATGAATCAAAACCACCATATCCTTAGGATCCTGTGATGGAAAAAGCAACCACAACAAAGTTAGGGATATCCCCCCACATGCATGCCATTTTAAATGATATGGAAACCAATAGGTACCCATTTCTAAAAACAAACCTTTCACCATAGCTATTTCTCCCAATACCTAGTCCTAGAGGTCAAAGGGTCCGAAACAGAGAAAAAAAGATCACATTATGGTCAAAAAATGACATCCTAGTTCATGTGCACGTGGTAGGTCTGGAGGAAGTGTGTGAGGAAAGGAAATGAGAGTAACTTAGAGTGAAGTAAGGACACTAGTACATTAACTTTGACCTTGAGTTTAATGTTTTCTACTGGACTTAAAAAAAGATTTTATAATTCAAGTGGTCAGAAAAATTATGGAATATGGCCAAAACTTCATGAATAGATAAGAAAGCTAGAAGTAACTGAGCAGACTGCAATGACAGTGTATGGAAAAAGTAACACAAAATAATTCTTGATCGTATTATTGTACAATGCCATATGGTATAGATTCTTAAGTGCTTTCTGAAAATAAGCAAGGCATTAATTTATTAACTAAGCAACATGCACTGAAACTTAGTAATGTCACCCTATTTTTAAGGAGTAAACACATTAATCATCATGCCAGTTTTCAAAAAGTAATCTGAGCTATTGGAATAACAAGCTGTCTTGAATCAACTTTCATTAATACTTCACCAAAAAACAGTTATGGTAGGCAGTGTTTCCAGCAACTTAAGTGATGATTTCATTCTACATACCTTGAAGAATCAATGACTCAATAATCAATAATCAATTATTATGAGCATTTAATAATTTTACCTGTTGGGATAATCCACCCACAATATATTATAGGCATCTTTAGATTACAAGTACAAATGTTCTTAGAGTTGTTTTTTTCTTTATATTCTCTGCCAAAACACAATTTTTTTCTTACATCATATATATAATATTTGCTCTGATTTTAATGATAAAAATCAGAATTGCCACAAACATTCAATCTCACTCAATGACTTGTTCTCATCAAGGTTGAAGATTCACTCAATCTGTTTCCAGACAATGATATATTTACAATGTTTGAACTAAGGTGTATAGAGTTGCTAATGGGAAGTTTCATTTATGTTCATATTTCTAAATAATTCTGTTATAGCATCTCCCCAACTTTTCATGGGCAAATCTCTGGCAACTTTTCTATACAATTTCATGTGGTCCCATAAGGTTTGTACAAACAAGCAGTGTATCAAGAACCAAATTCTACAGCTATAACGTTAATGTTATTTATTTCAAATTTTTTTCTATGGGAAAGTTATTCTTCAGATTTTAAGTAGTAAACAAAAAGTCTTAAGAAACTCCAGAATTCTGATAAAAGCTTATAGGTTTCCATAAGCCATTTGATAAACCTGATGAACAAATTAACACTAGTAACACAAAAAGTTATCTGTACAACCATGTAAAATCTTAGATAGGTAAGAGAAATTAGTTGATCCATAGATCCTTTTGACAACCACGGCACACCACATCCTAATTTTGAGTTTGTCTTTAGCCGTGTATAATGTCAACATCATTTTATTACCTCAGTTCTTGTCAAAAAAAAAAAAGGTCAGTGAATTTCACCATCCAAATGGAAGTTATTACTCCTCTGTAGTAACTTCCTTATACCTGATCTATTTTGTGATATACATTTGGGGAGAAAGAGAATTTTTTCTAGATATTGAAAAATCAGAGGTTGATTCTGTTTCTGTTCCACATTATATTTTTATGAGTTAATGCTTTTGATTATAGAGAATTTAGGATAAATTTAGAACTCTCAAAGGCATGGGATATTGTGTTGTGACTATAAGATGTTGCAATTTTACTTCATCCCCAGCAACAGTTTTCATTCTATGTAATAGCATCTTACAGATGAAGCTTTCTGACATCTGCCATTGGATAATACTGGGATACTGTACAATAATGCAAAAATAACGCTGAGCTACTAATAAGCACTCTAATGATTCTCAGATATATTTCATGGGTGAATTTACTCTATAGAATCTGAACTTATTTTTCAAAATATGGATGGAACCTCTATGATTGGTGCTTGTATATAAATGTCAATTGCGCATGTACTTACAAATTTGAGAGGCCAGAAAAACATGTGACTTAACATACCAGAAAATCTGATATAAAATGAGTTGATCCAAGACAGAGGCAAAGGAGATCCAAGAATTTGAAAATGAAGTACTTAAAATACAGATCTGAAAGGGTCTACTAAGTATTTCCTGCTAGTTGACCCAAAATTAAAGACAAAGTCTTAAAGCCATATGGTATCCAAGTTTTAAGATGCATTGCCATTTTTTCACATTTCATAATGTCAAATCATTTTTCCTGACAAAAAAGTCATAAATAATCATTTCTTAAATTTGCATAATTGATGCAGTACAGAATTAGAACACTAGTAGGTGCTCAAAGACATTCTCTCACTTAGAAATCAGCCATCTCCCCAACACAATGTTGCAATGTATAACCTATTTGACATCAAAGCATTTGAGGATTTACCTAAAACACCAAATTTCTGATTTCTTTTGAAAAACCTGGAGAACTGTGAATTTTGGATTATATCAGGTTGGCTATGAGCTCTGTGGGCTAAGCACAGGTGAACAGTAGTGGGTCTATGTTTGCTAGATTTTCTCATTGCCCACTCCATATCTCATTTCATTCTGTCTTATTGCTTATTTAAGTTATCTCCTGCTTCCTTTATGTTATTGAATTTGGGATCTCTTAGTACATCTAATGATATCTTCTCTATCATCTTTTTGAAAATATAACAAAGCATTCATATGTTTCTACAGGAACAATCCCAATGCAACTAATCAAACTTCCTTTTCATCTCAGCTCAAAGAAAGATAAGAATGAAACCTAATTCTCAATTCCATTATCTATATTATCATCATAGTCAACAGACATGCTTTTCTGCTTTTATTGTCTTTATCTTCACTTTTGGATTTGTTCCTTATTAACTATCTTTTATAGATTTTTGGTAGAACACGCCTTTAATTCATTTTGATGGAAAAAGGGACATATTTAAAATAAAGAAAAGTGTTATTACATTGAGTTTCATCATCTTATTTTTATGTATCTGTTTATCAAATATCCAAAAGACCTTCTCTGATGCAACTTAGGGATACTTTTAAAAAAAAAAAATTATATAGGACATAATACAGTTAAGTGGGATAAAAAGTACTGAAGTTCAGTTCTTACACATTTTATGGCTTACTGTTATAATTTAGAAAAATACTCATAATCAGGTAGGGCTGGAAAGGCAAGTATATCCCCTCATACAACATAGCACTGCCCCTAAAAATTTTTACTAGACCAGCCATCCTTAACCTTTAACTTGCCTGAGAGTTACCTAGAAGGCTTGCCAAAAGGCGGGTGAAAAGTAAAATTTTGCCTAATGTATTCCCAGATGATGCTGATTCTGTCCATCTTAGAAATGCTACTGGATACCTGTTACATGTAACTGTAATCCTCTAAGGGTAAGTGTATCTAATTCCTGCATTCCTATGAAATCACACATATATGGGGGGATGCTTAATACATAAATATTAAAGGAACAAGCAGTTTGATAGTGTGACAAAATAATCTTTGGCTAATTGGGTTTGATGGGGTCTCAATTAACAGGACATTCAACTACTGAAAGAGAAGTGCTTGATTTCATCTGTTGATTTTGCCTTTTACTTATGAACTGGGAAACCCCAGGTTTGTAACTGAAAACATACTGTCTTTTCTTCCATAAACTATGTAGATATAATCTTAATTCTCTTCCTTGTTAAATGCAAGTACTAAAATAGAATTAAATAGATCAAACTGTTAAGCCTAAGAGAAATAATATGTCTAACTTTAATTTCTTGTGGCATGCTGTATTTATATTGCAATTTCTTATGTTCTCAAAATTTTATAGTCATATGATAGTTTAATCATTTGCCTTAAAATATTTAAGAAGATATTTTTCCAGTTAACTTTAAATTTTATTTCTTGGTAAAGTTTTTTTTTTTTTTTTAAAGAACTAAATAGTACCTTTATCTTTCTTTATATATACAGATTAAGCCAAGAAATCTGCAAGGCAGCTACAATTAACTGAAAGATTTTTTTTCTTGTAGCGAAGTTTGTTTTCATTCATTCATTCATTCATTCATTCATTCATTTTGTGCCAGCGCTTAAGACAACTGATTTATGCATACCAAATTATGTCTCTTTCCTCCTGGATATCTAACTGTGACATTACCTTCCCATTCTTACAAGTGTGGCTATTTTTACTGTTACTGCCAAAGGAATGTGGCTGACAGTGTGAAAACTATCGATCCCTTCAAACCTAGTCCATAAAAGATTCCAGAGGGTTCTGTACTCTTACAAAAGTGTGAACTCCCAAGAGAAAAGGAACCTGGTTTCTGAACAACAATATGGCACAGGATAACCCTTAGTCTAGACTAGATGACTTTGTGTTAAACAACCAAGAACTGTGAGGTTTGATGGGCTAATGGTATTTGCCCAACAAATATCATAATTAGTACATTGTAGTAGAGTCCTGTCATCATGTTATAAAGTACAAAATTTAGGTAAAATCATCATCTGTCTGTAGTCATTTGGAGGCAGAGACCATGATCACAGATATTGCAGACCCAAAGCAGTGTGTTACAGTGAGTTAACTGGATTAAGATACCTATTAATGGCTGCCTTCACAAAAGTATGATGAGAATGAGATTAGTTCAGAGAGAATTTCTTTATCTTTATATGGAACTCAAGAACAATAACAGAATTCAATGCCTAAACAGTTTGTAAAAGCTAAGTGCAATTTGAACCGCAAAAAAAGACATTGCAGATATCTTTTTAGAAAAAGAGCTCTTTAGCTTGTCAAACAAAATGACATGGCTTGCTTGAATGATCATATTGGAGCTTTAACTCCACATACAACTTTTTTGCCCCAAATCGCCTCAAGTTAGTCAAGATTATTTGAGAGTGGAAGCAATGCTGAGATTTATGAAAGGAAATCAAGGGGCGCTTACTTTTATCTAGACAATAACTCTACACTGACTGCCATATGGAAATCATTAGATACACAATGAGAAATCTAACAGTTTTTGAGGAAGTCTTACTGACAAAAAAACAAGCATCCAAGGCTAAAATGTTTTAGTATAGAATAATCATTCAAATAAATCTTTGTGTCTCAAAGGCTGCACATACAGGCAGCAGAATGTGAGAGCACTGTTTGGTAACAGGAGGATTCACTAGTGCAATGGAAGAAAAAGAGAATGAAATGTTGTATATGAAGTAAAGGTAGGCACAGTGTGTAGAGCAACAGGCCAGAGAGTTCCTCTCATCTGGCAGAATCTAAGTGTCATTCCTAGGAGTATTTAGACATTAATAAGGACCGAAATCTTCTACTTTTCTCCATTTTCTTTCTTTCCTGAAGGGCATTTTTATTGAGGCTATCCTCTCCTTCCCATCCCTGGCTGTAAGCACCCATAGGGTGCATGGAAGAATTTTGCTTTTTAGACATTAATCCTTTGGAGAAGACTATCACTTAGAGGTCTTGGACATTTTATAGCTGGGCAAAAAGATTATCTCCTTTGGGATATGTGAGTGAGTAGACTTATGTGGAAGATGATCACTGGACCAGATATAAGTGAGACAAGGGAAAAATACAGAAATTGCCTCATCATTTACTAAACTTATGTTTCAGTTTCCTTGGGGACACAGCTCAACTAAATTCCTGACCTCCCTTGAAGTTAGAGGTGCCATATGAGTCACTTCTGGCATTGGGAATCCAAAGGAAATGATTTCCATATTTCTAGGCATGAGCCATAAAATCACCCCTTGTGATTAATCCTCTATTTGCTCAATCCAGAGCTGAATGTACAGAGAAAATAGTGAGATGCAGAGGAAGGATGAGTCACAAGAATGAAGGAACTGTAAACATATTTCACAGTTTTCTGGGGCAATCCCCAACCCTGGTCCAACAGGCAAGAGAGAGAAGTTATCCTCATAAATTTAAGGTTTGACTAGGCTCCATGCAGAAATCTGCTGCCTGAAGTTAAAACACTCTTTTCATATTCCCTGAGGCCCAAGAAGCCAGATAAGAAACTTTAATATACAGCCATTACATATTGAAGTGCATTCTTTTGGAAAAAAAAAAAAAAAGATTTAGTCTTAAATTATGCGCCTACAAACACAGTTGCTCTTTAGTTTAGGGCAACTTGGAAATAGAGGCCCCTCCTATCAAGATTAATTACATTCTTAACTTCAGTGACTTTACTGTTCCTACTTACGTAAAACTAAATACAAACTTGAGTTTACTGGAAAAGCTCTCACAGAGTAAAGTCTTTCAGATGGCTTCCTGAATTTAAATCCTTACTTGATTATCTAATAAATTATTGAACTAACCTTAAGACTTTATTTTCAGTTAACAGAACAAATGCAATGACTTTAGGAGCTGAAGCCCTCAATACTATCAAAGACTTCAGGTGATTGAGAAATAAAATGATCTACGATTTTATTTGGAGTTTAATACTATAACCAAGTGGGTGCAATATTAGTAGGATCACATTACAGTTAATAACTTTAATTTGAATGTAAAAAGCACAACATTTAACATGGTTAAAAGTGGAGGAGAGTTGCTCTTTTCACAGTGAAAGCAATACTGAGAAAATCTGTCTAGGTAAAACTACTATCCAGTATCTCCAACATTTTAAATAGATATATGCTTTGATTGAGCAAGTATAATTTGGGGAATTTTTTCAAAGATTAGAAAGATGAACACTCATGCAATAATATAAACACAATACATATACAAATATATGTATGCATACATATATGCACACTCACATACACACACATATAATGGGGGATTGTAAGATAACACTGTAATCTAAAAAGGGGAGGTTCCATGTCCCTTGCCCTACCTGAAGAAGGGTGGAGCTGAGCAGTCAGGGGAAGCAAAGAAGGACTTAGAAGACCTGGAGGAGACACATGGAGCAGAAAGACGTATGGAAAAGAAACTGTGCTTGCTTCTAGGTCATGGACTTCCACCAGGACTTGGGGGACATGGAAAAAGACACTTTGAAGTGACATGGGTGAGAGACCTGTGGGGAGGCTGACAATGGCAGCCTTTATCTTGACATATACTTTGATTTTACATTTTTCCTTCCAGACTGGCCTGGCCCCTTCTGTACCTTTCCTACGGTTCCCTGCCAGAAGGTGCCTTAAATTTGTGACAAGTTTTCAGGCCTTAGCAATCCTGCTTTGGGCCAACCCTGTTTGCCTGGACAGTTTTGGCCAGTAGGGTGTGGGTAATGGTGGTGCTTCACTGGGAAATCAACCTTTCTCTTCTCTTCTCTCCTCTCTATTTCACACTATTCTGTTAAAGTTCTTTTCTATTGAAGATCTTATGCACTAGAGTATTCTTTGTTTTTATGTGGCAGGTGGCAGAATACATTTAAGTACGGGGGTCTTGGGGTACTCCTCAATTTGCCTGCTACTTACCCAAACATGTAAATGAAAAGGGGCTATTTGAATACCCCCCAGCATGTGCACACAAAGACATATAACATAGCAACTAAAACTATTTCCTGTATTTTTCTTCAGTGACTTGGCCAGTGACTATTGTGATTTACATACGCTTGTGGTAACAGATTGATAAAACAGATAGTATCCCATGTCTCTTGGCACACTGAAGGTTGGAAAACTTGGGACAAGTGAAGAGAATGATGCTGACTTTTACAACAAGGATCTCCAATGCCATCTATAAAATCACTACTGTAGGAAATTAGGTGCATGTCCATTATTTGTAAAAGGCAGGGACAGGTTCTGCTATCTACTTCAAAGGAAATCTGGGACAAGATGCTTGATAGAGAATTAAAATAATAAATATTCTCCAAATCATTATGAATGTTATAGACCATAATACATACAAGGTGTTCCATACATTATTGGACACATTTGATGGTCAAAAGTCTATTTCTGTCATTATGATTAGTTACCACTTTCACTGCTGAGGTGGAAGGCACTATGTACTAAATTATTAGGTGTAAAAAAGGCAGTTAAAGAGCAGCAAATGCAATATGTTCCCATTTTTGAAAACTTAGGTGGATAAGATGGATAAAAGGAAGTTTTCCAAAACATTTTTCCCTTTGGGGGATGAGAAATATATTGGATTGGGAGGATTCCAGCTTGTTCTCTATAAAGTTAATTGTTTTAATTTTCGACAATTGGCAGTATCATTGAGAATGAGAACCAAATGTTGGAGTATTACAGCTAGATTGCAAACTTTTTATAAAACTTGTATGCTTAAAACACAAGAAATGGCAGTGTTTCAACCATAATTCTAAAATATACTAATTAGAGCTACTCACATAATGAACTCATATGATGCTGTGTTAAAATGTCACAACATAAAAATAGGGCATGTATTGGGCCTCCCTGGTGGCTCAGGCAGTTGAGTGCCACACTGTGAAGCTGTTTGCAGCCTCTGCAGTGCAGGTTCGGTCCCGGCCAGCTGGCAAGAATCCCACATGGCACGGCAGACCTTTCCTGTCTCACCCGCTGCTCCCTTCAGGAGTGTGTTTCAGTCAGTCTGCCTGTTCTGCTCCCCACTCTTCTCCGGTGAATCCTCTCACCCTTCCGTGCATCTGGCCTATAGCCCAGCACTTGCATAAATAAAATAAATCTTTAAAAAAAATAGGGCATATAAAAATATTACAAAGAATCAGGCAATACAACATGCGATGCTACATTGTACAGGGTTTCCATCCCTAGAAGAAAGGGCTTACAAACTTTGTAACACTGCCTGAGTTATTTCTGTAGCTGATGGGAAGAAGAAATTTACTGGACCCAATATGTATGAAGTTCCTACTATATGCTGAGCACTGGGTCAGACAACCCAACCTCTCACACAGCTGTGCCATTGTACAAGGAGGAAGGTATAACAGATACTCATTTTATCCACCAAAAAAAAAAAAAAAAATGAAGGCTTAGAAACATTAAGAAACTTAGCTACAATTATATCATTCCTAAGTGGCGCCCTTTCTGTAATATAATAAGAACCTGTTTTTTGTTGTTGTTGTTGTTTGTTTTTTTAAAGATTTATTTATTTATTTATACAAGCACTAGGTACAGTCAGAAGTGCAGGAGGGTGAAAGAATTCACCAGAGCCAGAGAGGGCAACAAAATAGGCAGACTGACTGAAATACACTGCTGAGGGGAGCAGCAGGTGCAACAGGAGGGGTCTGTCATGCCATGTGGAACCCTCACCAGTGGCAGGGGCTCGAACCGGCATTGCAGAGGCTGCGGGCAGCTTTGCAACCCAGCGCTCAACAGCTGCACCACTGGGGAGGCCCCCCAAGAACCTTTTTTAAGGGTCCATGATAAATATTCTCTAGTGAATAAAAAGAATTTTGTAAAAAATCTTCTCTTGTGGCACAGATGAGAATTTCAATTGGGATCCAAAAAACCTAATTCTCATTTGGAATTTGAAAAATGTTAAAGATTAGTTAAGAGACAATCAAAAGAAAAATAATGGTACAAAAACTTATTAGTATAAATTCATTTGTTAATGCATTCAAATGTTCACTACTATCTGTATTCCCATTTTTATACACTATAGAAATATAAACTTGGACAAGGGAGTAATGTTTCTTCTGGGCCCAAATAAAGATAGACTAACCTAATCTTCTAACGAAAGTCAGATTTACTAGCTCAAAATATTTAGTGTTTAATCTAAGGAGATTCAACTATTTAAAAAGGCAAACATACTGTTGTAAGGAGAGATTTTTATAGGGTGTTAAGAATGTTCTAAGTGATTCAAAAAGTTGTGTTAATTTTTGAAGACCTGTAACCCTTTAAGAGCATTTTTATTAATTAACTGCTTATTTTTCCTTACTCTCCTTTGAGGGGATAAGAACTATGAGGGCTTTCCTGGTGGCCTAGGGGTTTAATCTCAGCACTATCACCCAAAGGCCTGAGGTCAATTCCCGGCCAAGGAGCTGACACACATGGTACAGCAGACCTCTCTAGTCTCGCCTGCTGCTCCCCTCAGCAGTGTATTCCAGTAGATCTACCAGTTCTATTCCCCACTCTTGTCTCTGGTGAATCCTCTCACCTCATACCTCGGGCCTCAACCCCAGTTCTTCCATGCTAATATATATATATATATATATATATATATATATATATATATATATATATATACACATATATATATATAAAAGAAAAATAAAAAGAACTAATATATCACACACTGACCTTGCACTAATTCCCATGTTGGTAAAGGAAATGATGAAACAGAAAAAATGTGGGCCAAAAGGCTTACGTTACTATTTAAATCTCAGTTCTACCAATTATTACCTCTGTTGGATATATTTCTGAAATACCTGCTTTGTTATTTCCTTGGGTGTGAAATAAATATGATTCTAAAGCATGGGATGGTTGACAGTATAAAATAGGATAGCAGATATAAAATCTTCACACATTTAGAGCAATACAGTGGTGGTAGCAAACATTTGGTAAATATTGGTCGAAGAGATCAGAAATATTAAAATATGAAATGTTTTCAGAAGGGGAGCAACATGGCGGCGAGGAGACGCTGCGAGTAAGATCTCCCATTAAAAACAGTTAATAGGGAGGAAAAGCGGCAGGTCCCAGTGAGAACTGGGACACGGAAGATAAACGGACGACTCCAGCAAACTGCCCGAAGAAGAAAGTTGCCATAAAAGAGGACGAGAAGGGAGGGAAGCGCAGAACCCTGCTCCCCTCCCCCGCCCACAGAAGCGGCACTCTCCGACCGGCAGAGAGGAGGGAAACAACAAACCAAAACGGCCAACAAGAAAAACGGACACAGCAAGCGGGACTGTGAGTGGAAAGGAACTATTTCAGCCACCACACCCCGTGAACAGGAGCTGAGGCGAACCCTGAAGGATCCGCTGCGGAGGTGAGCTCCAGGCGCCATTAAAGAGAGCCCCGCCCACCAGGAGGAGACCAGCACCAGCACACAGCCCCAGCCGCCCGGTAAGCTTGCGCGAAAGCGGCGCTCGGATTGCAGCTGCCCAGGGCCCTGCGCCTGCGACCTAGGCTTGCGGGGAGACGGCGGAGGCCCTCCCTGAGTGAGCAGGAACAAGGCGCCCAGGCAGGGGAGTGGGATTCAAAAGGCGCCATTCCCGCGCCACTGATCTGGGCTACAGCCTGCGTCCTGGAACTGAGGGCTTTGGAACTGAGACCCGGGCGGAGGCCCTCCCTGAGTGAGCAGGAACCAGGCGCCCAGGCAGGGGAGCGGGATTCAAAAGGCGCCATTCCCACGCCACTGATCTGGGCTACAGCCCGCGTCCTGGAACTGAGGGCTTTGGAACTGAGACCCGGGGCACGAAATTAGGGGCGTGGGTTCCCCACGACGGTGGGGCACAAGGCAGACACAGCACCCCAAAGCCGTTGAGGTGTACCCTACCATCCCCGCTCTGCTCCCTGTCCCACGGGGTGGAAAATCAGCTCCCCAAGGGCTCTAGGAGAGATCTCTGGTGCCACCTAGCGACTTGACCCCAGCACAGGCTACTGAAGGAGCTAGTGGCCAGCTGGGGAGTTAGCCCACACCGGGCCCCTTCTGAACAAGTAGTCTGAGCCCACAGGGAGAGCGAGCACCCACAGCCGGGGCAGACCAGGCGCGCAGAATAGTGTGCCTGAGACCAGAAGCGCAGGGAGTGTGTCCCACATCACCATTTTAGAACAGGGACATTTCTTCAGTAAAGACTACCTGCAGAAGGCTTCCTCAGGAGCCAGAGGTGAGCGGGGGAAGTTCGCCCACGCCAGACCCCCTCTGGCCTGCAGTCCAAGCCCAGAGGGGAGCAGGAACCCACCGCCAGGGCAGACCAGGCGCACAGGGGAGTGTGTCCCCACATCGGCATTTTAGAACAGGGACCTTTCTCCAGTAAAGGCTGCTTGAAACTGACAGATGACTCCTGGAAGAACCAGAGGGGAACAGAGAAGCCCACCCAAGATGCCGGCAAGTCCCAACAACACAGTGTCCCAACGCATACGGCAAATTAGAAAACAGACAGTAGGGAGGAGAAGAACCACACGCAACCTAGCAACTCTCCAGAGAAAAAGCACACCACAAAAAGAAAGCCAGCCCCCAGATTGCAACGACAATAACTTGGAAGAATTTCTGAGCCTTCCAGAAAGAGAATTTAAAATTGCCGTGATTAAAAAACTGACAGAAGTCATAAAGGAAAACAAAGATAAGGGAAAAATAATCAACGATCAGAAGAATGCAATTGAGTCCCTAGAGAGGGAAAACAATGGTCAGAAGAAAGAAATTGAGTCCCTAAAGAGGGAAGTAAAAGAAATGCAGGAGATCAAAGAATTAATGGAAGAACTAAAGAATTCTGGGAAAAGCAATGAAAGCAGAATAGATGAAATGGAAGAACGAATAAGTAATCTTGAAGACACAGAAATAAAAAGAACCAAAACAGAGAAGGAAAGAGAAGTACGAAGGAAAAAGAACGAAGAAAGACTTCGGGAACTATCTGACTCCATGAGGAAAGGAAATATAAGAGTTATAGGAATACCAGAAGGAGAGGAGAGAGATGTAGGAACAGAGAAAATATTCAAAGAGATAATTGAAGAGAACTTCCCAAATGTGAAGAAGGAGCTGAAAATTGATATACAAGAAGCAAGAAGAACACCAAACTTCCACGACGAAAGGAAAAATACAGCAAGACACATAATAGTAAAGCTCCCAAGAATCCAGGACAAGGAAAAATAATGAAGCTGGCAAGAGGGAAGAAACAGATAACATTCAAAGGAAAACCAATCAGGCTGACATCAGACTTCTCCGAAGAAACACTACGGGCAAGGAGAGAGTGGAGGGACATAGTCAACAGACTCCAAGAAAACAGATGCCAACCAAGAATACTCTATCCCGCAAAGCTCTCCTTCCTCTTTGAAGAAAGAATATGGACCTTCCCAGACAAACAGAAACTCCGGAATTTCATTGCAACTAAACCCCCACTCCAAAAAATACTACAAGGAGTCCTAAAGCCAGAACCTCAGAGCGACGAATAACAATGAAAGAAGGCCAAAAAAAAAAAAAAAGTTATTAAAAGAATAAATAAATAAAATCAAAGGAAAGACAAACACAATGGCAAATACAGATGTTAACATATCAATATTAACTCTAAATGTAAATGGACTAAACTCTTCAATAAAAAGACACAGAGTTGCAGCCTGGATTAAGAAACAAAACCCAACCTTTTGCTGTCTCCAGGAAACACATTTAGCTACAAAAGATAAAAATAGGCTCAAAGTTAAAGGATGGAAAACAATCCTACAAGCAAATGGACCAAAAAAGAAAGCAGGAACAGCTATACTTATATCAGATAAAACAGATTTCAAACTCAAAAAGATAAAAAGAGACCCCAATGGTCACTACATTATGATCAAGGGGACAATACTTCAAGAAGAAATAACACTCATTAACATATACTCACCAAACGAAGGAGCACCAAAATATATCAGACAACTGCTGTCCTCTCTGAAAACAGACATCAGAGAAAACACATACGTAGTGGGAGACTTCAACACACCACTATCAACAATGGATAGATCAACAAGACAAAAAATAAGTAAAGAAACCAAAGCTCTAAATAAAGACCTAGAGCAATTGGGCTTAACAGACATCTATAGAACACTAAACCCCAAAAAAACGGAGTACACATTTTTCTCAAGCGCACACGGATCATTCTCCAGGATCGATCACATACTGGGGCACAAGACAAACATCAACAGATACACCAAGATTGAAATCATATCAACCATCTTTTCTGACCATGAAGGCATCAAACTAGAAATAAACCATAAAAAGAAGGCAAGGAACTTTCCTACCTCATGGAGATTAAAAACCACACTACTGGAAGACCATTGGACTAATGAGGAGATCAAAGAAGAAATTAAAAAATTTTTTGAATTGAACGACAAGGAGGACACCAATATCCTAAATGTATGGGATGCAGCAAAAGCAGTAATAAGAGGAAAATATATAGCAATAGAAGCTCACATCAAGAAACAAGAAAGAACGCAAAGAAACAACCTAATCTCGAAGCTCAAAGATCTAGAAAAAGAACAACAAGAAAACCCCAAAACCAGTAGAAGAAAAGAAATAATAAAAACCAAAGCAGAAATAAATGAAATTGAAACTAAAAAAACAATCCAAAAGATCAATGAAACCAAGAGCTGGTTCTTTGAAAAAATCAATAAAATAGACAAACCCCTAGCCAGGCTCACAAAGGAAAAAAGGGAGAAAGCACAAATAAACAGGATCATCAATGAAAGAGGAGAAATCACAACGGACACAGCAGAAATCAAAAGAATAATCAGTAACTACTATGAACAGTTATATGGAAACAAGTTTAACAATCTAGAGGAGATGGACAAATTCCTACAACTCTACAATCACCCAAAGCTAGATAAAGAAGAAATAGAACACCTAAACAGACCAATTACAATTAGCGAAATTGAAATGGTAATCAAAAACCTCCCCAAAAACAAAAGCCCAGGACCTGATGGATTTACAAATGAATTCTACCAAACATTCAGAGACGAATTAGTGCCTATCCTTCACAAACTCTTCCAAAAAATTGAGAAGGAAGGGACAATACCAAACACGTTCTATGAAGCCAACATTACACTAATACCAAAACCAAATAAGGACAACACAAAAAAGGAAAACTACAGGCCAATCTCCCTAATGAACACTGATGCAAAAATCCTCAATAAAATTTTAGCTATCAGAATCCAACAATGTATCCATAAGATAATTCAGCACGACCAAGTTGGATTCATTCCAGGGGCACAAGGATGGTTTAACATCCGAAAATCAATCAACGTTATCCAACACATCAACAAAAAGAAATATAAAAACCATATGATAATATCAATAGATGCTGAGAAAGCTTTCGACAAAGTGCAACACCCATTCATGATAAAAGCCCTTGAAGTTCTTGGGATACAAGGAACATACCTCAACATCATAAAGGCCATCTATGACAAGCCAACAGCCAGTATCATTCTCAATGGTGAAAAGCTGAAAGCAATTCCATTAAGATCTGGAACAAGACAAGGATGTCCACTCTCACCATTGCTTTTCAATATAATACTGGAAGTCCTAGCCAGGGCAATAAGACAAGAGAAAGACATCCAAGGAATCCAAATAGGAAAAGAAGAAGTCAAACTATCACTATTTGCAGACGATATGATATTATACATAGAGAACCCCAAAAACTCCACAGAAAAGCTAATTCAACTCATCAATCAGTTCAGTAAAGTGGCAGGATACAAAATCAACACGCAAAAGTCAGTAGCCTTCCTATACACAAACAATAAATCTGAAGAAGAAGAAATCAAAAAGACCATCCCTTTTGTTATTGAAACAAAAAAAATCAAATATTTGGGAATAAATCTAACAAAAGAGGTAAAGGACCTATACAAAGAAAACTATAAAACACTGTTAAAAGAAATAGAAGAAGACACAAAGAAATGGAGAGACATCCCCTGCTCATGGATTGGAAGAATAAACATTATTAAAATGGCCATCCTTCCAAAAGCAATATACAGATTCAATGCTATTCCAATCAAAATTTCAATGTCATTCTTCAAAGAAATAGAACAATTATTGATGAAATTCATATGGAATCACAAAAAACCCCGAATAGCCAAAGCTCTCCTGAAAAAAAAAGAAGGGAATGGAGGCATCAGACTCCCAGACTTCAAACTATACTACAAAGCCATAATCATCAAAACTGCATGGTATTGGAACAAGAACAGACATACAGACCAATGGAATCGAATAGAAAATCCAGAAATAAACCCACAGATTTATGGTCAACTAATCTTTGACAAAGGAGCAAAGACTATGCATTGGAGCAAAGAAAGTTTGTTCAATAAATGGTGCTGGGAAAACTGGGTCGCTACATGCAAAAGAATGAAGCTTGACCACCACCTCACACCATACACAAAAATCAACTCAAAATGGATTAAAGAACTAGACATAAGACCTGAAACCATAAAATATATAGAAGGAAATATAGGCGAAACACTACGTGATTTGCACATCAAAGACATCTTTACAGACACATCACCCAAAGCAGTGATAGTGAAGGCAAAGATAAACAGCTGGGACTATATCAAATTAAAGAGCTTTTGCACAGCAAAAGAGACAATAACAAAAACAAAGAGAAACCCCACCAACTGGGAGAACATTTTTGCACCCAACACTAATGATAAAGGACTGATCACAAAAATCTGCAAAGAGCTGATGAGACTCAACAACAACAAAGAAAATAATCCAGTCAAAAAATGGGCAGAAGAGCTTAAAAGAAACTTCTCTGAAGAGGAAATGCAAATGGCCAACAGGCATATGAAAAAATGTTCAACATCACTTGTCATCAGGGAAATGCAAATCAAAACTACCATGAGATACCATCTTACACCAGTGAGAATGGCACATATTAAAAAAACTAGCAACAACAAATGTTGGCGAGGGTGTGGAGAAAAAGGAACTCTTCTGCACTGTTGGTGGGAGTGCAAACTGGTCCAACCACTGTGGAAAGCTGTGTGGAGATTTCTGGACCTACTAAACATAGAGCTTCCATATAACCCAGCAATTCCACTCCTAGGTATTTACCCAAAGGACACAGAAACATCAATTCCAAAGAACACCTGCACCCCTATGTTTATAGCAGCACTGTTTACAATAGCTAAGCTTTGGAAACAACCCAAATGCCCAAAAATAGATGACTGGATCAAGAAGATGTGGTACATATATACCATGGAATATTACTCAGCATTCAAAAAAGATAAACACATGCAATTTGCTGCAACATGGATGGCGCTGGAAGGGATCATGCTCAGCGAAATAAGCCAAAAAGAAAAAGAAAAATACCGGATGGTCTCACTCATAGCAGGAATCTAGAAAACTTAAATAATGGACCAGGAAAATAAATAACTATAAGAAAGTGAAAATCAAAATCAACAAAAAACTATGAACCAGAGACACTTTTAGGGGGGCGGGGGCGGGAGGGGAGGGATTGGGGTCAGAATGGGGGGCTGCAATTGTATGGGGAATATAACAATAAAATTTATAAAAAAAAAAAAAAATAAATAAAATAAAATGTAAGAGTGTCTCCCAGCATCTATATATTATTTACTAATTTTTCCAGAATCTGCTTCTAGGTTTCCTGATGCACTAAAAATGGCTTTTAAAACCCTGAAGATTGTGGCGGATTTTGTTCCCATACCAAAAGCATCAAAAAAGGCGATCATTCAGAATCAGTCAAGCAAAGACACTTCTGTTCTTTTTCTTTTCTTTCTTCATTGAGAACAGACATGGAGCCTCTGAAGCCCTGCATGAAATGCAGTTTAGTTGCTCGTCAGAAGGTCCAAAAGATCAACTTGCTTAAGAATGTTGCTTAAGAAAGTTTTGAAAAATTCTGAAGATGTTCAAAGAGGAGAGTAAGAACAAGGACTATAAATGTTTGTGTGGGGAATTATTTCTAGGTAAAATTAAGTATCGGTCTGGAGAATTTCTCCTTTTTAGCTAAGGACAATTTCATTAGAAACTTTGAAATGCATGTTTCTACCACAATTTTACATTACGTTCACGATATTCACCTTTAATTTCACAATTTTACCTGAGGTTTAAGTTAGATGGTTTGAATCTGAGTATTCAACCCCCCATGTCACGTGACTTTAAAATCTGTAAGGCACAGAAAGGAATTGACATGATCCCCTTTTCCTCAGTTTTCCCTCTAAGCCCCTGGACAGAAAGCCCTTTTATTAAAAACAAAAACAAAACAAACCCCAAACCCAAAAAAAAAAAAAAAAAAAAAAAAATGTTTTCAGAAGTAAATGGGATATGTGTGCATCAGTGTCATCACAGAAATTTACATAATATATTTGATTTGCCTGATCAGTTTTTTTTTTTTTCTTTCAAGGACATAGTTGGATTACCCAGTTTCAACCTAACTTGTTTAAATTTTTCTGTTTCTTGTCAGTGTTTAATTTGACTTCAAGCCTCTTTATTTCTTATATACTTAAAAATGTATTTACATCTTTAAAATGTGACTATTAAATCATTTACTTGGAAACCCATTATGTACTATTAGGTGAGTTAAGTAACATTTACATAAAGCCAAATCCATACATGTTACTATATGGGTGCTCTATATTGATGGAATCTCATATTCATATATTTGGTGAGTCAGAAATATTATTTTTTCCAAAATGTAGCAAGAACAAAACATGTTTTAGAAGAATGATCAAATAGATGATGAAATTCAGATAAATATCTTTGTATATTTCTATTTTATTATCTGTTACTCTCTGTCCCATGCACTAGCACTTAATCTCTATTAGTCACTCAATGGAAACAAGAGATGAAATAATTCAAAAGTCACTCCCCCCGAAAAAAAAAAAAAAGTCTATGCTATCAGAGTTTGAGCTACACCAGGCATTTTAGTATATTAAGTTTTATTTAAATTAGGCATCCAAACAATAAATGCCATTCACACATATGGAAGTGAATGCAAATTGAGTAATTTTAAACAAGAAGCAGCATTTTTAGAAGCCTTAAAATGAAGAGTAATTATACTCATTAGGTAACCATCAAATCTATAGGATTTAGATTTCAAGTGAATTAAGCATTGAAGAAGGATAGATTTATTTGACAGTCTGTTGAAGAGCTTCTCTGAATTGCAATATTTTTGGTTGATATGCATGTGTACAAGACCAACCACTCTGAAAATGAAGTGCTGTGAAAAATGTCAAGAGATCAATTTGGTATAATCATTGCTCTGGACTTAAGCACTGTGGAATGAAGTACAGTAAATTATTGAAGTGTTTCATTTTGAAGGGCACATTAAATACCATTTAATTATATCTGTTCAAAACCTGAAGGAATTTTTAATGCAACATTCAAAATTTCTAAAATTAGAATGAAAAATCTGTTTGAAACATTTGTATTTTCACAGAAAAACACTAAGCATCTCAGAACTTTCCAAATAAAAATTCCATTAACTCTCAAAAGGAATATTTCCTATTTAGTGGCTTATCTATTGCTAATCTTACCACTAAATTCTTATTGGCTATGTCTGCTCTAATTGTTGACATCTCAAACAATTTCTATTTACTCTTACTTAGCATGATGCCTATAGCCCTGCAGGGAACCCCTTTGAATTCACACACTTAATTACCAACTTCTCTCCAGGGAAGTGTTATTCTGGCAAAAGGAGAGGGGACGGAATTTAATAAATGGTGCCATAAGCTAAATAGTAATATTATGGGGATTTGTATAATAGGAGAGGTCAGAAGATATATTGTCAAGAAACATCCTTTAAAAGTTGGAAAATAAGGCACTGGGAAGACAAATTATCTTCTCTATGATTTATTTTAATAGAGAGCTTAAAGTGTGTCTAACTACCTACAATTTATCTGTCTTATGCCCCATCTACTATTGATTAAAGGTTAATGTTCTATAAAGTGTCAAGGTAAACCTTGATTTTTTTCAGTGGGAGAACATCAGGTCAAATGCAAATTGTTCCATTCATTAGAAAAGATACCATCAAAAGCTAAGGGTTTATTGTCCTGAAGGACATCAATCAGTTTCATATCTAGCCAAGTAATATTATTTTAGTTCAACATTCAATTTCTAAATTTTGATAATTTGCAAATCTTCAAGTGCTCTTTGAATTTTCTTTATTAGCTTGTTAAATTACTAACTGATGAGTTTAATTAAATTTTTACAAGCTCAAGCTATATTATATGATACACTTGGTAAGTAAATGAAGGATACTAAAGTTCTGATATATTAGAACCTAAATTTCCTAGCCTACTGAGACTATTTTCTAAATAAATTTTGAATATCTAAACTTAGGAGATGTCATAACCCAATGTGAATATTAAAATTCTTAACACATAATCATGAAAAACATAATCATTCATGTTTGATTTCCTTCCATGAGTGCAAAGGGTCAAATATCATTGTGCATGTCAGATAAGTCTACAGTATTATCCTGGAGAAGATAATTATACACAAAAGCGGTGCACATAAGGTGTTTCTCTCTCTTGCTGTTCTTTACATTTATGTCATTACTTTACCATGAAAATATTCTGAGTTCAGCATAGCAATATTTTATATCTCATTGCTTATAACACCGGAGTAGATGTATATTTAGGATAAATACATGTTCATTATATATGTGTAAAATATATGACACATGGTTTATTACAAAAGTTACACCCAAAGTTTCATTTCCTTGGGATCACTGAATAGAGTGAATTGTTTAAGAAAATGGATTTCATGCTTGTTTTTAAATGTTGTTAGTATTTTTTTTGTTTTTATTTTTTAAATAATGGTAAAAGAACTTCAAATCCATTGACCTTTAGTTCCCTTTTGTGTTTATAAAACATTGTTATACTTTTATGAATTACAACAGGCTGGATTATTGCTATGAATGATATAAATAGAAGTTATATATTAAAAATTTAAAACACAAAGGTACATTGCACTGCATCACTGTGGTTTGATGTATCTTGACTCTTCCGAGTGCTAATGCCCTGAGACCATGGAATCAATGTGTACTCATTGTGATATGAAGATCCCAAAACTTGGAAAGAAGCAACAGAATTTTTACACTAATATGTGATCTTTGTCATCTTAGAAATAATGTCCTGGGACAATACCAGAACAGAAGAGACACGTGCCTGAGAATGGAGAGCAGCTTTTAAACTGTACTTAATCTGTTATGAAGATATCATTGGATACATTTTAATAATTTTATTTATATGCCCAGCATGCATTCACATTGACATTAAGAGTAGCCTGCAAGGGAGATCATTTAACCCTATAAATATGTTCTTTGATTTTTCAAGATAGCAGGAGATGGTCTTCCAAAGAGTCAGCTAAGCTTTTCTCAACATGCCTTGAGCTGGCTTCTTCTAATGTTATCTTGATATGGGGAACTAAAGGTCAATGGAGACCCTGTCAGATTTGGGGAAACTATTACCATTATGAAGGGTAAGGTAAAAAATCAGGCTTTTCTGCCCTCCCGCCATCAGGATAGATGATGGATCCTTGTCCTGAATGCACGCCTGATGGCGGGCACCTGGAATAGGGTGTAGGCATAGGTAGATGTGATTCACCTGGGCTAAGACTGTGCTTTTTAAGGGCCGTATCACGGGGATGCCAGCAGAAGCCAAAAGAGAAGCCGAGAAAGAAGTAGCAGAAGCCGAGAGAGAAGCAGAGAACGCCAGAGAGCCCAGATAGAGTGAAGACTTGCTGGGGGCTGGGAGGCCTGCCAGCCTCCCGGCCCCCCAGCATCCCTGCCTGCCATATGCCTGGTGAACCCCAATAAAAGACCTGCCAAAAACCACTGAGGACTCTGACTCCTCCTTTACCCGGTCTGCAAGGGATCAGGAAACCTGTACTGTGTCCTGTTCCTGCCCTTACACATTATGTTTTTAAGATTTTTTTTTATTTATTTATGCATATAAAAACTGGGGTGTAGGCCAGAAGGGTGGGTTGTGGTGGTGGGGGTGGGGAGATGAGAGAATTCACCAGAGTGGGGAGCAGAACAGGCAGATCTACTGAAATAGACTGCTGATGGAGCAACAGGTGAGACAGGAGAGGTTTGCTGCACCATGTAGATCACCTCCCTGGCTGTGGATCGAACTCATGCTACAGTGGCTGCAGATAGTTTCATAGTCGTGAGACTTAACCCCTGTGCCACCAGGGAGACCTCTATTGCCATTATTTAAAGAATAAAGATTAATTGAAATTAAGAGTGGGAATGCCCTAGATGATAAGAAAAGATAGGTTTTCTCTCAGTCTTTTGCCTTTTCTACTAATAAAAGAATCAATTGCTTCTCTTCCTTTTATGACTTAGAAGAAAGTGGTCATTCTTTTCTTTTTTTAATCAGTGGCCACATCCTCCCTATCTGCAAAACTGAGATTTTTAACTCTCAGGATAAAAGGATGAAGTCATCCTCTCCTTGCCAAGTAAAGTCTTCCCCTGTCTCCCTCCTTGACGCCTCAGGTCCTTAAACACTGAATAAAGATCACTTGTGTGCTACATTTTACTTCCAAATTTACAACCAAGTTTACAATTTCATAGAGTTTTAAAAAGTAACTACTTTTTATATGTTCAGTATCATGTCATGTATATAAAGTCAATATCATGACTATCAAGTAGGATTGGGAAATATCATTTGAACCAGAATCTGAAAAACCATGTTCAGTTTTTAAGACCAAGTGTGCATTGTAGTTGAGCTTTTCCTTTTAAATACAAAAATAAATCTCAACTTATAAATATACAAGAATAGATTCCAGTTTATAAAAGAAATGTGCATACTTTTTAAAATATTAAAATAATTCTATGGCTTAGTACAATGCTATGTCATTATAATATATAATATTAAGCTATTATTCATGTTATCTTTGTTTAAATTTCACTTTCCTTTCTGAAACATGACTTAGGGAATATAATTTGTTCTATGTGTTTTATAGTCCATAAAGTGTTTATTTCTTTTCAATGTATGATTATTTTTATGTGCAGTAAAGCATGGGTTGTCAGTTGAATATGTTGAAATGTATAATCTTTAAGCCCTTTATGGAGAATTCTGCAGTAGCACATCTTTTTCTATGTATTTTCAACTGACAGTCAATAAGAAGTTAAAATTATAGTTACACGGGCCTCCCCGGTGGCGCAGCGGTTGAGCGCTGGGTTGCGAAGCTGCCCGCAGCCTCTGCGGCGCCGGTTCGATCCCCGGCTGCTCCCCGGCCACCAGAGGAGGGTCCCACATGGCGCGCAGACCTCTCCTGCCGCCCGCTGCTCCCCTCAGCAGTGTACTTCGGTCCTTCTGCCTGCTCTGCTCCCCGCTCTGGCTCTAGTGAATTCTCTCACCCTCCTGTGCTTCTGACTGTACCCAGTGCATGTATAAACGAAACAAACAAACAAATAAATAAATAAAACATGCCTCTATAAAAAAAAAAAAATTATAGTTACACGTTCTATTAAAATGTCTGAAAATAAATTCTGCACAAGGTTGCCTACTTCAGATCATTCCTTGCTATAAGAGACTGTTAACAAAATTGTTTTCACTAAACCTTTGATGATTTTGGCAGGTGAGCCTCTGAGGTAAACTTAAGACTTATTAATGGAACTGAGTGAGACAATGAAAGGGGAAACTAAACAACTAAACGGTCCTGAAAGATATTGGAAATGTAGAAAAGTTCCTAAATGTTGCCTAAGATAGAAACTATTTTCCCCCGTTGGGGGCTGTTATTTTAAGTTGAATTGGTTTCTTACTAACTGCTTCTGTGGAAAATAATAAAATCATAAAAAAATCAACCATCCCCAAAAGAATAAACATATTATACATCATTCCTCTTATTACAAGATAAGATAGAAGATACAGAAGATGTCTTCTGTATAGAAGATACAGAAAATAAAAAATAAGAAAAAATAATATATTCATAGAATATTGTTTATCATAAAAGAGAAGTGATTTTCTACATTCTTTTGTCATCATTTTTTTTTTTTTCTTCTAAACTTTTTATCCCTCTCCCTTCCTCCTGTCCTACCTTGCTCTTTCTCTCTTTGGGTTTTTACCAGTAAAGAAAATCAATATAACCAAACACAGCACAGTCTTATCCAATAACATCATTTAGCAACAACTGATAATTGAAAGTAAACTGAGAGAAGGGATAATTTACAATTGAAACTCCACATTTACAGAAACTTCACAAGTTTTTTTTTTTTTTTTTGCTGTGTGATTTTAATGTTTTGAGATGTGATAACAGTTCATATAAAATAATAAAATATCACTAAATTTAAATTATATTTTAGCCTCCTTTCGCCCATGTGCTAGACACTATAGTGAACAGACAAGACAGTAAAAACACACTGGTGAAGAGAATGAACTTTGCTGCTGCAATATCTGACTTCAAACTCTACCTCTGTTCCTTATCACCTACCCCTCTGACAGTGGACCACTAAGTTACCTCTAATCCAATGCCTTCATCTTCACTTGTGAAATGTGTATGAAAATAGCATATATCTTGGAAGGTTGTTGTGACTAGTAATTAGAATGGTATCTGCTCATTTTAGATGTTAGCTAGGTATGCATTATTTTCAAGCTAGTCATAATAACATACCTCACCACACCTAAGATCAGACAGTAATGTGCTTGCACAGGAGATGAAGAATGAAATAACCCATTAATGAGAGAAAAAATCCTTAACTGACATTGAGCAAAAATGTTGACTTGCCTTCATTATATGCCATTGTGCTACTTATCACAGTCTCTAAAGGCTTAACACATTCCTTCTTCACCTTCATTCCCTCTTGAGTGTACAATGGAGCTTTCTAGAGAATAAGGTAAGGGGCATTGAAACCATGAAGAGATACATGAAATGAGATGGCCTCTATTAAGTCATAATTACAGAGATTTGCAAAAAATGTAAAACTATGTCACTTTATTTTTTTGCTTTTAAGGACATATTTATTTTTCATTAAAACTGGGGACATGTTTTTATGCACTGATATTATTATCTTTGCAATGAAAATAAATACTTTTATAATTTCATATATAGCAATTATTGCTAAAATCCACAGAAACTAAGCTCTTTGAGGTCTCAACAAATATAAAATTGTATGAAAACAAAAGGTTTGAGAAGCACTGTAATATGCCCTGTTATATAATCACCCACAGAGGTAGCAGATGCAACAGGTATTCCAATTAATTCTTCCCAATCATGTGTTTCTTCTTAAAATAAAAAATGTATAAACACCAACAATGCTTAATGAAGGTTGAAGAGTAGCTTCAACTAAGGCATGTGGATTAAGCAATTGGCCCCAAAAGTCAAGCTGGATAGTCCTATACTTTCCTGATTGATGAAGTGTGTTCTATGACTTGCAGACACCTATAATGAACACTTACCAGTATGTGATCTAGCATTGGTGACATGATAAGCCTAAAACACGGGTAGCTAAGATTCTGCTGGAGTGGAGACAGTAGGAGTAAGCAAAGATAGCTAGTTGGACAAAATAATCAAAATCACAAGAGAGGATATGGAGAAACAACCAGAGACATTACACAAACATTCCTGCTGCCAAACAGGAAGAACCTTAACTACAATCCCTCAGTCCTGGTTTCCAGGGTCCAGTGAAATTTTATTTCCTGATTTAGGTGCTTCCTGTATGGGCAATGTCCCTTCACAACCAGTCTTCCATTTTTGATTTTTGTTTGTTTTCTCTCAGCAAAGCTTTGAGGCATATTCAGATGCCTTGTTTATCTGACACTAAACTTATTCTTCAGTATATGTGTTCAGGATATGTGTTACTTACACTGTTACTGATAATATATAACACACATGTAGTGTGGCAGATTTTGAACACACACATTGATGAAGCTTATAATTTAAAGCTCAGAAATGAGAATATTACAGGTGTTCCAGATGTTTTGCATGTACCCCCTCTTCAGATCATTGGTCCTATCAAAAGCAAAATTTAACTTTTTTCTTTACAGATGACTTCAGTTGTATTTGATTTTGAAATAATAAAATGGTATGAGATGCTGATTCTTCTATTTGAAAAAATTGTATGAGATAAATATCATGTGTACTAATATGTGTTTATATATACTGCTGTTGGTGCATATTGCTTCTAGATGCGGAAGTAGAGTCATGATAAACATACATGTACTTTTTGAGTGGACATACACATATAAACTAGTTCTGTGATACATATCCATAAAGCACAGAGTATAAATGCTACAAATATTCTTAAAATGTGGCTGTCCCTCTTTTCCTTATTGGGGTTTATAAGACTGATAACAAATCATTTGCCATATACAGTTGTATTAGTGATACAATGTGATTAATTTTCTCCCTCTATCTTCATTGTGGATTTTGAAAACTTTTTTAATTTAAATGTAATCTAATATTATGGTGAAAAGAAGGGGGGTGGGAATTGTATGGGGACTATAACCAAGATGAAAAAGCACATATTGTGCAAAAATGAATAAATGATGTAAAAATATATAAAATAAAATATAAAAAAAGTAATCTAATATTTTAATATATTCTTTAACAGATGGTGACATCTAGATATTTTCCTATTTTTTTCAAAGATGTGTTGTTTTACATCCACATTTGGATCTATAATCCATTCAGACAACTTAGTTTTGTATATTATATAAAGTGAGGGTCAAAGTATAAATTTTGTTTTGTAAAATATAGTTCAATTCATTCAGAAACATTTATTTGGAAAAAGCACTATTTACCCATCCATGGAGTGAGTGTCACCAGCAACTAAGTCTGTCAGGTGACACTGAATATGTGAACAGATTCCAGTCATTTCTATTTCAGTATTCTATCTCGTCTTGGATTGATTTTTTGTTTGTTTTCTCTCAGCAAATCTTTGAGGCACATTTAGAAGTCTTGCTTATCTGACACTGGACTTATTCTTCAGTATTTAATGTTCTCTGATGTACATGTACATGGTATTTTTAATTGTAAATATTTATTTTCAAAGGATAATATGAATCCAGAATGTTTTGACTTGCTGATAAATTATGTAAAACTGATATTACAAAGAAAATGTGGTCATTTCACATTAACCAACCTCAGGATATTGTTATTCCAGAACACCAATTTATGCACTTAGAATCTAACATAGACTATATTGCTTGTCTAGAAATAACTACAACATTTCTCCTTATAGATGAACCAACAAAGGAAATCAACTTATAAACTCATAGTTTGAATGAGTGTGGAATCAAAAAAGATTGTTATACACTAGAAAGCTTTACCATGAATAGAAAAACACATAATAAACTTTCCATTTTCACAAAAGTGGATAAAATCACAATCTTCAGGGTTCAGACAGTGTCGTCCTTGTGAATTTTTAACATGTTGACACTTGGATATAGGATTTGTTCTTTATATTATTTCATTTTGTTCATCACTCTCCTAAATGAAAGGTTTTAATATGTTTCTACCTAACTAATCTCAGAACCCTGCTATCTCATTAAGTGACTGTATATCTTCACTATGAAATGTGATTTTTACTATTTCACTTTCTAATGGCAGTATCATTTCATGGATCTCAGGATTCTTGATTGAAATGCCAGAAGAATGGGAGCAGCTCTGAAACGTAAGTGGGACACTTTCCTGAATATAAGGCTTATGGCAAAGGGCAAATCCTGCTTTTATAAGAAGCAGCTGAGCAACTAGAGACATTAAATCTGAATGAAGTTTGGCTCAGTAAGAGCTCTCTTGTGTACACAAATGGGAAATGATCACATTAAATACTGAGCATGTTTGACTTAGATTAAGAAAGAACTCACAAAAACAACTTGTAGTAGCCCCAAACTGATCAAGTATTCCTCAAGAGAAAGTTGAGGGCCTGTGTAGGGTTGAGTCTCAGTGCCTTCACCACTATAGACTGAGTTTGATCCCCAGCCAGGGAGCTAACCCACATATGGCACAGCAGACCGCTCCTGTCTTGTCCACTGTTCCTGTTAGCAAAGTATTTCAGTAAATCCACCTGTTCTACTCCCCACTCTTTTTTTCTGGTGAATCCTTTCACCCCACTGCTCCCCCAGCCTACAACCCAGTTCTTCTATACAAAATTAAAAAAAAGGGGAGGTGGTTGAGCTCTGTAAGGTCAGGAAGGGACCAATGCAGGTTTTCTGATCCCATGCAGACCAGGTAAAGGAGGAGTCAGGGCCCTCAGGGGTTTTGCAGGTCTTTTATTGGGGTTCACCAGGCATATGGCAGGCAGGGGTGCTGGGGGGCCGGAAGGCTGGCAGGTCTCCCAGCCCCCAGCAAATCCTCACTCTCTCTGGGCTCTCTGGCGTTCTCTGCTTCTGCTTCTTTGCTTCTCTCTCTGCTTCTTTCTCGGCTTCTACTGGCGTCCTCATGACGCTGACCTTAAAAGCCCAGTCTTAGCCCAGGTGAATCCCATCTACCTATGCCCACACCCTACTCCAGGTGCCTGCCATCAGGCATGCATTCAAGACCTCAAGGATCCATCATCTATCCTGATGGCGGGAGGGCAGAAAAGCCTGACATTTTCTTTACCCTACAAGCTCCTTATGACTAAATGCCCTCAAATATTAAATGAATTATGTTGGCAGAGGGGATTCAGCCTAAGGTTGGTGCAAGGTCGATATAACCTTTGAATTTCTTCCAGAGCTGAGATGTTCTGTTTTCAAACAGCAAGATCAGCTTCAGACTTCCTCCTGAGCATGTTATCTCCTTGCTGTTATATTTAAACTTGCTTTCTAACTGACACTCACAGTCACCCAGAGAATAGAATGTGATTATATATTTCATTTTAATGTGATTCCTAGGAGTAAAGTGGGAGAGAGGGATCCTTAGCAAGAGGGAAGAAAGATAAAATGAAGAGTCACCACAGGTGAAATGCCTTAAAGGGCATTGTCCTGCCAATTTGATTTGGCTAATGTTTCTAGCTAACTCCTCTGTTCTTCTAGTCTTAGCACTTTGTGGTGAATGAATATGAGCAGTAAATACATAACGGGGTGGATATTAGAGAACATTTGAAGGCATAATAAAAAATTAGATTTAATTTGCACACTTTGATACAATAATCACTGTAGGACTAATAAGGGCTATTATTTGAATAGGGAAGTCCTATTCACAGCAAAAGTTAGAAGACACTGCTTTCCTTAGCTCAGGTAACCATACAGCTAGAGAATTCCACTTGCTCATGTGTACGTAGGAAAAGGTATCCTTAAAGTCTTGTAGTTTCAAATGCTAGTTTACCTTTTGTAAGGAAATTAATGCTATGATATATATAGATATATGTATAGTACCCATTATTTTCTGATATTGAAATTATAATGTATTTTTTCTTTTTTAGAAAAAGGAGTTGGAAACAAACATTTGTGTAGGATTGCCCTGCCTGATGGGGCACCTGCATTTTGTTACATTGTTGTAAGTTATGTTGTTTATTTCTGTGGGCCATGGCAGCAGTATTAAAATATTCGCCAAGAGAAGCAGAGGCAGAAGAAAGGCAGGATAGAGAAGGGGAGAAAGAACCTCCAGAAAAGCCCAGAGTGAAGTCTTGCCTGGGGCTTGGAGGCCTACTGGCCTTCTGGCCCCTTGGCATCCCCGCCTGTCATGTACCTGGTTGCTCCACTAAATGTAAAAGCTCAATAAAAGCCTGAGAAAGCCACCCAGGGCTCCAGGACTCTCCTTTACCTGCTAGTCTGCTCTGATCTTAGAAAACCTGCTCAGTGCTCATCCTGCCCCTATAGATGGGATTGGATTTGTAATGCTGCATTCAGTGTAGGCTAAGCCCATGCTGATTTCTTGTACACTTGAGACACAAAATGTTACCATGCAGTGTCAGCTCAATGAAAAACATTAAGAAAAAATATACATTTGTGTAAATATGCAAATGTTTATATGAATTATGCTAATGAGTTCACAGAATCTGTTTTAGAGTGAGAAAATTCTTCCCCAAATAGCCTTTGCATTTATTTACACTATTCTAGACACAAAACCCACTATCTAGAATTTTAAGAGAAAGGATTTTAAGAGAAAAGGCCAAACTATATATCCAGGGTTATATAGATAAATCAACTTAACAGTGACTTTCAATCAGCATCAGCTGAGATGGTACGTGCACACACACACACACACACACACACTGCACAGCACAGCTATTTAAACACACACACTTACTTAAATTTCACATTATAGGAGGTTCAAAGGAAAAAAGAACAAGAAAATAATCATAAAGGAACTCCATTCTGCATATTCTATTTAGAGAATAATAGGGTATTTTTAAGGGAAGCTTTATTAAGGTTATTGTTACTTGTAAACAAACACTTGTTGCTTGTGTTAAGGAACTAAATCCTCTTTTAGGGGATCTAGTTGTTAATGTTGAAACATGGTAGGCAATGAATGCTAGGAAAATATATTTCTAATTCATTATCACCTATTAAAAACTTCTACAATAAGCAACAGAAGTAGAAAAAGGAAGATATCTTACAGCAGTAACTTGCATCATGAAACTTTGCCATTTTGATTTATATAACTATTATTACTTTGCATTTTCTGTATTTTTAAAAACTTATTTTTAAATAGATTGTACTGAATATAGAGTAAGATTTTTTTATACAAGAACAGATGCATGACTTCTCTGCTTTCTAATCACCCCTACAGCACATTTGTGTAAGACTCAGAAAACTACAATAAAATCTGCTGATATTTTCAAGTTGGATCTATTTTAATTTTATTAATCTCCTATTTGAAACAAAAGAGTCACAAATCTCAATGTATATGAAAAATATTAATAAGAACTTAATGATTTTGATGGAATTATTAAAGTGATTTTTTTATATGAATAGGGTTTTACTATCGAATTCAGGACATTATCATGAGTTACAGACAGTTTTCTAACATCTATTTATTATTCTAATTACCTATATATAGTTAGCCAATAAGTGACATTATTGGAATGACTAAATGTCAGGCCTCTAATTCAGCAAATGGTTAGCCTCATCAAAAATGTCAGAGGATTTCAAAATGTATAACTTGAGTTTTCAATTATTAAAAGACACACCTTTAATTTCACATAATATCAACCTACCCTTTATGTTACCATGGAGATATTTTCCATTATTAAAAAAAGTTTAAAAAATCCATGCATTGTCAGTTGCAGAAAATTGAAATTGTTTTGTGTTTTCACACAACTATTTCCAAATGATTCCCATTTCTCTTCACAACTGGTTGTACTATATTTGGTGGCTAGAAAGTCAGTAACATTTGACCTCTGAACATTTCTATCTTTGCTCAGGCCCTTCCAATATTAGGAACACCATGAAGCAATTTATCACTATGTCACACTGGCCTCCAGAATTTCTTCAGGATGAAGAAGAGCGATGAGCTTAATCTTTAAGTCCTGAAAATTCCCGAGGGTGAATTTTTCCCTTTGATGTACAGAGATAATTTGTTTTTGCTGAAGATTTGCTAATGAATGCTTGTTCTCATTGCCAACCAAAAAGCTTTAGACAACTTATAGATTATTCATTTTATTGGAACCATGGGTCAAAATGTTCACTTATACCTTCATCTAGTTATAAGTATTTCAGCCTCCATCTAGACTACGTGCACCGCTGGAGTAAAGGTAGGTCAGATGAACTTGTGGGGAAAATGCAACAGAAGTAGCAATGGAAAACTAGACCTGAGATTCTCCTCCAGAAAGAATTTGATTTGCTTTACATTTTTCATAGACTTGCCAACTGATAGGGGGCCCAATAAAATCTGTTTGCAGGGAGCCGAAGAAACTTACTGGAGAGGAAGCATACATGCTGAGCTTGGTCTTATGAAGACCATTATTTTTATAAAAGGGTGTTTATCTGAAAAAAATATTAGACATAGCATTGAATTTGTCTATGCTCTCAAACCCTGAGTCTCAAAGAACAAGAGACCCAAGATTTTTAAATGACAGAAATCTAAACCTCTAGCTGTTCCAAATGACCCAGCAATCACACTGCTGAACATTAATCCCAGAGTAATGATTTATACACACACAAATACTTGTAACAGCTGTTGACAGAGCTGTGTATTCTAGCCTAGTACTGGAAACAACTCAGGTGTCTTTTTTTAAAAAAGATTTATTTATTTATTTGTTTGTTTGTTTGTTTGTTTGTTTGTTTATAGAAGAACTTGGGTGTAGGCCAGAGGTGTGGGGATTGAAAGGATTCACCAGAGACAGAGTGGGGAGCAAAACAAGTGGACTGACTGAAATACACCCTGAGGGGAGCAGTGGGCAAGACAAGAGAGGTCTGCTGGACCATATATGCATTAGTTCCCTGGCCGGGGACGGAACTTAGGCTGTAGCAGTGGACCTTTGAGGTGATAGTGCTGAGACTTAATCCCTAAGCTGCCTTTCAATAGGTGAACTAATATATATACACTATGGTACATTCATGCTGTGGAAAACTACTCAGTGATAAAGAGGTACTATTGGTAAACACAACACTTGGGCACATTGCTAGAGAATAATGCTAAAGGGAAAAAAATAGTTAACCCCAAGTTTAGGCAATATGATTCTACTTATGTAACATAATCAAAAGGGCTACAGTATAGAGTGGAAAACACTGGAATTGCCATAGATTAGGAAGGGGTAGAGATGGGTGAGAAGGAGGCTGACATTAGACAACGCAGCAAGAGGAGTCCATGTTGTGAGAAAACTGTTGGGATCTTGATGGTGATGGTCACACAAACCTACATTCATGTACTGAGGAATGGGTCTCCCAAAGAGAGCCCAGCTCTGAGCCCTCAAACCTGTAACTGTTGAACTCGTTTGGAAATCAAATCTTTAAATAAAGATGTCATTGAGTTAAGAGTACTAAAATGAAGGGATTATCCTGGATTATTGGAGTGAGCCCTAAAAATTCACCATTTCCAGTGTCTTTACAAATGAGAAGCACAGGAGATGACACATGGAAGAGACAGGACAATGTGTACCCAAGGAGGCAGAGACAGAGGCAATATAGCCACAGGTCCAGGGGGGCCACCAGCTAGCAGAAGCTTGGAGAGCCAAGAACACACTGTCCCCGAGAGCCTCTAGCGGCATCATTGACTGCAGATGCTTTGTCAGGGAGAGCCATGCTGACTTTGGAATCCCGGCTTCCAGAACTGTCAGAATTAAACTGCGGTTATTGTAAGCCACCAAGGCTGTGATTATGTGTTAGAACAGCTGTGGCAAACTAACATGCCACATCTATATAGGGTTGTATGGCAGCAAACACATGTGCACACACACACAGAGTATATAAAAGAGAGCATATATAAAAAGCTGAGGTTAAATCATTATCCATTTTCTAGGTTTGATATGCATTCTAATTTTGCCAGATATTACCTTTGTGGGAAATGGTTAAAAGATACATAGAAAATCTCTGCATTGCCTTATATTGAATGTGAATCCAAATATATATCAGAATTATAATTAAATTTAAGAAGTGATCAAGTTTTTTCAGTAAGAACTATTAGGAAAAAAATAAACCTTAGGCTATTAAAAATCCCTTAAATACAAGAAAAATGTTAATCATTAGGGAATATATTAAAATTCAGAAATTAATTCCTTAGAAAACCACACCAATTAAAGAAAGAGAAGGCAATCACAAAGTGGGAAAATATGTCATTTAGGTATGTGCTAAATTTCTCAGGTGTAAAGAGTTCCAACAAAACAATTAAAAAGCTACCTTGAGAAAAAAAAAAAGGGCAACACATTATCTTTACAGAAAAACATGTTTACTAAGACAATAGACACATGGTTAGTCATCAAGAGAATGTGGAAAAAAGAACAATGAGATACTTCTGTATACTCACCATTGCAAAGAAAGACAATACCTAGTGTTTATCAGCTTGTGTACAAATGACAGTGAACTTTTCCTATAGTGTCACAAGTTAAAATTGACATCCGTTTTCAAAAACTGTTTTATACTACATAATAAAGTTGAATATGTATATATATACTCTATAATCCAATAATTTCACTCATGCATGCACATCTAACAGAAATGAGGCAAACATGTACCCAATGATACAGTCATTTGTTTAGAGCACCCACTTTCACATTGATTCCAAACTGGCAACAACCCAAATGTTCTGTGTTTGAATGATTAAATATTCTTGTATTCACACATCACAATGTTATATAGAGCAATAATAATTATAGAGCAAAACTAATCGCAACTATATCTTCCACCATGGAAATATCACTCAAAATTAATGTTAAATGAAAGAAACAAAGAAAAGGCACATGCTAAAAAGTGAGCAATTTCATGTATGTGAAGTTTAAAATAGAGTAAATTAAAATAAGGATCTGAAGGTAGGGGCCACAGCATTATTTTGACATTTTGATGCAGTTTTTGTTTATCTGGGTGAAGAGAACATTGGGGAGTTTTCTCCCTGAATATTAAATAAAAGTGCACCTTTGATTTGTATTTTAATAATTTATATATCTTTACATATAATATACATAATTTATATATATGATATATATGTGTGTGTTGTGTGTCACACTGCAACCTAAAACCATGACTTGTCTGTATTTTTTCTTCTAGATAGAACTAATTTTGAGAAAATGTAGAAAAAAATTGCATTGAATTTATGGACTTGGGCATTGTTATTTTTTTTATGTTGTATTATAACATCATGCTAGAGCATTATACTTATCTAGTATTTATTCCCTTTAAATTTATTAATTTTTTCTTTTGCATTTTTTAATACATGTAAAATTTTGGATAGATGGTTTTCTTACTTTTACATATATATCATTCACTATTATTATTGTGAAAGAAAACTTTTCAATTTATCACATCTTCTAATTGGTGAATAATCATTTGTAGGAAATAAGTACCAAATTTTAGAATGTGTTCTATAAATGTATACTTTAGTATAGAGTTGTCTGGAGATTCATACCCATACTTATTTTTTTTGAAATATGAGAGTAATAATAAAATGTTGCTGGCATCATATGGTTGCAACCAAGCAAAGGAATAATGAATTGATAAAAATTATGCAGAAAACGAGAAACCCTTGCTAAGTGAAATAGCATCTTACCAATGCTAAGTGTGTGGTGAATCCATTAAAATACACATAAGTGAAAGCAAAAGTCTGAATGAATAGACACTAATTACTGACAACAGTAAAGCAGGAACATTGTCATTGTGATTGCTTTTGTTTTATTCCTTTCGATTATCTGTTCTCCCGAGTTTTAAAAATACAATTTAGTTTAGTACTAAGATTTTTACAAGCTATTATGGTTTCAGTGCAAATCTTTTTCGTCCTCTGAGAATAATGCATGCATTATAAAAAAAAAAAAAAGTATCAAGAAGGCCTTGTAGAAAAGGGACTTTTCAAGAATATCATTTGGAAGGAATAGAACAAAAACCAGACTTTGGACCCAAGCCAAGCAGCTTGAAATCCTGGTTGGCACTTCTGGCCTTCTGCCTTAGAAAACTGATTTAATTTCTGTGAACTTTAGTTTCATTTTATATAAAATTCTGAAAATGAAATAATTACATATGATTTGTGAGTGAACTATTTTCTGGCCTTAAATAAATTACAGTGTATTTTTACTAGTGTCATTATTATTAACAAAATGTTGAGATTTGGGGAAATCATGTTTTCAAACACTGATCACTGCCTTCTCTCCTGACAAATCAACACAATATACCTCTAAAAATGAAACTAATTACAAATTTTTTTGCTTTTATATAATTACTTTCAAGCTTGCTATTTATCATTTCAAGAAAGAAACTTTATCAATAACTTCATAAATTTACCAGCTATAGCCAAAGAAATATATAAATGCACATTTTCTTTACTTTATTATCTTTTTGTTATTTAATTCCAAGATCTCTTCCACATGTTAAAGTGACACAAACTACTTAGGCTCTGCCTACATATATTTGAATCCCTTATATTAATTGTACTGGAAGTAAAATGAGCTTTTGAGGAAAAGAGAATAAATCTTAAATTTAGTATGGATAGTTCTAAGTTTCAGAAAGTCTGAATTTAGCCCTTATGAAAATATAAGGACAATATTCTCTTCAATTTTAACATGTTATAATCCACAATGTAAAAAATGATGTATACTCCAAATGTCACATAACACAGATGTGGTCTAGAAAAGGAGTAGACTTAAGAATTTAACACTTTTTCTTTTAAAGATTTTCTTTATGCATGCATGCAAGAGCTGGGATGTAGGCCAGAGGTGGGGGTTGAGAGGATTCACCAGAGACAGAGAGGTGAACAGAACAGGCAGACTGACAGAAATACACTGCTGAGGGGAACAGTGGGTGAGACAGGAGAGGTCTGTAGCACCATGTGGGTCAGCTCCCTGGCTGGAGATCGAACTCATGCAGCAGTGGCTGTCAAGAGTGTAGAGATTCCTTCTAGGCCTTGAGAGTGGCCTAGACCTGCTGGATCATTTCTAACAGAAATTGACAGAATGGGTAAACATCCTTCTGAGAGTGTTACAAGAAGATTGCAGCCTTCATGTTGGGGCTCACTCCCTTCCTCCCCGCTTTGGATAACTCATTCTTGAGGAAGTCAGTTACCCCATTGTGAGCTGCTTCTCAAAGAAGTGCATTATGGGGAAGAGTCAGGGGCCTCACTTCACCAACCAGGGAGGGGCTTCAGCCTGCAGACCACCTTGTGAGCAGCTTGGCCAAGGAGTCTCAGATCTCAACGATGAGAGCAGCAAACTCAACCGCAACCTTGTGAGGGAACAAGAGGCCCTGTGTGAGAACCACCCACCTATGTCATTCTAATTCCTGACCCTTCAAAATTAATTGTGTGAAATAGGAGTGTTGTTCTAAAGTTGCAAGTTTGAGAAAATACAGGTATTGGTGATGTAACTGTGGCTGTGTGCCCAGGTGCTAATGTATGTTTCTTCATCTCTTAGAAATTTAATTTCCTATTCTTAAAACCTTGTCTAATTATCTCCATCTAAAAGGGTAAGTCTACTGTGACTTATTCCAGTATTCTAGTATATATAGAGCGATGGGCTTCTATAATCAATAAATGGTATGTATTATGAATTTGCTATTTTTGACTTAATTTTTAATTGAAGTAACATTGCAATTATAACATTAGTTTCCGATATGCTTCATTTATAAACAACATCCATATACAGTAAGTTAAGCTCACCTCTAACATTTTGATTATTTCAAATTATTCTCCATTTTTTTTAAGATTTATTTATTTATTTATTTATACAAGCACTGGGTACAGTCAGAAGCGGGGGAGGGTGAGAGAATTCACCAGAGCTGGAGCGAGGAGCAGAACAGGCAGAAGGACCGAAGTACACTGCTGAGGGGAGCAGCGGGCAGGAGAGATCTGCATGCCATGGGGGAACCTCGCCAGGCTGTCGTGGATGGAACCAGCTGCAGAGGCTGTGGGCAGCTTCGCAGCCCAGCGCTCAACCACCGCGCCACTGGGGAAGCCCCAAATTATTCTCCTTTTATGTTCCAATATCAAATATGATATTTTTAGAAGAAATAAAGTAAGGTTTGATTTGTATACTTTTAATATATCTCCCAAACCTGCAAAGTGTTTATTTAAGCCACAAGAAAGCTATAAATCCAGTAATGGAATGTGAAACATATCCACTTTCTAATAAAATGTTAGAGATTTTTCAATAGCAGATTTTTAAAAAAAAAAGGTATAAAGGAACAACAGGTTTAATTTCAAAATTTCTAATTACAGAAGGTAGAATTTTTATGTTTTAGGTCATTAACCTTAGCAAATTATTTTTTCTCTCAAATAATGCTAAGAGTGTACTTCGCTATCTCTTAGTGTATTTTGAAAAGGCAGTTGGAAAAAACAAAGTTGGGCCTCCCTGGTGGTGCAGGGGTTAAAGTCTCAGGGCTATCAAGTTATCACCAGTCACTGCAGCATGAGTTCGATCCCAGGCCAAGGAGCTGACCTACATGCACAGCAGACCTCTCCTGTCTGGCCCGCTGCTCCGCTCAGCAGTGTATTTCAGTAGATCTGCCTGTTCTGCTCCCCATTCTGTCTCTGGTGAATCCTCTCACCTCCTGCACCTCTGGCCTATACCCCAGTTTTTGTATGCATTAACGAATCTTTAAAAAAAAAAAGCGTGGGCCTCCCCTGGTGGCGCAGCGGTTGAGCGCTGGGCTGCGAAGCTGCCCACAGCCTCTGCAGTGCGGGTTCAATTCTAGCCGGCCAGCAAGAATCCCGCATGGCGCAGCAGACCTCTCCTACCGTGCCCACTGCTCCCCTCAGCAGTGTATTTCATCAGTCTGCCTGTTCTGTTCCCCACTCTGGCTCTGGTGAATCCTCTCACCCTTCCTCGCTTCTGACTGTACCTAGTGCTTGTATAAATAAATAAATCTTTAAAAAAATATTTATGTGTTTTATTATGGCCAGAACAACACAGAACAGTATTTAGATTGTTAGCATTCAAAATAATGACACATTAGGGATATTTTTGAGTTGTAATCAGTAACTCCATCCCTAATGTTAGATTTTTATTTTCTGTAATGTAAGACAAAGTTGCCTTTTTCTCCCTTTAAGGACTGTGCATTTATATTACAAGAACAGAATTTTACAATATACAGGTAGACCTTAGTCAAGCATATGAGAAAGATTATGCTTGTCTTTGAGAAACAAAACATACCGCTCACTTCTCCATTTGCTACAGAGGACACAGAGAGCTTCTAAAGTAAATACTGAGAAAATGAAAAAAGTTCCAATCTACGGTGTCCTTTTGTCATTTGTCATATAAGATGGTTGAAATACAGGAAACTTGGATTCTTTCTGTGCCAGATAATTTAAACGATCTTTGTTATTTGAGGCTTTAGTCAATAAAAACAAATAATCTAACAGAATATAATAAAGCGGAGAGAGTTAGGCAGTTGCCCAAATTTGTTAGGATTGAAAATCTGGGTAGGCACTTGAGGTTATTAAAATATAAATAATACATCTACTTTAGAAGAAAATATTATGAGGGAATAAAAACCCAACAAATCTTTCTATGCATAAATTATCAAGCAGCGTGACACAGCACACCACGCTGTGTAAATTAGCTAGATACATGAGCTTGGTTAATGAGCACCACTTTTGTCTGCTTTTCTTGTGGGAAAAGCAAGATTGGACTTATGATCTTGAAGTACCTTCTCATGATCAGTTTTATCACAGTGCTATTCACAGAATTAATTTGATTATGAACTATCTTGGGTATAGAATACCACCCCAAATTAATGATTACATATCTTTGCATTGTTGCAGGGAGGAGCTTTTTGATTCCTTTGAGAATATAGTGACACTTATGGATCTGCTTTCTTTAAAAATGCAGCTATACAACAGAATAGAACATGAAAAGCAAGTCTGAAAGATAACCAAAGATTTATGAAGATCTTGCAACTGTAAATGGTTTCATCCTGAGAGATGTTTCTCCATCCTTATAAAGGGCCTTGATTATGCTACTGAAGTGGAATCCTCTGAAAGGAAGGCCTGGAGACAAGCAGGGAGAATTCTGCAAACAATCAGCAATATAGAGAAGAAAGATGAAGTTCAAGTGTTCTAATTTCCAAGTTAGAAATTGGAATCTGTTTCCCAAAGAAGCAGCTGGATAAAAGATGGCCAGGTTCTATAATAATACTGGTGGTACATTTTAATTACATTTTGATTTAGGTAGAATCTTGCAGGTTGGCTTTATGTCCTAACCACATTCATCACACAGATTTTATGGAGAAATATGTTCCAAATCCTAACAGTGGCTTACAAATGAACACAACCTGTTTGCAATTTGGGAATGACTTGAAATTCTTCATTTTTATTAATACTCCATTAAAAATACTGGAAATGGAACTAGGAATGAATTATAATATATTTAGACATATAGCAAATATGTAATAAATTTATATTATTTCTATATACTTATGATTTGCAGTTTAGAGTAATAGCTGTTTTTGAATTTTTTTCTGATCTTTCATAGAAAAGAATTATCAATACTAGTCATAGTTTAGCCATAAAAATAGGATAGTCCATTCCCTTACTTCTATATGTTGGATTTAACATTTTTAAAAATTTTTGATAGGTGATGGCAAGTAGCCATTTGGTTCCTAGGCCACACAAAATTTATTGAAATAAATAGGACTTGCAAATTATCAAAAAAGAAGTTTAGCACAGAATCTAGGAGAAAACAGTGAGATGCACATAGTGATTTCTGAAATCGGTATTATTTAAAATATGTTCTAGGTGGAAAAAGCTCTAGGTGTAAACACTGGACTACTCATCAGCAGTAATAGTACTTGTATTGTTTTAGACAATTACATTCTGAAATTTGTGCTCTTATCTGCAAGAATTAAACTCTATTTTCTCCCTCTAGTCATTAACATGCTGTTCAACATGTGTTTTCAGAAGTTAAATTTCAACTTAATAGTCCTCAGAGAGAGTGGAAGAAGCTACCATTTAATACCAAACATCCGAAAAACTGAAACTGATGTCAAAAGATCTCATATCTAGGGAAAGATGCAATAACAATATATTAAACTTGGTACACATTCTATGACAGTAGGGATTTCATGAAACTAATAAATGCAGTTTATAGGTATTAACTATGTAGTCCTCATAATTAAAATAGTAGTTTAAATAATACTATCTACCCTTAGATGCTCCCATTACTATTAAATTGAGATGTATATAATAAATTACAAGTTTAAAGTTTCATGCAAAATAGCTAATGGTAATTTATTTAATTGAATCCATCTATATCGATGTTCACATCTAAAAATGCATAAAGTAGTGGCTTACCATAGTGAAGAATTTTCTAGGTAATCAAAACAGAATATTAGCCCTGAGAAGTTCTACATCTTGACCGTATACTCATTGCAAGTCTTGATACTAAGTTACTCTTTATCCCAAATATTAGTATTAAAAAGAATCTATCATATTATCCAAGATTCTAAGAATTTGCACAAGAAAATTCTGAAGTACTATTCAAATTGCATCATTCTGAGGCACCTGATCAAAATAATCTCCCAACTTTTTCACTTATTCAAACTAGCATGCACATTATGCAAATTATGGTCAAACCTGCATCATTCTAAGATCAGTTGGTAATTAAAATATAAATATATTCACAACTGATCCAAGAAAATGACAAATAAATTAAATCAACAACTAATCAAGACACAATTATTTTCACAAGTCTGTGTCTTTCTCTCTAAGCTATTATATAAATCAGCTGTACAAAGTTGGCAACAAAAAACATAATGACATAACATAAAGATAAATGAGAAGAGATTTCTGAAGTTTAGTGATTAACGATAAAATAATAGTTATTTGTCAATTATAACATGCCTGAAATTTATAGGAAACATAAAGATTCCTGAAAACCATTTTAAATACAACTTACTAATTCAAAATAAACATTGTATTTTATTTATTTTTGTGGAAACCTTTCCTTCAGTAGGTTTTTAAATACCAGTAAAACAAAATATCTCCATTAAAAATATTCCACACATAGGGGCCTCCCTGGTGGTGCAAAGGGTTAAACAACACACTATGAAACAGTCCACAGCCGCTGCAGCACCAGTTCGATCCTCTGCCAGCCAGAGAGCAACCCACATGGTAAAGCAGACCTCTCCTGTCTCTCCCGCTGCTCCCCTCAGCAGTTCCTTCGGTCTGTCTGTCTGTTCTGTTCCCTACTCTGTCTCTGATGAATCCTCTCACCACCCCCCACCCCCAACCCCCTCATCTCTGGCCTGTATCCTGGCTTTTGTATACATAAATAAATATTAAAAAAAAAAAGAGTTGGCTCCCCAGCCAGGAAGGTGACCCACATGGTGCCCCAGATCCCTCCTGAGTCACCCACTGCTCCCCTCTGCAGTGTATTTCTGTTGTCTGCCTGTTCTGTTCCCCATTCTGTCTCTGGTGAATCCTTTCACCCTCCCACACATCTGGCCTGTATCCTGGTTCTTGTATAAATAAATGAATAAATCTTAAAAAAAAAAATTCCACACATGGTTATGCATGTTTGAGGAATGCTGTTTTATAGACCCACTTCTGTAGATTAAGTTCTAACCAAAATGCATACAATAGTGCAAGTATTATAAAAATTTAAATAAATTTATGAAGTCAAAAATCATAGTGATAAATTTATTGTTACTGACTTTTGTATAATTTTTGATAAATTTGTTCACCAGAATTGATCTAAAGCAGTTCATATTTACAAAATGAACTGCTATAAAATGATGACATTTTACTTTATCTTAATTTACCGAGTGAGTTTTTTAAGCTCAAGGATTGTATTACTTTCTTGAACTTTGCATATAACATAATTTTCAACTGACTACTCATTTAATATTTAAGAGCAATATTTTCCATTTTGACTCAAAATAAAATGTCATCTTACACTTAGTGACCTGATATGTATGCTTTAAAGCCTTTGAATACAGTTAAGGAAGAGTTAATTAGAAATGTCTGACTAATATGCAATTTGCGTTTATTATTCCCAAAGATGTATCCTAGCAACAATGCAAGGCTAGTCTTATCTTTGCTTTCTGTTCTTCTTGCTAAATAAATAAATATCTTATTTCAGAAGGCTTATTTACTATCATTATAAAAACTGTCAAAAATACCTGATCACTCATTTAGAGTCATCAGAAAAAAAAGCCAACAAAACTTATAACATTAAATATTCAGTAGATCGTAAAATTAATGTTCTCATACATTTCAAAGAAGATTATTTTGATGAGTTGTAATGTGACAATGCTGATGTTTCCTATTTAAGCATAAACTTGAAATCTCTACTCCCATTGAATCAAAAATTGCTTCTCTATAGTATGAATATCTTTCATAAGCTTAACCCAAAGTTATGCAAAGACTGGGGGGGGGGAGCTATATTTAAAAAAATACACACACTTAAAACAGTTATATAGAACATTAATAATTTCTAAAACAAATTATATGCTTCTAAAAATACCTAATGCAATTTTAGGAATTTTTTTCTTTTTCTTTGTTCTTCTTTCTTCTTTTTTTTTTTCTTTTTGCATTTTGAGAATATTGAAATGTGAAAAAAGAAGTCTCAAATTATGACCATGTCCTTCCAGGTTGCTGACAGCTCTCCCTGATGCTTGCTGTCCACACATGCCAAACACATTGGCAATTATTGGCCAGTTGGGTGACCTGTTTTCATCTGAACTGAGATTTCCATTGCTTCCAAGTAAGCGGTGATATAAAGACAATCATTTACAGAGCTCAATCAATTACATTTATTGGCCTGAATGCTAACACAAAATCAAATATTGAAATTTGCTTATTAGAGAATGGGTATGCTTGATCCAAAATGAAATAAAAATATTAACACCTGGCTATCAGGTTGAGCACATAATCTAAGATGCCGAAAGTTGCAGTGGATAGGACAGGCTTGGTGTCAGCTGCTCAGACCTGGGTGCACAGCCTGGCTTGGCTACATCTTAGCACCATGTCGTCATCCTGGGCACAACTCCTCACCTCAGAAATACCACTTTCTAATTACAAAAAGAAAATCATAATAGCAGAGAAGAGAATTTGGTGTTTTCTACATTATCGAGCCAATATGACATGTGATGACATCTGTCTTAGTAACTGGAACCTGAATTAGTAACTCTACAATTATTTTTTTTTAAAGCATCTCAGTTGCCTAAATAACAGCATTTCTACAAGGCAGTTGTGAGGGAACATCAAAACAACGCAACAAAAGTGATTTCCTACATTTCTGCTATATGGGAGTGCCAAGGAATGTTATTATTATTTTAGTAACTATTATTATTATTACATTGAGACCTGCTGCCAAAGATACCCAGTAGGTAAAAGTGCTGCCCTCCCAATAAACAACAACAAAATGCATAGTGATAACTATCTGTAGTCATTAGACTCAATTTGCATAGCATTTACTGCAGATTTATAGCAAATATGAAATTATTTGGTACCTGTTTCGAATTTGACTAATTTAAAGGTATTGTTACAGAAAAAAGATCACCTCTGACTCTCATCAGTCTATATAATTCTTGCAGATGCATATGCCTCTCCCACATACTATGTTATAGTAGATACACAATGTATTCAATAGTCCAAAGAAAATATGCATGGTATGGTGATACTTTATACTTTGTTTTTCTTTTAGGGATATTAGGATACTTTCAAACTCAAAACATATACTGAATATATGTCCTTTCTCTCTTCTATTGCTTACATGTAAATCCATTCTTGCTGTGGTAAACATCCTTTAGGGGTGCACTAATAGATTTTCTCTTCTTTTGAAGGTTAACCTTCAAAATGTGGATAGTTTATTTTCTTCCCAGACAATAAATCAGCCTCAATGTTTCTCAATAACTGTGGCCAAAATGGGGCATTATAAAGGGGAAATGTAAAAAGTGCTGCTTGTAAATTGGTGTTATTTACATTTATTGAGGAAATACATTATACTATGAGATAGATTCTAGTGAACTGGAACCCAAATTAGTCAATAGCACCAACATCATTCTTTTAAAGTGTCTCCGCTAACTAAATAAAAATGACCCTCTTACAAGTTTAGATTAGCACAGAGTGCAAACAAGCCCATTTCCTTAAGGACACAGCTAAGTGGTCTGTGCTCCATTAAACCCTGTATTATGAACTCATGTTGCAGGGATTTATTTGCTTACCTATCTTCAGAATTTGAATCTCACCATTGTTCCCTTGTATGTAAGTTCACTTATGGATTCACAAATGGATATGGTCAGAGATATTTCTAGGCAATCAATCAATACTCCTTTACTTATGTTAATAATTAATAAACTTTATAGGCACAATGGGAAGGAAACTGGAAGACAAAATAAGTACTTGAGAACGCATATAATCATCTAACCAAAAATACTGAAGCGGGATCACCATGCGTCCCAGGATTTGGAGGTGAAAAATGCATGAGTTAGGGAAAAACCCCACTACTTTGAATCTTACAGCCTGAGATATTAGGTGAAGACAGATATCAACCAAATAATCATGTAAAAAATCATAAAAAAAAAAAAAAACAAAGAGAAACCCCACCAACTGGGAGAACATTTTTGCACACAACACTAATGATAAAGGACTGATCACAAAAATCTACAAAGAGCTGATGAGACTCAACAAAAGCAAAGAAAATAATCCAGTCAAAAAATGGGCAGAAGAGATAAAAAGAAACTTCTCTGAAGAGGAAATGCAAATGGCCAACAGGCATATGAAAAAATGTTCAACATCCCTTGTAATCAGGGAAATGCAAATCAAAACTACCATGAGATACCATCTTACACCAGTGAGAATGGCACATATTAAAAAACTAGCAACAACAAATTTTGGCGAGGGTGTGGAGAAAAAGGAACTCTCCTGCACTGCTGGTGGGAGTGCAAACTGGTCCAGCCACTATGGAGAGCTCTGTGGAGATTTCTGGACCTACTAAACATAGAGCTTCCATAGGATCCAGCAATTCCACTCCTAGGTATTTACCCAAAGGACACAGAAGCATCCATTCCAAAGAACACCTGCACCCCTATATTTATAGCAGCACTGTTTACAATAGCTAAGCTTTGGAAACAGCCCAAATGTCCAAAAATAGATGACTGGATCAAGAAGATGTTGTACATATACACCGTGGAATATTACTCAGCATTCAAAAAAGATAAACACATGCAATTTGCAGCAACATGGATGGCGCTGGAAGGGATCATGCTCAGCGAAATAAGCCAGGAAGAAAAAGAAAAATAACGGATGGTCTCACTCATAGCAGGAATCTAGAAAACTTAAATAAGGGACTAGGAAAATGAATAACTATAAGAAAGCGAAAATCAAAATCAACAAAAAACTATGAACCAGAGACACTTTTTGGGGGGTGGGGGGTGGGAGGGGAGGTATTGGGGTCAGAATGGGGGGTTGCAATTGTATGGGGAATATAAAAATAAAATTTATTATTTAAAAAAAAGTTATGGATTAGTATGATTGTACTTTGTAAATTTCATGTCAATAATTTTAAGTCAATTATAAAATGTCCTTATTATGGATATAGATTTTGTAAGAAAAAATTGTTTATTAGAATGAAAAAAAAATCATAAAAATATTCTGAATTCTGAGAAAAGATATTATAGTGAAAAGGAGAATTCTCTAAAGGAGAATTTTCTCTGGTCTGGGGAAGGCATTCATCCAGATTGATATTTGAGCTCTTCATTTAAAAATAAACAGGTACCTACTAAATAAACAGTTTGGAGGCAGGGAGAAAATTCCAAGTAAAAGGTAGAATATTTTTCAAAGGTCTGCAAGCATTCAGCCATTGAAAGAAGGCAATTCCAGCTGCCTCTTGATTGTAAAAGAGGTGTATGTGTATGTGGTGTATGCGGGGGAGAGTGTCAACTGGGAATAGAAGCTGGATACCTAAGTAAGTATCAGCTCCATGTATCTTCTAGTTTCATATCCCCAAACAGTGAGAAGCTAGAGGAAGGTCATGGTTAGATGCACATTCGTATTAAAAACCACTCGTTTTATGTAGAAAAGGAAAGAGAGAGAACTATGAATCCAGGTAAAATAGGGTGATTCTTTGAGAGAGGCTGTTGATGGTGAAGACAGAGGAGAGATTCCAGAGATTACTAGGGAATAATTTCCATTATGGAAAGACTTTTTTCTTCCCCACAAATTCATATATTAAAACCCTAATCCCCAGCATGATAGTATTTGGAAGTGGGACATTTGGGAGATAATTAGGTTTAAATAAATTCATGAGGATGGCTGGGTCATGTCCTCATCAGAGGAAAAGACTGGAGCTCTCTCTTGCCACAGAGAGAGGCAAACTGTCTGCAAGACGGAACAGCACTGCACCCTAGGCTGAAGATGCCAGCACCTTGATTGTTGACTTCCCAGTCCCCAGAACTGTGAAAACAAGCAGTTTGTCACCTCATTGTCTATGGTATTTGCTGTAACAGACTGAGCTAGGACAATAATACCCCCAGAAGAGGTGAACTGAATGGAGGAGTAGGGAGTTGCCAAGGGTTATTTTTAGAATGCTTGAACAATAGATACCAAAGACAGAGAGCCAAGGAAATGCCTCAGTTTAGATGGGTGGGTGGGGCAGTGATCACTCTCTCCAACATTGAAGAACTTGAGCTGCCTTTGAGATTTTAAGTAGTGGTGTCAGCTAAGCAGCTAGATTTAAGGCTCCGGAAACCACAGAAGGCCTCTAGGCAATAGATACTCTTTGGAAGCCATTGATTTGAGATAGTAATTAAAGGCTTCTGAGAAGGGAGTGCAAAGTAAGAAAAAGACACCAAGGATTTTCCAGCTATTAAGGAGCTACAATGTTTGAAAGCATTGTAAAAGCAAAGCCAATAGAAACACCAGCCACAGAGGAAGATGCAGGGGAAGAGGTGCATTCTTTGACTTCCCAGGGAGTCTTTTTGCAGGAGGTGGACAAATATCTCAATGCTGAGACTCTGGGAAATTAAAGGAGATAGGAACTGAAATGTGTCTATCGATTTAGTTATCTGAAAGTCAGGGGTGGGGGTGTGTGTTTGTGGATGGCTTGTGAGTGGTCCCTGAGCACACAAGTCTTGATGGCCTGGTATTCAACACTAGCCTTCAGCTCCACAATCATCCTGGACCAGGACATCTTCCCCTTATTGTCCTCTGTTTTCCCCATACACATATCTATCACAAAATACTATATGCTATGCTACTATGCTCATTGTTGATTTTCTTAGTTCCTAGTTAGAATATGAGATCCATGATCCACAAATTCAGGGATAGGAGTCCCTATAGGTCACTCATGTAGTTTAAGTCTCAGAATTAGTGCCTGAAACTTACTTAATAGATCCACAATAGTTGTTTTTCACTTAAACCAGTATTTCACATTTTTTACATAATTTTAGTTTGATTAAGGTCTTGCAATCATTCAAGTCTGAGAATGACATTTATTTTTTTTGATCTTATCTTCCAACATAGTCAATAAATCTTGCACCTTGGGTTAAATTTGATATTTTATATACATGATTTCAACAGTTTGCTGCTAAAAATTTTGTTTGTCACAGCCAAGGCCAAGTATGGAGTTGTGCAACATGTACATATACATGCTAATTAAGATGGCACTGATCCTGTGAGCAATCTTGTATGGATATTCTATTAAAATAGTTATAAATTAATGATCAGTGCAATCTACATTTCCTTATAATGTTCCCAAATTATTTTGAGATAATCTGCCAATTGCATGACTGAAATCAGCATGTTTACTACTTTTACCTCATTTTACTAGTTATATGAAAACCTAACATTTAAATGAGTTCAATTTGCTATAACTGACTACTGATAAATTATAAAAATGATCATATCTTTTTTATAAGCATTTACTAGTTGTGGGTAAAAAAACTTGAAATTTATCTAATAGAATTCACTTCTTTATGCACTCTTAAAAAGGAGAATTTGTGTGTGAAATATATTCTGGACTCTTTTTTACTCTCCTGCCCTTTAATTTTGTAGCAGTGAGATTTAAAAAAATCATATTTGCATGTTCTTTTAGAATCATGGTGTTAAAGATTTAAACTACTTTAAGCAATTGGAGAGCTCAGCCTCCTTACCGTGAGATTGTCTAGAAGAATAGAAAAGACTTCAGGTCAAGATTTTAAAAGCCTGATATTGCATTATCATGTCCCCACTTAATGACTCTGAGTCTTGAAATATGTTTCAAATCTTGTAGGTGCAACTTCTATTCGAAGGCAAAAATGATATTCAATCAGTTTATCTTTCATAGGTCAACAAGAGCTAATGGATGCAGGTGCACATTAATACCATCATATTAAGACAAGAACTTATTATCAAAAGCTCTTTCAAGGAAGTGCACTGCATTATTTATTGTCACATCCTCCATGCCTAGAATAGTGTACAAATTGATAATTCTAAAAATATATGCTATAATACATTATAATGTGGTCAAAAATTCTATTTTTAATATTTCACATTTTGATGCAATGCAGCACATTTGAATTCAGCCTCTATAATGGTCAAGTATAATGGTGTACAACCCTTGAGTTGATCAAGGAGAGAGAGAAGATGTCAAAGAAAGAGACTAGTAAGGGAAATTCTGTCTTCAGTTTATAATTCTATAGGAAAGTGGGAAGCATTGTAACTTTTTTTAAATGATGTCTGTCTTAATGTTCTGGTATCTCTCAAATAAAGATATTGTGTATGAAAACACAATTACACTGTCAAAATATGTCAGTATCAGCCTTAATATCTGTCTTTGAATGGGCACCTTCAGAAAATGAACTTCCAAAATGACAGATATTAATTCACTGTTAAGTTGATACACTACAAGATAATGTAAATCTATATGTACCTTTAAAAGACGATTTAGTATTTCCTGATTAGATTTTATCAGTCTGTTATCAGAGTTGATTATATATTGTGTGTACTTGTGTGTGTGTGTGTGTGTGTTAAGACATTGAACTTCTATCTTACATGAAATATTGAGGGGAAATTTGGGCAAAATATGATATGTCACAACATTTTCGCTGTAACTTAGTGAATAATCTATCACCACATCTATATAGTTCTTTCTCCAGTGAATTAAGATTTACAAAGATTAATGCAGAGAACATTTTTTTGTGCAGTAGTGCATTAATAACTATACTATCCAGGTATTCAAACAAAAACCAACATCAAAATTATCTACTATAGTAATATACAAATACTGTAATTAAATAAATGAAGTGAGATTTTAATATAGTTAACAACTTTATCAAAATTATAGCATCTAAGTAAAGTTAAATAAAATATTTGTAGACCAGTTATCCCATTTAAATTTTTATAGATTTCCAATGATCTGGTAGAAGAATATGCATTTCTATTTTAAATATATGATTCAAGTTCTGATACAATATAAGCAAAAAAGGTGATATGAATATTAAGAAAAGTAGATATTACAAAGTATGAGTGCAAAACAGATTTTCTGATTTGTGTTTTCCTGTACATTTACATTCACTACAGTGGGAACAAAGAGTGAAAAATGCCTATCAAAGACCAAGCACATCAAAGTATCTATGTTAATTCTCTTTCCTTTTCTATTACATTCATAGAAGAGTCATTTCTATCTTATATGAAATAAAAAATCACTTTATAGTTCTATTTTTATTTCTCCATATCCATTTTAAAATAATTACAGGCAAGAATTAGAAGAATGCATATACAATATAATATATATACTATATATAATAAATATATATTATATAATTACTGTAAAACTTTCAAATAAAAATTTTTGGTTAACATTTGTTATTTTGAAACTTGAAAGTTATAATATGCAATATGCTATAGAAAATATATTATTTTTTGATTTCCAAAAGTTATTTTATCAGGAATTGGTAAGCAAACTTAAGCAATTTTGAATAGGTAATAATAGAAAGATGACAATTCATTGCATACAATGCAGTGAGCACATCAACTTGCAGACTGGATGCCAGGGAGACAGCGGTTTGGCTCCCAGCTCTATAGTTAAGACTGTAGCACTATCACCACCTTCCCTAAAACCACCATTTTGTCAATACATATTGGGCAAGTATATTGGAAAAAAAATTATCATATTAAACAAGATATCTAACCTTACGTTTCTCATCTCTGATACTGAAGGGCAGAGAACAAAGCTCATTCTCCTTGCAAACTGACTGACACCCATCCGCTACAGGAGATATAGTGCAAGCGTCATTTGAAATTATTGGGAAAAAGATACATCATTTCAAAATGATGTATGACAATTGATTAGTCATCTAGAAAAAAAATAAAATGAGATTACTACTTCAAATATAACCAGAAGTAAACTGTTGAGAGACCAAGAATGTAGACATACACAAAATTTGTACTTGAAAATTCAACAGGAGAAACTTTTTTGACTGAAGTCAGGAAGAACAGTATAATTACAACAGGAAGCCACAAATGAAAACGCTGATAAATTCAAGCATATAAATAAAATATACAAAAAACATAAAGTTTTCACCACGGTCATAAATAGAACAATTCAAATTAAAATCAGGTGTTTTTTTTTTTTTCTTATTAAATAAGCAAAGATAATTTTTAAAAACTGTTGGTAGCAAATGTGTATATAGTAAGACATTCTCATATAAAAATTCCTTAGCTTTAATTTAATATAATAAATATTAATAAACACATTAATATATTTATTAATATAATAAATATTAATATAAAATATTCTTAGCTTTATTTGTTCAATAAATGGTGCTGGGAAAACTGGGTCGCTACATGCAAAAGAATGAAGCTTGACCACTACCTCACACCATACACAAAATCAACTCAAAATGGATTAAAGAACTAGACATAAGACCTGAAACCATAAAATATATAGAAGGAAATATAGGCGAAACACTACGGGATTTGCACATCAAAGACATCTTTACAGACACATCACCCAAAGCAGTGATAGTGAAGGCAAAGATAAACAGCTGGGACTACATCAAATTAAAGAGCTTCTGCACAGCAAAAGAGACAATAACAAAAACAAAGAGAAATCCCACCAACTGGGAGAACATTTTTGCACCCAACACTAATGATAAAGGACTGATCACAAAAATCTGCAAAGAGCTGATGAGACTCAGCAACAACAAAGAAAATAATCCAGTCAAAAAATGGGCAGAAGAGATAAAAAGAAACTTCTCTGAAGAGGAAATGCAAATGGCCAACAGACATATGAAAAAATGTTCAACATCACTTGTAATCAGGGAAATGCAAATCAAAACTACCATGAGATACCATCTCACACCAGTGAGAATGGCACATATTAAAAAAACTAGCAACAACAAATGTTGGCGAGGGTGTGGAGAAAAAAGGAACTCTCCTGCATTGTTGGTGGGAGTGCAAACTGGTCCAACCACTATGGAGAGCTGTGTGGAGATTTCTGGACCTACTGAACATAGAGCTTCCATAGGATCCAGCAATTCCACTCCTAGGTATTTACCCAAAGGACACAGAAACATCCATTCCAAAGAGCACCTGCACCCCTATGTTTATAGCAGCACTCTTTACAATAGCTAAGCTTTGGAAACAGCCCAAATGCCCAAAAATAGATGACTGGATCAAGAAGATGTGGTACATATACACCATGGAATATTACTCAGCATTCAAAAAAGATAAACACATGCAATTTGCAGCAACATGGATGGCGCTGGAAGGGATCATGCTCAGTGAAATAAGCCAAAAAGAAAAAGAAAAATACCGGATGGTCTCACTCATAGCAGGAATCTAGAAAACTTAAATAAGGGACCAGGAAAATGAATATAAGAAAGTGAAAATCAAAATCAACAAAAAACTATGAACCAGAGACACTTTTTGGGTGGTGGGTGGCGGGAAGGGAAGGATTGGGGTCAGAATGGGGCTTTTGCAATTGTATGGGGGAATATAAAAATAAAATTTATTATTTAAAAAAATATTCTTAGCTTTAATTTTAATATAATAAAAATTAATATTATATAAAGGAAGGTGCCTTAGATTGTTCAATAATTTTTAAAATATAAAAGGATCCTGAAATCCAAACTCTGGAGAATCACTGGACTACAGCACAGGTCTGCCACATTCCTCTCTTGCTTTTGTTATGGAGAAAGATCATAGGAATATGCTTTTGTTATGGAGAAAGATCATAGGAATATTTCCAGGAGTAAAGAGAAGGACTGGAAGTTGGAAGGCCTTGCTGAATTAGTACATCTTCACAGAAGACTCAGTCTCAGTGGATTGTCACAACTAATGCCAGTTTGCAAGGAGAATGAGCTTTTTCATTCTGAGTAAATAGTCCCATCTCTCTAATATAAAATACACTGACAATGGAAAAGCTTAATGGAAGACTATAAACAAACAAAAAAAATCTTATATTATTCATGTTTCATCTGCATTCTGCTTTAAGTCGGTCAACTGAAGCATTATTAATGTTTCTTTCCATCAGGTTGTGATATGGTTAAATGAGCTTGAAATTACAACAAAATGGTGCTTTTAAAAAGGATCAAAATGTTCACAAATGCTAAATGTAGCAGCATCAAACTTTTTCAGTAAAAGAATTTTGTGGATATTACAGGAGACCAGGCTTGTCATATAAGCATCAAATGCTATCATACAGCTTAATATTACATCTTTGATCCTGTCAGATCTATGTTTTTGACATAAAAATCAACCCAGACTTTCTCCCTCTGTATGTTGTGAAGATCCTTGTTGACATGTGACAAAAAATGTAAAATCACTGAGTAGTCATGTACGTTAGTCAATTTACATTTAATCTTACTTCTCAAACAGGGAATTGTTCTTTTATCCTTAGGAATTTGTTTAAACTCTGTGTTTAAATTCACTTGCTTTTGAAATATTTGTTTTGCCATTATTCTCCTAAAGAATACATGAATAATTATTAAGGAATAAAAATGAGCCAAAAAAAGCATTTTCTATGTTCTTCTTGGTATCATTAAAAATGCCCAAGATATGCCTGCATTGTGGAATATTTTTAAGTCTTTAGTAAGATATATATCCTTTCTCTCTCTCTCTCTCTTTTAATTTAGATTTGTTGGCAATTTTAATATGAATTCTCTAATAGTCCTCCAATAGTCTCTTCTTTATCCCCTTCTTGGTTCTGGACAGGTTTGTGGTTGGTTTGAACAAAACTTTAGTGCAGACATGAAACACTGTAACTTAAGGAGTAAATCTTAGGAGGTTATATAGCTTCCTCTCTGCCCTTTGAACCCTGAACCATCACTTAAGTCCTTGGACTGCCATGTTTTAAGGAAGTCCATGTCACAGGGGAGCCCAATATAGACAATTTAATTGAGAGGTCCACTGGGTCCTGTCTTCAAGTTGTCATGACCTTAACCCCAAATATGCCAGTGAAGAAGCCTTCAGAGGATTTCAGCAGGTACTAGGGAGATAAAAGTCTTCACTTATGAGAACACAGAAACATGGAGAAGAATCAAGTCATGAGCTGTCTGTGTGGTATGAATCCTGATCCATAGAAATGTTTTTTTACCCATATATTGTATTCTCATACATCAATACTTCAATATATATGAAGAAGAAAATTTTTTCATTAAATATCTGGCATTTACGTATGGGCTGAATTTGCTTGCAATTTTTTATCTGCAACTTCACGTACAGCAGAGAAATAGAGTCCACGATTCTAGGCTTTGTACTCTAATGAAAATATATTACATCCTCATGAAGCAGTATGAAAAGCTGGATAATCTCTGCTCTCTGTATGTATTATCACCATGTTTCCAACTCGGGTCCAAGAATTGAACTGGATAGGATATAAACTGACAACATAGTGATTTGTAAAGCCTCAAATACAATGCTCAAAATCCTTTAAAAACCAGAGATCATGCTTAAAGGATTTCCTGTTCTATCGCAATATACTCTCCTCAAAAGGATAGCTTCTGAAAAATTCATATTTAGACTGAAAAATTCTGACAAATGCCTAAAGCTGTTGTACACCTCTTGCAGAGATGTTGCTGCAGATCAAGTGCTATGCTACGCCCCAGTGAGAGAGGGTGGCCATAGGGGTGGTATCATGTGTTGAACAGACAAGACTGTGATTGATAGAGAAACTATACTGTGATTACTTCCTTGGGGGCATTACCATAGTTGGTTTACATTTTATCATATGAATATAACATGCATACAATGAGTATGAATAGAACATGCATGCATGCATACAAATCTATAAATATAAAGGTTTTTCAATTATGAATTTATAACACTTACTAACTGAAAAAATTATCTATAGTTGATGAGAGAAAAATTAAATGAGAGATACATTTCCAGAGTTAAATATGCTTTTTGACAAAGGCTTTGTTTCTCTAAATCAGCAATATAAACTCTGATTTTTTCTCACCCACACAATTCCAGTTTCTACTTTAAAAATATTCTCTTGTATTGTTTTCCATTTTTCTTTTGCATCATTGTCCCATTTTTAAAGTTAGAGGACATTGGGAATTATCTACCACAAAGTTAAAACTCAGCCAAGGATAGAAAGAAGAGAATTAAGTAAGTGAAGACAGCTGAGCTAATGTAGCAGGGAGAGAAGGTGACTGAAGAGAATCCACCCAGAATCTAAAGTTGCAGTTCCATCAACTCCTCAAGTGGAACACCGTTTGAACACTTTCCACATTCTCCATGTGGCAAAGTGATTTTGAAAATATGTATCTGCCAAAATGGAAGGTGCTTTGGAGACACAATCAATCTTTCCTCTTAATTTCATTTGTGAGTGATTAGGAACAAGTTGCCAAGATGTAACAGAAATAAAATGTCAAATATGTTTTATACCAGGTCAACTCTTAAGTAACTGTTAATTCACTGTATTGTCCAGTCAACTAGCTTGCATGTTAACCTCAGAACACAGCTGCTTTTACCATTACCACCCTTTTATAACTGAAACATATTCTGAGTTTGCTAAATGTGTACTTAAAACACTGACTACATATCTTCACCTCTTTTTGGTAATCAATAGTCTCAGTCTTATTTATTTTTTAAAAAGATTTATTTACTTATTTATACAAGCACTGGGTACAGTCAGAAGCGCAGGAGGGTGAGAGAATTCACCAGAGCCAGAGAGGGGAGCAGAGCAGGCAGAAGGACCGAAGTACACTGCTGAGGGGAGCAGCGGGCAGCAGGAGAGGTCTGCGTGTCATGTGGGACCCTCGCCTGCGGCTGGGGATCCCTCGCCTGCGGCCGGGGATCGAACCCATGCTGCAGAGGCTGTGTCAGCTTCCCAGCCCAGCGCTCAACTGCTGCGCCACCAGGGGAGGCCCTAGTCTCAGTTTTATTAAAGCAAAACAAAAGTCTACTTTGGCGATTGAAGCGCATATACAATTAACAATTTTCTTTGTAAGCACCCATTTACAACTTTGTATCAATCGAAAGAGTCTCATTTTTTCTAACTGAGTGACTTTACAAATGAAAGTTAATAAAAGTGACTCTCAGGTATGATTTTATTTTTTATGTAAGACACTTAGAAGAGATTTGGTATAGCACAGTTTCCTTTTGCTACCAAAATGAGTATTAGTGATCTGATGTCTAAGTTTTATTTACTCTTTTTTTGTTTTGCTCTTAGAGAAGCTATGCATCAGGATTTCAGAGTTTCATATCTAAGAATCTAATTATTTTAAAACAATACAGAAGCAATTTTTGTTTTTAATATAAAAGCATCTGCATAAATAAGGCTATATTTAAATGAAGAAAAAAAGAGCTAAACCATCATTGATTAAACTAAATATGATGTCATTCATAAAAAAGAAAAGGAAAACAAACATTAAATGGTTTGTTGTAGTACTGTTTGCATCAATTGGCATATTATTAATCTTGATGAGTTGGGTATCTTACATCAACTACTTCTTCAGTTAGTTTATATGAGTGTAAGTCATATAATTAATAACTGACTTTACCCTGCTCATAATCTAAGTCAATCTGTTAATGAGGGTTTATGAATGGTGGCAACACAACTCCTTAGCATTACTCAGCAGGCATATGATGAGCTGTATGTTCATATTCATTCTCCTTCCCCACAGCATCACCGGGACCTTAGGAAATAGCTTAAGCACACGTTGCACACGCACGCACACACACTCTGACAAAATACAAGATTTCAGGCCCCCCTTCTTTTAAAGCTCAGTCTCAGCAGACATACTCAATCTTTCTTCAGAACAGAGACATTATCTTTATTTGTTGATCAGGAAGTAAATCTTCTACCTTCTTTGAAGAAGATCTATATGCTCTGTGTTTATTCCTGCCTGTGTATCTAGCTATTTATCACCCTTATATCTATTTCTGATCTATAATTTAGATAATGATATCAATGCCTTTTGCTCAGGAAATGTGTGGAAATATGTCTTGGAGAATATTCTCACCCAACGTTCTGTAGGTAACATGCTAAATGTAGTAACTCTGTTTATCCTCACAAGACTATGAGATAGTTCTGGCCTTTATAGAGGAGGTTAAGAACTTATCAAAAGTCAACAGTCTTTACTGTGGTAAACTTTGAGTTGAATTCAGCCAATCTCCACGTCCAGGCACCAAACTCTTAACCACTATATTATATTGACTCTGATATATAAATGTAGCTGGAAATAGATTTAGCAACAGTAGAAGTAAAATATTACCTTTAATATTAAAGATATATGATTCTGAACTAGAATAGAAAAACATATAAGAAAGAAAAATTATCATGATAATTATTTTTAAAAAAATCATATTCTGATGTATGTCATTGTAGGTCAACGATTCTGTAGCAGGAATACATTTTTGTTAAGATTGTATATAAAAAAATTAGGGATAAAATTACGAATCTGATATAGATGAAAAAATGCTTGAGGATCTGAGACAAAGTTTATACCTGGAATTCAGAACTATGGATACATGTACACAATTATATAGCAAACTTGAACTAAATTGCAAGCATCTGCTTTGTCTCTGATCCAGAAGACAGCACGCTGTTTCTAGATTCTGCTTCATTGTGATTTTGAGCCTTTAAACGGAGAGTTTAGCCACTAAGCTACAAGAAATTTCATGTCTATTAAATCCATTTTATTTTATTGTGTTTATTTGAGATAAATATATTTATTTATACAACTTGTTCTGTGATCATGCAGAGCTCCTAAAAACTCAGCATGCCAGGCCCTATGCTACATGATTTATTGCCATGGAGAAGCTCAGGCAATACCCAAACACTGGGAAGATGACAAAAGCTTCTTCAGACTACCTGCGAAGAAGTCCTATGGCTTTCAATGGCTACAGTCCAAAGGCACTTAAACCGAATTAAATGACACACAAATATTTAAAACAAATATTACTGAAACAGGATTCTACTAAATACGTTGCTCACCAAGACACAAATAAATTACTTTTTTTCAATACTGGAAACTATGAATATAAATGAATTAGTGTATTTAAGCAATTAAAACAGGGTTGGTGCAGAAGATATTATAGAAAACTTACATAAGACCTTGATAAACAATATAAAAGACGGGAATTCCAGGCAAGGTAAAGACCATTTATCTTTGCATTTGATTCAGAAATTGCCAAACATTATATAGGTTTCTAAGGGGAAAATAAACTTTTACTAAATTTTCTATTGGACATAGAATGCAGCATGCCTAGATATACAATAATTTCATACAAGCAATTGAATTATTTCTATTTCTATATTATTTTATCGAAGACAGGTTGCATTTTAACATTATATAAGTTTCAGAGGCACACCATTGAGACTCAATATGTGTATTTACCACATTAAGTTCACCACTAAAAGTTCAATAGAACATTCTTAAAGGCAGGAATAATGGCTAGGAATAACAAAAGAGCAAAACTCTGTGAAGCTGCAGGACTGAGCCTGGGAAGATAAGAACCTCAAGGTGTCATTGCAGTGAATCATCTATCAGCTGAATACAAACTTTGGACCTCAAGATCTTTTAGTAAACTTACTGGATGGGCCTCCTTGGTGGTTCAAGGGGTTTAGTGTCAGCATTATGAAGCCATCCACAGTCACTATTGCACGAGTTCGATCCCCTTCCAGGAAGGTGACCCACAGGTGAAGCAGACCTCGCCTGTGTCACCCACTCCTCCCCTCAGCAGTGTATTTCAGTAGATCTGCCTGTTCTGCTCCCCATTCTGTCTCTGGTGAATCCTCTCAATACTCCACCCCCTGCACCTCTGGCCTGTATCCCAGTTCTCGTATGTGTAAATAAATAAATCTTTAAAAAAATAAACTTATTGGCTACTTAAGAAGCATCAGTTCTGCTAAATTCCATGTTACCTTGTTTGATCCTCACCATGGCCCCAGGTATGGGACTGCTATCCTGTTGTACAGCTTAAGATATTTAGGAATTCAGGCAATTTCAGAAACTGCTTTGCAAGGGACCTATAGCATTTTTCTCCTATTCTTTTCCAGTTTTAAGCATCATATACAAGTGGTTTTCATCCTTCATCTATAGCTGATGTGATCATCCATAAAATCACTTGGAATATCATTCAATACTACAAAATGTTTTCTAACTTTTTATAATCATTGGGGACTTCTAGGTATACATTTGTTCCCATGTTCTATGATTAATGGAAATGAAAACAGGCCTGACTCAACATTTTGACAACAAGTTCATAGTTACGAGTCATCAAGTCTTCCTGTCATCAGTACTACAGAACTCAAACATTAGCCTTTTTAATCAAATGACTTTCTCATGCAGGTTTAGTTTGGCATAAATGTTGAATGCAGGGAAATTTTCCATGCTACAAGAGAAAAGTATCCTGATTCCCATACATACTTGGGCATTAGGAAAGAAGCTCATAAAACTGGCTCAAATGTTTTCTGCAGGAAATGGATGCATGCCATAAGAAAGAAGAAAATAATATTGAGAAGACCCAAGGGCAACCAGTACCTAAGAGGTATTGGGGATATAGAAATGTTTAGGGGGCAGAAATCTAGAGTGTGCAGGGGACATTATGAACGCTGTTTGGACATTCTCATGCATGTATCATTTGCTTTGCCCATTTTAATTTTACGGGATATATGTTAGGTCTGCTTAAGCTTCTGGCTTGCAGGGAATCTGATTTTCTAACTCACCTAGAATAGGCTTGCACTAGTTACTTAATAAATACCTAGATGAATGAATTGATGAATAAGTAAATGCCTTGACTGATTTTCAGCATTGTTCTTGGATTTTGAAACTCAAAAATTGAGACTCATCTGCATGGTATGTTTAGCACACAAGTTACAAGGACTTCTAAATCAAGAAAGGCCCTGATATGTCAGATTTTACATCTTAATGTGCTACTGTTACTACCTTTAGCTGAGATTTATAACCTAAGCCCTAATTCTTATTTTCACTTTTCCTATAATAATTTGAATCAAAATATTTACAGTGTTGAATTTTCATAATATACTCATAAATGGTCATTTCAGGATTTCTATTGTTTACTAAAAAATGCAAACACTATGTTTTATGCTTTATTTTTTCTCTCCTCCTGAGTGGAGCCCCCACTGTGTATTCCCATGGAAGAGATGATGTTGGTTAGGACAGTCATGCACCATGAGAAGTAGTGGCTGAAATAGAAACTTAGATGGAGGAGACAGTTTGATATGTATGGAGACTAGGGAAAACAAAGTGATGACTGGCACCCCTCTAGAAGAGATTTAGTTTATACTCAGGCAGTAGTCAAAGCTCTTTTAATGGATTAATTTATTCCTAAAAAAGCTTTAAAGATCGCCTCCAATAATGATCATCCCGGCACATGGATGCTGAGAATGGAACATAAAAGAAACTGAGTTATTTACTAAAGTTCGCATGCATATACTCCTGATAATTAGTTGTGATTCTAACCCAGGGAATCTCATGCTAAAACGTGCATTCTTCATTGCCCATGGTACATGCTTAAAAGTTAAATGTAGTGTAAGAGTGATTACACATACACACACACACACACACTGATGGAACAGTTAGAACTAAGAAAGGTGGAAAAAGAAGAGGTGACATGAAAAGGAAAATAATTTTGAGGAGCATTAAAAATAAAAAAAAAAATCCTGTGAAAATAATAGACAAGACTCCCTATACTTTCCAACATAGCATTTTGGGGCCTCCCTGGTGGCGCAAGGGGTTAAGCACCACACTATGAAGCAATCCACAGCCTCTGCAGTATGAGTTTGATCCCCTACCCACCAGGGAGAAACCCACATGGCGCAGCAGACCTCTCCTGTCTAGCCTGCTGCTCCCCTCAGCAGTGTATTCCAGTCATTCTGCCTGTTCTGTTCCCCACTCTGTCTCTGGAGAATCCTCTCACCCCCAAACGCTGGTCTGTACCCCAGTTCTTGTGTGCATAAATAAACAAATTGTTAAAAAATTAAATAAAAGAAACATTTATTTTCTATCATCTTATCAATCAAAGAAAAACTACTGGTCAGCTGGCTACCATCTGAGTGGATTCATAAAATTCCACAAGAGAAATACAAGAATAATGGGGTACAGAGTGCAGACCTGCTTGATAGCAAGATTTCAAGCATGCAGCTCAGGAACAGGCTGCACGAAAGGTAAACAGAACTTATAAAACAGGCTTTGCTTGTATTACAAAAGATCCATCATATTTCAAAAAGATCATGGTCATCACCATTTATAAACAAGAACAATTCAAAAATAACATAAATATTGAAACAAACGAAAAAAAAAAAAAAAAACATACCCTAAGATGTTTCTGTAGGCTAATAACAGAATTCCAATTCAAACCATACAATAAAGAAAAAAAATATGTTCGGGAAAAATAAAATTCCAAGAATGGAAAATACTTTGCAAATGAAAAAGTGGCCAAGGTTTTGTCATGTACTGAACCTTAACAGAGATAATTTAAATCTATGCTCTGATGCACTCTCTATTTGATTCACTATGTACCCACCTAGTGAAATATTCAAGTAGACAAAATTCATGACACTTACAATGCCGGTGAATAACCCATGGAATAAGGCACATAGACAAATTCAATTACTAACTTTGTCATATTTAAAAAATATTTTAGACTATCACAATCCTTCAGATATTTGATTAATAAAATGACTCCTGTTAGTTCAATCACAGGATTCTTCAAATATTTTGTCTTCCCAATCTAATCTCAGTTGTAATTTCATCTGTCAAAATAACTTCAATTTAGTTAAAATGCTAATATATCTGCACTTAATGTTTTTACCTCTCAGTTTTACAAACCTTAAAGGGAAAATTAATTAGTTCCTGACTTCAAAAAAGAAAATTTATTTTCCTTTGAAACTAATATACATTTTTTAAATTGTCATGAATAGGTTTTCCATAAATTGATTAAAATGAAGACCTAGACTTAATATTGTTGATGGTACTATCTAATGACAATGAGGTAGCTTTTAATTAAGGTACCGTCTCTGTTAAAGTTGCACACATTTTAAAGTAGAAACACTAAAATCTAGTGGTGATGTAAAAGTTGTCTCATTAATATTTGTTTATGGTGCAAATACCTAAGAATAAGGACAACTTTGAAGTCCCTGGCATCGGAAAATGTCATATGACTAATATTTGTTAATTTAACAGGATTAAAATATAAAATATTTATCCAAAATCTCTCTTTTCCAGATCTTTTTATTAAAATTTCTTTTTTTAAGTTTGATAGCCATCTCTTTCCTAGTCTGTGCATGTTTCTAGCTGGCTTTATGGGGATGTCTCTCCTTATTTTTTATCTATCTATCTATATCTTATATATCTAGATCATTTTCCCTTCTTCAAGATATGTTTATTCTTCCCTCATTCTACCTTCTGCTCTATACCATCTTTGTTCTTCTTTACATTAAGATAACTCCAACTTTCTCACTCTGTCCTCTAGCATGTAAGTCTTGTTGCGTTATTTGTCATGTGTTAAAATTACAGATTAAAATTTAAGGACAAAAAGAATGGTTGGACTATGACATTTCATAAACCAGTCAGGATGCATTGTATATACCATATCTGAGAATCTATGAGTTAGGAACTTGGAGGATGAGAGAGCAGCAGGTAAAGAATCTCAGACATGGGGTTATGACAATGATTCCCCAATCATTGACACAGAAATGACTCTGTTCCATATCCATGTGCAGACACAGCATACAAAATCTACTTGTGAAATTAATTTTACTATTTAGCTCCCTTAAAATAAAATGCCTTGCCTCACTATTCTTTGCAAACTTTTCCATCCTATATCTACTTAGAAGGATGTCCAAGTACTCTGGACATCACAATTTCTTGACATTTTTTTCTCAATGACATTGATCTGTACCCTACCTCAACCCACACCCCTTACAACCATCCACTAGACCTGTCTTAATAATTGCAACTATTTTAATTTGCAAACATCATTCTCTCTGCACCATATGTAGTCCTGAAGCTCATTTACCTAATTATTCCAATTTTAACTTTTCTTTATTCATCCCTCAACCTTCAGTTGCATTATCCTACTATCTATTCATAGTATCTTCATGATCTCACTTTCCTCTTTACCTCATGTATAATTATGAAAGTATTCCCCAGCACATGTGCTCAACTCATTTGCTCATTTCAATCCTCTTCAAATACTTTAATGCATCATTTGACTAAATTGTAACTCTGTTAAATTTAACTTCTGTGTGCTCAATGCCTGTGTCCAAGCAACTGAAAATGATGAAATAGGAATCCATTGTTAATCTTTTTTTTTGGTCATTTTTACTTTTTCTCATGAAGTTTAAGATGAATTCCCAAAATTGAGCTTCAAATGCTATAGAAATTATACAAGACTGCTCCATTCCAAATCTTTCTCCATTAACAGACATTTTTACACTTTCCTTAATCTTAAATTCTACCAAGTCTTATCCCATCCTTACACTTATCTGATGGTCACACCGTTAGTCAAAGGAAAGAAACAATCAACAGAGAAATCTGGTAGGTCCCCACCACATTTCTGCCTACTTACATCTCTTCCCATATTATGCCTCCTCTTTTTTATTATTGATAAATACATCAGTGTTCCCATCAAATACCAAGTAATGGACTTGTGCATTAGGTATTCCTATTACCTTACCATAAAGAAAACCATACCGTCAATTATTCCCTTTTGCACTTCCACCATTATTTCTTTCCCTTTCCTTAGATATTTCTAGCAGTACATGAATTGAACGAATATTGACCTCAATTCCCTTTCTAACAACTGTCCCATGTCCCTATTTAAGCAAACTTTGGGACAGAGTTACCTTATTCACTCTCATCATCTTATACCAATTTTGGTCAGCATCTTTCTATCTTAACTGCATTCAAACTGCTCTTGGGGACATCAGTGTTAAATCTCATAGGCATTTCTTGATGTCATCCTTCTTACCAAGCAGAAGAAAATGAGCAGTCAATTTCTCTGTCTTCTTTGCTTCTAAGACATGAATCCTCTGAATTTTCTCCTACTTCAGCACTCATGTTGATCTCCATTTCTGATGTCTCTACCTGTTGAATTAGACTAAAATGTTCAACTTCTAACATGTAATATCTACAAGGGTATCCAATTGCATCTTTATTGCAAATATTGAAGGAATATTGATTTTGAAATTGCAAAGTGTTCAAGTACAGAGAATTGCATCTATCTGGATATGCTACACTATGATCACTACCAAAAGTCTAGTTTCCATCCATCACGGCACAACTGATTCCCTTTACCCAATTTTCCCAATCCCTATCTCCCTTCCCTTCTGGTGAGCATCCTTTTGTTCTTATAATCAAAAATATTTTTGTTTTAAATTTCAGGGGTATAGGGCCTCCCTGAATATGATGAAAAAATGAATGAATGAATGAATGAAATGAATGAATGATTCCAGGGATATTAAATTTGGGAAGAGTTTAGGTTTTACACAGTTTTTTCATCCTTAATGCCCATGGAATGAAGTTTGGAGTTTATATGTGTGTGTGTGTGTATATATATCTGCTGCAATTTAGTTTCTAGAATCTTCTATCCCTCTTAGAAAGGCTCATAATGCAGTGGGCTCCCAGCTTCACATTTCCTAAATGGTTTGATCTATTTATCCATCAGCCTTCACTTTCTAACAGAGATGGGAAGACCATTCACAAATGGATGCTTCCCTAAAGAATTCTCTCTAATAGTACAGCCTGAAGCATGCCAGAGGAAATGTATAAACATTTTTAAATGCCCTTTTACACTTCCTTTCCATAAAAACCAGAAAAGAAACTTTACATGTACAGAGAATATACACTGGAGGGACTTTAATTGGAGATAACATGACTCTGATGTGTGGATACAGGGGAATCAGGTAACCCCTCCTCAGCATTGATACATGGCTATACAAAGGCTTATTTTTATTTACATTTTGCAAATGCTTAGATCAAGGTCTTGATTTTATTTCTATTTTAACCTTGTGTAGAATAATGAAAGGGATCAGAGTCCCCACATCCTTCAAAATGGTGATTTCAGTTCTTTTCTATTATACATTTTACTGGAAGACTTGGGATTCTCAGTTAAAATAATCCCATACAAAAAAGCATGGAAGAAAACAATGGATTACAATATCATAAATTTCTTTGTCATTTTTTCATGCAAAAGAAGCTTTTAAAGACATTTGCTTTGTTTTCTTGGTTGTGATTATTTTTAATAAATATCACTTCTAGCTTGGAAATGGAGAAACAGAAACTAAGTTGTTATTCCAGGGGATGTTCTTCTGCTTTTACTCAGAATCTCCAGTGGGGAACTCCCTTCAAAACTTGAAGGATGCTCACAATTTATTACAACATGCCTGCAAATGGGCAGATTATTAGGTCTCCGGGCAACTTTACATTTACTTGCCCCCAAGTCAGAAAGAGGAGGATGAATACATGCTGGTTTCTGGCTTGCTTTAAATTTGCTCCCCTCTATTTGGGGAGGGGGGTCTTACTCAGGCTAGGCTAGTTGAGTTTCCCTGATGAAGAAAAAAGGCGAAACTTCATGTCGCTGTCATTCATAAACACTGAGCTATATTTTAAGGGCAGTCAGATTCTTTCTTTTTGGATATCTTTGCAATGCTTGTTTCTACTAATGACTTTTGTTTCTCCCGATCAATTTTATTTGATAGTGAGTCACATCTGTTAAGGTATAACTGGGTCAGTGTTTTCCAGGTTCTGTAGGGTAGATGTGAGATATGCTATGCGATCCCAGTGACAGAAACTCAGGTTTACACAACCCTATGTGCACCCATTAAGTGTGATGGCACCTAATGTGCTAACACAATGACACTTTCATTATTCAATGTAACTCAAAAAGTTGGATTTAGGGCCTCCCCTGGTGGCGCAGGGTTCCGCATGGTACGCAGATCTCTCCTGCCACACCCGCTGCTCCTCTCAGCAGTGTATTTCGTCAGTCTGCCTGTTCTGTTCCCCGCTCTGGTGAATTCTCACACCCTCCCACCCTTTTGACTGTACCCAGTGCTTGTATAAATAAATAAATAAATAAATAAATAAATATTTAAACAACAACAACAAAAAAGTTGGATGTATTCTATGCATCAGGTAGATGATTCAAATGTAGCTTCAATGCTTTTTTTTTTTTTTTTTTCAGTTATTTGTTGTTTTGCTAGTTTTAAACATCTCCCCTTGGGCATAAGACCGATAGGCCCTTTTTCTTTAGGTTTTGTTTTTCAAAAAGAAAGACCACCCAAGTGAAAGTTAAAGGGCATTTCTCATATTTTTAAAAGAATAAATAATGAATGAGATTTGTTTCTCTGCCAAAAATGAATACAAATGTTTTTTCAACAATGAGAATTTTCACAAAGTCCTCTAACCATCACACCCCAATTTTATGCTTTTATACACTGTTATCCTATATTTAAACATTTAAAGCATAAAAATGATAAGAAATAATGTAATCTACACATCTGTAAATAGTGGTCAAGTCACTACTTGAATACTTTCTGTATAATTAAGGTAATTGATGCTATGATTTTATCAAAAATTCACTTCTTGGATAATGTGTTCTCTTTACAGAAAAGATTAAAAAAAAACTTGAGGCTCTGGAAAAATATACATATTTACAATTTTGGTAAAGTGGTGGGGTTCTTAATATATTTCTTGCATTTTAAATAAATTATCACTCTAAATTACCTTTAGTACATTGCCCTGCTAAAATCACCACAAATATATTGCAATTTATTTACCTTGACATGGGGATATAATTATTTTTTAATGTGAAGACATTTAAAACTAAATATAGAAACTGTAAAATATGTCAGTTATGATAAGTGATTATGTAATAAGTGTTTGCTGAGGTTTTGACTATTGCTAATTTTCAGTTTCAAGTATACTTTTCATAGGTTAATAATATTGTAAGACTATGCATGCCATTTTCAAGTAATATACTAATGTATTACTATACCTGGGTAAAACAATCTTATAAAAATAAACTATGAAAAGTAATTTTTAGAATAGCTACTTGATAAGTTTAAAATATCAGCTAAATTTAGAAGACAACAATATTACTATTCTACCTATCTATCCTTAGACTATTGAGGGGCAGAATTAGGAAGGGACCATCGTAACAATATAATTATGCTTACAGAAAAGGGTCAGATTTGAATATTTGCATTCATTCATTTACAAATATTTTCATTCATTCATCTGGTTAGATAGTAGTATTTCATTCTGTATAATAATCTCTCTTGAGCATTTTCTATGTAATAGAACTGGCATTTTTAATAAGTAATTAGCAATGGATTAAGCAAGATATCAAACATGTAATTTCACCCATGCATTTGAGGCACAAATGCCTGAACAGTGTTAGACTCATTGTCCATACCGGAAAAAGAGATCTTAAATGAAATAGGCACATAACCAAATAGTGTCTTCCAGTTATTTTTGGCTGCAAAAAATCTTTTAATGGCAAGTTAATACAAACAAAGCTACACCAGATACACATGTACAACACACACTCAGAAATATGCACCTGTAATTTCAGGAACAAAATAATCAAACAAGAACAGTTCTCACCGTAGGTTGAGCTGATTTCCATTCCATTCTATTCATTATTATTATTATTATTATTTGTTTATGGGGGGTACAACTTTCTATCCTATGATCTTGAAGAAAATCAAGATCCATCGGATTTAAACATTTAAAGCTGTGGACAGCTTTACAGTGCAGCGCTCAACCGCCTGCGCCACCAGGGAGGCCCTATCGGTGAATTTTTTAATGAACATTTTTATATATTAAGTACCTTTATAACTGAAAGTCATGAAATAGGTTTATTGTATCTAAAATTTTTGGTAATGCTGAAAATTATTACAGAACAAAATGTGGCATGAAATACCAGTTTGCCAAGGCATTGAATATGCTCATTAGAACATGTATATTACAGATGTCATAGAAGGGCCTGTTCTTGAAATTTCTAGTGACATTTGCAATTTATTTTTATATTTGCTTAAATTTTCCAGTTATAAAATATGATGATAATATTATGTGTTATGGAAATGAAGTAGCTCCTTTAATAATGCATCTAACTTGAAAGTTGCTATTCTCTATTAAATGTTCAATTTAGGATAGCTGCTGTAATATAATAATAATAATAATAACAGTAATAACAACAGCAACAACAATAAAAATAACCTTTGTTTATCAGTTAAGGAGATTATAAATCCAAAGATATAAATGAAAATTTAAAAAAAGACAATAGAGTAATTTTGCCATAACCCTTAGAATTATTGGGTTCCCAGTTCCTCAAACTTGTCTTTCTTTTGGTGTCTAGTTATCTGTTGTCTGGATGTTTCACTCCCTAGGGGTATATACATACTTTCTGTGTTGATTTGTCTTCAATATTGACTAACAAAATGTATAAATCCTGGGTGAATCCTCTCACCCTCCCATGCATCTGGTCTGTATCCAGGTTCTTGTATAAAATAAATAAATCTTTAAAAAAATATTCACCAGTAGGTGAAATAGGTAAGCTAGATTTTTAATCTACATACATTTTGATTAAACCTTGTTAAAATGTTCTCAAAAGTTAGAATCAGGGTTAAAGTACCGTACCTCCTACTTATACATTAAGAACATCAGTAGTTTTAATAGAATTTCAGGCAAAAACTAGTTGATTTAATAAGTGGCCTCTCATAATTGAAATTCTATATTTTTCCAAAGATATCAACATTCACCAGAAAAATTTATTTAAAATGAGCTCTTTTTTTTTTAAAGATTTATTTATTTATGCATACAAGAGCTGGGGCACAGGCCAGAGATGCGGGGGGTGAGAGGATTCACCAGTGGGGAGCAGTACAGGCAGACTGACTGAAATATATTGCTGAGGGGAGCAGCGGGGAGACAGGAGAGGTCTGCTGCACCATGTGGGTTGCTCCCTGGCTGGCCAGGGATCGAATTTGTGCTGCAGAGGCTGCGGATTTCTTCATCATGTGGTACTTAACCACTTGTGCCACTAGGGAGGCCCCTAAAATGAGTTCTTCCACAACATAAAAGCAAATTTTCCCTCTTTCCAACATAAGATCTATCATAAATAAAAAGTGAGGTTTGTAAATTTTTGGTTCTGTAAATTTTGTGATATGATTTTAATTATGATTCAGGAATGAAATTTCTACTATTTATAATATTCAGCAACAAAGTACAAGCAATAAAGCCAGTCTAGCATTTTGCACATTTTTTAGTAATTATATTTCTATAAACACATCCATTCCCTCAGATTATGACCTTGATTTATTTGGTTTCATAGCAGTTTTTATTAATGTATCACTAAAGAAAAAGTGTCCAATTAAAAAAAAATATTAAGCATGCTGAATGTCAAGATATGATACAATTTTCTGTTTCAGCTACATGTATAACTGTTCATGCATACTAATTATGAATTAAAGCATAATATTAAAAAATATTGTGTCTCTTAAAGAATGATTAGACATAAGATACTTTAATTCTATCCTGAGAATAGAATGTATATTTATATACTGAAAAACAAAGCTTTTATTTCAAATTATTAAAGAGTATATTGTTAATGATTATTCTGAGTAGCTAAAGTTAGGACTCTGATAAAAGCTCATTAGTACTATTAATTTCTGGTTTAATATACTTATTATCATAACGTTGGCACTTGTTTGTGAACTGGAAAAAATTCTATCCAAGTAAAGGATGCTTTTATTTACCTGCAATTTATTATATTTCACTTTAAATGAGATATTGAATTCAAATTGTTTGGAGTATTAACTTCAGTAATTATGCCTCTATTTACAGTATTTATTCTAGCTGCACAAGTGAAAAAAACATTAAATCCCCATCTTTCTGACTAGTTTTAAGTGATTGTGCAAGGACTGCTAAAATTTTCTCACACTTGCAGTTTTACTCATCAACCTGGCACTCATATATTTTAATGGAAATAAGTTCATTTGTTTTAACTTCATTTTAAAACATAATAAAATTGAAGGGATTGTAACAAAGGGATTTTATTATATTTAACATTCTGAAGATGAAATCTCCTGCCACAAAGGTAACCAATCATCACTAAACAGTAAATAAATGTTTACAGATACATATTTCTTCATCAAATCACAGATTCTGAATGTTGTGAAAAATATAGCTTACAAATGTCCCCATATTCTCTGCCATCTACTAGTCTAAACCAGAAACACTGCTCCTAACTAAATATCTTCAACCTTCAGATATTGCCCCCACCCCATTTTCTGCACATCAACAAATCCACTATTTAAAACATGTATATCGTGTGTGTTCCAACACTTTGAAGGAACTGCACTTAAGAAAAAATCCACATAAGACCTGAAACCATAAAATACATAGAAGGAAATATAGGCGAAACACTACGGGATTTGCACATCAAAGACATCTTTACAGACACATCACCCAAAGCAGTGATAGTGAAGACAAAGATAAACAGCTGGGACTACATCAAATTAAAGAGCTTCTGCACAGCAAAAGAGACAATAACAAAAACAAAGAGAAACCCCACCAACTGGGAGAACATTTTTGCACCCAACACTAATGATAAAGGACTGATCACAAAAATCTGCAAAGAGCTGATGAGACTCAGCAACAACAAAGAAAATAATCCAGTCAAAAAATGGGCAGAAGAGCTAAAAAGAAACTTCTCTGAAGAGGAAATGCAAATGGCCAACAGACATATGAAAAAATGTTCATCACTTGTAATCAGGGGAATGCAAATCAAAACTACCATGAGATACCATCTCACACCAGTGAGAATGGCACATATTAAAAAAACTAGCAACAACAACTGTTGGCGAGGATGTGGAGAAAAAGGAACTCTTGTGCACTGTTGGTGGGAGTGCAAACTGGTCCAACCACTATGGAGAGCTGTGTGGAGATTTCTGGACCTACTAAACATAGAGCTTCCATATGATCCAGCAATTCCACTCCTAGGTATTTACCCAAAGGACACAGAAACATCAATTCCAAAGAGCACCTGCACTCCTATGTTTATAGCAGCACTGTTTACAATAGCTAAGCTTTGGAAACAACCCAAATGCCCAAAAATAGATGACTGGATCAAGAAGATGTGGTACATATATACCATGGAATATTACTCAGCATTCAAAAAAGATAAACACATGCAATTTGCAGCAACATGGATGGCACTGGAAGGGATCATGCTCAGCGAAATAAGCCAAAAAGAAAAAGAAAAATACCGGATGGTCTCACTCATAGCAGGAATCTAGAAAACTTAAATAAGGGACCAGGAAAATGAATATAAGAAAGTGAAAATCAAAATCAACAAAAAACTATGAACCAGAGACACTTTTTGGGGGGTGGGGGGCGGGAGGGGAAGGATTGGGGTCAGAATGGGGCGTTTGCAATTGTATGGGGGAATATAAAAATAAAATTTAATATTTAAAAAAAAAAAAAAAGAAAAGAAAAAATCCAAACACATTATTTAAGCTTCACCGCTCTGAATAAACCAACTTCTATATACTTTTCCAAATCAATCTATTATTTACCTTAGTATTTGTGCCAGATTTTTTTTCTCCTTTATCTCAGAAGGGGGTTACCCCAGAAGGGGGTTCTCCAAATACTCTGCTTCAAATGAGGCTCCTCCTCCAGTGCCTCTTCTATTTACTTCCTTCAGAGGAAGGAAAAATAAAAAAAACTCCATTATTTTGTATTGTTTCTTTCTCTGGTTACTTTTCTCCAAGGAGAATCAACAACTAGCATATAGGCACCTTATTTTTTCTGGCTTACTTCTGTATTTCCAACCTATTCTCCTCAAAGTAGTATCCCCATAAATAAAAAGGGGGTAGAAAAAAGATTTAGAGACCATGAACAACTTGGTAAAAAGTATACAAGAAGCTGTTGAGACAGTGGAACACAGGTGGTCTGATTTCACTGTCAAAGATGGGATACCAACATTGGAATACCCCTAATTGTTTAAGAACTTTCTCTATCATTCTATCATCCTACCAGCTGCATTTACCAGAGGAAGGAGGGTGAGCTATTAACATAATTGCCTAAGAACAGGTATCAACATATTCATTGAGAAATTGACATCCTGCCTTCCCAGTCAAGCTTATTTCATATACCCTAAGGCTGCCCTTCTACCTCTACTCCTGGAATTTCAGGTGAGTGTAGAAACGATAGTTGTCTTTCATTGCAGGCCATGAAGAGATGATTAGGACAATGGAATCAAATGGGATATAAGATAAAGAAGGCAGTTAAATAATGTCTAATCATCAAGAATTATATACAACCAGGGATCAGTACTATTAAGATCCAACCATAGATGGAAATCCTTGCCAACAAGTACTGGCATTTCAGGGGGATGCAGACCCAATTTTGGGAGGAAGAACTTGGCAGAATTGAGTGAGAATATTTTCCCTGAACTGAATCAGATAGGATTTCCCTGCAGCATATTCTCATCTTTAAATAGGAAGAAGCTGACTCAGCCTCAAACTGCACAAAGTCTAGGTCCTTGAAAAGAAGTGAGACTCAGTGGACTATGGAAATGGATCATGGGTATCTGATGGTGGGTGCAGTGTTGTAACAACACCTGAGTGGGAAGATCCTATACTTCTAATACACAAACAATATAATATAAACCAATATTACCACAATAAGCAAAAAAAAGAAAGAAAATAAGTGGGGTATGCTTCACTCATGAAATCATGTGGCTACCAAATAAAGAATGCTGCCAATGAAAATTTGATACTGACTCTAGAGTCATGTACCAATAACATATCTTTGTTTCATCAGTGGAGGTATATTTCCATAAGGGACTCACATTCGCCAAGGAAAATGTGCCTAGTCTAAAATTCCCTGTACAATGACTTTGATCTTTGGTGTCCATTCTGGCTTCTATTCTGCTATTATACTAATGTTTTCCTAAATCAAGTCAGCTCACAGGCCAAGTCCCTTCAAATGGATTTCAGGAGAGTAGCACTCACCCTTCCTCCCTCCTTTTGATCTGTGCCCCCTGCCCACACCCACCCCATGCCTTGCTGGGGACACATTAAAGCATGAATTTTAGATTCAACCTCAGGCCAAAGCCAGAGTTAATTCTGAGCAGAAACTAGACCTCAAGGTGGAAGCAAGAGGAAAAAAGTTCAAGTGAAAACCACTGTCAGGAAACACTCAGACCCTCAAGGAAATCAGTCAAGGCAGCAGTGGCCTGGTCCCTGTGAGCACACAATAAACCAGAAAATGTAGAAGGGACTGAGTGACCCATGTCACCTACTCTGTGGCAGGCTTTCTGCCAGTGACCCTTATGCATTATGACAGCCTGATTTTCTTTAGCTGAAGATAGCTGACTTAATTGTAAGAGATTTTTTTAGAAACAAAGGTGATAATAATTTCGTGAAATATATGTTTACTTCATCTCCTTCTATCTTGAACCTCAAAAGAAGACCATAAGATACAGGGGGTAGAAAGGCTTATTAGAAGCCCAATTTTGCAGTCACTAGTGTAAGAATCAGAAGGTTAAAAACTGTGGCAAGTATATATAGTGTTGCTATATGCTGAAGTTTGAATTCAAATGTTGTCTTTTGAATCCAAATGCCATTTCCATTCCACTGTACCATATCAATTTAAGTAATTCAGTTCTCAAAGTGAATTGGAAGAAACTAAAAGCAATATTTCAAGGAGACAGAGAATGATTCCAAACATATGAATCCTGAGATAGAGCTCAGATTGTAAATAACCAATCTTGTCAAGATATGAAAGCCATTCCAAGCTCTAAACTGAGATGTGATTTAAATGTCATATTTGAATAACAGTCCTCTGATCCATCATCTGTCAAAATTTTAAGATCTAATTTTAGAGAAAATGAAAACAAACAAGTTAACCCTTTCTTTTCATGTCAACATGAATTTTTATTGTATAATACCTTAAAATTATGTGAATAACTTCCCCCTCCCTAACAAAAAGCTCTTCAAGCCAAGATGACTTCACTAAGGAATTTACCAAACATTTAAAGTGTTAACACCAGTTTTACACAATCCCTTCAATACCCCCCCAACATATTTTATAAGGCTGGTATTGTCCTGATAACAAAGTGAAAACTAATACAAATCAAAAAACCTACAGATTACTATCTCTTATGAACACAGATGTAAAATTCATCAGAGAATTGAGTCCAACAATGCATAAAAAGAATAATTTGCAAAAATCAAGTAGAATTTAAGATATGCAAGTTTCTCTAAGTAGTCAGAGGTCAAACAAACTAAACAGGGCATAGAAACTATCATGATGACCAATGGATGCAGAAAAAGCATTTGACAAATTCCAAAATCTATTCATTATAACACAGTTAGGAATCAAGGGTTAGAAGATAGTCCCTCTACTAAAGCACGTCTACAAAAATCCTACAGATAATATTATACTTAATGCTGTAAGACTGAATGGTTTTGCTCAAAGATCATTAAATGGCAAGGGTGTTTTCTTTTCACTACCTATTAAATATAATACTAGATACTCTAGCCAAGGCTATATATGTTTTATATCTCATATACAATAATTATATCCAATATATAGAATATAAATGTATCTCGTATACAGAAAATGTATTCTACATCTGGAATACATATACATATAATATATGTAGTATATATAAAGTATAATGTATACATATTGTCTACATATTGTCTACATTATATATATTATAGTTATAACTGTGTAATTAAAAGAAAAACATATATAAACAGGAAATTGAGTGACTTTATTGAAATAAAGCTATTGTTATTCAACAGTGCCTATTAGCAGGCTGAAAAGACAAATAATAGACTGTGAGAAAATATTTGCAATTCTCAATTCTCAAAAAGCACTTGTGTGTAAAACATATAAAGAACTCTTCAGTCTCAACAGTAAACAACAAAAATACAATCAAGTTAGAAAATGGGCAAAAGGAATGAATAGACCTTTTACTAAAGAAGAGAGCGTATAAGCACTTGAAAAGATGTTCACCGTCATTAGCCACTTAGGAAATGTAAATTAAAACCACAAAGCAATTCACTCTATACCTATTAGACTGGCTAAAAAAAAAGAAGAAAGTATCAATTATTACTGAATTACTGATATGAATGATATAGCTACTGTTCATATACTCTGGCAATTTCTTTTAAACTAAAATACATTTAATTCTCAGAGCAACTAATGTAATTCATGATAATTTATCACTGAGTAATGAAAACTTTTGTTCATGCAAGAAACTACACATACATTTATAAAGCAACTTCAGGATAATCAAAAAGTGAAAGCAGCCCAAATGTCCATTGATGGGTAAAAAGTTAAACCATAAATTAGCCATGCTGTGGAATACTATACAGCAATAAAAGTGAAACACTGATAAATGCCATAAGTTGGATGGATTTCAAACAGATTAGAAAATATATTATTGCTGTATCTAGAGGTTTGTATTTGGGGCATGGCATAAAGAACATTACAAAGCCCCGTTGACAGAACAATTTTGTTCCTTGGTTGCTGTTTTAGTTACAAACAACTTCATGCGTGATAAAATTGCCAAGAATGATACACACATAATACACATACATACACCAATGTATATATAACTTGATATTTGAATATACTTGGTCAAATACACAAATATGAATTTCATGGTGTACTACATTTATGCAATATTGGGGGGGATTATGAATTCACAAAAAGTTGAAACAAGTAGAGGGCAACTCTTTGTGAATTCATAATTACTGAAAAATAAATGTGTAAGGAAAATGCATTACATGGGCACAAAATTTGTGCCAGGGCAAGCGTGTTAAAGAAAGTTAGTGGACTGTGGAAAATTTAATCTGTATCAAAGTGAGTTATGACTGCTGTTTTCTATATCACTGAGACTAAGCAATGGCTTCATCCACACTTGCCATTTTTACATATTGGTGAATGATGAATAATTTATAATCATAAGAAAGGTATACTTAACAAAGTCCAGCATAGCTGAATATGTGGAATCAAAAGTTATATGAACCATGCTTATCAAATATTATTTTCTCAGGATGTTTTTTACCTGGGCATAAAAGAAATAACGATATATTCTTAGTATCTCCTAAAATACTCTGCTTCAAAATGAGTTGCACTTGGTTTTGTACTTAGATCCAATTCTTGTATTCAGAAAAAGGAAAAGAGGTTTTGAGAAGTGAATACTTTCCTCTCAAGACTTCATAATGGAAAGCTATCTAACAATTTGACAGATGAGAGTTTATAGCCACTTTCCTGCTTCCTGGTAGACTATTTGACACAGAGGAATACATGTATGATCCCACTCCTATTTTAAAATTCTTTACAATGTGTAAAGTTTTTTCCTAAATGATCATAACCCCATCTTGTCCATTTGAAAACCATGTGTAAGCTTTTGATTTCAATAATATTCTCACAAAATTCTAAAGGGAAGATAAGCAAATCAACATATCTTTTTTATTAGACTTAGGATGGGATGAAAATACTTAAAATACATGCATTATTCCTTTTTAAATTGTATTTCTCTGTTTTAATATGTTAGAATCAAGGAAAATGTAATTTTTGGCTCCATAAGAATACATGAAGTTAGCTTAACAAAATATGGTCACTCATCAGTGGGACCTATTTGGTGTACTGACAAGCTCCAGTTATAAAAGAAGAATACCCAAGTTCTTGTATGCATAAATAAAACCTAGTTCTTGTATTCATAAATAAACAAATCTTTTTAAAAAAGAACCACTCAGGACATTAAATCATAAACTTAAAATAGCTATTAAAAAGAGTGACTTTCATATTTAATGCTATTCTACATTGCATATAAATTCATAGGAAAGCAAACATTACTTTTACTTTAATTCCTTTGTTTTTTTAAAAAATATTTATGTATACAAAAACTGGGGTATAGGCTAGAGGTGCAGGAGGTGATGATTCACCAGAGACAGAATGGGGAGCAGAACAGGTGGCTCTACTAAAATCCACTGCTGAGGGGAGCAGCGGGCAAGACAGCAGGGATCTGCTGCACCATGTGGGTAGCTCCCTGGCTGGGGATGGAACTCATGCTGCAGTGGCTGCCAACAGTCTGATAGTACTGAGGTTTTAATCCCTGAGCCACCAGGGAGGCCCCATTTATTATAATTCTTAAAAGATTTTATCAAATGTTTGTTAGCCTGCAACTATCTTCAAACCCATACTAAAATCTTATTACCATGAACTAAATAAAATGAGGATATTTCTCCTTCACTTGGGTTAGTTTCTTCACTGCTTTGGTTCAGCGACTGTGATTGGCTATTTTAAGAATGAATCACCTTAACTCATGCTCTTGTGTGCCAAGTATATTTGATTAGATGTGGGATGAACAGGTTTCAACTTCAGTGTCTGCTTCTTTCAATTTGCTGCAGCAGCCTTGGGTACGATTTTGAGAAGAAACCCAAGGCTCCGTGAGAAAGATAAGAGACATGTTCCATGTGTGCACAGCCCAGGAGGCCATAGCACACTAGTTGAATATTTTTCTTGTGGGGTTTGACATTTACATGCTATAAATATAAATGAAGGTGGAAAGTTGTCTCTCTGTGGCAAAGTAAATGTTTTACTTCAAAGTCAAAATAATGGAACTGGAACAAAAATCATCTTTTAAGGCACTGTTATTTTACACAGTTCTGTCTTTGTTGCATTCTCCAGTATTGTTTCATTTTTAAGAAAAATATACTGGGCCTCCCTGGTGGCTCAGGGGTTAAAGTCTTAGCACTATTAAGCTACAGCCAGCCACTGTTGCATGAGTTCCATCCCCAGACAGGAAGCTGACCCACATGGTGCAGTGGATCTCACCTGTCTCACCCACTGCTCCCTTCAGCAGTATATTTCTGTCAATCCGCCTGTTCTGCTCCCCACTCTTGTCTCTGGTGAATCATTTCACCCCCTGTACCTCTGGCCTTTACACCAGTTCTTGTATGCATAAATAAATAAAACTAAAGAAAAATTGGTAATTGAAAATATTGATTTGAGATAGGATATTTTACTTTTAATATTATCCTCCAGAATTTGTTAGGAGGTATTCTGTTCATTGCTTTTGCTGTGTCTGAAAAACTATACAGTTAATTGGGGATCTCATATCATGACTGAGTTTAAGAATTTCTACTTTATTTTATAATGTAGAGAATTCTGGATTGATACATATATCTCTTCTAGAAGTGCTAGAATTCTGTAATGCCATTTTGGCACTTGGCATAAGAAGACCCATTTGCATCTTAGAATAGTCACTGTTTTTCAATTATGTAAAAGGGGTGGGGCAGGGTGGGAGGCAAGTCTCCAGCTGTTTGTTATCATTATCTACTTGGCTTTTGACTTCTTACTACTCAAGTTATCCAGATGGTTATAAATATTTAGGAATGGAAGCATTTCAAAGTCATGAAATCTGTTATGTTCTAAATACAAAGGCAACTCACTAATTCTCAAGTCACTTTCTTGAATATCTGGAACCATAAAAGCAAAAAATATCTCCCTGAAAAGACTTTTAGTGATTCTCTTGTTGATCATCCTGCTGTTTTGTTCCAATTTCGAATTACAGCAGAGGCAGAACTGTAACCTTATGTCTCTCTCCAGGTTAGAGTTCCAAGACTACTGTTGATTTACTGATGTCTTTCTGTGCTTCCACTGCCTTGCTAACAACCTGAAGTCCAAGTACATATCAGATCTGATGCACAAATCCATCATGCCAGGGCATTATGTGGCGCTCTCTCTAACGATCTTCATTCATTACCAGCACACACAATCTGCTTGGTTTATTTCACAGAGGAGGCAAACATTAATATACTTCAAAATAACTGAGGGAACTTGTGAAATTGTATTTCACTGCATATTTTAGCTCTCAGCATTTCTGCAATACATGGAACTGGCCACCTCATAGCAAAGTTAGCCTTTCCACAGCTAAAAATAAACAATGTACATTCAACTCACATTAATATATTTACCTATGCAGGAGGGGTCTGTGTGTGGGGGGGGGAGGGGGGATTTCTAACATACAGAAAGGATGATCTGTCCCAACAGTGAAACTTAATTATAAGGGTGTTCAATTGCTTGAAACCAAAAGGTCTAAAACAGAAAATATATAGAAATTGCACTATCTGAATTGAACACAAATATCTATCAATATTTTATCCATTTCCACTTAACTGACAGGAAAATAAGATTAGCAAACACACATTAACCTATATAACTAAAACACTAATTACTTGGGTTATATTAAAAAAGATTCATTTCCAGAGCAGAATTTGACTTAAGATATTCAGCTCAAAGTACCCATTATTGGATTTCAAGGCAGAAAGGTCTGCATAATACTCTCATTACTTTGAGAGAAAACGAAATCTCAGCTGTATGCTAAGCTCCTAGGATACATATGAGTAAAAACTTATCAGTGAATAGCCTATAAGTTATTTAGAGTATCACTAAATATACTAACAAAAAACAAGAAGTCTTTACAGATTCAAGATTGGGTAGGTCAACACCAACGAGTAAAAGTTTAATACCACAAAAGGTAGAGCATTAATGAATTAATTCAGTTAATTAGAGTACTGTTTAGTCTTGCTATTAGTTTATATCATTTTGGCTCAATGCAATGGGCACTAGAAATAAGTAATCCTTAGTATTTCTCTGGTTTGTTAATTATACTTCTGTGTTTTCATTATAGATCATTGATAGACCTAATTGCTAGGAAAAGAATCTCCATTCATTAAAAAAAAAAAAAAGAGTATAGTTTACGAAAAATTACAGACACCACCATAACTAATGAGTATCACACATATAATTCTCTGCCAGAAAAATGAATCCACTTTGCTGTTCATCTTTAGCTTTGACAAAGTGATATATGGGTTGTATCCTGAAGTAGATCTTATGGTGTAGATTATTTTGCAGACTAGAAAGCAGCATAGGAAATCAGTACCTTGCTTTATGGCTCCTGACAGAGTTTTTTGTCTTACCACCAAAGCAGAACTAGAGCACTAGATTCCAGTCAGAATATGGGAATGTTTGATGACTTTGATTTTTATCTGTGTCTTCTATGAGTATTTGGGGATTTGTGGTGGAGGTGGAAAGTTAAATGAAAATAAAAATCAATATAGTTATTAGAGTTCTAAGAAAAGGGAAACCTAAACAAGAGTTGATTTTTAAAATTAAACTACTAAAATCATAACCATCACTTTATAGTCTCCTAAAAATGGGCACTTCCATCAATGAATTCATACAATTTGATTAAACCACATCTTTGCATTCATTGCAAGCCCTGTTACAGTATTTGCACTGATACTCCAAAAATAAACCACACAAAACTTCAATCTAGCATTCAACTCATCTAGAAATCTAAACTCATGAATGTGGACAGTATGCATGGCTTTTGACAAGGCTATTACTGATCACTGACTAGCTCTATGTTGGTTTTTGCTGATACAATATAAATTTAATTTCAGAAAAAGTAAAGGTGGAAAATCTGGGAATAGGATTAAAGTTTTTTTGTTTTTGCTTTTTTTTTTTTTTTGGTTTAGTTTTATAGGTGTGTGTTCATTAGTGCTTTGAAGAGCGGAAACAATTAACATTTAAGTCCTAGAAAATTATACTCAATATGGTAATGCATAGAATCTAGAAATATCCATCACGATTTGGAAATGAAAGTGTTCTGGGGTTCAATAATATAAATGTAAATTTTATTTATTTAAATTAAAATATCTATTTTATCTATTTCCACCTATCTGACAGCAAAATAAAACTGGCAAACACACACATTAACCCACATTTCTCACACATTAATTACTTGGGTTATATTTAAAAGATTAATTTCTAGAAAAAAATTGACATAAGATACTTAGCTCACAATACCTATTATTGGGTTTCAAGACAGAAAAGTCATCATAATGCTTTCACTACTTTGAGAATATTATAATTTAAAATATGCCTAATTGAAGCAGTCATATTTGGGAAGCAAACCAATACAGTGCAGATAAAGCCCTACGTTTTTATTAAACATATCCTTAATTCATGAATGACAAGAATTGCTAGACATTTAAAGAAAACAGCAGGAGGAAGAGATCAAGACAATGAGCTTGAGCATGTTTCTAATGTGAGCAAAATATATATGTATTTTTTCACATTTTCTTACTGTTTTCAACTATATAAATGTACATTCTTGAACATTATATCAACTCAAACAACAAGCCTGTATTACAAAAAGTAATTTCAGAAAAAGGAGTTCTTGGGAAATGAAAATATTATTGTAAAATATGAAATGAAATTTAGGGTGATAGAAAGCTTAACTGCTTACCTTTTCCTAATAGTTCCAAGATAGTAGAGAAATGGAGATATTGTAACGAATCACAATATTGTAGAAATCAACACAGAAAAAAGGAGCAGAGTGCCTATATTAATAATTCTAACAATTTCATCAATTCTAGTGAAGGTGGTGAGATAATTTAAATTTCATGTACCTCTGTAATGTGAATTTATTTTACCCTATGTAAGATTTTATACCATTCTTGGAAATATCTTAAGTTTACAGTTAAACAGATAGTACTGCACACAATTTTAATCATATTAAATTGGTAAGGCAAGTTTTAAGGCAAGGGATATTATAACACCAGTTACTAAAGAATAATGGAATAAATAGATTGAAAAATCAAAGTTCAAAAAAATTAGAGTAGAATGAGAGAAAATTTACAAATGGAAAGGAAAATCTTAAGTCAGAAATGGCTACAAGTCACCTACAAGGAGCTACATAGCAGCAGGAAATGCACCGGAGTCTGTGGATGTATTTAATCATGAAACAATAAACTTGCAGACTAGGATGATACTCAATCCAAGAAAATATGTCCATTTTAACTACCTATTTTTGTGAGCCATTTCAACAAAAATCAAATTGGTATATTTCAGCTGTTCCAGCTTGGACACACTGTTTTTTGTTTTTTCTCTCAAAATGTCATATTCCGAACATACGAATAATGGAGCATTTTGATAGTTAAAAAACATGCCCACCTCAGAGAAGTAAGCTAATGTCATGACAGTTAATTAAAATAGTTAAACAATATCTTTACTTTCAAGACTAGTGAAACACTTGTAAGGAAAAATATGCTTTGATGAACTAAGTTGTAATCAAATCAAGGAAATTTTTTTAAAATATTTATACAAATAAAGTTTTTCTTTCCATTGAAATTCAATTCTTAGTGAAACTTAGATACCAGCTTGAAATGAACCTTAGGTACCTCTCTCCATAATACCTACTAATAAAGTTTGTTTACATAATGAATTCCAGGGCCTCCCTGGTGGTGCCAGGGGTTAAGCACCACACTATGAAGCTATCCACAGCCTCTGCAGCACGAGTTCAATCCTCAGCCAGCCAGGGAGCAAACCCACATGGTGAAGCAGACCTCTCCTGTCTCTCCCGCTGCTCCCCTCAGCAGTGTATTTCAGTGGATCTGCCCTTTCTGCTCCCCACTCTGTCTCTGGTGAATCCTCTCACCCTCCGCACCTCTGGCCTGTACCCAGTTCTTCTATGCGTAAATAAATCTTTAAAAAAATCATAATGAAATCAATATATGTTCAACTTCAATGTTTTTGTTGGGCCCACTCTCTAAATAAGTTTATTTATAGCAGGGAATTTTAAAGGTCATACTTTGATAACACATTTAGTAGGCTAGAAAAGCAGGTCGCAATAACTTTTAGTCATCAGCAGTTCGTGTTAAATATATTTACTGGTATTAAATTTATTGGTTATTCCATGGTGAGCCTCCCTATAAATTTCTGCACAGGATCTCCGGTAAAAGTGTCCAGCAGTACTTAGTGATGGTTTATTTTCCAACTAGTTGAATTTCAAATTACAGATATCAGGAAACTAGTAAATAATTTGGCATTAAATTGTTTCCCCTTAAAATACTTTATACAATAATTAACAATATATCTAACAATCCTTCTGACATGGGAATAATTACTGTCCACTGTTTAGTGTTCAGCAGATTGTATATCTTATACTTCCCTATAGTGATATCTTTGTGTTGTTAAGCAAAATACAAGCCTATGATTTGTCTTTTCCTTCTGCATAAACAATGTATTGAACTACTGTCAAGTGCAGATTCAGAATAACAGAAAGAACAAGTTGCAAGCATTGTTGAGTTGATGCAACAAGGGTAATTCTGTGCTACAGGATGCCATAGGAGCAGGACATACAGCAAAGTGATCAGCAACACTCCTCAAGGCAGGGTTGCAAGTAACCTGACAAACAGATGTTACAGCACACACTGTGTTGGGAATTTAATCATTCTCCATAAAATATACCACCAGAGTATTAGCCCTTTGTCAGATGTACACTGAACAGATAGTTCCTCCCCTCTAGTAGTTGCTTCTTTAGCTGCACAAAGGAACAAAGCAAAGGAACTGACCAAACTAAACCAAAACAAACCCTAGAAATATAACTGCAGAAATGAGCACATCTGAGGAGGTGTGAACCTATTCCCCTAAATCATAAACAACATTTTAAACCAGTATTTCCTCAATTAGAGGTATAACACCAGAATCTGGTGTTAAAAAAAATATCATACATGAATTCTTAATTTTTAATTCATACTCTCAAACTAATACATATTGGTTCACATAAACCAAGATAGAAAGATGATTGCCTGCAACCAGGGGTCCCTAAGGTCATGCTAACAGATGTTTAGTAGAAAATAAAGATTATTCAATATATCTTTTTGCTTTTTTACACTTTTTTTGTCTTTTCATGTATTTATTCAATCAATATTGCTTTTTGCCTATAAAGTGGCTAGCAGGTGCTGACAAGAATGGGACAGGGTAAGATTAAAGATTTAACCCCTGGCCTCAGGGGCTTATGGTCACTCCTTGGTCAACAGTTCTTACACTTCATTTCCATGCACTAGAGACCAGTGCTAACCAGATTATCAGGGCATTTTTCCACATACCGTTATATATTGAAGTGAAGCACATTTGTCATTAAATATCATGAAGAGTTATAACTTTAACAAATTTGATAAATATTGATGCAGAGAATCATATGCAGCTTTATCCTTAGACTATTCATGGGTGTTAATCCTTCTCAGAGATTTTCACACCTCAACTCCTCTTGTTTTCAGATGTCATACATAATTCATATAAGATTCTCGAGAGCAGAAAACTGTGAGCTAAGAATACCTCGGTAAAATCTCAAGTAGTAAAGGTGGATAGAAATCTACCTGATATATATAGAAAATTGCTTCTTTATGTCTTCATATATGGATTTATAATTACTCCTATTACCCCTTTTAATTTGTTTCTATTTCAGGTCTGATACATGTCTGGAATATTCTGGGGAAATAAAATATAGTCCTAAATAAATAAATTTGAAATAAATGTATTCCAAATATATTCATATTGGTGAAGTGTGGAGAAATCCCTTTTTATGTCTCTCATGTCATAAGGATGGGGTTTCTCTGAACCCTTTTATGGACTCTCTTAATGAGATATCAGCCCTGGGGAATTTGTATTTAATGTAACTTAACATGATTTTAACCTGACCTAATGTGAATAAAAGAATCATTAAGGACATTTTTGAACTATTGTAATCATTTTGATCTCTAGAAACTTATTGTGTACATATACATGTACATATAACACATACATATAAATACATACACATACTACTATGTCTATATGAAAACACATATATACATATGCATGTGAGCATGTATGAAAATAACCTCCAATGGCTGCCTCTGTCCAGATAGGAAGCCACTATATCCTCACAATGTCACTTCTTATTTACTTTGTATTTGCTTCAATCATAAAGTTGAAAAATAAAGTCTTGAGATAATTTTAATGGCATTATTCACACCAAGAGTTGGAATTGATAGTGCATATTCCTTGTGATTACGTTCTTTGTTTTGTCTGTACCTATTATCCATATTGAGTCTTTCAATTGTTACGTTTCTGTACATTATTTATATAATAATTTATCTGATAATAAAGATTACAGGTCATGAGGCTTTTCAAATTTTTATTATCGCATAATAAAAGTGTCAGGGTTTCATCAAGATTGCAATAACAATTTTATTGGCCACATTTAGCATTTTTATTGTAGAATTTTTTCCCAAATCAAAAAATTTTGACTACAATATTTTTCCTAATTTTTGCAATTTTATACTAACCTTCCCTACAATAGATTTCATAAATATTCCCAATTATAGCACTTTTGATTTTCTATTACGGTGCTTTTAATATTTGAGTCCCAGTGCATTATTTTGTTTAAAGAGGTAAAAATTGATTTCTCCTACTTTTGCAGAATTTATTGTAGAATTTCATCTTTAACCTCATTACCTTGATTTGTCTCTTCTCTTACATAAGTGCCAAAATACAATTTTTAAAGATGGAAACATGAAATTTGCAAATAATTGTTACATATATTTAATAAGTTAAATTGAAATGATATTATGACCTACTGATAAATCCATAATGAATGAAAAATATCCATATTTCATAAAAGATAAATTCAGAAAAAGATAAATTATTAGAAAAAGCATTATAAATCAGAATTCATTTCTGTTCAATTTATTTGACTGATACCAAACTACATCATCTAGACTAAGGTTGAGATTCCATGAAATGCTTAAAATTCAGAGATTATTAAGTAAGTCATTATACATGATCTATTAAAATATGACATTCTAATATGCACCAGAGGCAGAGTGGGGAACACAACAGGCAGATCTACTGAAATACACTGCTAAGGGGAGCAGGCTACACAGGAGAGGTCTGCTGCGCCATGTGGGTATCTCCCTGGCTGGAAATCAAACTCAGGCTGTAGTGGTGATAGTGCTGTGGCTTACTGGGCCACCCTGTATACACAATTTGTTTAGATGACTTAAACCATTGACAGAGACTATGTCTGATTTATTATATTTTAAAAATCTCTGTAGCAAACTGTTCTCATAAAGATGAAAACATTCTAAATAATAATGCTTGAGGGCCTCCCTGGTGGTGCAGGTGGTTGAGTGCAGTGCTGTGAAACTGTCCCCAGCCTCTGCAAAGTGGGTTTGATCCTGACTGGTCGACAAGATACCCACATGGCGCAGGAGATCTCTCCTGTATTGCCTGCTGCTCCCCTCAACAGTGTATTTCAGTCAATCTGCCTGTTCTGTTCCCCACTCTGTCTCTGGTGAATACTCTCACCCTCCTGCATATCTGGCCTGTACCTCGGTTCTTGTATAAATAAATCTTTAAAAAATAATAATTCTTGAAATAAAATTATGCAATGAGCTAAGATTATGGAATTAACTTTTTGTATTTTTTTCCACTCTGCTAATTAGTGAAGGGTGGAAGAAAGGCTGGATAGGATAGCACCAGCATGCTTCATTCCCCTTGAACACGATTAAGTAAGAGGTAGGATAAAAGGAAGGTAAAACGACTAACGGGTATTACGTGATTATGAGAAAAAGAGTGTTAGCAGACAGAAAAGGGAATTCCCTGATGTATTGTTCCCCAATCAACAATCTCAGAGATGTATACATTACAGAGAAGGAAACTATGTATGCAGCACAATAAACAATTTCGTTTCTTTTTCTACAATGACAACAACCTATAGTAAATACTGAACAGATGGGATGTGGATATCATAAAAAGCAAAATGTTTTCAGGAAAGAAAATAATTTAATCTTGTGAGTTTGAACTGACTACTATACATTCTAATTTGATTTATATAGAAAGAGAAAGACAATAGAAATTTGGCAAGTATGTGGAAGATACTGGTCATTAAAACATACTATATGCTTATTTTTGAGTAGCTGTTTTGTTCAGATTGTTTCATTCAATTATGAAAGACAAATAATATATACAATAAGGCTCTTGCTTCAAGACAAAGTGATATCAATTTTATGGGTAAAATTTTATGGGCTTCTATCTTTAGTCACTGAAAATAGGGATGTCAGAGAGAAGACTAAGAATTCATAAACCTGGGTAAGAAAGGGTAAAGTTTATCACATTTTTTTAAAGGATTTATTTTATTTATACAAGAACTGGGGTACAGGCCAGAAGTGAGGGAGGGTGACAGAATTCACCAGAGACAAAGTGGGGAGCAGAACAGGCAGATGGACCAAAAACACTGCTGAGGGAGCAGCGGGTGCAACAGGAGAGGTCTGCAGCACCATGTGGGTATCTCCCTGGCAAGCTGGGAATCAAACTCACACTGCAGTGGCTGCGGACAGTTTCACAGCACTGATCTCAACCCGCTGTGCCATCGGGGAGGCCCACGTTTATCACATTTTAATATCAAATTAGGTATATATATATATATATAGTATATAGTATAGTAATCATTAGGTATATATATATATAGTATATAGCATAGTAATCAGTTCATTGTATTTTATATACATATATATATATAAGTTTATGTTTCAATTGAATATTATAGACTTACATAGATGTTTTTCTAAAGGAGACATTCAGATACCCTACTGATATATGAAACATCATTAAACATCCCTATTAAAAGATCAATGCAAATAAAACACCCCAAAAGCTATTACCTCACCCATGTACAAATGATTCATATGAAAAATAAGAATGTAAACAACAAATGTTGGTAAAGAGATGGAGAAAAAGGATCTCTTCACTCACTGTTCGATAGAATATAAGTTGGTACAACCCCTATGGAAAAAGTTGTGGTGATTTCTTAAGAAAATAAACAAAGGAAATCCCATATGATCCAGCAGAGTTATTGCTGGATCATATGAAAATATGAATATGAAAAGACGCATACATGCTTCTTGCCCATAGCAGCATTGCCCATATTTGCCAAGTCATGGACTAAACCTTAGAGTCCATCAACAGACAAAAGGATAAAGAATGGGTGGGCTATGTACTCAATGGAATATAACACAGCTATTTAAAACACACAACAGTGTCTTCTGTGACAAAATGGATGGGCCTCAAGGTCATTATGTTAACTAAGATAGGTCAGAAAGTGAAAGCCAGATACAGTGGATCGCTTCATTCATATGTGAAATATAAACAATCAAAAAACATACACAGGCAAAACACCTAAAAATAAATCATGAATTAGTGAGAAAATTTAATGGTTACCAGTGGGAATAGGGGGAAAGGAGTCGATGAGGAGGGAAGCAGATGGGATATTGGTATGGGTGGTTAGGGGGAGAGTGAGAAGAACATGCGCAGATATAAGGGAGCAAAATTGTAAAATTTAAAAAAAAAGGAAAAATGAAAAGGAAATAAATATAATAATAGCTATTACAAAGAAAACAGCAGATATTAAGGATGTTGACCAGGCATACTGATTGAAATACAGAACATTTGGTTCTCTACAATATACATTCAAAACAGACTACAGAAGGCATATTCAACTATTGTGTTGGACTTCTGGTCTTAAAGGAATTGTAATGGTGTCAGTGCAACAAACAGAATAATCAGAAAATTAAGTGCTGGAAAAGAAACAATGAAGACTGGCTTTTATTTTATTTTATTTTTTGTGGGACCCTCGCCAGCGGCCGGGGAATGAACGAGCGCTGCAGAGGCTATGGGCAGCCTCACAGCCCAGCGCTCAATTGCTGAGCCACCAGGGGAGGCCCAAGACTGTCATTTTTACTGGAAACTATTCCTATACTTTACAGTTTACTCTCTACTAGAAATATCCCAGTTAAATTCTTTCAGTACATTCTGTGTATATTTTATGAAATGAAAATTAAATAATGTACCCGTGGTGATACAAATATTAATGCAATCAAGCTTCAAAACAATTTGTCTGATTCGAAAGCTCTTACTCTAAATATAATAATCTGTTGGTCTTGGAAAAATAAAGGAAGATAGAGCACATACTATTTTTATTTAAATTATGAGAGATATCAATACCCTTAGATCTCAACCGAGGTCTAATAAACAGTCTATAAATTAATTTCTTGTTAGTGTATTGTAAGTACGTAATAATCTATTAGTTTTATATCTAATAAGGTTAGGAAAAAGAGCAGGATAATAAGAACAGTGAGTTTGTTCACCACTGTAAATAAAAAATCAGTTCAGAGGTTAAAGGACAGAGGTAGTAGCATGGAGTCATAAAATTACATGAGTGATAGCCATGAAAGTTGATGAGCTGGATAAGGGAGTGAGTGAACACACAGAGAGAGAAGCCAAAGGTCAATAAAAGATCACTGGTGGGAAGCTATGGATCCAAGGTAGAAAGAATAAAAGAGATGCAAAGAGGAGATAAGAATTTAAGAAATGAATTATAGTTTGTATTATAAAGAAAGAACACAAACCCCTCCCCCCAAAAATAGCAATTTTTTCCCCTAAAAGTTAGCATTACCTAATCTTTATATTTATTTATTTTTAGAGAATTATTTATTTATTTATACAAGCACTATATACAGTCAGAGGCACAGGAGGGTGAGAGAATTCATCAGAGCCAGAGTGGGGAACAGAACAGGCAGACTGACAAAATACACTGCTGAGGGAGCAGCGGGCGTGGCAGGAGAGGTCTGCACACCATGTGGGACCCTCACTGGTGGCTGGGGATTGAACCTGCACTACAGAGGCTGTGGGCAGCTTTGCAGCCCAGCACTCAACTGCTGTGCCACCAGAGGAGGCCCAGCTTTATATTTAGGTGAATAGTATACATTTGGAATTTTGAAATTAATTTTACCAAGAAGATAGGTTGTCATATTTCAATTTTTTAAAAGATTTATTTATGTATGTATACAAGAGCTGGTGTACAGGCCAGAGATGCAGGGCGGGTGGGGTTAGGGGGTGAGAGGATTCACCAGAGACAGAATGGGGAACATAACCCACCATGTGGGTTGCTCCCTGGCTGGTCAGGGATCAAACTCATGCTGCAGAGGATGCGGATTGCTTCATAGTGCATTGCTTAACCCCTTGCACCACCAGGGAGGCCCCCATATTTTAATTTTTTATGCTAAGCATTTAACTAACCATGTTGTCGTTTAATATCACAATTAATGAAAATCAAAGTTTTGAAATATACTTGGTACATTGGTATAAAATATGGATAAACCTCTCAAATAGATTGCCTCAAGAGTGAAATGTGAAGTGATAAAATATTATTTCCACTTGAAAATACTATGTTGTTTTGTGGTAAAATGATGCCAACTGTAAAATAGCTAACTGAATAAAAATTATAATGATAAGCTCATTAGTATAATGAGAATACAGTTCATAACAATATTTTTTAAAAACTCTTAGCAGGGAAGATAATTTTAATACATTTACTTACACTTTAAAAGTCATGTTTAGGCTTGAGATGCACATTAGCTTGTTAGAAAAGATTATTTGCTTTGCCATAAAAGATGGATTTGACTATTTTTAAAAGTGATAAAATGAAGTCCAATTAGGATTTCCAGTGAAGATAACTTGTTCATATATACAGGTAAAACAGACAACTTGTTTAATAAGAAATAATTAAGGATCTTAAAGATCAGATGTTTCTATTTTAGATTAATAGCTTATTAATGTGTATACAGTGATTACTTATTCCATCTCTCACTGCTAGAACAAACTATTTTAAATTTTTATTCTAATACAAATAGTCTTTAAGAAATATACTGATTTTAAGAGAACATATGAAATGAAAACAAAGTATGTTTTTCGATTAAATGTGAGACTATATGATAAAAATAATTTGCAAATTTTGAATGTATATGACAAATATCTACAATTTCTCTCATAAGCAAATATCTTAAAAAAACTTCTCTTCCTAATATAACAAGTCCACTACATTAGTACTTCACAAAGATAGTTTATAGTTTCTCATTCATTCTAGAGCAGGTGCATGTGGATGAATTTTATACATTACTGAAAAACCTAATCAGGAAGAGAAAAATAATTCAATGGCCCCAGGAAAGGTTTGTTGAAAGCAGCACTTAACCATATTAAAGGAGCTTCCTTTATAGAAGAGAATGATGTAACTCTATGCTGGCTGACTCCATTAAGTCAACAACATTTAAAATGGAGAAAATTGATTAAGTTTTAAAAAAATACAAATATTAGCTTCCTGGAGATCAAACTACCATCCCTTTTGTGGTTAATAACTACCACTGTATTAAAAATGATAGATGACATAAAGAAAAGGATATTTCCCCCCCCTGGTGGCATTATGTACAAATGGCATTTCAAGTCTGAGTCATGAACAAAATGAATGAACTTATTTTTAGAATGGCCTTTGTTTTCCTCATTTAAACATCATCCTTGAATTTTTGAAAGCCTATTTTTTCTCCAGTATAAAAATAAATGTACTTGGTACACTGTACTTATACTGTAACCTACCAATCTAGTCAGAAAACTGTTAATCAAAGACAATATTCAGTGAATGTCAAAATTGCTAAGTCTATAAATAAGTCTATAAATTATAAGTCTACAAAATCAGAAAGTAAAGTTCAATCATGATTGCTTCTAGTATCTAAACATTATTTTCAACAATTCAGAAAAATAAGCATTGCTAGTGTTCAATAAAGCATAAGTGGCAAGTAAAAACAATTGATAAATCCAATGTAGGAAAACAAAAGCTAAATTTGTGGGAAATTTCTTTTCAACTGCCTTTACTTTTTAAGATTACAAATATAGTTGGGAAGAACATAGCCAGGTATCCCTACATATCTGACAGAATGGCTAAAATTAATATCTAACAATAACAAGAAAAACTCTAAAGAGTGATGTAAGAATGTAAATTAGTACAACTATGGAAAGCATGTGGTTATATTTACTAATCTTAAACACATGAACACCCAGTAACACAGCGTTCTATTCCCCGTACAAATTCAATAAGGCAGATTCATGTTACTGAGAATAGAAATTCAAAGATGTTCATAGCTGTGTATGTGTATGATTATATGTAATCATTGATAACTGGAAACCGCCCAAAGGCCCTCTATAGTAGAATGGATAATTTGTGTTCTTTTCATACAGTGGAATGGTCTACACAAAACAATGTATATACTAATGATTCACTCAACTAAAAGGATGATTTTTATAAGTCATGCTGAGAAGCCAACCACAATCGGATAATACTACATAATTCTATTTATATTAAATAGAACAGACAAAATCAATGTTGTAAGAAATCCAAATAAAGAGGTCATGTCTTGGGAAGTAAAGAGACTGTCAAAACACACAATTAAAACTTCTGGAATATTTTATTTCACATAGTAGTTACCTGAGTATGTTCACATTTTAGTAATTTTTTTGGTCTGTATCATTATGATGTATGCACTATAATTATGTACTTTGCACTTTAACATTTGTAAAAGTTTTTAAAACTTCTGGCTGGCTATAACTTTACTCCATGCATATATTTGTCTTATATTTTCTGGGATATGTTCTGGGCTATGTGCCAGGCAAATTTTTAAAGATTGGGGAGCCAAAGGTGAACGAACAGACAAGATTCCAACTCAAGTAGGGTTTACATTCTAGTTGCAGATGAGAAAAAAGATACCAGTAAATCCATAAACAAACCATTATGTAAGAACATGAAAAAAATAGGCTATTATAGATCTACTGTAGAGAAGAATAGCAAATTCAAATGCTCTGAAGAAAGCTATTACTTATCTGTGAAGGGGAAAGTTAAGTATGCACAGCTTGGCAGACATATATGGGGCATCAGAAAGGGAGAATGAGTGGGGTCATGAAGAATTTGAGAGGTCATGGCAAGAAGTTAGTATTTATTATATGTAAAATTGTATTCCTTACAGGACTTAGAGAATAAAAGGCCATCTCCTGATTTATGGTTTAGGCAATGTCTCCTGGATGGTATACACTAGCAAATTGAGGAGGACATTTACTGATGCAAATTAACTACATGCAAATTGTAGATGTGATCGTGTTGATGTGAGCTAGTGTGGGGGTAGCAGAGGCGAAAGCAGTGAACATATTTTAAATATATTTATGGGTAGAACATACAGCACTTGGTAGTTGTATGAGGAAACAGGATGAGGAAAGCATAAAGAATCTTTTTTTGCTAAATTGTGAAAATGGAGATGACCAAAATAAGTCTAATATGGGTGATATGGTCCTGAGACTTTATTTTTCAAGATGGGAATTATTAGAGCACAGGTATGGAAATGATCCATTAGAAGAGGATAATTTGATGAGGCAGCCAAGGGAAGAGGTCATGAAAGATATCTCCAGAGGGAAACATGATGTGTATAATAGCAGGGATTTTCATTAGAATTTGAGCAGAGAAAAGGGATTGAAGTATAAATGCCAATTCACAAATGGATTTATGAAGGTGACATGAGATAGTAACTGACCTATTAATTTTTGTGATGTGCTAATTGTGATTTGATGCAAGACCTACTAAGATACAAGGACAAGGCAGGGTGGGAAAGTTGGGTGAGAGAGAATAAAGTTTGCTCCATTGGGCAACTGTGACTTCTAGGACTTGAGTTACTCTTATGCAAAATAGAACCAATAATACCTGCCTAACCTCCAAATGATCCAGAAAAGTCTTCCAATTAACATGACTACTTATGCATACACAATAAATTTAAATATATATTTTTAATTTACATTTAAATATAAATAATTAATTACATAATTATGAATTTAAATAAATCAATAGGATATAAAATCTGAATTCAAAATATACATTAGATGATTTCTCTAAGATAGTCAATATATCAAGTCTCTCTACTATACATTGTAAAAGTTATATTAAATTCACCTTTTTGTGCTACTTTTAAATTTCATAAAATTCTGTTTCTTATGTAATAATTAAATGTAGAAAATGAATTGCAAGATATGTAGTAGCAGTAGATGAAAAATTAATATATAGAAAAGTAAATGGTAGTGTTTCTAGCAGAAATATACTTTGACAAACATCTGAAGCATGGGATCCAAGCTGAACAGTTAGAATGATCAATAATAAGTATACACTATCTGATGTGAAGTATGTGAAGTCATTGTTATTTTAAATATTCTATGTCTCTTAGAAAATCAAATCTATTCAAAGAATGATATCCTGTTAATAAGTTAGATATAAACATGTATTTATTAAGAAATTATTCTTGTCGACATTATTGATTAGAACAATCTAGCCTTTTCTTTGAGTTAATGTGTGGCTTTTTCGTTTTAAATGTTTGTCATTTCCTCTAGTATAAGAATGGGTATCATTTCCAGGATGCTGACAGAGTGTCCTAGTTTATTTCTTTCTGAAAGCCACAATTTTACACTCAGAAGACTCAGCATTTCCAGGATGCTAATACCAAATTTGTGTTAAAAATACCTTTTTGCATACACATGAAATCCTCCTTAGCACTGGGCTGAAAAATGTGTGAGATGCTTTCTCGGAGCATCAAATTCTCCCTAACTGTTATGTGTCTCCAAAGTCACAAGAACTGCCTTGAAAGTTGCTGAGTCTCTCATCTGAAAGGATGATTCATACCTTGACAATTTCAAACCAGTGATGTATTTTAGTAATTCTTGTCTTTGCTTCAGTTTTTTTTTTTTTCCCTTACATTATTAAAGAGCACAAAACAAAATTTTCTTAATGAAACCTGCAGCAATTCTATTTAAAAATTTGGAAACAAATGATTTTATTTTACTTTACATAATGAATTAAATAAATGAAGAAAAAAATCTTCCGATATCATAAATAGCACAAAATGTCACAGCTTTTGGCAATCTACATAATCACAGCAAAATAAGAAAAATTAACTCATTATCTGCATATATACACATATTCTTTATATATGAATATATATGGTCTAAATTTGTTTCAGCACTTCAAAGGATTACAGTGTTGTCATAATAGCCACCAATATTTAAGTCCTCTATACGATATGAAAGAATTCCTATTTGATTATGTAACTTGAAATCTTATAAGAAAGGTATATGGCCTAGTCTTTATTATTGAGCATTTCCAAAGAACAGGTGGCTATAATGTCAGGCATATTATTTAGGAGTCACATAAGGTGACTTTGGAGAAAGAGGTGATTGAGGACAGGAGGAAATAGAAGAGATTAACCGATAGCATTAATAATGGCAGAGCGATGAAACAGGATGTTTAGAAATACTAACAGAATGTTTGGGAATATCAATAGTAGTAACTAGTGGTAAAAGTTGAAAACAGGGAAAATCAGCAGCAACGGTTGTGGCCTCAGTTGTATCTCCCCCCAAATTCATAAAGTGAACACTTAACCCCAGTATTAAGGTATTGGAAGATGGATCTTAGTGAAGTAATTTGGTTTAGATGAGGACATGAGTGGGGCTCTCATTATGGGATTTGCACCCTTTTAAGGAGGGACCTCATGGAGCTCACTTTCTGTCTTGAGAACACAGCATCCAAGCAAAAGGCAGGGGAAGAGGCCCCACCAGGAAACCTAGCAGCCAACATCTTGATCTTGAACTTTTCAGCCTCAACAATGGTTCGGCTGAACATCTGCTGTTTAAGATACACCATCCATAGTATTTTGTTACGGCCGCCTGAGTTAATTCATACAGGAAAACACACAAATGAGGAGGGATGAGATTGAAGAGTCATAAAAAACACACAATGTGGCAGAATATAAAGACAGAACCAGTTTGAAAACAAGTCAAAAGAAGAGGAATACAATGAAAACAAGGGTGGATTAGATTGATATTTTATATTTAATGCTCTAAAATTAAGTGAAAATATGTCATAGAATAACACAAGTGAAACAGGACATTTACTTTAAAAAAGGAAAAAGTTGAAAAAATATATACACTGATGTATATTTTATGTAACTCTATATGCATACATATATGCTTTCATGGATGTTTGGTGATAGAGAGGGAAAGTTGAAGATGATAAAAAGTTGTAATTTTGGACATTTCAACTGAAAAGGTATTAAAGAAAGGGAAATGGAGGTTTTGTAATCTTTCTTATTTGTTTTGTTAGACTGCACTTCAACCACTTAAGGAATTAATAGAATAAATACAACAAATCAAAATAGCTAAATATGTAAGAGGACAATAAAACAGCACTTGATTGTGTGTTGGGGACAAATCAGTGACTCATAGTAGGTTCTGCCTCTAGGTTTCCTACCTAGGGGAAATAAATCACGGCACTTGGACCAAGAAAATAGAAAATCAGACTGACAATGTGTTCCAGTGTCTACCATGTCAACAAGCAGCCATATTAGGAAGCCTGGTTCATGTGCTCACTTGGGTTCTCCTTTCTGTCCTAGTTGAGGTAGGTAGGTTATGTTCCCTCTACTAGAATCACTTGTTGAATTAGGACTTTTGTAACCAGATGTGAGCAAATAATATCTCTGGGGTATTTTAAAGGTTGAGTTAAAATTGTAACTAGTCAAGTATTAGTAGATGATTTTCGTAACTCCACTCTTTTACTTTTTCTATATTTGAAATTTGCTTAACTTTTTTTTCTATGAACATTTTCATAAACGTTATGCTTTAAACATGAGAGACATTCAAACTGAGAGTATAAATAACTTTTTCCTTCTTTAACAGTTTTGTGAAGGTTAAGCAACATCTCAGTAACTAATTTAAAAATAATTAGATCAGTAAAAGAACACAGATTTCTGCATTCTTATTCTAAATTGATCTTGGTTAATAGTACTAGCTTATAGCCTTATAGTCTCTAAGTTATAGAATGTTCTCTTGTAATCAATTTTTAATATTACTTTTTAAAATGATATTATTCAAAATATGTCCTACACTACAAAATTTAACCAGGGAGGAGGCTGTTTATTTCGCTATATGTACTAGAGTTTATTTGTGTGCTTACCATTATATCACTACATAAATGAATAATCTACCTAAAGGATCTGTATGAAATAATTCAATACTTTTGAAACCACATTTGCACACAAGGTACCAGAAGTCAAGGAGACGCATATGAACTGCAGTGCACTGCACTTAATGGGGACAAGAATGGATACAGCAGGTAGAATACATTATTATATCACATTGAAATAATTAGCCTATATTCTCTTTTAGAAATCATCCTTCAGATTTGATATGATGTTTTTCATCAATTCAATGTTAATGTAACAATGTCAAGTCGCTAGTACAATTATTATACATTCAATAATATTTTATATCTTTATTGTCAGCAAACCCACATGTGCAGTCTATAAAAAGTCAAAACTTAACACACCTTCCTATGCTTGCTCTATCACTTTGCTGTTGCTACCATAACAAAGTACTAAAAACAGTAACTTTCAGCAACATAAATTCTTTCTGTAGGTCAGAAATCTGACAAGGTCAAGTCAGAAATCTAAAATGAATCACAGCTGAGCTAAAATGGTGTGTCAGCAAGGCTCTATTCCTTTCTAGAGGTTCCTGGGGAAGAATCCACTGAATTGCCTTGTCCCCTTTTTGGAGACTTCCAAAAGCCTGTGGGCTGGGTCCTCCTCCTCTGTATTCCAAAGTAGCAAGGTCATATAGGCCCTTTTCACCAGATATGGCTCTGACAGTCACTCAGCCTCTCTCTTCCAATTTTCAATACCCTGTGATTACATTGGACCTACCTAGAAAATAAAGGATCATCTTCCTATTTCAGATTAGTTAACTATTAATCTTAATTGCATCTATACTCCAACTCTTCCTTTGCTACAAAATATATTCATAGGAGGTTCCAGAAACCAGAATGTGGGGATCTTTGCGGAACAATATTCTACCTACTATATTACCCTTCCATGTAGTTACAACAGCACTTTTATTTTTTTTTTTTAATAATAAATTTTATTGTTGTATTCCCCATACAATTGCAGCCCCCCCATTCTGACCCCAATCCCTCCCCTCCCGCCCCCACCCCCCTAAAAGTGTCTCTGGTTCATAGTTTTTTGTTGATTTTGATTTTCACTTTCTTATAGTTATTCGTTTTCCTGGTCCCTTATTTAAGTTTTCTAGATTCCTGCTATGAGTGAGACCATCCGGTATTTTTCTTTTTCTTTTTGGCTTATTTCGCTGAGCATGATCCCTTCCAGCGCCATCCATGTTGCTGCAAATTGCATGTGTTTATCTTTTTTGAATGCTGAGTAATATTCCATGGTATATATGGACCACATCTTCTTGATCCAGTCATCTATTTTTGGGCATTTGGGTTGTTTCCAAAGCTTAGCTATTGTAAACAGTGCTGCTATAAACATAGGGGTGCAGGTGTTCTTTGGAATTGATGTTTCTGTGTCCTTTGGGTAAATACCTAGGAGTGGAATTGCTGGATCATATGGAAGCTCTATGTTTAGTAGGTCCAGAAATCTCCACACAGCTTTCCACAGTGGTTGGACCAGTTTGCACTCCCACCAACAGTGTAGAAGAGTTCCTTTTTCTCCACACCCTCGCCAGCATTTGTTGTTGCTAGTTTTTTTAATATGTGCCATTCTCACTGGTGTAAGATGGTATCTCATGGTAGTTTTGATTTGCATTTCCCTGATGGCAAGTGATGTTGAACATTTTTTCATATGCCTGTTGGCCATTTGCATTTCCTCTTGAGAGAAGTTTCTTTTTAGCTCTTCTGCCCATTTTTTGACTGGATTATTTTCTTTGTTGTTGTTGAGTCTCATCAGCTCTTTGCAGATTTTTGTGATCAGTCCTTTATCATTAGTGTACAACAGCACTTTTAATAGTGTGTAAATGAGTCAAACTATTGTAGATTCTTTCAGAAAAACTGAGTGTTAGAAGTGATAGCTCTTAATTCATATGAGATTATACATCTTCTATGAGAAGAGTATTGATAGAGTACTGGTAATTGAGTTGATTATTATCTATTTAGATTTAGAAATAGTGATCATAAAGTCATTACGGTGCCTGGCTGTGTCTTGGAATAGTTGTGTGAAAGAACACTTCCATTGGTGCAACCACTGCTGATATAATTTGGAATAGCAATCTTGCATATTTGCTTAAGATCAGTTCCTCAACTCTATTGCCACATAATATCTGCAGCTGAAACTCTAGGTTTATAGCTCTGATCTTAATGGATATTTTCCATATTTCAAAGACTGGACATAAATCACTAGTAAGAAGGCAAAGTAAACATATACAGTGACTTAATTGGAATATTGGCTCCAGGAAACTTCATATTTTTCTTCCCTTATTATAATTATTTTTAGCATAATTTTGGGTTGTCAAGGAAAAAAATATTCAGTTAAAAGTGAAGTATATTTTATGTTGCAAAGTTGTGACATCTGATAAACAATAACTTTAACATCAAATTTCAGGGAAAGCCAACGAAAATGTCATAGGCCAGGAACTGGATGAATGAATAACATTCACAGATGATTAAAACAATCACTTTGTGTATACCTTTGCTTTTATGACATCAAGAAACTCCCCCATTTTTAAACAATTCATTAAACTTTTCACATTAAATGTAAAATGATAACTATAAATAGAAAGACCTTAAAAAAACCAATAATGAATAACTTCCTTAAAACTATTTTTCTTAATCAAGGCGATGAACTCTCTTTAAATCTTTAATGAAAATGTCCGGAAGGTTTGTTTGGAATATACATTTATATGTGTTTGGGAGTTTCACTTCAAGCATTTGAAATGTTTTTTCAGACACTTCTTCCTTGAAATCCATCTTCTCCTGGCTTTTAAGATACTTAAATGCAAGGTTGAAACCTCCCTGTGCAGCAACTGCTCTCAGCCACTCGTGTTGATTTTTCTTCATTTTCCCAGCCCATAGTCTGGGATGCTCCAGGCTCTGAGTCCTTATTTTTCCATTTTTTTCATTCACATGCAGCCTCTTGCAAATTAAGCTATGAATGATGAGTTGATTCGCTCCTGCAGTGCATTGCTAGTCCCTGACTCCCGACCTGGCATCAACTGACTCCATGCCATCCCTGCGAGGACAGCTCAATCCACAAATGTGCAAAAGTCTGCTCTTCCTGTGTAGTTCTTGCTTGCCTTCCCCTGCCGAGCCTGCTTCTCCCCTTGTCTTTCCCTTCGTAGATGATAGCAACTCTACCTTTCCCAAAACAAATGTATCTTCACCCTCACCTCCCCCCACCCTACTTCTTATACAGTGTCCAGGACTGCCAGCCTTACTTTCAAGACAAATATAGAATTCAAACTCTTCTCAACAACTCTACTATTTCGTTCTGCTGCAAGGTATCGTCTTTGCTCAGAATTATAGACCCACCTCTGTAACTGGTCTCTCAGTTAATGTCCTTGCCCTTCAGTAACATTGTGACCAGAGTTTCTTATTCACATACAAATCAGATTGTCTCATTTCTCTGCTCGGAAATATCGAATGCATTCTCATAGGAAAAAATACAAAGTCCTTACATTGATCTATAGGATCTACACGTGATCCTGTTTCCATTTTCCCTCAACAGCATCATCTCCTAAGATCTGTTCTCTTAGCTCTCTCCAGTGACTCAGGCCTTCTTGCTCTCATTCCAACACAAGCCAGGCCTGCTCTTTTCACTCTCCTGGAATATGGTTACCCAGAGATCAACATGGTTCCTATCCATACATTCTTCAAAGCTTCATTGAAAGTCACCATCTCAATGAAGTCTTTCCATCTACAAAAGCTAAGGATCAGAAGCCTACCTGTCTCCTGAAAGTGTTTATTTCCCATCTCACTTTTATTTGTGCCCTTAACAACAATCATAATATAAAGCACGATTTCTCTTGCATCTTACCTGTCTTTCAGATAGAATATGATCTCCGAATTTAATATTTAATATAATAAAACAATGCCTCATATTTAATTTAAAAATATACATCTTTTAAAGATAAAATTTCAATTACCAGAATTCAAAATCATACTAAAGTCTTTTGGAGTGAGCATACTTTTCTACCAATAATAAAAGGCTTTCTCATCTATAGTTCAGTAAAAATTAAATCAATCAGCTAACAAGTGAATTCTCCATAAAAGACAACCAAAATATATTTTGCTCATAGGTTCATGACTCATGTAAATCATATCACACATTGCAACTGCAATGTACTAATTGCACATATTATAATAAACAATACAGAAAAATACAGCAGATGCATTTTGTTTTACTATATTATTGAACTAAATGAATTTTCTTGAAATCTTTTTAAAATAAGACTTTACACAAACTTTTGTACAAGTTTATTATATTTTATTTCCACAAACTCCTAAGCATTTAGACTGGTTTAATTTAATTTTAACTTCTTGAGGTATTTCTTCATTTTTATACACTTTGGTTTATATTCTAGTGATTTATTCCCAGAAGTTACATGTAATGGAATCTGCCTTTTCCTGTCCCTGGCAATGAATTGCAAATTATTTTTCAAAATTGGTATATTAATTTCACTTCCATAAGGAATAACTGTAAATTGGAGCTTTATCACACCTATGCCAACGATGGTTTCATATGTTCTTTGTAGTACAACGATTCAGTAGATTGAAATGACATTCTCTCTTCATTTATATCCCATGAATACTGCGAGTTTAACCTAGATCCTTTTATTTTTAATATCTTTATCATCAGGCAGACTTACTTTTGAAAGTAATTGGATCAGCTGAAACTGTCAGGCACCAATGAGTGCGCATACTTACATGTCATATATACTGATTCTAAAGGCCTACATATAAAGACAATAGATACATATTTGAAGATCCTTATGATAATTTAAATGTAAAATGGAAACATAAAGTGGAAATAGTTGAATTCCTTTTTTTGGCAGAGGTGTCTGCAAAACCTGAAACCCTTATTACCCGCAATCCATTTATCTTATTCCAAGCAGTTCAAGTAGAATATTGAATAGGATATTGTCCTGAAACTGAAGCTGAGATACGTGAAATATTTATTTTACTCAAATATATCACTCAAAAACTTTTACAATCAAACTTTGTTCATTTTATCCTCAAATTACCCAGAAGATTCTGGAATTGATTAAGTCCAGCATTGTAGAAGTTTCCATATTAGACTTTTCTGACATCTACAAAGCAACATGGGGCACATCAGGGTTCACTAGACCAAACGTTCCTCTTACACTTGCTCCTTGATGTCCCAACCATCTACATTTGTGTTCCCACCATCTACATTTATGTTGCTGGAAATCTCTTCCTGGAACATGTATCACTCTTAAAAGTCAAAACACGGTGCTGATAGAGATACTAAATTATTAATTTTGTGTTGGTCTCCTCTTTACTCTTCACTTAAAAAGGTGTTAAAAGGGAATTTCTTACATGAATGATATACATCTGTACAATCATATACAACAGTCAAAAAGTTGAGCATGCAACATGGCAGAGGCATCAACCAATCTGAAATTACCCAGACCTAATGAGAAGAGAAAGCTGTAAACAAATGTTTTCTAACACTGAACTAGAGTTAAATATCAGGCCTGGGCATAATGGCATGGTGAATTCTTGTTAATTATTCATGAATTTTCTATATATGCACATGGAAGAGTGAATGTACCATAAAATTAGCTGTATATAATAGCAAATTTTGTCTATTTTATAAATACATGTTTGTGCAAACATGCTTATGTGAATGAATCCAACTTTCTATAACTACAACTCTAAATCTATCTTTCATACTTACATGTATAAATTCATATTAACCTATTTGTAAAATATATTTAAAATATGTCAAACTCATAATAATGTTATGAAGTATAATTCACTGTTGAATTAATTTCTAGTTGTAGTCTATATTTTACATTTCTGTATTTTTTAAAATCATTAATATGGATAATATGGGGAAGAAGGGAAATGAGAAGAAATGGAGTTTTATCCATAATTTAAAACATATTTCAAATTGAAGATGATTGATTTCAATCATGATTTTTTTTTAAGATTGTCCTTTCTTGCTTTCTGATTTTCAGCTGATCTAGAACAGTTGGCAAATTTAACATACTGAGCCAATTCTCATCAAATAAATCACCAATTTACCAACATTAAAGTAGATTTTTATAAATTACAGCCCATTTTAAATCATATATTACTTATTTCCAAAGCCTATTCACATTCCCTTTTGTAGATGAGACTATAATGTCTATATACATATACCATGCAAGGATCCATGTGCCACTAGTAATCTGTGGAAGATCCAAATTCTGCTCTATCTTCAAATTATCAAGACCAGTATTTTGTTCCATCATGATGCACACAGAACTACCAGTTAAGAACTATGCTTTTAAATTGAAACACTGGTCCTCCCTGGTGGCCTAAGGGTTAAGTGTCATTGCTATTATCATTGCAGCCTGAGTTTGATCCCCGGCCAGGGAGCTGACCCACTCATGGCACAGCAGATCTCTCCTGTCTTGCCCACTGCTCCCTTCAGGGGTGTATTTCAGTAGATCCTCCTGCTCTGCTTCCCACTCTGTCTCTGGTGAATCCTCTCAACCCCCATGCCTCTGGCCTATACCCCGCTTAGTCTATGTAAAAATAAATAAATAAAATCAAGTCAAATCAAACATTTTTTATTGTACTTCTGTAGTTTTCAAACAATATAAATTATACTCCTAGTACTTAGTATTATTACAGTGACATCCCATCCTGACACCTCAAATATATATATATATACATATTCAAAAAACAGTCAAAAGAATTGTAAAGTAGAATCAGTATCTTTTATTTATTTATATTAAAGGCTCATCTAAAAATCAATTTGAAATTTGACTTTATTCTCAACATCTACATTTTCTCAGGCTTATTCCTTCTCCGTCACATAAAAGCTAGTCCAGTCTCTCAGTTTATAGAAAAAAGCAATACTAGGAACCTCTTCCATAGTTTTGTGGGGGACTAAAACACCTGCAAATTGAAACCCATACAAGACAAGAGAAGGGGGAATCATCATAAAGCAGGCAAACTGAACTAGGTGAAGACCATTGCCTACACAAACAGTATATTTGCATGCTTTCCAAACACGTGTCTTTCCAAGAGCAGTGATTTTAATGACCAATGAAAGCAATTCTCCTCCTCCCATACCCCAGAGAGTAGTTAATATTTTCTTCAGATATTTTTGGGCGTGTGTGTAAAAAACAACTATGCAGTTAACATCCTATACTACACAGGGACCCCCACAAAGGAGAATTATATGGCCCAAAATATTAATAGCTCCATGGTTAAGGAACCCTAATCTAGAATACAATTCAAGCCCTGAGTGAAGCAAATATAAGGAACATGTTATTAAATAAAGTTTGAATCCACTACCTGTTTAAAAAAAAGTAAAGGGGGGCCCATCCTGGTCGTGCAAGGGGTCAAAATGCAGCACTGTGAAGCTATCAATAGCCACTGCGGCATGAGTTTGATCCCCAGCCAGGGAGCTACCCACATGGTGCAGCAGACCTCTCCTGTCTCACCTGCTGCTCTCCTCAGCAGTGTATTTCAGTAGATCCGCCTGTTCTGTTCCCCACTCTGTCTCTGGTGAATCCTCTCACCGTCTAAACCCCAGTTCTTGTATGCATAAATAATTACATCTTAAAAACAAAAACAACAACAAAGGAACAACTTTCATACTCTCTGGCTTTAATTTCTCAATCAATTACTCTCACTTTTCACTTGACTACACTCCATCACATCTATGAATTTGAGTAAACTTTTTCAGAAGAGTAAGGTCAGAATGTTTTATCTAAGATCTGTACATGTAGACAGCAAAGGATGATGATATCTGGTTGCAAATATATAGGTATACTTCAGTGAGCCAAACATAGGGCAAGTGGGAAACAGATATTCCTAATATGAATCAGACCACAAACATCAACCAAAAGCATGATATTTATAAAAACCATTGAAAAAGTACTTTATATTTACTATATATAGCCCCCTTTAGCTAAACAATACGTAAAGTTGAACTACATGACTCATTCTCAAGATTCCACTCACTCTATTCAAAACAGGTCACCAGGAGGAAGAACAATTTTCTGTTTGCACAGTGTTTACATTTGATCCAAGCACTGGTTGCTATTGACCAGGTTTGTAACAGCTATAGCTAATTATACTCAAGATTCACTGAATAGTGTTACAGCTAGAGTTTTCTGTTACCTATCTTCCTTCCAGCATATATACTTTTGGTATTGGGTTATCTTCAGTTGGACATTACCGTTGCATCTAAAATCACAAATTCCCATGATCACCTACCATGTTTGTCAAGCTAGGATATTAAACTTAACTATTTAATATTATTTTATCTTTTTTTCCTCCTTTAAGTCATCTACCTCCATGAAAAAAATAGCACTATGGTTTATAAAACACTTATCCACCAAAGCCTATAAAGTGAAAGCATTATACAGTGAATAAACAGGTTCAACGAATGCTAGGTTAATTTATGATCAGCAAATCCAGAATTAAGTACATAACAGGAGACTGGGAATAAGCTGAAATGATTGGTGCTGGGCTGGAGTGTTAGATTACAGAACTAATTCCCCACTAGTGTCACATCCTGCTTTTTCCTCCCACATCCAACAAGGTATGCAATCTAGTCTGAACCCCTCTTGATTTAGAATTACATATTTTCTCTGATAAGACAAGGACACTAAAACAGAACAATTACTGCAGAAAGAAAGCCTCCTGCTTTGAAAAATCTGTGGGTGATCCCACAATGGAAAATAAAGGTTCCAAAACACAGTCAAAGCCCATGGTAGCTAGTTTTTGTTGTTGTTGTTGGTTTTTTTTTTTTTTTGGGGGGGGCTGCATAATAAAATCTTTCTCTGATCTGCCTCACAGCTCAAAGCAGTGATGCCATCACCTGAGCAAACTGAAGACCCATAAATTGTGCTAAGATTTTTATTTGAGTATTTCTTCATTTCTACAAGGTAAATAACAGGGCACATTTACTCTTAATTAACATGAAAGTTCCTTAAATACAACAGACATTGATATAAAGACTCACTTCAATAAAAAGCTAATATGATTCATTTTTTTCACCTGTTACGTATGACAGGTTTTTCTGCACACACACACACACACACACACACACAGAAGGCATGATTTCACTTTGTTGTTAAGACAGGAAAATAAAGATAAAATGATTGCTATTCTCACTCAAACAAATCCTGTTCAGGAAGTTAAGAAAGGTAATGAACCAGAGTTAAACAGAAGGACATACACTCAATAAAGTGCACTGCTAATCAGAGGACCCTGCCTCATTTCTTTTCATGCATCATTTATAGTGCCCTTTAAAAGCAGCAAAAGTTTCATCTTACGCTTTAATATGCATTTATGCAAGCGATCACTGAAAAATAAAACAGAAAGAAAGGGGAAACAAGCCCTGTTCTGCTGCAGCTTCAGAGCTCAGATATCATGTAATTTTAGAGGATACTGGAAAGGCAACAATTAAAAAGCTCTATCGAAATTTCACTTTCAGCGTTCCTGTTTCCATTCTGACGATGCTTTTCCTCACTTTTACACACCCTGACAAGCCAGCTTAATTGGATGCCATCAAGATTCAAACGTGCCTTGCCGAGCACCCCTCCAACTTCTTCAGGGGCAGGCAGCTCACAGCACACCCACAGAGAAACACAAACAGCTGGATTATCAGACTCGCATTCCATAGGCTCTGGGGCACCGCTCCAGGACAAGACATATCTGCACAATAAACGTCGCCTGGAGATCAGGCTCACGCAGCACCCCCTACAACTTTCCCCTTCGCACCAGATCCTGTGAAACCAATCCCAGAGGTCGATTTCACCAAACACTGTTTTGACTCCGAAGCGGCCAAGCAGCCCCTTCTGCAAACATATTAATGTCACTTACACCGTCAAGTGCCATTGATGGAAGCCTTACCTTGGCTGACTTGCCCTAACTGGTGGAAAGGAACTTAATTTACGAGAAGCAGAGAGGGGACTTTCCCGGGGCTCGGGGCGCAGCTGCTCCCGCCGAGAGCCCCAGACTCGGCTCTGCTGCTTCGAGCCCCAGGCTCCGCGGCTCCGGCTTCTGCAGCTCCCGAGCGCGCCTCTGATTGGCTGCCAGAGCCTGTCCGCCTGATCCTCTCCTCTCCCAGCCTCTCCTCCTACCTCTCCTGTCCGCTGCCTTACCCTCTGCCTTCCCCCCATCACGCACACTTTGGGGGCCGCACACTTTCTATAGCACAGGGACACCCTGGAGCCCGCCCCTGCAAGGTCAGGTGGAAAGCAATGCCATTAATAATAATAATAATAATAAAGATGAAACCCTTGGACCAATGGCATCATCTGTAGAACCCCAGATCTTGAAAAATGATGGCCAGGACTCCTTGTCAGTTTCTACCAGCAGTTCTCAGCCGGGGAGACAGACGAGAGGGGGAGGGAAGGGGTTTGTGTGACTGTCTGCTGGAGAGGGAGCTGGCGTCCAGGGGGCATGGAGAGATAAAGCAGGCAGGGCAGACGCGGCTGTGGCAGGCTGCTAATAAATTTTCCTGTTTCAGTGCAAAGTCGTCACAGCCGGCTAAGCATCCAACTGCTGGCTCATTCATCAGTGATCCATAGTCCGGTGGTAGCCCCGAGACTGAGAGTGAGTGATGCCCTTTAATGCCTTACCCCAAAGTCCTCAAGGCAAGGAGGGTCTAGATGAGAGAGAGCTTTCCCTTGGAGGTCAGCTTTATATTTGTGAAGATGAATAGGAACTGCAGTGTCTGTCCTATCCCTTGCTTGTGCCAAGAAAACTCTCTCTCTCTCTCTCTCTCTCTTCTTGTTACTCCAGAATAAATTAAACCAATTTGTAACCGACACCACTTTTGATAACAGGATTTCAGACCCGATTGCTGTATTCAAGATTGATGTGAACAACTGAAATCACTTCAGAACACTCTCTTAATACAAAGTCACCCACACGTACTCATTAGGAATCATAAGTATTTATGATTTAAAGTAGGATAGTAAACCAGTGCAGAAGTTTAACCGAACTGAATGGTTAGTCCACAGATCCCTTGGAAGATATATTTGGAATTATATAAGATGCTCAGCCATTGCAACCACTAAGACAGCGACATTACTGGTCCTGGTTAGTTGATAATTTTCCATGTTCAAGTTCAGAGGTTCAAATGAACAAAAAACTTTAGATGGTGTTACCGATCCGGCAGACCTCCAAAGGCCAGTGTACATGGATTGTCAGCCTGGTTCTGCTTTCTGTTGCCCTTGAACTTATAGAAGCAATTTCACTCTCTCAGCCTCTGAAGAAGGCACTTTAAAAACTAGAAGGCAAAAAGAACCCTAGGGGACCATGAAATGGTTAAATGAAAAGCTGTGCAATTGCTCCTAATCCCTGGTAAACTTTAATACAGGTTAGTTAACTTCTGATCATTTCCCACTTTTATATTCTCCTGCCTTAAGAAAGGTCACAGATGTTGTGATGATACACAGTAATGGGCATTTCCAGGAAATTTGAAAAGCATTCGTTGGAATGTTATGCTTCTAGATTTCTAACTAGAGTTATAGCTGACTGCCTTTATTTTGCTTTTTTGATGTAAAATATGGAGGAATTTAATATGGTTTAGGATCTTGGTATGACTCAACAAACCAACAGGAAAAAAATAGAAAAAGTTTTTGAATTGGATTATTCTAATTGTGAAGGGATCATATGTTTCAGTGTGTTACTCCTAAGGAAGATGTTAGAAGACAATTAGATTTTGGAAAACTCCAAAATCTAAACTCTCAGGGATAAATGAAACAGAAACAATAGCATCAAGATAATGAGCCAATGTTGTATTATGTCTTGTATGTTCTCTCTCATACAGCTTCTGACTTAAATGAGATTTTCCTTGCATTGTTATCCACACATAAATTCTTATTCACTTTTGGTTATTGAAAAGAATTCATTTTAAATCTCTTTATGTTGATGAAGCCCTAGGAACACCAGGAAAAGAATAGTTCTAAAAAATAAAGTAGCTATAAAGAGAAACATGTGGTCTGTACGAGGTCATAGAGCTTAATTTTAAATTTTCTCATCATGACATTTTCCAGAGAAGCTTAACTATTTATTTGGCTACTTCTAATTGAATAAAATAAAATGTGGATTTGCCAGCTAGCTCCTGAAGCTTCTGTCGAGACACCAGCATTGAGCATAATAGGGATATACTTGAAAACAACATGTGAATTTGCTAGCCTTCTTTGGCGGTTTTCCCTGGATAAGACCATAATAAGCACATCCAGGGGATGGCCATAATGGAGGTCAACAGGTACTTGGCCCTGAGTGGGGTAGCATGCAGAGGGATTTGTCAGAAGCTTCAAACAATACAATCCACATCTACCAAAAAAAAAAAAAATCTACTCACCAGGGGAGGATTTGTATCTGTGAGACTGCTAGCACTCAGATGAAGGGCTCTAGAGCCTCCATCACCCAATGATACAATGTACAATGGATTTTAATGACTTCCGAAATTTGCTATTCTGAAAACACACCATTGTTCCTGAGCTGCAGAACAGCGAACCTGTCAGCCACTTAGTGCATCACTTGGATTTTCAGGTTAAAAAGAAGTAAGTGAACCAATACAGAACGTGCTATGTGGGGAATGTCAGGTGGTAGGCAGCTACTTATTTTCTCCTTATGTCAAAGATTACTTCAAAAGACTGGACAATGTATCAGTCAGCAGAATTTACTACAGAACTAATCTCTGAAACAGAATGCCTGGACATTTCTGATCCTGAGTCCCCACTTACGTTGCCGTAGAAGAGATATAAGGATCATTTTCTCTGGTGACAGAGAGGCATCCAACACCATGATTGATGCTAGTTAGACTAGAGAAACTGGAAAGATAACACTGTAATGATAAAATGTGATCATTCTCTAAGAGACAGACTCAGACAGCCATCTCTTTAGAGGTCCTCTCATGCCCACTTTTACCCTGGAATCTCCAGGTATGCGAAGCTTGCAAATGAAAATTAAGAAGGTCTGTAATGGAATGTAGGGGACATTTTATAATGTAGAACTAGAATAATCAACTACACGAATGTGGTGCTATGGTTCATTCTCAACTAAAATGATTATTGAAATGGCAATAATCACATTTTAAAAGGTGCTCTGATTATGCAGAGAAGCAGCTGGTGAAAACATGAAGTGATGCCCAATTTATTTGTAGCGCTTTCTCGTATGTGCTTGTATAAGAAGTACTACAGATCGTACAGTCTGTGTCACATTCACACAAAAGGCATTTCAGAATCACCCAATTATTTTTTTTGAGAGAAATAGGGAAGCTGTACATGCATGGTCTTCCTGCTGGTCATTAATAGAGCTCTCATAATTTCAGTATAGCTAACAAGTAGAAGTTTTAGAACAATTATTTGGTTCAGTGAATGGTGAAGGCACCATTTCCATATGCTTAGGAATATAAAGGTGTTTACTTGGAGCAGAATTTCTCGTAATAAGCTATGGAGCTCCAACTCCAAACCACCCCCGATCATGTCTTTATCAATGCCATAGACACTAAGGTCATCCACAGAATAGTCTATAAGCAACCAGCCTTTGGAAGATGAATTTAATTTTTTTTTAAATATCCTCAGAAACTTGAGTATTACCTCAAATCTAATGAAGAAGAAAATAGTATATCTGCCTCCAAAACTAGGATTTATTAAATATATAGTGGCAGAGATATATCTTAGAATCAAAACTTGTATTGAAAATTTTGAGATTTCTGCTGACAATTTCAGTGTAAATCAATTATGTGATATAGTCACTACAGAGTAAATGTAAACAGACATCTTTAATAAAACTAAAAGATCAAAATATGAGTAGTGATGCTCTTACTCAACTTCAATGTATTGAAGACCTACCGAGAAAATTGCATTATAGAAGACCGTAGTTAATTCTAGCTTACTTACACATTGAAAACTATAAGACACTATTGAAATAAATAATAGACAAAAAGAAATGGAATGATACTCTGATTGTGATAAACTTTTTAAAAATGGCTACATCACCTAAAGTGACATATAGATTGATTGTAACCCCAATCAAAATCCCAATGGACTCTAAATTATAGTGTTATAAACCAATGTTTCCTCAAAAAGAAATTAAAAAATAGATTATACAAAAAAAAATCCCAATGGCATTCTTCCAGAAATAGAAAACATATATATGAAATGCATTTGTATACACAAAAGCCCCCAAGCAGCAAAATTACTCATGAGAAAAAAATACCAAAAATAGAAATAGCTTATCCCCTGACTACAAGGCGATTGGCATCAAAACACGTTAACTGGAATAGAAAGAGATTCACAGATCAAGGGAACAGAGTTGAGAGTCCAGAAATAAACCTTTACATATTTAGACAATTTATGACAAAGGAGCCAAAGTGTGCAAGGGAACAAGTGAAGTATCTTCAAAAGTTGTATTAGAAACACTAAACAGCCTGAAGAATTAAACTAGATGACATCTCACACCATACACCTCATTAATTCAAAACTGATTACAGATTTGGATGTAAGGCCTGAAATCATAACACAGATAAATCATTGGCAATACAGTCTATGACATTAGTCACAGGGTTGTTTTTAGGGACTCATCCAATGGTATGGGAAGCAAAAGCAAAAATAAACAAAGGTGATTACACTGCATTGCCTACTGAATGAGAGAAGATATTCAGACATTCAACAAAAGATTAGTACTCGCGTTATAAAGAACGCATAAAACTCAAAAACAGAATAACAAACATCCTGATGAAAACGTAGAGGATCTGAATAGACCCTCCTCCAAAGAAGACAAGTAGATGGAAAACAGGCACATGAAAAGTTAGCTATCATCTCTCATTAGGAGAATGTAAATCAAAACGACAATAATATATAAGTTGGCACCAGTGAGCATAGCTATTGTGCCACAGACAAGAATCACATGTTGGAGAGGATTTAGAGAGAAGCAAACTCTGTATTCATTGATGGTGATATAAATTGGTGAAATCCCCAAAGCAGGATGGAGATATTAAAAGTAGATATCCTATGAGATCCAGTTACTCCACCTCCAAGTATTTTCACAAACAATACAAAAGAAACACTAATTTGAAGTGAAATATACATCCCCCATTTTTATTGCAGCACTTACAAGCACCATAGTTGGAGACAACAGAAATGTCCATCAATGGATGATTGAATAAAGATGTGGTATTGTGAGATAGACACTCTGTGTTACGCCATAGCAAAACAAGCAAGCAAATGAAACAGATGAATCCTGCCATTTGACAATATAGAAGGACCTGAGGATGTTATGCTTACTCAACTAAGACAAAGAATCAAACAAACACTATATGATTGTACTCACATGTGGTTCATAGAGAAACCAAACAAATGAATGAATTAAACTATACAAGCTATTAAAAGTTAATCTCTATTTTGGTTAGCCAAGTCAGAAGACATTCATTCAGCATAGCTCGCCTGCACTGGTACTCCCCTGACCCCAGCCTTGACAGGATCCTCCACTCCATTTTTCCCCTTGTAGTTCTTCCTACTTATCCATTCTCCACCATTCAGAAAATATGCTCACCTCTTCTGACAAAGTGTCTTATTCTGACAGATATTTTTGAGACCATAAAATTACTGTTAAAGTCTGTCAATATCTAACTTTAACATATTTTGCTATGAAAACCAGTATGGAGATTGTTCAAAATATTAAAAAGAGTAGTGAAGAATATAGACTCTGGAACTAAACAAATTTGGTAAGTTATGTAATTATATGTGATTAGTTTTATGTTACTTATAACAGTATTAGTAATATCCTAGGCTTTCTAGGTGGATAAAATATAAATTACATAAAATGGTTAGAAAATTGCTAGCCATATAATAACTCACATAAAACTTGCTTCTGTTTATATTTTCATAACTCTCTCCAGATTGAATGTTCCCTACTTATGAGTACCTGGCATATGGTGTGACTATATACAGTTTGTTTTCATGAAGACATAACTAGGAGTTGGAGGACCTAGGGTTACAGGTCTACTACTTACCTTAGAGATAAAGAGAAGCTTAACCAAGTTGTTTCACTCTTCAACCAGGCTCTCTGACTTATAACATGAGAAACCACCATCATTTTACGAGGCTATTTAAATCCGTGAGTTCTACACTTGTAAATGATCTAGCATAGTCCTTGATATAAATAAGTTAGTAGAATCCCAATTTATAAATGCTCATTATGTATTTATTAAAGCAATCATATTTGCTTTCTGGGATCCATTTTGTGACAGAGAGAAGAAAAATCTCAAATAAATAAACTTTTGCCTGGGGGCATTTTATTAAAAGAGACTACTATAACTTTGATGGAATGTCCTGGGAATAATACTCAGTTCAACCTCCCTTATCCAACTGTATTTACCTTTTTGAAACTGTATCATAAAAATTGACATTTTAATGACACTGAAATATTGTAGAATCTTTACCATCAAAGAGGTATTACATGTATACAATTTTTATATCAGAGAAGAGGCAATTGTTTAAAATCATTTTTATAACCTTAGTCTATAAAAACAGAGGTTATTTAAAGTTTCAATTAATCAGAATCTCTGGCTCACCAAATTTGGTCTTTTCAGAATTATATTCAATTTGTTCATGTGCATTTGTGATCTTACCAGAGAGCACCGTAGTGTGTAGTGTTACCTCTTAAACTTACTATTCTTATTTTCTCTAAAAGCCTCCTATGAGACATTTTAGAAATTGGTGAATATTATCTTTTACATTTTAATATGTCAGATTTTTCTATTCAATGAAAATCTCTTATCAAATATTGTCAATAAAATACAGGCATTTTTTTTAAATAATAAATTTTATTTTTATATTCCCCATACAATTGCAGCCCCCCCATTCTGACCCCAATCCCTCCCCTCCCGCCCCCGCCCCCCTAAAAGTGTCTCTAGTTCATAGTTTTTTGTTGATTTTGATTTTCACTTTCTTATAGTTACTCATTTTCCTGGTCCCTTATTTATGTTTTCTAGATTCCTGCAATGAGTGAGACCATCCGGTATTTTTCTTTTTCTTTTTGGCTTATTTCACTGAGCATGATCCCTTCCAGTGCCATTTTATTGCACGACATGCTTATATAATGTTTTTTCTATCACTGAATACCGACATTGTCTACTATATTATGAAATTATAAAAAATGCTGCTGTGAACATCTCCATTTATATATTTTTTCCCTGGTTCTCTGTCTTGCACTTGAGTGGACTTCCCTGAAAGAAGAACTACTAAGTAAAATACATGAACATTTCCTAAAACATATGAGATGCCTCCTGTCCCCTAATACATTAATGAAAAGACCATTTCCTTCCTCTCTGCAGCTGAGCAAGAATATCTCTCTTTCAATTTGCTTATTCAGTAGCTGAAAATTATCTCACTGTCTTCATTTCTAGCCATTATTAAAATGAATGTTGACTGTCTCCTTGTTTCTTTCTTTTCCTCTCCTCTCACTTATCCATGGATAGGGCCAGAATGTCCTGACATGTTACTGCTAACTGAGAAATACAATGGACTTCAATAATTTTGATGTTCAGTTGGAAGATATTTAGAAAACTAAATCCAAAAAAAATTTCAATACTTTTACACACACACACACACACACATTTGTGCAAACAAAATTCTGGCATTAGCCTTGATGTTTGACTTATCCTTAATACCAGGACCAGTTGTACAAATGCATGATGGGTGAAAAATGAAAATATAGGTACTCTTTTATGACAATTAAGAATTTCAGGGCCTCTCTGGTGGCCTAGGGGTTAAGGCACAGTGCTACCACGACCATGGCCTGAGTTCGATCCCCAGCCAGGGAGCTAACCCACATGGCGCAGCGGACCTCTCCTGTCTCACCCACTGCTCCCCCCAGCAGTATTTCAGTAGATCTGCCCATTCTGTTCCCCACTCTGTCTTTGGTGAATCTTCTCACCCCCCCCCATGCCTCTGGCCTAAACCCCAGATTTTCTACACATAAATAAATACATCTTTAAAAATATATTATATATATATATATATATATATATATATATTTCAACATGGCTATAGCAAGCATTAAATCAAGTATGGGGTCTTTCTAAATGTGCTACCTTCTTCTCCTATACAAACTGCGGGCAAACTGATCAGTACCATTAATCTAATAAGTCAAGCTCAATTCATCTTAATTCACTGATAATCCTCAAATCATCCATTGATTCTCCCTCAAATTCTTCTACCTTCACATAGTCTAGCATTTTCCACCACCATATTTTGCCTGAATTTTCACTAATTAAGCAGGAAGAATAACTGTCTTTTTACAGAAGTGCTACCTTATGCACTGAGATGCTACCTAGCTATATAGTGAGTGGGTGATCAGTACAGGATAAATTTTAGTCACTTTTGTATTTCAGATTAGGACTGGAGAAGTAAGAAAAGGAGCTCATGTAAGGAAAGGCTTGGTCCAGTGGGGACACTTTCCATACTTCTTAAACTTAACAGAAAACCAAAATTTATAGATAGAATACATGATGAGTGATTATCACTCTGTGTGCTGAATTGTAAGATGAAAAAGTTGGGGTATATTTATAGTAATTATCCAGAAATATACAAGGAATGCTTTCAACTAGGTATATGAATTGATACAAAAGAAAGGTACACGTATTGTAGTTATTTAGAGAAATAATTACCCACAGCACAATGGAGCTAAGACCAAATCAATTCATAAACATGATACTAGGAAAAAATGGAACTATAATTAGTAAGAAGAGGAGAAAAAGTACTACTGGTTAGGAAATATCATAAATTTAGAATGTGCTGATGTGGCAGTGTTAGCTAGACATTGTGATGAGTTATACAAATTCACTTGCAATATGAGGCTGCAGTTTGGGAAATAGTTTTGAGGGGGAGACATGATTTTGTGAGTCATCTACACAGAGTGATGCTAACAAAATAGGCTGTTAGATTCCATGAAGGAAAAGAGAAATGTTTCTACAGAGTTGACTATTAAGACATCCAGGGTGATAAGAAACAAAGAGGAAGAGGGGATGAGAGGAGGAGAGGAGTATATGACATTTAAAATGAGAAGACAGAAGATTAGATTGATCAGATCAACTAAATTTTTACATTTATGATTTTTAAAGGTCATTTTAGTAAGTTGAAATTTATATTACAGATTGGTAAGCAGAAATTTCTCATATTTGTAAAATCTAGTGATGTAAAAAAGCAGAAACTCAGTAAGTTTGGTAACTACAGAAAAAAGTCTATCTAAAAATAGATCAAACTTAGTGTAATAGATATTTGCATATTCTATAGCATGCAAAATTGCCAAATGAAATCTCATAATTTTTTTTAATGCACAAGAAGCTTGATCTCACATTTCCAAATGTGTGATTAGTGATACTGTACCATTGCCTTGCTTATTCAGAGGTACTTTATAATAGCACTTCCAAGTAGCAAGTATACATAATTATTCTTAAAGGAAATTAAAGATTGTACTGAAAGTAAGAAATTGAAATGTGAACTCTATCACTTTCTCTTACCCAAAATGTATAACTACAGATGTGATTGAGTGTGCAACAGTGAGGGTAGATACTATATATCAAAGACTATTTATTGGTACCTTGAATACAAACTTAAATCATCACATAAAGTCTGATTTTTTAACACAGAGAAAAATTTAGAGAGGCCATCAACCCGCTAAAGAACAGAACTATCTAAAAGGAAAATAGTGTCTCCAAAGCATTGGCTAGAAAATGTGTCCAAAATAAATTGCACATCACTAGCACTAATTTGACACTCCAGAAAGATCGGTTAGATCAAAAGGGATTCTCTTTACCTGTATCTCAGGACACCTTATGTTATTATGTGTTTCCATTTTTTATTGCAAGTCAATTGCATATGGTGTGTTGACATAATTTCTCTGCAAGGCTTTTGTGTTGGATAAGCCCAGTCCTTTCTGCCATCACAAGCTGTAAGAATTACATGAAAGACAGGAGAAAGCAGGCTTCAAATCCACTGTCCTCTTCAGACGTCATAGTAGCACCATTAAACTACTGGCAGAGATAGGTTATCCCCAGATTGCAGCAGTTTCACAGAAAGGCATATGTAGACTTTAGTCACTGCCAGAAAGGAACTGTCCCTGCCCTCTTTGCAGATTGAAGATCCCTCTAACTGCCAGTATTTCTAATCATAATTGTCTGCTTTATACAAATTGTGTCTAAACATATATTCTACCCGTGACAACTAACTAGTATTATTGACAATGATGGTTTTCTTATCACATTCCTCAAGACAGAATCTCTCATTTATAAAGTCCTTAAATCTTTCTAGCATATTTCTGCTGCAGTTTAAATTTTCTCCTGCAAATCACAAGCATCCACTGGTACCGTTTTTATATTAACTCAAACAGCATTAATCCCATTTAGGTAATCATTTCCGAATTTTCACTAGAAGTGACTGAACTTATTGTATAGCAGAGGTATTGAGATTTTGTTTTTCCCTCACTACATCACTGCTATATTACAGATGTAACTCAGGAATCATCAGACGGAAGAGATACACAGGGCCTGACACAGGCGACAGGCTCAGGCCTCGGTGGGCTCCTCAGGTGAGCCATTCTTTCCAAATCTTTAGGTTCACCAATGAAAGGCCTGGAAGCCTCTCCATTTGCACCTTTATAGAGGTTTCATTACACAGTCATGATAGATTAACTCATGACCCCTGACCTCAGTCTCCAGCCCCTCTTCCTGCCCTGGAGGTCAGGAGGGTGGGACCTGAAGTTCAACCCTCATCTCTGGTTTGTGTCCCCTGGACCAGTTCCCATCCTTAGTAGTATCCAAAAGTCTTTTCATTAACATAACAAGAGGAAACTTTAACACTCTCAACACTTGGGAAAGCCTAGGCTATGGGGGAAGGGAAGCTATGAAACAGATCTGTAGATGAAGACCAAATATCTAGGGAAAAAAATGTAAATACAAATGCATTTGCCCATCTGAATGAATACACACACACACACACACACACACACACACACACACATATATATATATACCCTTCCCATGATTCACAATATCACCTCCTCTTCAAACATGGACTATTAATAGCAAAAACAATCATAAAAGTCAATAGATTGAGGCCATTACTACAATCTTCTTCAGTGATTAATCAATATCCAGTTCATCAGCATATCATATGAAAGTCTCCAGGATAAGGCCTCTCAGGCTCTATAGATCCCTTTACTGTCAAATACTTATGCCATTTTCTCTTTTGCTTTTTTTTATTTAGACAAATTGAAAACATGCTTAGATTCTGGATAGAGGCCAACATGGGTCAAATCCACTTAGCTGATGTATTGATAGTAACAAGTACTCTCGTAGATATGCTCATCAAGTATTCTCATAGATATGCTCATTTTTCAATAGATAATAGTGTGTTTTTGGAGAAGTTGAGGATATTACATATATTCGGTGAGGCAATCTGTACCAGTCACATGTTAGTATCTGGTGCACAGCATACACTCAGTAAATAATGGTGATAATATAAACTTATCTTCTAAGATACATCTATGATTTTACGAAAGCATATGAGTCAAAATGGCATCTTCATTTTGACTCAAAATGTTACCAAGTTATAAGTGACTGCACCAAAGAAGAGAACACATTACAAACAAAAAACAAAGTATGATTTGTTTCGTGATAGTGCTATGACTCATTTGTTGACATCTTGTGCTATTGAGATTACCTACTTCTCTGAAAAGTGAAAGGCAGGACTAAGAAGGGATCTGCTGCCATCCACAATCTGTTCAGGGAAGATATAGATTTTCTTTACTTCATAGTTCCTGAGGACAAAAATCAGAGCCTAGAGATAAAAGGGGATTGGTTTGCCAATCACAGAACCCACAGAGCACAACCTTTTTGTGAGAGAAAAATTCCCAAAAGGAACACAAGCAAAGAAAAAAAAATTGCTTGTTCAGTGTGTCTCCTGCAAAGTCATCACTATATACAGTGAAAATCATTAGTATGTGAACTTAATTATTTTAAGACATGATCAGTGTTGTTTCTACCAAATTTTGGCTGATGTCTGCAATCAGAACTATACAGTGTCAAGGGGAAAGATAAATATAAGCATTTAAAGGATTCAAACTTCTCCCCTATGTTTAGAAACATGGCACCACAGAGACTATAGAATTCAGACAAATCTGCATGTTTGAATTAAAATTACAACATATCTAACTCTGTGTTTCTGTGTGTGTGTGTGTGTGTGTTTGTTAAAGGGTCATGTGTAGAAGATTAAAATAGACATTTCCTGGTTTAGGTTGGTGGAAAAATATTATACAACTCTATAATTGCTCTATCTTTGAATTTGGAACACAAACCTCAGATGGACAAATGTATCTTTACTAGGATTTTATGAATAATTGTACTTTTTCTCCAAACTATTATTTTTAACGTTCTAAGATCATCGGCACTCAACTTCTTGTCTCTTCTCTATCCAACAACTTTTTCTTCTCTCACTATTAATGAGTCAACACTTATTAATTCCATTTATAAAATAGATATAACCACAAAATAACGATTTTCTTCTTGTTAGAATATTTAACAAACAACTTGCATCTAATAAATCATAGTTGTAATCTTTCCTATAGATGTTCTCTTCTCTAGAGTCAACCACTTCACATTTGCTACATGGGAATGCCGGCAATTGATTGATTTTTCACTTTTAATCTTTTAACCCATTAGCAAGTTTACATGATAGTCTGAATCTCGCCAGATTGCTCTCACGGGTTGAGGTTATCATCCTCTCTTACCAGAACCCCAGGAACAGGCTCTCTACTCCTCTTTCTCACAAAACAAACAGAATCACAACTGCATCAGAATAAAGTGTTTGAGTATGTCCTTACCTGTCTTCCTGTATTCAATGTATGATAACCAAAAGAAACTCTAATATCCATATTCTTTCACTTACATATTATTACATTTCAGCTTACATATTATTGCAATCAACCACCCTTCTATAAGGAGAAGCAGATCGGAGATAATCCTTTACCCAACTGTACGGTAACCTAACATTGTATATATTCTTGACTGACTTAATTTTTTTCATAAATATGAATAGACTGTCAAGAATAAGAAAGCATTTGAAGAAAGTTAAAAGGAGAAGAAAGGAAATCTACAATGGAACAAGTAGCAACCACGTAAATTAATAAAGTCCTAGGATAGGAAACATTTATTGATTTAAGACAGTAAATCATGTTTTAAAATTGAATAGATCTAGGGCCTCCCTGGTGGTACAAGGTGGTTAAGACGCAACCTATGAAACTAGCCACAGCCACTGCAGCATGAGTTCAAACCCTGGTCACAGAGATACCCACATGGTGCAGCAGATCTCTCCTGTCTCACCTGCCTGCTGCTCCCCTCAGCAGTGTATTTCCATCAATCTGCCTGTTCTGTTCCCCACTCTGTCTCTGGTGAATCCTCTCATCCCCCACACCTCTGGCCTGTACCTCAGTTCTTGTATGCATAAATAAATAGATCTTTAATAAAAAAATAAATAAAATTGAATAGGTCTAAATTATAGGCCACAATTGATGATCCAGAAGAAAAAAAAAAAAACCTGAGGAATTTATTACATTGAAGATGTGATTACAAAGAGATTGTGAAAGTATAAAAATGAATTGGTAGTATATCAAAGTCTATGTGCTTAGAAATGTATATGTATTTAGAAATACATATTAATAGTATTTCCTCAAAACATAGAAAAAAACCAAAAACATAGAAAAATAAATTTGAAGACTGAATAAATTAAATTACTGTTATTAAGAAAAAAAAAACAGATATTTAAGCTGAAATACTCCACCAAATTTTAAACAGAAAAAGTGAAAAAATGATACAAGAAGTTCTGGCAAAATTTTAAAATGTCAGAAATGAAGAGAAAATTCTAAAGACTTTAAGATAGGAAAAGTAAAGTTGATTTTCTACTAAAAAATGAAAATGTGACTGACATTAGATTTCTCACTGCAGCACTAAATATAGGTGACAATTCCATAACTTGCCATATATAATCAAAGATAATGTCAAGAAATATATATTTGACCATGAAAAACTGAAGAAATATAGTCCACAGCAGTATATACTATACACATCTACTACCAATTTATGTATTTAAATCAAGTTCTTCAATTGGTTGAATTTGTGAATGTAGACCCTATGAGGGGAAATATCCCCAAATAAGTGGACCCCCACAGTTCAAACTCATGATGGCTAAGGGGCAACCATATATATATATATGTGGTTAAAATGGTATGATAAAGAAGTGAGAAAGTATGAAAAGTAAATACAAACAAAGAATAGACACTGACTTAAAAAATACCCATTGCAGAAACAGAACAGAACAAAGCAATCATTAATTTTTACTTCAACCAAATAAATCAGATTCTTCAGTGGAGATGCTTAGGAATCTGGATAATCAGAAACCTTCCATGAACTTATTATTATTATTTTTAGAAAAGTTTGGGAAATCACTAGTATACCTTGGCACTTGGAAGATTGTACTTTGAGCAACAATTTGAAAGTTAAAGGATTCCCCAAATGAACTGGAACCATTTATTGACTTGTCCTTTTAATTAAAAAAAACTCACAAATCATGGGGAAATAATTAGATGTTCAATCAATGTAAAATCAAATTACATATAACACAAAAATAATATGACTAACAAAATTGGAGAGCAAGATGGAAAGTAGACACGGAGACAGACTCCCTGATCTCTGTAAAAAGCAAGGCACCAACAGATAGCAAGTAGATTTGGGAAGTTAAAAAGCAAAATTAATTTTTTAGGTCATAAATGCAAACACTTAAAAAAACTAATGGTGACAAGTGAAAGAGACCAGGAAGCTTAAATGTGCTTAATTCCTTTTTTTTTTAAATAGGAAAAACATATAGATAAGTGATTTTATGAAGGTGCAAGTACAACAAATATTTACAATAGCTTTGTCTATAAGATGATTTAAAAATTGAAATAATCCTGGGGAGTCCAGCTTGGAGGGAAAGATTTTCTTCTCACTAAACATTGTGAATTGTGTTTTTAAACATGGTATTATTCATAATTTTTATAGGAATAATAAATGAAATATTAACTAAAAATTAACATTGGAAGCAAATAAGTATTCTGCTCAAACTGATGAAAAATCAATTTATTTTATATTTTCTGCTCTGTTTCCATATATTACTCAATTAACCCTTAATATTTTGTAAAAAAAAAAGTAATTACTGTAATTTTTTGGGTAATCATGACCATGACCGTAAAGATATAGTATTGATTTAAACAGTATTTAGCAGTGCACGTGTGTGTATATATGTTTGTATGTACATGTATGTGTACATATACACATGATAAATCTGTCGTATAATTTCATGAATATGGCATATTTAATAAACATAAAGGTTGATATATTTTTTAAAAATAAAATTTTCGTATATGAAATATTTTCTTTTCAAAAATCACAACAAAATATTTTTATAACATGTAAAATTAAAGGAAGAATTGTGCTCCATTTATAGGAAAGACATTCTTACCACAGGTAAAAATATTTGAGGTTGGGCCTCCCTGGAGGCACAGGCTGTTGAGCGCCACACAGTGAAGCTGTCCACAGCCTCTGCAATGCAGGTTCCATTCTGGCCGGCAGGGGAGAAATCCACATGGCGCAGCAGACCTCTCCTGTCTCGCCTGCTGCTCCCCTCAGCAGTGTATTTTGTCAGTCTGCCTGTTCTGTTCCCCACTCTGTCTCTGGTGAATCCTCTTACCCTCCCGCACATCTGGCCTGTACCCTGGTTCTTGTATAAATAAATAAATCTTTAAAAAGAAAAAGAAAAAGAAAAAATATTTGCGGCAACTACTTGAGAAGAATTGTGGATATACACACTGTCTCTGGAAATGACAATGCAATTTACTTTGTGGAATGTGCCATATAGAAGTATAATTCTATTTTGGTATTAGAAAAAATATATATCCACATAAAATAATCAGCATACATGCTTTTGAAATACATAATCACTTGTGTTGGCTATTATAGGGGTGTGCTGAAATTCTGAGAACAAGGCTTTATTTTCTTTTTTAATTAAACTAAACATTTAATTGCATTTCCAGTATTCTGTCAGCAGAAACAAATCTATAAATGTGGAGTAAAATATTATGAGAGCTGGTCTTTAATATCCCATCACAAGCAGAGCATGTTATGGGCAATCTGTTCTTTGCGGCCACATAACCACCATGCTTCATATGAATGTTAATTCCTCTAAAGCATTCAACCACATTCCAGCACTTTTTTTTTATTTTAAACTCATATATATCAGTTAAAACCCAAGATCTTGAAAGTATATTATATTTATGATAGTAGCAGGGTTTTAATTTCTAGCACAAGACAATCGAGTAAGTGAATGGAGAGTACATCTCAAATACAAAGTTTCCTGCCAAGTAAGTAATGGTCTTCTATGCTCAAATGCATATCAATAAAATTATACAAACACTTAAATTTTTTATTTTATTTTCAGTATTCAATATGTCTACAGCAATTTTCTAGGTTCTATGGAAAATAAATGGATCTGCCGACAAAGTACTTAGAGTGATACATGAATTGAAGACAGGCAAATGTGAAAAGGGAAATAAGAAAATCCTCATATACAGTGAGGGGAACAGAACACTATATATCATTGAATGTTTATACCCATAGTTATCCTAGAGTGCTACATCCCAGGATATGATTTGAATTCTAGAATCCATCCTTGGCTCTGCATACTCAGAAACACGATTCTGTTATCAATGTAGAATAAGTCCATTGGCCAAGTTCAGAAGACTGATGTGTGAATCCCCAATGGTGATGATTTCATCTACATAGAACACTGTAACTATTAAGAAAACCAAAATAGGGTGTTCACCCTATTTTGAATGCATTTCATGAATGCATTCTCTCTGTGGAGAGAGTAAGAAGTCCAATCATTATGAAGAGATAACTTCATGAAAACATAAGTGAAGGAAGTAAACATAGCTCAAATATGTAGTGACATCAAACTGCAACAATTCAATGCATCTTTCTTCAAATTATGCTACCAGCTCACTAGGCTTATCCCTTATGGATGGGTGATACAAATACCTGCTTCTCATTCTTTTTTCCGTAACTGATAATACCTGATTCTCAATAAAAGAAAAACATTATTTTTAAAATATAACACATTTGTTATGGTTGCAGATAATTTTGTTGGATTGAGAGTTATTCCCTTTATGTTGATTTTTTTCAATTTTTTTAAAGATTTATTTTTTATGCATACAAGAACTGGTGTATATGCCAGAGGTGTGGGGGAAGGTGAGAGGATTCACCAGAGACAGGGTGGGGAATAGAACAGGCAGATTGACTAAAATACACTGCTGCAGGGAGCAGCAGGTGAGTCAGAAGAGGTCTGCTGTGCCACATGGGTAGCTCCCTGGCCAGGGATTGAACTCATGCTGCAGTGGCTGTGGCTAGCTTCATAGGTTGTGTCTTAACCCCTTGTGCCACCAGGAAGGCCTGAGTTTCTTTTTATTTTGATCAACAATGTTGGTACTCAACTTTAACTTAAAATACAAGAAAGAGGGAACAGACATGACTACAGCAAAGTTCTATTTCCATGTGTTGATGACTCTTAAATGTGTATTTCTAGCCAATGCCTCTTCTCTAACCAGCAAATCCAACCACCTGGTTAGATTTATCTAAAACACCAAAATATTAGCAATCCACAGCTCAAATAAAGACCTTTTATACCCCAAATCTGGCCTTTACTACACAGTTCCCTATTTCAATGAATGACAAAGTCATTGAACAAGTTTCCTATCCTAAGAACTCAGGAATCAACTTTTATTTCTACCTTAAGTCACTACTGACTTAAGGTAGAAATAAACTAGTTGAGTTTAGACTAGTTGAGACTAGTATAGACTAGTTGAGTGTGTCATCACAATATTGTTTTGCCTCTTTAATAGCATTTCATTTCCATTCATGGTCGTCTATCTTAACCAACATCTTTGTTGTTCAATTACAGAAATAATGTTACTGGTCTTTGCCTACAAACTGTTATCCACAGCCAAATGATTCTACTCACCCCATCAGAGTGATTTTTAAATACAAACCTGATGCTTATTGATCACCTTATTAACATAATTTGATTGGATTTAACTGCTTTCAGAATAAAGGGAGAAGTCTTTGATATTCAAGGTCAAGTATTATTGTTTGTTAAGAATCTGAAATGTTCTAAGCATAGAGACATGTTAAATATTTATAGTGCTCCATGAACTTAAAAACCTATCCAAATAGTCTACATTCTGTAAAAAAAAAAATCTACATAACTGAATTGACAGGGTACTTAATTCTAAATAATGGAATCCAATTGGCATAGGAAGGAAAGAAGAATTTGGTACTGAAAAGAATATGGATAGGGCTTTTTAGTCTAAAAAGTGGGCACATGAGCACAAAAGTAATTAGCTTTGTAAAACATTTAGTTTTATCTGGGAGGCAGCAAAATTGGGCATGATGCCAGAAGAATCACATTTGTAGAGTTCTTATGTAACCATTTTTATGCTTGTTACCAAAACACTCTCCCTGAAGGAAATTATTTTTGCTGCTTTCTAATGATATATATAAAATAAATAAATAAAACTCTGCTGTAGTCATTGATTTCAATCCCAGAAGAATGAGCAAAATAAGGAGACTCCAACTCTGTTTCTTGGAGGACATATCAAGAGGCTTCCCAGGGAGACAAAAATCAATTCTGAATTTCCAATTCACATATTCACATGTAAGAATATCTGTAATAACTCTTACATTACTCATTAAAGTAGGTAAGTCTACTTGATAAGTGATTAAGTCAATGTTGAAAGGACAAGTATTTCTGGTACCTGTAAGAAAGACAGTCTAAGAATGTGCGTGGTGCATAAGCACACTATTTCTTTCCTATATAACGAGACCTCAAGCTCAAGAATAACGAGACCTCAAGCTCGAGTTTTAGTGTGTGATTGAGACACTTATTTACATGTTCTGAATTTTCAGTGGTTGAAGCACAATCCATATTCAGAGGAAAAAAAAAAACTAGTTTGAAAGAGAGGTTCAGCATTATTTAAATTTTGCTTTTTTATTCTTAGAAGCTAAGACTCCACTTCCCTAAATAGATACAACAAAGATGGGAACACCTTCTAAATTACTGAAAAGTATGGAGATAATAAAAATGTTGAAGTTATCGGCTCTAATATTTAAAAACATTAATTGACAAGTAACCTTATCAAAAATATACTATGGGGCCTCCTGAGTGGCACAGCAGGATGAGCACAGTGCTGTGAAGCTGTCCGCAGCCTCTGCAGTGCAGGTTCAATTCCCAGCCGGCCAGGGAGATATCCACATGGTGCAGCAGACCTCTCCTATCTTGCCCACTACTACCCTCGGCGGTGTCTTCAGTCTGTCTGCCTGTTCTGCTCCCTGCTCTGTCTCTGGCGAATCCTCTCACCCTCCTGCCCTTTGACCTGTAACCCAGTTATTGTATAAATAAATAAAACTGATATACACACACACACGCACACATATATATACACACATATGTATATATATATATATATATGTATACACACACACACTATGAATTACACTGTATCCATATGATTTTGGTTTTTTTGAATGTTTAATGAGAAGCTGAGGTGTATTATGTTGGGACACACACAAAAAAAAAAAAACATGCTGTAGAATCACAATAGATAATTCCCACTAATTCAAACAATGCCCATGCGAAACCATATTGATTTTCATTTTCCAAAAATATCATAAGCTTTCAAAGCCATTGATTTTTTTTCCAGAGAGATTCTTTTGAGTTGGATGTGTTTTCAATAATTAGTAAATTACTTTGGAATTGCTTCCATAGAAATCAGAGAACTTTTTATGGCCTTTACCTGAATGATAGGAGTACAAGATCCAAATAGGATTTTAAGAAAAAAAAAAATGACCATAACATTCTGAAATGATTTGAGAACTTTAGTAATTCTATTACTAATAAGCAGTCATTATCTAATTTTCTAACTATTTTTAAAAGGAAAACCTGTAATAACCCATCAACTTTCACACATAGATCCTTACTGATAGCATGCGTTTTATATGCATATGAGCTGACTATAACTTGTGGAGATATAAGACTCTTATTACAAAGAGGAACTACAATGGGATAGGGAAAGACTTGGTATCTTAAATGCAGTAAAATATTGTCACTAGTGTCCCAGGTTCAAAGGGGGCATATGTACTAAGTAGGCTCCTCTCTTTGAGTCCAACTCTCCCTGGTTCTTTTCTCCGGTGTCAAGGACAATTTTATTAATGGACTGACACCCATGATCCTGAACTTCTCCACTGCAGTTCAAAAATAGGGCTTAATATATGAAATTGATGACTAACCAATTTAGAAAGTCTTTGAAACTTTGTCTAGGACATGAGGGAAAAAAATGATTATTTCAATGTCTTTTAGTATCTGATTCTGTTTATTTATATATTTATATTGATTGGTTAATATCATGATGAATTTTATTTATAGATACCATCCATACCAAAAACAGAATATGGCTTCTGCTTCAACATGTCCTTATTTAGACTTTCACATTTCAAGAGATATTACAAATAAGCCTCAGGGTATAACTTGGATATTCAAATTCACACCTAGAAAACTATTTTTTACATAACAAACTTTAAGGAAACCAAAAATTCCCTTTGTAGCTACATTATTATAACTGTATTTGGAGACCTAAAATTAGACTGTCACTGTGCTTTATGCAACGATGTGTGTTTTTGAGGTGCTTTTCCCCCAATGCTGTTCACAGTATGGAAAGTTGTTTATGGTGAAATCCAAAATATTTTAGGTTACTTATTTAAGTCAACAGATATACCCTGCTGCTTAATGTACCATTTTAGAGAATATATACCACTGTGGTTGGACAAAAATGCCAGTGATAGAATATTCACAATATTTCTCTGATCCTTCCAGAGGATAAGAGCAGGTCTTCTCCAAATATACCAGAATGGGGCAACTTCAAACACAATGAGGTCAATTAAGTATATATTCAATTGCATCTCAAATTGTTTACCAGAGAAGGCTTCCTGCTAAGTGCTGGCTATAATTTTAGGATACAAAGAAGAAAAATCCATAGTCTCTGCTTGCGGGCCATCTATGATTTATTGGAAAAGAGGGAAAAACCAAAGGTGAAAGTATAAGCTGGCAATGTAGTAAATAATGTTCTCATGGGATAAACTCAGGATGAGCTACCTCCCATAAATGCCGATGAACCCAGTGTGGGAAGCATGGAACAGACTGCTCAGAGAAACACCAGTACCTGAAGAATGGCTAAGAGATAATCACGTGATAAGGGTATGAAACAGTCAGAATCTCCTCAAGCAAATAGGGAGAAGTTTTCAACTGCAATAAAAAAGCAAAAAAACACTAATATTTGTCTGTGTAGTTGAAAAGTTAAAGGCTAAGCACATGACAGTAAGACTCAGTCATCTTCATACAGTCATTTTTCTCTAGCACTAAACAAGACTGAAAATGTTATGGATAGGGCCTCCCTGGTGGCACAAGGACTTAAGCACAGCACTGTGAAGCTACCTGCAGCCTCTGCAGCACAAGTTCAATCCCCAGGCGGCCAGGGAGCTACCCGCATGGCACAGCAGACCTCTCCAACCTCGACTACTGCTCCCCTCAGCAGTGTATTTCAGTCAATCTTCCTGTTCTGCTCCCCACTCTCTCTGGTGAATCCTCTCACACACCCCCACACCTCTGGTATATACCCCAGTTCTTATATGCATAAATAAATAAATAAATCTTAAAAAAAAAAAAAAGAAAATGTTATGGATAGAGAAGTGGAGTAGAAGTACTAGGTGTGTGAATCCAAATGGTTGTAGCCTCAGCATCAGTAAAAACCATAGAGACACTGGCCCCGTGAACCAGGTGGAAGCTTGTAAGCATCATATTTCCTGTCTTCTCCACCAACTGAAATAGTATTTAATGATAATGAACCATTCAACTGATGATCATTTGGTTAACAAATATTTGTCTGAATTCTGCTGTCCTTCATAAAAGGATTATTCCTCTGCAACCCAGGACACACATGATCCTCCAGAATGGAGGGAGAAGCTCTGGACTTCTAAAGAGTTATAGATGAAATGAAAGGAACTGATTTAAGAGTCAACAAGAACACAGTGTTCCAAAGTGGGGAGAGAAGTATTAATAGAATAAACCAGGGTTTTTGTTGAGATTTCTAAGAAGGATCATAGTGAATGATAGATTTATACTTCAGGTTGACTACAAACTCTAGTTTGGAAAAAGAAGTAGGACCTATTTACCCATGAAACAATGAACTGGATTTCCTGAGTCAAGTTTCCCAAAGGTCCCAAGCTGATAAAAATGGTGATGCAATATTTTTCTGTGCCGTGACCTAGACACATAAGGGAAAAGCAGAACTGCGTGTTTCCCAGAAGGTGGAGTGATTGGGCATAGACAATCAGCTAGAGGGCATGACCCGAAGAGTGCAGACTAAGGTCCAGGCCTGTAAAAGCCACATCTTGAAGTGGCAGTCATGCATGAAAGTCAAAGCAAGGCTGATCAACTCGTAGGATGCTTTAAAGAGGATGAGATAAAAAAAAAAATAAAGATTTGATATCATGTTTATATTCATAGTAAGAAACAGGGATTTAGAGTTACATTCAGATGCAATATGTTAAATATTTTTATCTCTCAAGGTCTAAGTATGTACTGAAAAGCATTAAAATATTTTAGGAAGATTTTTCTTGGAAAATTGGCATTGGTTATTCAAGAGATATCATCTTTTTCCTAAATTAGGGCCTTGATATTGCCCTTTTGGGTGGAAATAACAGTCCACTCCAATTTCTCTTTACAAGGACATTTTTCTTCCAGGAAAAAAAAGGTCAAATTTACTATTTTTGGTGAGATATCCTATTTCCCGTCCTCTCATTTTTAAAGAAAAGCTATTTTCATGGGTAATATTTTGAGACTAATGTCTCAAAAATCACTTGAAAATGATAAAAGATGAACTTTCAGTGGTAAAAGACAAAATGGTACAAAAAACTAAAATTGGCAAAACCCACGTAATATAAACATGAAACTGTCCTTTAGGTTTTTTAAAAAAAAAAAATCTATAAACTTCCCATATACTTTTGAGTGACTGATGTATTTTAAAATCATCTGACAACTCTGGAAAGAGAAATGTGATATTACATCAGTGGCCAGTGATTGGTGTGGCTTAGTAGAACTAAAATAGATATAGATCATGAAGCTGTTATAGTTTAAAAATGCAATTTGAGAAACTAAGGTAAAATCCAATGTTATCAATAGTTTCTTGGGTCTGGCAGGAAGATATGGGCACCTCTGAGTACGTTTTTATAATGTATATAAGAAAAAGATGACAAAACAGTATAGCAACTGGACAGAAACTTTTTAAACTGAGGCAATATTGAATTACAATATTGTATATTAGAGTGTAGGATCACATCTTTGAGGTGCATTTTATCATATCACACCCACCATTAAGGGAACCCACAGTTCTCCACAATAATCCATAGTGCCTTCTCCCCAATTTGTTTTCTTCCTCTCCCTCTGGCAGCCTCAATTCTATAGTCAGATTTATAAAGTTTGTTATTAATTTCACTTTATCTGATCCTTTGGTTTATTTAGATCCCACATAAAAGTGATACCATCTAGTATGTGCCTTTCTCTTTCTTATTTCCCTTTACAAAATCCATTTTAGGGACCTCCCTGGTGGCGCAGGGGGCTAAGCACATAAGCACAGCACTATTAAGCTATCCACAGCCTCTGCAGCAAAAGGGAGTTCAAGCCCCAACCAAACTTGGGCAAGGGAGCTGACCCATAGGGCACAGCAGACCTCTCCTGTTTCACCTGCAGCTCCCCTCAGCAGTGTATTTCAGTCAATCTGCCTGTTCTGTTCCCCACTCTGTCTCTGGTGAATCCTCTCACCCCCACACTTCTGGCTAGTACCCCAGTTCTTGTATGCATAAACGAATAAATCTTTTAAAAAAACAAACAAAATCCATTTTTATCTGAACCACATTATATCACCACTCCCATTAATAACTAGAAGAAAACTCCATGGCTTACCCTTTTAGGATTAGTTATGTAGTTGTGTAATTATACAGACGTGGGTATAGTAAATGAGTGTATAGGTCTCTACCCACTGTAGGAGTTCAATAGTTTCAATAAGAGCATGGCAGGAGGATTCATTCTAAGGCCAGAGAGTGGAGGCAAAGGGAAGGGAGTTGGTGTTGGTACGGGAACATCCTAACAGGTGACATTGATGTATGTTTAGCGTATACAAGAATATTACAAACCATTTTAGAGTATTTACCATTTAATTTCCAGTACAGGATGTGGTAGGTGTTATTATTCTCCTTTCCAAAATTAAAACCGAGATGTTGGGAGGTTCAATAACTTGCCAATAACACACAGATGTGGGCCCAGGTGTTCGACTCAGGTGTTCTAGATAACTATGCAATTAAATATTTTTTCCTTTGACATCATATTACAAAGATACAGGTAGAGCTAGATATAGGTATGTCTGGAGATGCAAGGATAATTTTAAATGAAGTTAGATTTGTAACCAACAGAAATAGAGCAAATATACATCCCATGACATGAATTTTGCAAACAAAATTCCTGCTTCTTGGAGTAAAATAAAACGTAAAAAGCTCATGGCTGGATATGATAACAAAGTAAAATATTTCCTTTATAAAACATTTTTAATATATGGTAGTCCTTAGAAAATTAACAAATTCTTAAAAATGATCTTAAACAAATACAAGAGCTGAAATACTTATGGTACTTTAAATTTTTTAGATTTCCTAAAGCACGATTATAAGCTTACAGATGCAATTAATAAAACAAAGCAAGAAGAACCAGGAGTGTTCTTCCAAGGAGTGAGCATGAGTAACTGGAACATTCAGATCAGGGAAAAACAAAGTTTCAGCAAGTTAGATACAAGGCCATTAAGTGAGTCATCTGAGAATCTGAGAATAAGACTTTGTTAATGATCTTGAGGAGGTAAATGATTCCTTGGTATTTTCATGGTATTAAGCATCAAGAAATATCACTAAACAAAAGAATATTGTTCTTATTATATCTGGGCAATAAAACAGGAATGAAATGTCATTTGAAAAATAAAACAGAGCTACTGAAGTTGAAGAATGTTTCCTTTACATTAACATAAAGGGGGGCTACTAAATTAATGGAGTTTACAAACTTTTTCCTGATGATTTGTAATATGGAGTCGCTGTAAAATAGCACTTGCTCTCTATAAGCATTTTAACTGAATGAGAATTCTGGGTAATAACAAGCAGTTACAGACATTTGGGAATAAATCCACATATTTTTTTTTCAACAAACATTAGCTATACACATAGAAGTTGATAAATGCTTAATAAAAATAGTGTGTTTACAAGGATTTTATTCTCAGAAAATAACCACTTCAGAAATATCACAAGGTTATTGAGTTTTCAACACATCACATCAAGGGATGTATAATCTATAGCACATTATACTTGGTTTATAAAGTAATAATCTCAGGGCATCTATTATTTTGTTCTAATCATTTTCATCTTCCTCCATAATTCAGATGCACTGTTTCACTGAAAACTTCCATTTTTATAATTAAACACCACAAAACACCCTGTATACTGACTACTCCATTAAGTTCATATTGAGCAAGAACTTGTTTCTCTGTTGCTACATTATACATAGTTCATGTGCTGGTTTTAGCAAAAAGATTTCATGAAAATAACAAGGACAGGGTAAGATTGGGAGCTAATTTGTCAGTATAAAGATTATAAAAATCATTGTTTCTATAAAGTCCAATAAAACAGTTTCTGTTTCTATACTATGCTCAAGTGAATTATGTTACCATTTGTTCATCTAGGAAAATATTTTTTAAAACTAATTAATGTCTACAAATAAGTACAAAGATGTGGCAGTAAGGATGTGACAATTGTAATATAACATTCTTAACTATAAATTCTAGCCAGATCTACACTCTTTACATAAAGGGTGAACTAACTAGTTGACCAAATATTAGTTCCAAATATTTTCCTTTAAATAATTGTTTATTTTGGAGTTTATACAACTTAAGCAAATACAGTTTGAAAGATGGAAATTAAGTGTTAAAATCAAAGCACTCCAAAGTATAACAGAGATAAGTTTTATATATTTTATGAAATCTATTAATAAGAGAAGTTTATGCCAGATTATTTCAAAACTGGAAAGAAAATATACCATGCATGTATAACTGACTTGATTTTCTAATGGTTCTTTCTACACAGCTGTATAAAATCAGTATCTTCTAGGTTTTTACTTTCATAGTATGTGTAATAGAGTAATATTTATTGTGATACATCTACAACAGATAGGCACATGATCAGTTTCAACCTCTGGAAGAAATTTGGATACTTCAGCACAGAATCTATCTTTAAATATCTGCCATACATTTTTCAACTTTAAACACACTAAAGCTAATCAAGTATCTTTCTCCCAAATATCTGTTTCCTTCCATTTTTTTAAGATTTATTTTATTTATTTATGCATACAAGAATTGGGGTATAGGCGAGAGGTGTGGGATGAAGATTCATCAGAAACAGAGTAGGGAGCAGAACAGGCAGATCTACTGAAACACACTGCTGAGGGGAGCAGTGGCTGTGGATAGCTTGATAGTGCTGAGATTTTAACACCTGTGCTACCAGGGAGACCCAAATTCCTTCCATTCACAATGAGTGTTAAGTCGTCTATTTCAGGGAAGACTCTCAAATCAATCTGCACAATCTCATAATCAGATTCTCCACATTTGCAAGGCACTCATCATGTGTATAATTTTACCTGTCCTCCACTTTCTCTTCTCTCATTTCATCATTTATGTTGTTCATTGGCAGGACACTGAGACGGCAGAGATCTATTCTAGCCAGTTAAAGAAGAAAGGAACTTATTAAGTTGTACAAAGAGCTCACAAAATCTTTAATGGGGATAATACAATAAACTACATGGGGCCTCCCTGATGGCCCAAGGGGTTAAGTCTCAGCACTATCAAGCTCTTGGCAGCCACTGTGACATGAGTTTGATCCAGGCCAGGGCCAGGGAGGTGACTCACATGATGCAGCAGACCTCTCCTGTCTCCCCGCTGCTCCCCTCAGCAGTGTATTTCAGTAGATCTGCCTGTTCTGCTCCTCACTCTGTCTGGTGATGCTCCCAGCCCCCCCCCCCCCACACACACACACCTCTAGCCTCCACTCAGTTCTTCTATGTGTAAATAAAAAAATAAATCTTTTTGAAAAATAAAATAAACTACAGGCTGAGTTTCTAGAAATAATTCCCAAAAGTCTACCAGAGAACTGGGCCACCAAATGAAAAACTTCCACCACTAATATCACAACAGCTAAGAACTCTTGACTAATCCTACCTGCAATCTCATCTAAGACAACAAAACTCTCTCTTCCAAACCAGCACAAACCTCCTGGTAGTGTTCCCATTAGACAAAATTAAAGCCTACCTGGAAATCATTACAAAAAAAATCAAGAAATGCAGTTTTGTTTACCAGCCAAAGCAGTACAAGGGGAGCTGTTGGTAGGACTGAGTATTGAAATAACAAATACATAATACCTACCACATACTGCAAACAGAATACTTACAAAAAACTGATTTTGTCATGCAATTTCTGTCCTTTTGCCAAAAAAACTTTAATTAACCATTGTCTAAAGACTAAAATCCAAACTTCTCTACTGACTTTTATTAGATAAGTGTTCAACAACTTTCTTAGAATTCCATTTTTGCTTAGAGTTATTTTAAGATCATGTTTTGAGAAGTAAGACATAGCTTCTTGCTCTCAAAGAGTAGAAGCTCCAAGTAGGATGCTAGGGAATATAAATTATAGGCAAAACAAGCTATGGCGACATCATAATGTTGCATAAAATGTCCTCTGAGACCTGACAAGAGTAATGTGGGTTTAGAAACGTAGAGTTGAGGAAATTATTCAAAGAGCAAGTGGAATTTTCAGCACATTTTTGAAACTTAAAAAGTGTGTTGAGCTGATTGAGCCTCTTCACCATGGTTGTATGACAACAGTATTATCTGGTGAACTTAATGTAGTCGATACACATTTCAACAATGCGGAAATGATATGTATATGCATGATGTTTAATGCAATTTTACCTCAGTGGAAAAAAAAGAAAAGCAGAATTTACAGCCAGGTATAAAAGTACAAAAATATGATATATGAGAATGAAAAAGTTAGAGAGGGGCCTCCCAGGTGGCGCAGGGGTTAAGTCTCAGCACTATGAAGCTGGCTGCAGCCACTGCAGTCCACATTTGATCCCCAGCCAGGGAACTGACCCACATGGCACAGGAGACCTCTACTGTCTTGCCCACTGCCCCCCTCAGCAGTGTGTTTCAGTAGATCTGCCTGTTCTGCTCCCCACTCTATGTCTGGTGAATCCTCTCACCCTTCCCAGCCCCTGAACACAGGGCCTGCGCCCCAGTTCTTGTATGCATAAATAAATAAATCTCTATAAAGAAAAAAAAATCAGAGAATGTGATTCTTTAGGAATAAGTAAAACACTGGTTTAGCTGTTGACATGGGGAGGAGATGGACAGAAAATTCTCACCTGCTTTATAAAAGGGTTTAAACTGTGTCCTTAAGGACACTGTGCTGAAGGAGTCTGAACAAACAGGTCCACTTACACTGTCCCTGTGGGTATGATGTGGCGTAGAACAAAAACGGAAGGCTGAACATGGACAACCCTTCAAAGCAATAATTTTTTTTTTTTTTTTTTTTTTGTGGGACCCTCACCAGCGGCCGGGGAACGAACTGGTGCTGCAGGGGCTGTGGGCAGCCTCGCAGCCCAGCGCTCTACTGCTGTGCCACCAGGGGAGGCCCTCAAAGCAATAATTCTAAGTTCAGATCAAAATTTGGGCAATAGCTTTGAGTATCAGAAGGAACAAAGGTTTGTGAATAAATGAGGATAGAGGAACTTGGTGACTCAACTTGCATGTTCATCAAAGACTTATTCCCTAATAATCCCCCCACCCCACACCAATGATTCAGAACTAGTCATCTTTCTTGGGTCACATCTTTTGTTTCATGCCTTTGTACATTCCTTTTTTGCTCCCCAGAATATCTTCTCACTCTTTCCTGCTCAGTTTTCTATCTAACAAGATCCAGCTGAAAAGGGCTTTGCTTAGTAAATCTTCCTTCACGCTCAGAGGCAGTGATGGACATTCCCTCCTCTGTGCATGAGGAATTCTGCCTTCCTCCTACATCAAAGCACAGACATTCCTCACACACTATGAGTACTCCTTTGTGGTCTACATCCCCACGCAGCTATGACTTTCTAAGGGGCAGAGGCTATATGTTAAGTGTGGAATGTATAAGATTTTGAGAAAGGTAAGCATTCCTATAAATTAATGTAAAATAGACACATTTTCTTTTTCCTGAAACATAGGAAAGACTAAGAAAAATACCAAGAGAATTAAACATGTCAGAATGCTTCCAACTTCTCTAATCTCTTATTATATTTATTGGCCAGGGGGCCTTTGGGGAAATATTAATAAACCTATAACATAGATTGGTATACTTTTAACGTAGTGGGCAATGGCAAAGCCCCATTTTATTTTAGACTTTGACCAAACCTGATTAGTCTGTGTTCCCTAAATATGATTTTCTTTTCCTTTAAGTGAAATGATGTTTGGTGTAGACCCAGGTCATTTTTAACTACTATTAAGTCTTCATAATCAGCTTTATTGTCCCAAGCCTCATTTTCCTTTAATCAGTTCAAATACTCCCCATTGTTATTACCAGTCAAAATTATAATGTTCAAGTCTGATCTCTAAGCAAGTTCTTTTTATATCACAACTTTTCTCACTTGTTCCCTTTGCCAGAACTATAATTGTTGGAAATACACTAACCACAAAGTCCAATACAAATCTTACATTTGAATCATTTGCCTCAAAAAAGGTAGTCAATGAATAAGATATTATAAACACTGCTATCTTGTTCTATATTTTATACAAATTAATTATACATGTACACCAAATCTTAATTGAATATTTTCAGTTCATGTCAGTAATCTGGCCTGGGTTTGTTCTAAAAAATACACAGTAGGAACATGCTGCTTTACTCTAACAGAAGAATCGACTGAGGAAGCTTGTTGTATAAGAATATGGGCCCCACAGACCTGATCTGTAGTCGTGATTTTACCAATGAACTGCTAGGTTAACACTGACAAATTAAACAGTCTTGCAGCTTAAGATTTTTTAAATGTGAAAGAAAAATTTTTTCATGGGGTTTCTGTGAGGCTGAGAAATAATATTAGCTATGTCATATATTCAGCAAATATATATTAAACATAAGACATAGCCAATGATCATGCTATTGCGTCTATACCTAGATGGGCATCACAATTCTGGTTTTCCATGGGGAAGCAAAATATAAATGTCTTCTGTTTAAAGTATCTAAAAGATCATGTAAATATTCAGTCAAGAGCAAGTGATGTAGCTGAGAGTGGGTTCTCATTCCTTACTATGGCTAATCAAGAGCTTCTTTTGGCAAATCCATGATGGAAAAAAAAATTATCTGTTTAAATTAAAACAGAAACTTTCCTGTTTCTCTGTTACATACTTTCAAAAAAACTTTCAGACTAAATCTAAAGGTCATTTCTTTTATGCATGTTAGCCCCAATTAAACTGTTTTTAAATTATAGGCTGAATCTCAAAACCTCTCAGCAATAACTTTTAAACACTTTAGTTGTGTCTAATAGAGTTGATGTCCAAGGGGAAAAGAAGAACTTATTGCTATAAACAATAGGTCCCAGCACATCTGGTTGTTGCAGTCTAGGAAAGCGACTGAGGCAAAGCCCAAGAACCTTCCATGATCAGAGGCAGATGCCAATGGAAAAATCTACTTTGGAAGAAGCAGGGTCAGAAATGTTTCACCAGGCCTTGTTATGAATTGAGCATCTATATTTACTTTATAATTCCACTGATAAATTGTTCTTTGTAACATTCTCATTACAACATATATAATACTTGGCCATCATCCCAGAAAAAGTTTTGTACATTCATGTCTTTTTTTCATTTAAGTTGTGTATCGAAGTTCTATTTTGATGTTTACTCAAAACCAATTGATTTCCATGTGCTTTAATACTATTGTTGCAGATTATTAGCTAGAAAATGATTAATGCCTAATGTTTTTTTAAATTACTTTTTGATGACATAAAAGAGTAAATTTTGAACTTAATTATTTGGAGAGTTCTAGAAGGGTATATTTTCTAATTGCATTATTCCTAAAACATGAAAGAACATAACTGATTAATTTCTGTTGTGTAACAAGTTACCACAAACTTATGCAGTTGTAAAACCGCATACTTCTGTAGGGAAGGTATGAGTTGTTATATGATTGAGGTCTCTTTAAAGAAAAAAAAAAAGATTAATGCATACAAGAGCTGGGGTGTAGACCAGAGGTATGGCGGGTAAGAAGATTTAGCAGAGACAGAGTGGGGAACAGAACAAGCAGATCTACTGAAATACACTGCTGAGGGGAGCAGCAAGCTAGACAGGCGGAGTCGGCTGTGCCATGTGGGTCAGCTCCCTGGCTGGGAATCGAACTCATGCTGCAGTGGCTGGTGATTGCTTCATAGAGCTGAGACTTAACCTCTTGTGCCATCAGGGAGGCCTTGATTGAGGTATCTTTGATAATGGTTAGCTGTGCCATATAAAGTAATCTAACGATGGGAGTAAAATCCATTCTCTTTACAGTCCAGGTATTAAGTAGCCCTGTACCTAAGAGATGGGAATTTAGCTCCCAGAAGCTTTCTGAATTTCTTATTACCTGAACCTCACCATCAAATAAGCAATGGCATTTTTAATCCTTCCCTTGCTGCAAATCTATGACTTTCTCTTTGTCCCAAGATGAAGAAATTTCTCTACTTTTAAAGGTCTCATGTAATTGGGTCAAGTCCACGTGGATCACCTCCCTAATTTAAGGTCAGTGGTGCCATATAAAGTAACCTAATTATGGCAGTAAAATCCATTCTCTTTATGCCCACATATTAAGAGGCACATGCATACTTAAGAGGTGGGACTCTTATGAGCCATGTTAGGATCTTGTCGTTGAGAGTGAATCATAGAGCTTCTCAACTTCTAGATCTTCAAAAAAATGATGTTTTATAAAGATGCCACTTAAAAATAAAACACTAGTGTGAACCATTTGTGAAATTACTCTGGGAACACCTGACCATTTTAAATGAAGCTAATGTGTATATATATTACTCACATCTTCAGGTGAGTGTTTTAAACACTGGGCAAAAGAAGCAAATAACATAAAAAAAGTAACAGAAAACAAAACACAAAATCTCAAATGTATACAGATGCTTAATTTTATGAAGGAATGTTTGACTAAAACTAAAATAAAAAAACTAATGCCATTTTCCATTGTTTCCAGACCTGTACACTTATTTTTTTTTATAAAAGTACATATCATTCTAGAGATAAAGACATAAGGATAGTAGTTTCTTTAAATGATTTTTTGTCCTGTAAAAGCTATTTATTCCCTGAGCTGATAGCCCTTACTGTAATAGAAACCATGATGAAATTTTATGTCAAATTCTTTTCTAGCCCAAAAGTGTTCTCCAGACAAAGATTGAACATTGAAGAAGTCTTGTTTGAGGTAGAAATCTTCAGGCCCTTGTATCGCCATCCTGCTCTGTCATTGGCTGAGGTCCACTCAACAAGGATAGCCCTTCTGCTCAAAAGAGAAGGCAGGCTCTTTTGTTGTTATCACTTGGAGAATGCCTCTCCTTGAAAAGGGTTCTGTATGTGCCATCCTCAGAGAACAAAAAATCTAATTCCACGCAGTGTTTACCCTAAGGCTATCTTCATAGAAGCACATAGACAGCGATGTTATGTGATGACTGACAAGACAGTGCCATGATCATAAGCAACGTCTATCTGATTGCTAGAGCTTTTTCTGCTATGCACCAGCAGGCATTTGCTTCAGCATCAGCAGAAAGTCACTGCTGTAGCACAAGAAAGATAAGCTGCAGTGACTGGTCATGCTACATTGTAAGGGACATGGGGAGAGGTCCTAGATTAAAAAGAAAATTATTGTTGTGCAAATATGTACTTAATGGACATTGACTGACACAAGGAATTCAGACCCACTGAGACTGATGAACCAATAGAAAAGATGGAAATACTTCTTCAAAGCCCAATGAATGGTATATGTAAGAAATGGGGAGGGAGGTGGTCCTCAAAAAGTATCCTCAATAGCCTGAACACATGTTTTTTAGGGACCAGCTGCAATTACAAAGACATATGGGAAATTTCAGTTAATGAGAGGATTGGGCAAAATTGTGAAAAGAGGGGGCTCCCTGTGTTATAAGGAATTTTGCTAGTGTTGGGAAGAACTGACAATTGAATGGAAAATTTCGAACAGTCACTTGGTCCATATATCTGCTTAATACTAAAGACATGGACATCTATGCATATGTCCTTTAATTTCTCTAAAATCCACACAAGCCCAAGAGAGTTGTGACCTCAGTTATATCATTAATGCTCCCTGTGTATGAACTGTCCATGTCTGTTTAAAAGAGATAAAAAAGCTCTGGAGTCTCCGCTGCTCTGATCTTGTTCATCCTGGTGCACATTGGCCTTAATTTTACCCTATAAGAAAAGTTGCCACAATTGAATTACTGTCATAATAATGACCAGAAATATCCAGCATTTGTTAACCTGTGTTGGGAAGAACAGATGGGCTTTTAAATCAGTGGTTTAAAGTGTTTGTGTATTAACAAGCTCTGGAAGGAACTGGAATCATCAGAGTCCTGGGTAAAGTATCAGGTATAACACACTGGGAAATACAAAGTGGCAGGTAACAAAGAGATAAGAACTTCCCAGTGAACTCATGAGGTTCCTGGGAGCATTAGGGAATTAGTTAACTACCTCCCTTACACCTCATAAAGGGAGACCTCAGATTCACCCCTTCTGATCCCTCTGATCCTGTTTCTGTTTTCTTTAATTGGAAAGTCAGTCATGATGATGATTGTGGAGGGAATCCAAAATACTCATGCAGAAGCTAGTGTTTGTCAAAAAGAACAGAAACAAAAACCTACAAAAACCTACAGCAACCACTGTTTAAGAATCTTTCAGTTTTACTTCTATCTGTAGGGAGATAAGATAGGGGAGTTATTTAAGACAACACATATTTCAAATTCCTCAATTCACAAATATCCTTGGGCAGAACAATAGACACTTAGGAGCTGTGGAAGCATCTTTCAAGGACCACAGAAGAGAGACTCATTGAATTCACCTTCCACCAGTAAGCCAGATAGGCAGCATTCATCTATGGCAAAACAAACAAGAGGGCCCACAGACACTACCCAGACATGTGGAAAGTCTCTGTGGTAAGGACAGATGATGCTGAGGAGTGTAGGTGGCTTGACAGAGCCAGAAAGAACAAGCAAAGCCAAACCTATCTATTCACACGATGGAAGCAATTTTTCTAACTGGGAATAGTGTCCTTTCCTTTTTGGAGTTTATTTATTTTTCTTTAGAAGAGTGACACTGCTGGATCCTTAGGAAATGTGAACGCAATGTTTAATAAAATATTACAAATCAAAATGGGTCTTGATAGACAGTAACAATAAAGTTTGGAGGAAAGAAGAATCCAATGAAGGACCAATTAGGTTGCATTAGATATCTCAAAAACATGATATTTTCAGCAGAAATGGACCAGACTTTCAGAGAAGGTAAGAGTAAAACTAGAATTTAATAGAGGGAAGAAAATTCTAAAGAAATGAGATTAAAGGAAGTATCTGGTGTGGTAAGCAAAAATAAAAATCATCTAAAGATGTCCATGTCCTAATCTACCAGTTAACAAATTAAGTGTTTGCGTTGACCACACAGTACTATCATGTGTATTGAACTATCCAATTCCCTCCACAAATGGAAATAGTGTCTATAATACTATCATTTTGCTGCTCCATTCTTTAATTGTACATGCCAGGTTTGGTTCTAGGCATTTGAATGATGTGGATTGTTTGGAGTTATACAATTTCCAGCAACATACAATTTTCCTGCTGTCAGAGGCCAAGTACCCTCTGAGGGAATTACACTCTTAAATTTGACAACTAAGTTGATATACAAGATCGGGGTGATGTTCTTTTTTCTGAAAAGTTGTTTCTCTTGTTTTAGCAGAATCTTAAAATGCTTCTGTGTTTCAAAGGTTAAAAAAAAAAAAGATTTCCTACAGCACCTTTTCCTTTGTCAGATGAACAGAAGAGAGATTTATTTATCCAGGGTCAAGCAACAAATTAGTAATAAATCTGTAAAAAAGTGAAGTTTCTCCTAAATCATCATTTGGTTGTCTCTTAATTCTGTGGCAGTGATGTGCTGAGATCTACTAAATAAAGTCAGAGTGCTGGCAAGTGCCAAGGTGGAGAGGTTGGGAGGCAAAAGGAACACAAATGACATTTTCCCTTGATGTTTTGCTTTCACGAGACCTTGGAGAGCAAACATGTCACCTCACTGCCGCTCTAAAACAGCCTTCATTTTACATGCAGTACATGTTCAGAAGGAGGAAGCGATTAATGAGACTTCTGTTAGTGACAAGAAGCTGCATCTGTCTCTTTTTACAAAATGTTTCCACTTCTACAAAGTGATGAGGTTAAGCTGGGTAAACCCTAAAACTTCCTTGTCATCTGAAATGTCTTTGTTCTATGGACCATAAATAGCAGAATATCGAAGCATGTGAAGAACAGTTGTATCTCTGATCACTTTGGGACATCAGGACAAAACAGATTTAGGATGGAAGGAATGGCTCACTAAGAAGGAAGCAAGGTTGGCGAGCAGACCTCTCCTGTCTCGCACACTGCTCCTCTCAGCAGTGTATTTCGGTCGTCTACCTGTTCTGTTCCCCACTCTGTCTCTGCTGAATCCTCTCACACTCCCGCACTTGTATAAATAAATAAATCTTTAAAAAAAAAGGAAGCAAAGTGTTTGAAATCCAGCCTTAATGTCTCACCCCGCTGAATGAAATGACTGACACTGATTCTGGAGCGAATGGCTGTTGTGGCTACAGAGTTCCTTCTCTGTCCAATTTCCTGTCCTTCATTCTTGAATGGTGGAAGCAAGTTTCAAGTCAAAAGAAAGACAGATAAAACTTTTTGCAATATGTCTCTTTCTACTGACAATCAAGTTCTTTATATTTTGCATGCCGTTGGCAACCCACGTATATGAGTATTTTAGCTCACACAAAGACTACTCTATTCTGTTAATATTGATAATGCTTATACAATTAAATGTAGTCATGGAAGCTGTCCTCAGGTAATAGACATTACTTTCTAGACATTTCTTATTTGCTATGTCAATCTTAGCCCTCCATGGTGATTATATGCTATTCTAGTGAAAACAAACATAAATGCAGCATAAAATTTGATGTATATTTATTTAAGAATCTTCTGATCTTGGAGTAGCAAAGTATAAAAAAAAGGAACTTCACACAAGAATGGCAGGATTCTTAGAAATTACATAAAATTGAAAAGGACTGACAAAAAAAAAAAAACAGATGGCTACAGGAGTAGCTGCATAGAACTATGTCTATCTGAAGTGTGTCTTCACATACATGGATGGAAATATGGAGGGTGTTTGGGAAAAGAATTGTGACTGTACATGCAGATAAGAAATTGATGGGGCTTGGAGTTTTGTACCCTGAGATTAAAACATGAGGGACAGAGATTTATTTACTGTCGTACTTTCTTAACCACAGAATGAAAGAGGAATATTACCTTTGCATAAACAACTTAAAATTCACTGTAATGCATTTCTTCCTTAGTGATGACATCTAAGAGAAGACATAGAGACTTTAAAATGGAGACAGAATAGAGACCTTCCTTTGAGAAGTCACAGAGACCTTAAAATTCATCCTATGACTGGGCATAGCTCCCCTTTCTTTTGTCAATACTTAGGTGAGGCTGCAGGAAAAGTCTTCGTCATCCTGGTTGCTCGGTGGTTACAATGAATAAAATCTCCCTGCCAACTTGCATTAGACAGCAGTTTTAGACATGAACCTGTGTAGTGTTAACCACTGAACTTTCGGGACTTTTCACCAATGCATAGACTAATCTACACTTATAAATACCTTCCTGGCATTAGCATACAATTTATTATTGCTGCATTTATTACAGTTTAATAATGTCAATCCAAGTACCCAATTGCCTGGAGTTATGCAGCTGTTAGGGTAAATTATTATTATTTTTTAAAGAAAATGAATTTCAGAAATACTAAGCGGCTTACTGAAAGTGACAGCCGGACACAGCTTGTCAAGGCATGCATTTTCCAGTTTGCCTTGATAACTTGTTGTGTATGATCTTGGCCCTAGTGTCACTTTAAAGTAACACAGAGTTTTGTGTTTCAACATTTTTTTCCTATTTTGTTTTTGTTGTGTTGTAGTTACTTTCTGTTGGGGTTGAGAGATGAGTAGTTTTAGTAATTTAACCCTGAAGGTAGTATGTTAAAGGGTTATTAAGACATTTGATAGTCATTCATAAAATCATTATGACCACAGTAGAAAATTATAGACTAAAAATGGTGCAATAAATTTAATGCATAACTCTTTATGGAGGCTGTACCTAAAAGTTGCTGATCCAGAACTTACCACCTGGATAAAGTGCATGAACTTTAATTTCAAACAAACTGGAAAAGGGATGCTATCAGCCTTTTTGCAAAATGGAAAACATAACTACCATGTTCATTGCTTATAAGGATTAAATAAGAAAATGTGGGTAAATTATTCAGACTGCTCAATATTTCACTCTCAATAAATTTTATTTTTTTAAAGATTTATTTATTTATGCATACAAAAGCTGGAGTACAGGCCAGAGGTGTGGGAGGTGAGAGGATTCACCAGAGACAGAGTGGGGAACAGAACAGGCAGATCTACTGAAATACACTGCTGAGGGGAGCAGCAGGCAAGTCAGGTGAGGTCTGCTGCACCATGTGGGTAGCTCCCTTGTGGGGGATCGAACTTGTGCTGCAGCAGCTGCGGATAGCTTCATAGGTTGTGTCTTAACCCCTTGTGCTACCAGGGAGGCCCACTGTCAATAAATTTTAGAGGAAGAGTAGGAGAGGAAAGAGACAGAGGCCCAAGAGGAGGCAAAGAACCAAAGCTCTGTCTGGGATCGCCTTGTGCAAAACTTTTCAATGACTAACTGGAACCCTTACAGGTTTAGGGTATGTGCAAATATGCAAACATGCAATTTTCTCAAATAAATCTCCAGTTATTCAGCTTAGCAGGCACCAAAGAGGGGTTGTGGCTCAGAAAACACCACCAACAAAATAAAACCAAATGAAAAGAAGGAAGAAGTAGACGCAAGCTGCAATCATTAGAGCCTAAGACAGAGAACAAAAGAGCTTACACTGGGTTTCTGACTTAGCAACAAAATACCGTGTCCACTAAAGCATGTTGTGGCTGAAGATGGTTTTGATGCAAAAAATAAGAAGATGCAGAGTGTTTTGGAATTTGTCACGAAGAAGACTAGACTTGTTTCATTTCAAAATAAAGGAAAGCTTCAGGATGGGCAAGCCTACGGTAATATATGAAAGCAATTCTGAACGAAAGGTTCTATTTCTAGCTACAAAAACAATTTAAGGGAGTGGAGTTTATTTGCTCATCAACCGGAAAATTTCCTAAATGGTGGAGTTATCTAAGTAGAATCCCAGGAAATAGTACTCATGAAATGTCTTGCTTATGAAGGCACACATTGCCAAAGTCAGAGCCAGCAGTTGATATTTAATCTTCTAAGATCAAAATGGGAATATCCACTAGGAGTCTGGACCAGTTGATTTTGATAATCCTATCAAGTTGTGAAATATTATGATTCCTTTTCCATCTTCTGTTCAACATTATGCAGATTATTCAAACATCTTCTTAAAATTTATTATGAGTAAGGTACTATGAGTCAGTGGTGAAATGTCATCATTTCATTTAACTTATGAGAGAGTAAGGCTATCTTTTAAAAATTAGTTACGGGCAATATAGAAAAGGAAAATAATGCATATAGGATCACTAGCTACAAAACAAGGAAGTTGGTGCAGAATGTCAGCAATGTGATTGTAGAATTAGGGCTTCCAATTATTTTCTCTCTAAACTATAAACAGTTTCAATATAAGCCTTCCAATGCCCCTCATGAGACTCTAATGTTCTCCAGTATCGTAGCACAATGATACTATACTGCTGATCCCTCTTTAGAACAGAACCCTCATCTTTGCATCTTCAATTCAGTGTAGCTAGGTTCTTATTATTACATTGACACTTTTTCATATTCATGAAACCCAAGTATAAAGAGCTGATTACAAATCAGACCTAAGATTTAGAACCTTTTTTATTTTAAATGTTATTAGTTTTGTCTCACAGGTTGCTAACATCTCATACTACATTTCTGTTCTCTGATTTTTTTTTAAGATTTTATTTATTTATTTTTGCATAGAAGAACTGGGGTGTAGGCCAGAGTTTCAGGAGTAGAAGGTTGAGAGGATTCACCAGAGACAGAGTGGGGAGCAGAACAGGCGGATCTACTGAAATACACTGCTGAGGGGAGCAGCGGGGAGAGAGGAGAGGTCTGCTGTGCCATGTGGGAAGCTCCCTGGGGTTAAATTCAGGCCATCATGGTGATAGCACTGTAACTCAACCCCTAGGCAATCGGGGGCCCCTCTTTTTTAGGACTCCACAACACAAAAAGGACTCCACAACAAAAAAATTGCTTTACGAAATGACAAGATTTCATGTGGTTTTCTTTCTACATTCTGAACAAAAAAAATAAACACCCAAGCTGTTGTCCTGATGTGAAGAAACTGTACAGATAATGTAGACATGGGAGGTGAAATACAAAGTGGGGCGTGGCCCATTCTGTAGTTCTGAGGATGAGGTGGGCGCTTTTTTACCGTCTAAGTGCACTCCACATTTGGAGGAATTCATTATTTTGTTTTAAACAGCAAATCTTTCTTAACTGCTGGCATAATGCTGTCATATCCTTTCTGGTGAGTCAGCATTTGCAACGCCAGTGCATTTAACCGCCTTTTACAGATGAAAAGAGGCAGAGTAATAGTTCTGTTGAACATAACCGAGTAAGCAATATAATACTTGATAAAAGATCATTCCTGCTATTTAGAACTGAGGATTACAAAACTGTAATACCCTATTCCTTTGCTATTTTTTGATAGCAAGAAGTATACTAAATGCTTTATGGAAGTACAGGTGCCGATCCTGGGGAATAACTGGAGTGCACGATTATATGGGAGTGAAGGTTTGACCAGCGCCGGCCAAGGTTCAAGGCAGATAAACTCCTCTCCTACTTCCCTGTTCTAAAAAAAATAATTCCCTCCAGCCAACACTAACTCTTTCGCTTCATGACAGAGGATGTGGAGCATCCTGTAACTATAGATAAATAACACTTGGAATCAAACTGCAATGACTGAACTTATATCCCATAATTTTTTATTTTAGCATTTATTGCAACATCTATTCTGAGACTGACAATCATCGGGCAGATCCTGTGACTTCCATGTTTTGAACTTCACAAGTTCAGTAAAAAGTCTCCAGTAAGGATCCCACATGAGGATCCTTATCCATCCATCCTAAATAATGAATGGATCAAGATATCAAGGGATGTTCTCCTGAGATTTAGATTTTGTGTTTGGTCCACAACCTTAGAAAGTGGCATCCTTCAAATCAGAATAAATCTGTTACTTATTTGAGAAAGAAAAAATTTGGAATCAGAATTTTCTTTCCCTTTCACATAAATATATTACATGGCACACTATTGAATAACATGAAACAATAGCTACAATAATATTCAATTTTCATGAAAATAATACATCTGATAAAATTGGATTTTAGTGCCTCTTTCCTTCAAACCTTACTACCACTTTAAATATTGTTTCTGTTCATCAAAATGCGGTTTCACATTTTGGGGTAATGACTTTGATGTGGGAGATGCCCTGTACATTTGGGGATATTTAGTAGCACCTATGAGTGTACAAGTAAACAGTTAATGTGGATTTGCTATTTATTAGTAAATACTAGTAAGTATATTGAATGTTCTCATTAGATACTAATAGTCCCTCAGACTACTAGTCCCCCTGCCTAGTAGAGAATCATGGAGTTAAGGCCACCATTTTCTATACATGCCTTTCCACTGATGGCTGAGATTTTCCTTTAGTCTTCTTTCCTATTGGCCATCCTCGATTTCATGTGTTTCCATTATAATGTGAGTCTCATTTTTTTACTTTCATGGAAATGTCTGAAAACCTCTACACAGGAATTACACAGGAGCTCATCTTCCTCTTGTCACAGTGGGCCTTCAGTAGGACACAAAGATTGCAGAGGGAATGGAGTGTACATTTCTACCATTGTTCATCTCCTGGTGTGGGGGACTGTACAGTATATCGCTGTGCGAATGTCCTGGGCATCCGGTTGATATCACTGGGACATGCCACTTGTAAGTGGACTGTGTAGAACTCAGAAATTAACATATTCATAGTGACAACATAATAATGGTGCTTGTGTTCCTAGACCAGTCTAAAAGGTCGATTTACACATAAATCAGTTGAAATCTCCAAATGGCATGCTCTTGAATTCTGAGAACCAGTAGTAGCAATCCATGAGGTACAGTTTTGTTTTGTTTTTTAAAGATTTATTTATTTACTTATTCAAGCACTGGGTACAGTCAGAAGCGCGGGAGGGTGAGAGAATTCACCAGAGATAGAGCGGGGAACAGAACAGACAGACCGATGAAGTACACTGCTGAGGGGAGCAGCAGGTGCTGCAGGAGAGGTCTGCGCGCCATGTGGGACTCTTGCCGGCCGCCAGGGATCGAATCGGTGCTGCAGAGGCTGAGGGCAGCTTCGCAGCCCAGGGCTCAACTGCTCCCACAGTTTTAAATAAAAAGATGAAACAGAAAGACATCTGATTCTGGGCCTCCCTGGTGGTGCAAGGGGTTAAGACACAACTTATGAAGCTGTCCACAGCCTCTGCAGCACAATTTCGACCCCCAGGCCAGCCAGGGAGCAACCCACATGGCGCAGCAGACCTCTCCTGACTCGCCCACTGCTCTCCTCAGCAGTGTACTTCGGTCAATCTGCTTGTTCTGCTCCCCACTCTGTCTCTGGTGAATCCTCTCATCCCCCACACCTCTGGCCTGTATCCCAGCTCTTGTATGCATAAATAAATAAATCTTCAAAAAAAACAAGACATCTGATTCCCCTTCCTCTGTTTCAGTTTGATAAAAACAATTTTAAATCAAAATGGCTGTTTTGCATTCTATGCCATTTATTCAACTACCCAAAACTTTTATTTGCAGGAACTCCCTGAAGCTTGCTTCTTTCAACACATGACAGCATAGATTACTTTACTGATGTCAAATCTAGAAAGATGTCTAAATTGGGGGAGTATTATCCTCACTGTACATTAATAGTAGAAAATAGATATATTAATAAACACAAGCTCACTGCATACATTCACAATCATTTTTATTTTAAAAAGATGATTTTTAGGGCCTCCCCGGTGGTGCAGCGGTTGAGCGCTGGGTTGCGAAGCTGCCCGCAGCCTCTGCAGCGCCGGTTCCATCCCCGGCCACCAGGCAAGGGTCCCACATGGCGCGCAGACCTCTCCTGCCGCCCGCTGCTCCCCTCAGCAGTGTACTTCAGTCCTTCTGCCTGCTCTGCTCCCCGCTCTGGCTCTGGTGAATTCTCTCACCCTCCCGCGCTTCTGACTGTACCCAGTGCTTGTATAAATAAATAAATAAATCTTCAAAAAAAAATAAAAAGATGATTTTTAAACCCAAGATTTTGTCTCATTGCCTTTAAAAAAATGGAATAGCACATGGAGTCTCCTTGACGTAAGTCAGTATAACAGGTGTGATGGAGCCCACACAACTGGTCAGGATGTGAGTCACACCCATAGGAAGTTCTGACATTTAGAGGTTTGATAAAAATAACAATTAAAATAAAATAAGGTTGTAAGCATTCTTTGTTATGATATGTTCTGTAAAAAATAATATAAATGAATATTTCTGTACAACTTTTTTCACCTCCTATAGATACTCCAAGTGTGACTGGTCTAATTATGCACTGTTCACCCAAGTATTTTGTTCTCATATGTTAATTATGTAAAACAGGATTCAGAAGATTCATTTAACCAAAGAGAAATGAAGCATATAAGCATGCCATTCTCTTGTTAACCTTTTTCAAAAGTATATATAGGGCCTCCCCGGTGGCGCAGCGGTTGAGCGCTGGGTTGCGAAGCTGCCCGCGGCCTCTGCGGCGCCGGTTCGATCCCCGGCTGCTCCCCGGCCATGGGAGGAGGGTCCCACATGGCGCGCAGACCTCTCCTGCCGCCCGCTGCTCCCCTCAGCAGTGTCCTTCGGTCCTTCTGCCTGCTCTGCTCCCCGCTCTGGCTCTGGTGAATTCTCTCACCCTCCCGCGCTTCTGACTGTACCCAGTGCATGTATAAACAAAAAACAAACAAACAAACAAATAAATAAATAATAAATAAATAAAAACATGCCTCTATAAAAAAAAAATAAATAAATAAATAAAAAAGTATATATAAAAGGTTTTCTTGACATAATGTTATAGCAAAGTTATGTTACCTCTGTCTTAAAAACTCATGACTGAATTAGCAGAAAACCTTGGACTAGGCTTATGTCTCTAACTCTAGATAGCTCAGTCTACAGCATGATTTTTTCTCTTTTCTATACTTTTTGCAGAAAGTAAGTTAATAGAATTAAAGTTCACTTTACCTGAAAAGTTGGGAAATTGGCTGAATGCATCAAATCATGGCACTTTCTATAATACTAAGACAAATTAACTAGATAGGTTAATTTACTTATAAAAATTAGAGTGTTTGGCACAGATCATCAGATTGCCTGTTGCACTATAGTTGTCCATTTAAAATAAAAATTAGCTGGATACATGAATACATTCTTAGAATTATGCCCTCTTAAAACTAGGTGGGTCATGTAACAAATTTCTGAGTAATGACCTTTTAAGTATAAATAGTATTTGCAATATGCTCAGGAGTCTTTAAATAAGAGGGATGGTAGCTCTGCTCAAATCATTCTCCTTTGGTCTTGTTAGAAGTGAGGACTGGAATATAATCAACTTCTGTTGGTCTATAACTTCTCAGTTCCTAAGACCCAGTGTAAATGCTGTGTGCTGGCAATAGGAACCTCCATCTTTGGCATCTTCTAGACCCTCATACCTTCAGACTGATAGGTATTAGAAAAGTATTAGAAAGGTATTAGAAAAGTAGACCACTCAACTAAATTCATTAAGTAATTAAAATGTAGATTCAGAATTCCAGTGACATCATCTGATTCCATGGTCAAGTTATTTTCTAGGTCTACTTCCCTCTTCTTTATACTTCTTTCTGCCCTCCTATGCTCATAAGTGAATATTGATGAATTAGCATAGCCTTGCTACTTTCTTCTCTATTTTTATACTATTCTTCAGCTATTACCTGTTTTACCAGAAAATGATATTTTAATATTCGTGCACTCTCTTTTTATAACTTTTCTGCCATTTTAATTTATTCTACAAAGTGTTCAGTGATGACTGAAGATCCTACTGGAGAGGGGGTCCAGATTTTCATTAGTAGAATCCCCACAGCCTCTGCTATAAACATTCTTAACACCATACACCAACAGTGTTCTTGTTGTATGTTGTGTCCTGGTTAATTTATATTAAAGTGATAAGATTTTACAAACATTTTAGCAAGAACTCTCATGGATGAATGTGGGGAAATGCAAAGGAGGAACAATATGTGTGCTGACAATCAAGGCACCACCCCTGGCTTTTGGCAGAGCAAAGGTTTTTGGGCAGTGAGGATTTCACACCATGCCATATGAATATCTGCCAATGGAACACATGTAAATTTTAGCAGAAAGAATAAATGTGACATGTATAACAGCAATTAATCCCCTACGCAGTGTAAACATTTTCCTCAATAATTTTATAAATTCTGAATTCCAATGTACAATAGTGATGAGGACAAAATTGAACTGTAGGTGAAGGAGAATCTTTTGCCCAAGATCTAGCCACTTCATATTTAAAAGGACACCTTATCTTTAAGGTCATCCAAAAATAGGAAACAGAAAGCATTTATGACTACAGCTTATTCAAGATCCAGACTTCCTTGTACTTATACTCATTGAGATGATTGATTACTTTGTATTAGGCACTCCTTAATTTATCTGTTCTAATAATATCAGTCACTTCTGTTATTAAATATCATTTCCAATGGGATGTTAAGTTACTTCCAGTCTAATCCAGACTAGAGATATGTTTAAACATGAAGCCAAAGATGGTCTGAGAATTCTCAGTACCTCAAAACTAAAAATACTTGGTAATATTTGCAATGACCAAACACTCCCTCCTTATAACCTCCATCAATTAAATTCTTCCCTTCTCTAGGTTCTATCCAGATGGAATCACAGATCAATTAATTTTTTAAATAATTTAATAGATAATTAACAATATAGTTTATATTACTAGAGAACTCACTTTGTAGTGTGAGAAGATGAACAAAGCACTACACACATTCATATGCTATAAAGAAACACAATATTGGGCTCCCCGCTGATGCAGTGGGTTGAGCGCAGTGCTGTGAAGCTGTCCACAGCCTCTGCAGCTTGGGTTCGATTCCCAGCTGGCCACGGAGATACCCATATGGCTCAGCAGACCTCTCCTGTCTCGCCTGCTGCTCCCCTCAGCAGTATACTTCCGTCAGTCTGCCTGTTCTGCACCCCACTCTGTCTCTGGTGAATCCTCTCACCTCCTGCGCCTCTGGCCTTTACTTCAGCTCTTGTATAAAAATAAATAAATCTTAAAAAAAAGAAGCACAATATTGGGGATATTTTGGAGACTATATAGGATAAGGATATATAGACAGTGAGAGAGCAAGCTGAGATGATGCTTTTCAGATAATTCCATGAATTTCTTCTCACCTAAGGAGAAGATGTTTGAAAACAGACCTAGAAAAAGTGAAGAAGCTTGTCATGGGAAAGAACACTTACACAGAGAAAGTGAGGCCCTGAAACAGAGAAGGCTTGATACCTTCGCAAAAAATCAAGAAAGCCAGAGTGGCTGGAGTAGCATATGTTGAACAGTGAAAATACAAGTCAGGGGCTGAAGGTCACAGTAGGCCCTAAAGGACATTGGATCTGATTATTTGTACAACAGAAAGGTATTTGACAGTCTTGAACATTAAAGGGATATGATTTTATTTAAATTTTCAAAGGATCACCTTCACTATTGTGTGGATAATAGATCATTGAGGAGAGAGAACAGAAAGGGTAGACAGGTGAATATGCTATTTTAAAAGTCGAGGCTAGAAATTATAGTAGCTTGATTGTAGGGAATAGCTCTCATGATAATAAGTCAGAATCTAAAAATACTTTGAAAACAGAGTCCAAGGAGGTGTTTTTTTTAATTAATTAATTAATTTTTTAAAAGACTTACTTATTTGTACAAGCCCTGGGGTACAGACCAGAGACACGGGAGGGTGAGAGAATTCACCAGAGATAGAGCGGGAGCAGAACAGGTAGAAGGATGGAAGAACACTGCTGAGGGGAGCAGTGGGTGAGACAGGAGAGGTCTGCTGTGCCATGTGGGAATCTCCCTGGCTGGCTGGGAATCGAACAGGCACTGCAGAGGCTGCAGACAGCTTCACCGCGCTGCTCTGAACCCGCTGCACCACCAGGGAGGCCCCAAGGAATTTGTTGATAGACTAATGTGAGAGCTGAAAAGACATACAGAAGTTTCTGATGGAGGTACTACTTTTCCTGATTTTGGTAACTGGAAATGGAGGTTCTTCCAATGAGAATTACCCCACTTGCTGTTATTAATGTTTTGAACATAATTCAATATTGTTCTCCCTCAGTATTTCTATAAGCTGATGGTATTCACTTAGACAAGGGAGAAGACTGTCAGGCAGGGTTATGAAAAATAATTAAGCTCTGGATGTGTTAACTCTGGCCTCCCAGTGGACATATTTGAGACAAATAGTTCAACACAGAGTCTGAAGTAAGGGGCGGGGGTGGTGTTTGGATGACAGATATCCAAATACAGGATGTAGGGCTTCTCTCGTGAATAAGTGGCCTAGTGAATAAATCTCAGCACTATCATCCTGAGTTCTACCCCCAGCCAGGAAGCTAACCCACATATGGCAAAACAGACCTTTCCTATCTTGCCTATTGCTCCCCTTAGCAGTGTATTTCAGTTAATGCACCTGTTCTGCTCCTCATGTTGTCTCTGATGAATCCTCTCAATCCTGCACCTCTGGCCTACAACCCAGTTCTTCTACACAAAATAAATAAAATCTTCCAGTACATCATTATATATTTGGAAATCATATACAAATAAAGGTGGATTTTTAAAAAGATATAGAAAGGAGACAGATAATTAGCCGGTGAATTAAGAAGAAAGTATTTCAGGAGCTGAACTAAAAAAAAAAAAAAAAAAACAAAACTGGATCAACATTTATACATTTATATCAAGGTGGTGAAAAGGTCAATATACCAGGGATTGTGAGGACTTGACAACTGTCTATCAGTGCATTTCAAGTGCAGTTCTGGGTAAATGTGTTTAAAAGGAAAACTTGACCAGTGTTTGCTTTTATTTATTATTATTTTTGAGACCTGTTCCCATAGTGTTTACTTTTTAAAAGAGGAATAATGAGAACACAAAAGCTTAAGAAATTTGGAAATGGCGGAAAACAGAGCTGAGGATAAGGCAGGATATAGAAATGAGAAGTTTGAAATGTATTGAGCATGTTTACATGCTGATGAGACATAATGTACCAGACAGTTAAGACGAAAGAGGGACCAAGTAGAAGGTCTTGAAATTAGACAGGATTGGGATCGATCAGTGATAAAAAAAAAAAAAAAAAAAAAGGAGGTTATTTATAAAAATGCAAGTATACAGGTATATTGCATGGTACAAATTATCTGATAAACATCCACAAATCTGTACCGGAAAACAATTCACCTTAATATGTGATTTACACAGGAAATTAATACCCAATGTATAACACATGAGGAATTATTATTTGTACTTTAAAGAACTTTAGCATCATTTTCATCATAAAAATCAAGAATGGAAAATTCTATATTTGAGAGATAGGCAATCCTATCTCTAGGATACTTTTAAATCAGACAGTTAACCAGAAGACTTGGCAGAAACAAAGGTTTATAGACTTATTAACCCAAATTCAAAATAATTTAAAATAGAACAGTAGCACTCAAGTGAGCAAATGTTTGCTCTCAGATTTTTTATTGCTGAAATTTGAAAAGCACAGTCTCTTCAAACTGATTTTGACTGTGCTACTCAATAAAGCAAGCAATTAAGAAGCAGAGGATTATTAGTAAGTATCACTCAGAAAATAAATATTTACCATCAACCTTACAGATGTGAAAAGTCCCACTTCCACAGTTAGTTGTAATTGAATTTAAATATCTTCCAAAGTATACTATTAAATCTTTGAACAAATATTAGCACCATAATTTCTGAAAGCATTGAAAAATTTTTAAAAGTAGTTTAGGGCACTAACCACCTAAAACTAAGAATGTTTATTGGTGCTTTGTTCCAGATCCCTTTTAGTTTTAAGTTATTTCAATGCATAATCTATGAAAAACTTCTCAGCAATGCACAGTCAGAGGTAACATGTTAATACTTTAACTCTTATTAAAAATAATTCCATTTATGGGCCTCCCCGGTGGCGCAGCGGTTAAGTGCTGGGTTGCGAAGCTGCCCGCAACCTCTGCAGCGCCGGTTCAATCCCCGGCTGCTCCCCGGCCACTGGAGGAGGGTCCCGCATGGCGCGCAGACCTCTCCTGCCGCCTGCTGCTCCCCTCAGCAGTGTACCTCGGTCCTTCTGCCTGTTCTGCTCCCTGCTCTGGCTCTGGTGAATTCTCTCACCCTCCCACACTTCTGACTGTACCCAGTGCTTGTATAAATAAATAAATAAATAAACAAACAAACAAACAAACAAATAAATAAATAAATCTTTAAAAAATTCCATTTAGGGCAGAAGAGCTAAAAAGAAATTTCTCTTAAGAGGAAATGCAAATGGCCAACAGGCATATGAAAAAATGTTCAGCATCACTTGTAATCAGGTAAATGCAAATCAAAACTACCATGAGATACCATCTTACACCAGTGAGAATGGCACATATTAAAAAAAAACTAGCAACAGCAAATGTTGGCGAGGGTGTGGAGAAAAAGGAACTCTTCTGCACTGTTGGTGGGAGTGCAAACTGGTCCAACCACTGTGGAGAGCTGTGTGGATATTTCTGGACCTACTAAACATAGAACTTCCATAGGATCCAGCAATTCCACTCCTAGGTATTTACCCAAAGGACACAGAAACATCCATTCCAAAGAGCACCTGCACCCCTATGTTTATAGCAGCGCTGTTTACAATAGCTAAGCTTTGGAAACAACCCAAATGCCCAAAAATAGATGACTGGATCAAGAAGATGTGGTACATATATACCATGGAATATTACTCAGCATTCAAAAAAGATAAACACATGCAATTTGCAGCAACATGGATGGCGCTGGAAGGGATCATGCTCAGCGAAATAAGCAAGAAAGAAAAAGAAAAATACCGGATGGTCTCACTCATAGCAGGAATCTAGAAAACTTAAATAAGGGACCAGGAAAATGAATAACTATAAGAAAGTGAAAATCAAAATCAACAAACAACTATGAACCAGAGACACTTTTTGGGGGGTGGGGGGCGGGAAGGGAAGGATTGGGGTCAGAATGGGGCTTTTGCAATTGTATGGGGGAATATAAAAATAAAATTTATTTAAAAAAATTCCATTTAATTTGAAGGTCTTTCAATCATTGAGAAATTCTCATCTAAAATACTATTAAAATTTTCACTTAATCTTCTTAAAAATAAGCTGGAATAACAGGTTTGCTAAAAATAAACATTAAGGTTTAAATCTGTACTCTTTTAATTTACCTTAAAAAAAATGGAAATAACACTTAACCCAGTAGCTACCCTATTGGTTACTTATCCAAAATAACCATGAAATCATCCACTAAAAAATTTCATGTTCTACACTGTTTATTGCAGCACTATTCACAATAGGTAGAGCATGGAAGTAGCCTAAATATTCATTAATAGATGATTCGATCAATATGATGGGTTGCACCTAGTATAAGTAGAGGCATGTTTTTATTTATTTATTTATTTGTTTGTTTGTTTGCTTGTTTGTTTATACAAGCACTGGGTACAGTCAGAAGCGCGGGAGGGTAAGAGAATTCACCAGAGCCAGAGCGGGGAGCAGAGCAGGCAGAAGGACCGAAGTACACTGCTGAGGGGAGCAGCGGGCAGCAGGAGGGGTCTGTGCACCATGTGGGACCCTCCTCGGTGGCTGGGGAGCAGCCGGGGATTGAACCAGCACTGCAGAGGCCGCGGGGAGCTTCACAACCCAGCGCTCAACCGCTGCGCCACCGGGGAGGCCCTGAGAATTTTTTTTTTTAATATTATTAAAATTATCAATGCCATTACAATACTAACAAGTGTTCTCCTCTTAATATTATTTCCAGAACACAAATATTTTCCTTTATACTGGTTTCTTGTGGGTAAAATCTATGGGGACTATACCTGAGAGGTGGGGGTGAGAAGCAAAAGTTTAAAAATGAACAATGATGTAAAAAATATATAAAAATAAATTAAAAAATAATTTAGAACCATGGACACTGAGAATTCTTATTAAAGGATCAACAGGAGTCTCAATGAAGACTCGTCAGGGGGATCAGATACTAATTGGGCAGAGGTAAGGGATTTAGAGAGCAATCAAATATAGAAGGTGGAAAATTCTGGCAAAACTGATTTGTCAGGATTCTTGGTTAAACTGGGCTCTTTGGGACGAAAGGAAGACAGGGCCTGGTCAATAAAAAGCTATAGTTCAGCCAAAGAGAAAATTTTTGTCAATGGGCAAAATAAACAATAGAGAGAATTAGGTAGGTCTTGGTTTAACTTTTGGTTTTGTTATCTCATTCTGTCTGATTCTGGTCAAATAACTATAAATATTTTAGGTTCAGCTTCCTCATATGTAAAATGGGCATACTAATAATCCCCATATCACAAGTTGATTCTTAAATAAGGTGACCTAAAGCATATAATCAATGCCAAGCATTGGGCAAATGCTAAAAATGAACCATATAAGGTCAAACATGCCACTATCTTTACAATTATTTCATTTCAACATATTGTTCTTACTCTTTGGAAAAGATCAGGTACTTTTTGCCTATAGTCTGTATTAAGTAGTTTTTTATTTTAATTTTTTGAATTGGTTGTTTTTTTTTTTTTTTTTTTTGAATTGAGGTAACCTTGGTTTGTATTGCTTTTGTGTTTTACAAACATAGGATACCCACTTCGGGTGCTGTTACCATAGTGTTCCCACCACCAAAGCACCCAAAGCTCACCACCATAGTCCACTGTGACCCCCTCCCCACTTTGCACTCACTTGTCCCCTGCCCCCCACCCGCAGTTGCCTATGTTCAACAGCAGCACAGTGCCTCACCCTATCTATTTCTATCCATTGCCATAAATTCTCTCCAAGTTTATATTGTATGTTCTTGTGTTGTCTTGCATTAAAAAGTACTTTTCTACCAATAAAATAAATTTATATTCCTTTTAGTATTTAGATCCATGCTGCAATTTCAGTACTTGAGTTATTCAAGAAGGAACTAGTTCAATGAATACACATTTTCTTGATGCATTCAAAGAGCTTACACATGAATTAATGTGTCATAAAGCTAGTCTGAGGAATGCTACTTCATAAAATGCTTAGGTGTTGAAAAAAATGTTTGTAATAATGACAGTGAGGAGGAAAACACTATGCTGGTCTGTGTTAGTGGTACACATTATAAACACTGAATTCTGATTTTTCACCTACACGTTCATTAGTCCTTTTACAAATCTTATCACATTAAGATTTCAATATAAGCTGGAAGCCTGAGTAGTATTATACCCATTTTTCAGATGTGGAATCTGAGCCTCAGAATTTAAATAACTTGGCAAGACCCTCCTGGGAGTTATTAAATGATAGCACTACCATCTGAACTTCAGTTGGCTCTTTTTTCCTTCTATAGAGTTATCAATTACTGATGACACATTTTCAGTCTTTCAGATTGATCTAGAGTGTAGAAATTAAATAAATCTTCTGGTACATTATCATAAAACACTAACAACTCCCTCTACATGAATAGTGTTATGTTTATACTCTACAAAGTTCTCCTTTACAGTTGTATATATTTGTCTTTTTTCAGCAGCTCCTTTTTAAATTTAAAATGAATATAAATAGCACAAAATATTAAAGCAGAATTTGAAAATAAAATATCTTCTGCAATATGTCTAGTTTTCAATGCAAGTTTTTCATATTAAAGAAAATGCAATTTAAATAGTGTATCTGCTAAGAAAATGTGAAGGACTCAAATATTTCTAGATGGTATTTATTGTTTCATTGTAGCTGTAAAATAAGCTGATAATATTCAATGATCAACCAACTTTACTAACTTACAGATATAGAATTATGGGGGAAAATGAAAAGAGGTAGGTAAAAGATACAAAATACCATGGAGGAAAACATACCTCCCAAACCATGCTGGAATTCAAGGCACCATTGCTAAAGATATCTGAGGGTGTCAACAAGATAAAGGCATTAAGATCCTCTAACAAAAATTACAAGACCTTACAAAAAATAAGTGACTCAAAAGAAATACCAAGATACGGCAAGATTTAGAACGCATGATGAATGTTACAAACTACCAAAAACAGAACCCATATTGACCTAGATGAATCTCCACTTGAGCAGCACATGTCTAGAATTTGGCTAAATGATATTTTTTATAGTCATATTGATAGGTCTTGATGGATTTTAACTATATTCCTAAAACCATGCATGAATCTTCATTCAAAAAATGAATGGAAATGTTATCTATCTCGACATTGTAATAGAAAAACTCTTACTTGCAAGATTACTAAAAGCCACCAGGGAAAAGAACAGATCTGGAGAGAAAGTCAGAAGCACCAACCACTTGCTCAAATTCTAAGACATAAAGGCAAGAGATACTGTTGAAGCATTAGGAATAAGAAAAGCAAATTTAATCAATTAAGGTTGAAAGAATTGAGAAATCACAAAAGAAAGCAGTGATGATTAAAACTGTAAAAGAGAGGAAAAATGAGTATGGAATAAGAATCAATCCTTTCCCTGCCAAAACAGGAAGAGAATAAATAGTGAGTAAAGTTGGTTAATCAAAAATTAGTTGTATTTAACCAGTTATTTATATATGCGAAGAAGATAACTCAGCCCAAGACCTTCACAATAGAGTGATATTATTAGACGTTTGGCTTCTGGATAAATTAGCACTTGGACTCTTTTTTTTTTTTTTTTGTTAGGGTATATATTGCATTTTGTTCTTAACATTTATTGTGTTGGCTTTTAAAGTACTGAGTGGTTATTCTTACACAGTTTTTAGGTCTCATCAAGCTGAAGCAAAACAATTGTGACACATAATTATTGTAACTTGAAGAACACAGACATTACAACAAAAAGGTAGGATCTTAGTAGTATTTTCTCCCAACCTTACATGTGCCCTTGTTTTCTGCACAGACTACAGTATAACCATCCTGTGCTGGGGGAGGACAGAGCTCTGTGTTAATAAATAATATAGTTCACACTGAATTGTTGAAATGTAAATGGATATATTTAGTGATGCAAATGAATCATTTCAATACATATTTATTTACGAACTAAATCTTATAATTGAAAATATTGATTCTAACAGAATCATATCCATATATACACTTATATTTTAATGTATAGATAAAATATGATACTTTAAGATGCTGCAAATTATTATATTTTTCTCTTACGGTCAATGAGAAGGTTAAAGCTTAATGCTTAGCCATAGACAGTTCAAGTAGAGTATGGGTGAAATGTCAGTTAAGCAGAATAATGACAGTCCTTTAGTAACTAAAATAACACGAAATAAGTACTGATTCTAACCAAGGTAGTCTTATTTTTAACCTATGAATGTCAGGACACTGTCTGGCATTTAGCACTTTGGAAAACATGTCTATTTTTCTTTTTTGGTAGAATTATCATGGGGAAAGCCTTTGCACTGTGGAGATTGCGCTCTTGCAATTTATAGTGAACTATATAATCTTAAAAATACTGGAGTCAGAAAAGGGCAACAGAGTTTTGTAATAAAAATGCACTATGACTTTACCCCACTTGCTTATTATCCAGAAAAGAGACAGATGACCAAAATATATTAAATGTTTTCAACAGTCAATTATGACATGTGCATTACAATTCATTGTAGGAAATGATCCTTTTCTCATATAGTAGGGAATCAAATTATTTTTTTTCTATGGATGTGTAAGGCATACTTTAGTCATCTAATAAGGAAGGTTGGTCACATATGCCCCAAATTCCAAACCTGCAACATACATATATCCATTTATGCACCCCCTACTAATTTGTCTACAATAATATTAAAAAATCTACAGATGACATATGATGTTCCTAAATTTTATTGTAATAGAAGAATCAGTGTATGTGCTATTTCTTCAATATCTCTTCAGCTATAATCTTTTCAGTTCTATAATTACATATTTCTTGAGTTATGATTTTACTATATTAATCTAAAAGAACGGGGATTTCTCTTGTGAAGTGTTTTTAAAGCTTCATTTTATTTCTTTTAAATATTGTATCGTTTTACCTATAAAGAGATTTTAAGGCCCTCATGACTGAATTGAAAAACACATTTATCACTCAAACAAGTGGATATGTAGTCGTGCACAAAATAGAAGTGGGTATTTACAGATCAGATTTGGGGTGATGGAGAGTGATGATATAATGTATAATATAAAATCTAATATGCATATTATAATATATCTCTATATAGCTACACACACACATATATATCTCATATATTGAATTTACTATGGTCAGATTGTCTCTCAAATTCTTATTTACTCAGATTTTTTGAAAAGGAAGTATGCGTATGCCTGTCTTTTCATGTTGCATTAAGGTTTCTAAGGATTGACTACTTTGTGTCAGGTACATGACTCAGCCCCATCACTGCAATCACATGGAGCACTGTAGGCGGTACAAATTTGATTATTTAAGATTGTTTTTGAAGTCACAGTGTGGAAAACACAGGGTCTCAATCAAAACACTGCAGGTGTAGCAGCTCTGGAAATGTGCATGTGCAACAACCCCTTTGTTTCCCAAGATCCTGATATGTAACACCATCAACTACACTTCTGTGAAAGTCATCCAGTACAGGAAACTGTTCAATTATTTTTCCATTTTATTTTTTTTACCTGTACCCTAACAAATCTGTGATTTTAGTCTATATGGCCAGCTATTAAAAGATGTGGAGGATTAATCATTTTAGATACATGTAGGGCCTATTTCTGATTTATTATCAATAGGAAATATAAAATATATTTTGAGAACTTTTCAAGAATTTTGGCATGCAAGCCAAAAGCACAAAACATTTTTCACTGTGAAATATCCTCATGTTCAAGTCTGGCAGCAATACAAACTAAGTTATAAAGTCTCAAATACTTATTTCCAAAAACACCTATTCTCTCAGTTAATTTTTTTTTATAATTATTATGAAGTCAGTTTTAAGTGTAAGCCAAGTAGAAAGCTTGTCTAGAAAAGCTAGTTTTTATCAACAGGCAAGTGTGATAAGTTCTTCAAATATATTGGAAACTTTCCACAAGAAAACATATGGTATATTTTAACCGTTGTATATATTTTTATTCTTCAACCCTGTTCAGAGAGTCACGCAAAGTGTGTGTTCATAAAAACAAATAAACTAAACCCACAACTGGCTTTTAGGAGAGTCTGCTTCATTTCAGTTACTGCTGCTTCAGAAATGTAGTTCCTATGTCAGAAAGGAATGGATGAAGTGAACTAAGGAAACTGCTGGGAATCATCACTCTATGAACATATGGGTTCTTTTTGAAGGAACCTGGTGGCATTGGAAGGGACATTTGGACTTTGTTTTATAATCACCTGACCAGAAATAGAAGGCCCTTTATACTACTAATGTCAGGAGTGTACAAGCATTTATTTCTAGACTTAACGATATGAACATTATTTGACATGGAAATAATTTTGCTAAAAAGGGAAACCGAAAATTAGCATTGTTCTAGTAGTTTCTAAAGCAAAAAAAGTTACAAAAGAAAATATATTACACATTGATGCATTCAAAATCCCTTCAAATACACTGAAATCAGGACAGAATCCTCAGAAAATAATAATAGCTGAGCATATTTTATGAAAGAATGCACATGGATCAATTTTCTCAATTTATTGTTTTTACTTTCATTTAAATCTCATTCTAAATTTATAGTTATGTAATATATTGCACACTGAATTTGCTTTAATAGGCTTTCCTTGGAAACAAAAGAATGGTGACTTTCATCTAATAGTTTTCCGCTATCAAATGGCTCACTTATCAACAGTTATTGGAAATATCAGGCTTTTCTTTAACTGAGAAATTTTCATTTATGAAATTTTTACTAAGGTATCATTGAATCAACTTATAAATATTGTGGATCAATTTTTCATAAAACATGTATATGATTATATAAGAGAGAACTATTATCCTCAATGTCATAATACTAATAAAAATAAAACCATAAACTGCAATACCTTACTTGATATTTCTCATCTGTTTTAAATGATGCCACAAATACTTTATTAACAATAATAAACTTTATAAATTCTGCATATCAGGAATTAACTACAATGTTGGAGATTGTAAGCAGGGCTGCATGAAGTAAGCAATAATTTTCTGCATTTCCATTCACTTCTTATCATAACATACTGTTAATGAATCTCAAATAAACATAGTACTAATGTGAGCCATAGAGAAGGAAACTTAACCCAGGCTCAGTGGACATTGACAAACAGCACAAATTGCTCGTGAGCAATCTAACCTCAGAAATTCTAACAAGTAGCTTCATTTCCACTCAGTAAAATCACTCTGACCATTGTTTTGTATATCTTTCAAGTTATGAATTGTGTTAATTCCAAGAACAAGACACTGAGTTAGGTCAGACCACACGGTAAGGAAGACACCAAATCTTCCCATTCTCAAGATATAACCCACTCTGCTTCTTAAGTATCTTTAGTTACACATATGCCCCATTCTTTTGTGCTATGTATTCCACAACTCACCCCAAGACCCAAGAAGTTGGCTACACGTCAACACATCAAGTCTATATGTGTCTATTCCAATAACTAGTCTCCAGGCTCCTAGTGGGTAGGAAGGATACTTAGCAGGAAGCTAGGTATTGAGCACACAGTCCATGGTAAAGAAAACCTTGCAATGAGCTAGCTGCATGTTTTAAGTATGCATTTAATTTTTTCGGGCTGCTTATGTATATTAGAATGGACTGTGACATAGAATGCAGGCCACCAAGAATAATACACTTACAATTGAAGCATGCCTTTAATGTGCTATTGTGAAAACAAATACTATTTGCCATCAGTTAAAACTTTCTCTACAGTTCAGAAGCCACCCTGCATAAACACTGGCAGTGATAAATAATCTCTGGACTTCATAAATCGAAAACACCATGGTTGAAAGTTTGCTATTTGATTTAGAATGTAACACAAAACCTTGATGACATTTTTTCCCATTTCATATACAAACCGAAGAGCAAAAGATGAATTGACTTTATCAAGAAAAATTGGCAAATAAAATGGCTCGTCACTGCTATTTATCTTGATTCTTGTGGTTTTTGCTCTTAATCAAGGACAGTTGTTCTGGAAGCCAAGCTTTTGCTACTTTATGAGATGGTGTGTGTCAACAAACTCAATTCATTTATTATGATCAAGAAATCCATTTTATCACTTTTTTTAATTGCTGGATGATTTTATCTGTGTTTACAGACAACAATTTGAGATTAAAAAAAAAAATCACCAGTTCTATGGTATGACTTTTCAGATATCTATATTGAAAACTGAAGATGTTGGTCATTTTGCTGCCCAGGATTACAGGTATATGATCTTACAATAACTGATTAAATTCTTATCCACTCTTGTGGGCAGAAAAATCTATAAAATAAATATATTGTATGTGCTCAGTTGAATGTATGTGTCTCTTTTGAAGACCAGTGGAGATCATTCCTATGAAAATATAGATTATAAAATCTCCTATTAATGTCAGGCATCAAAAACACATAATAGATTCTCTTACAAAGTTAATATAAACACTTCTATGTGCCTGTTTAAATAGTTTTGGTATGCATTATCACCAGAAGTAATTTGGCAATTTACTATTTGTTGGTCCTTGTGATTAATTTTCCCCTGACTGGGTTGAGAGATGGGCTCCATAGATTGATTTTGAAATCTGGGTTGTTCTTCCATGCTGAAGCAATGTCCCTGCATTATGAACCTGTCAAGATAAATATACTTTCCTTCAACACCTGAATATCAACAAGAAAACTTCATAATTATTGTCTTCACCACAGCCCTGATGCTTTCTTCTAGAAGGTTATGACTCCTAAGTTTTTATTAAAATATTGGGGAAGTTTACCCTATGCAATGTTTGAGTTGATTTTACATTTGTTTTTCTATTATGTTTTTTAAATTTTTTAAAAGATTTATTTATTTATACAAGAGCCAGTGTACAGGTCAGATGCATGGGAGGGTGATGAGGATTTACCAGAAACAGAGTGGGAGCAGAACAGGCAGACGACAAAAATACACTGCTGAGGGGAGCAGTGGGCAAGACAGGAGAGGTCTGCTGTACCATGTGGGATTCTCACCAACTGGCTGGGATCGAACCCGCTCTGCAGAGACTGCAGACAGCTTCACAGTGAGATGCTCAACTGCCTGTGCCACCAGGAAGTCCCTGTTTTTCTATTAATTTTAAATTGATTAAAAAAAATCTATTTCATTTACTAATGGAAATAGATATTCAAGATGTAACATATACAGTGAAATTTTACTGGAGTGGCTATCATCTGCCAGGCCTTCCCTTCCAGGGATTTATGCTCAATAGAAATAAGTGATTTGGTTTAAAAAATTAAACACAAAATCAATGATATTATAAATAATTTTGCTATCACTTCAAAATATTCTTGATAATCTCCTTGAAATAGAATAAACAAAATATATTGGCACAATACCAAGTTTAGACATTTATAACTTCATTATATGAAAAAGATGGATATTAGAAATTAGAATATTTCTCTGAAACTTTAAAAAGTTATTAATATATCAGTAATGCTCATAGTGTTTAACAAGAATTTGCTTATTATTCAAAGGATATTCAAATAAGCACACATAATTAATTGGAGGCAACTTTTAAATGGCTGGTTTTTACTGATTAGGTTTTCAAGGTAGATTTTTGTACTTTATACAAAATATTTTATTATTATAAAATATTATTTTTGTATATTATAAAATATGTAAAAGTACTGATGATTAAGGGTAGAAAAGCAATATTACAAATCCAGCAAGGATAGAGGTAGTAATCCAAACTTCATCAAGTGAAATTAAATTCTGAAAGATTAAACTAGAATATAATTTATAATTTTACTTATGTCCTGAGTCAGTATAAATTTCTCTAGCTAACTTGAATCCAAAGCACAAGGTGACTTTTTGACACCTCTTTTCTCAGGTTCTGAGAGGTTTAGAGTAAGAGTTGCTAGAGTCTCTCCCCCAATCCCCAGGGATTCTGATGTGCAGAATCACTTGAGAACCATTGACCTACCACCCCAGAAAATATTAAACTTCAGAAATGCTGCACTGCCTAAATAAAATATTTTCAATACTGAGACTTTCAATTTGTTATTTTGTTCAATGTTATTACTTAGTTGTTTTTTTTTTTTTTTTGGTCTCAAACTCCCAACTCCTGTTTTCAAGGAGAAACCAGATAAACCCCTCTCCACCACAGAAAATATTCTAATTTCAAAAGACTCCCTCAGATGGCTGTTGAAGGTCAAGGTCTCCATAGAAGACCAAAACACATTCCTCTATGTAATGTAAATTTAATCTAATTGTGTTCTTTCAGTAATAGGTCCAGTGATCAAAACATGATAGTGAATGTATTTATTTAAAAGCAACAGCAAGAAAATATAGACTTAGTAAATAGGGAAAGGAAAATAAAATTTCAGATACTCAATAAAGTCTAGAGGCAGAAATATTAACTGTCAAATATGAAAAAAATATTATAAACTGACACTGACAATAAACTCGGGTTTTTAACAGCAGGTTATACTAACCTTGACCATCTGAAAAATGGACTACACTTACATATGTCACTGGCACTTTTATATTCAGATTCCTTCCTACTTTTATTGTCACATAAATAGCCTTTTGAATTATCCTTAATTCCTTAAACAACAACAAAAAAAGCAATGTGATATACTTAGTATCTGAATTCATATTAGTCTTTAAGATACTTTAGACTTCCCTTGAAAATGATAGAATTTTATCTTTTTTTCTGCATGTACCTACATTGTACATGAGAAGAATCATTATAAAAAAAAAAAAAACAAGAGGAAAAAAAATCTCACCACTAAAAAGAATTCTCTAATATTATCAGTGTGGCATGATTTTTAAAGCTTATCTGTGACATGCATTTGAGACTCAGCTACTGATAACCCTCACATGAACAAACCTGCTAATGTATCAGTGCTATCTATTTAGTTCAATATCAAACTAATTATGAATTCAGGCTAATAGTGAACTGTAGCATAGCTGCTCAGACCATTAGTTGATTTTAATTAAATGAAAGTCTACCATGATCAAGGGCTAATTAATTTTTAACCTACCTATAAAGGTTTCTCATTAATGTTACATATTTCTGAATCTTATCATCATGTAGATATTCATGTATTAATCTTTTCTTCATAGTATATATGAAATGTACTGATGTTAGCCACTATTTGGGTGAAAGTTTTTAATTTTTTACCCTCCTGTATTTTTTTTCAGACTTTATGGCAGTAGTCAGAACCTAAGAAAATAAATAGTGGGTTTATTTATAGGGCTATATTGTGACACTAACAAAATAGGAATCAAACCATTCTTTTTTTTACCTGTGCTCACTGCCTTCTATTACAACATAAACCACAGCCCCAGATACACTAGCAAAGTGGTCTCCAAGCTAAGTTCTTGTATCTATTCACTTGGAAAAATTGATAAAGTTAAGCAATAATAAAGAGGGAAGGACGCACATTGGTGGTGCACTATGGGTGATTTGGTCCAGTGACACCTTATGGGGAGGATCCAAATGCTACCTTAATTAAAAAATAAATTTTAAAAATGTTAAGCAGGAAAACTGTCATGGGCTTCCCTGGTGTAACAAGGGGTTAACACAGCACTATGAAGCTATCCATAGTCTCTGCAGCACAAGTTTGATTCCTGGCTGGCCAGGGAGCTACCCATATGGCACAGCAGACTTCTCCTGTCTCCCCACTGCTCCCCTCAGCAGTGTATTTCAGTAGATCTGCCTGTTTTGTTTCCCACTCTGATTCTGGTGAATCCTCTCACACCCCCCACCTCTAGTCTATACCCCAGTTCTTTCTTATATACATGAATAAATAAATCTTTTAAAAAAGAGAAAATCTGTCATAAAATAAAAGCAATGTGATAAGTACATACAGCATAAAATCTAGCATGTCAGCCTCTTTCAAGACACAGTGCAGTTGTATGGAATTCATGCATAATGTTGTGCTACCATCACCACCACCAATGTCCAAAGCTCTCATCATCTTATAAAACCTAAACTCTAGGGCCTCCCTGGTGGCACAGGGGTTAAAGTCTCAGCATTATCAAGCTATCACAGCCACTGCAGCACAAGTTTGATTCCCAGCCAGGGAGCTGACCCTCATGGTGCAGAAAACCTCTCCTGCCTGGCCCACTGCTGACCTCAGCAGTGTATTTCAGTAGGTCTGCCTGTTCTGCTCCCCATTTTCTCTAGTGAATCCTCTCACCCCCACACATCTGGCATGCACCCCAGTTCTTATATGCATAAATAAATAAAAATAAAACTTTAAAGAAAAACCTAAACACTATACACTCATTAAACAGTAACTTCCATCCTCCTCCCCAGTTCTCACAGTGACCCCCAGCTTGTGCAGGCTGTTCCAGAAAAATGTGCATAAGCTGTCTTCCTTGGATTCAGGAATAGGGCATAAGTAGGTGTGCTAGTGGGCAAAGAGTTCACATTGACCTAAATTGCTGCAATTGATCGTCCAATCCTTCTTTTGGAAGTTGCAAGGCTTCAATAGATGCCAGAATCCCCAAATAGTTACATCATACACATCCCGTCCCTGCAAATATTATCAAGGTGGGGAGATAAATTCCTAGTGTTTCCTACTTTGCCATCTTCTCTAAAGCAGTGCTTTTTATCATTAAAGAAGTGCTACTTTTTGAAGCATCATTCTTCAGAGTGAACTTTTATACAAAGGTTTAGCCCTACAGTATGGGTCATATGAAAGATATTTCTTTTTTAAATGGAAAGCAGTGAAGACTATATGGAAAAAGACAAAGATCAAGAAAAAAAAAACTATATTACATCAAAACTATATTATGTGATAAAGATATAAAAACATACCCAGTAATATAATAAATACAATTCTGGTCATGGTGACTTATAATGAAAAAGGCTAGGAAAATGGTAGACAAAGGGCAGAAAAGCAGAGTTTGATTTTATAGCAATTCATTTTCCAAAAGAGAGGTCTAATGAACATCTGGAAATTTTTAGTACCTCTTATATATGAGAAGAAATAAGTGGCCATTATATTATTTTTGTAACTTTCTGTTTATAATAATATGATTAAAGCGAGTTGAAAAGCTAAACTATTTCAATGTCTACTTTTTAAAGAGAAGAGTCTGGGAAATCACTTTGATTTCCTGATCAAGTTGTTGATTACAAAATTATCTCCCAACTCAGCAAATTTCTGATTAAGCACATCATTAAAACAATTGAAATAAATTATTTTTGTCATTCTAATAACTCATTAGAAATAGTAATTCATTGATTGGTTTGATAGCTTGGTCCCAAAACATGGTAATGAAGAAATAAAACCAACTTCAGTGAGATAATGTCATTACTGATTGGGATTTGGGTTCATTGCTTAGAATCACAATGACTTACCAATACTCATTTATTCCTCAAATACTTGGAAATGTTAACATTAAAATGAGGATTCTGAGTTAGTCAGTTGGCAATGGAAGGAAATTTTACTCTTTTGTTTCAGTCATAATGATTGTCAGCATTGTTTCAGAATTTTACTGATCCAAGCAACTGTAAAACAATAATTGTTTAATCGTTGTCCATCAAAACCAGGAAATGAGAATCATCATTTCCATTATTAAAATATGCCATGTCTATTTCTACCTCAGGACCTTTGAACATATTATGCTTTCTAACTGGGATACTTTTTCTGATATTCGTCTGTTAGATTGCTTCTTTAACTATCTGAGATTTAAGTGTCACTTTCTCATAAAGCTCTCTTGCTCAGTCTAAATAAGTTCTTTCCTTTTCCAACCTTTTCTATACCCCACTGCCCTGTTTCATTATCTTCTAGCATTTAATATATAAGGCTACAGGTATATTTATATATTTACTTGCTGTCCTTTTCACTCTCATTAGAAAATAAAGCAACAAGAGACGTATATCATTTTGCTTGTTTCTTAATGTATTTCAACAGCCTAGAATGATGTATAACATGCAGCATTTGCTCACAAAGTTTTGTTCAATGATGTAACTGTTAACCACAAGCAATATACTATTTTTGAGTGGTAGGTGAAAAGCAAAAAAGGTAACAGAATCTAATCTTGGTAAAATATGCTAGAGAAAGGTTGTTTTGTACCTTTTTGATAATGCAGGGGCATAGACTCATGTCACACCATTCACCAAAATAATCAAAGCCAAATATTAAAACAGGTATTTTTCTTGCATTGGAGAAATATTGGAGAAGTAAATAAGTACCATTTTCATCAACTTAATGTCAGGGAGATAAATAAATATGTATGTATGCCTGTATGTGTATTATATATTTGCAATTATTGATCTGCAGTCCTGGAAGTTCATTAAGGGTTTAGATAAAAGGCTTGAAGCTTCTTAAATATAGTAGATAGTGCAAGTCTAGGGAGAGAATCAGATCAACCATCAATAAAATGGCTAAGAAGAGAAAATGGTTACGGGCAACGCTGTGAATTAGGTGAGAAAAAGGAGGTCATCAATCAAACAAGCTGAGGAATCCAATGGTAAGAAATAAGTTGAGTTTCTGGCAGTTGAAATGAACGACTATTTTAAGGATGTGGCATTGGTGAGATGAAAGTAAATTGTAGTAATAACTTAACGAATTAGGAAGTTGACTTGTCATTGATATAACTGAAAATTGAATCTTAACCAGAGTGTTATCAGTGAATATAAAACTGAAATAATCACTGCTAAGGACATGGACGAAGAATTGATAGGATACTATATCTGATTAACTTGATAGAAAGGGGAGGGAGAAATAAAAAAAAAAAAAGTGATTCGTGACTCAGTCCTTGTCCCATGTATGTATGCACTAAATTAGGAAGTACAGACAGTCTGCAGGAAATCAGTGTAAACACAGCAGTATCCATAAAACAATGTCATATTATATTTCATTTATTCCAGTTAAAACTCTTTGAAATACTAAATTTAATTTCTTAGAAGAGATATCCCAAGAGACTATATAAAACATTAACAATTATAACTCAACAAAATAATTCTTGTTCTAGCAGTTACAACTAATTTTTAATGAAAACACCACTAACCAGCTCATGAGCTCATGCAGCACTAAAGAGATCCTTTTTCCTGTTTTTCTATCTTAGGTGAACAAGTTGAATGGACTCACTCATCCTATTTTGTCTATGGAATAAAGGGGCAATAATTTCCCAGGGCCGTCTAAACACATCCAAAATGGAATTGAGATATGATGTTTAAGTGCAAATCATTCATCTTAGTGATGTGAGTATATCAGGTGAAATCTGCCTATTAGGAAAGACTTAGGGGCTGTAGATAAATCAGAATTTCAGATCTGGAAAACATATTTGAACGCCACACAATGATATCATCTTTTCTTCTCTGTTGCCATTGAATTAACAAATATCCTGTAAAGTATTAGCTAACAATTTAATCCTCAAGATATGTGATGTTGTCTCTTCCCCTTATGGTAGTCAAGGGTACTATAAACTCTCCCTGAATTAGCAAATGTTGAACCAGCAGAAAATAAGCAAAGGGTAAGCAAGACTATTACTCAGTTCTTATTTTCATATAACTGCCCAAGATGACTCCTTGTTTTTTTTTTTTTTTTGAAATCAGTCCATCATTTAGAAAATGTAGTTGAAATGTAACCCAGCTGCCAAAGTGATTTAGAGCCCAGAATTATTTAAATCTGAAATGACCTTGCTATTTTGGCTTTAATTATTAACACACAAGAAATACAACAAATTAAAGGCTTTCTCTAATATTCATAGTATTTTCAGAACCTGAGTCCAGTGACCGTTAGATATGCAAACTGTAAGAAAATAAAATGCCACCTCTTTCTGGTCATCTTTCTATTGAAAAATCTGAGTGTTATAAACTGATCTTGTAAATTACACCCCCAACCCCACATATCTCCCAGCAATCCCCTCTCACACACCACCAGTGTCACAGGCTGACTTGTGAATGTGAGGAAGCAATATTGGGAGTCTGCCCTCCACCTTGATACTTTTCTATTATGACACAAAAAGAAGTTATTTGTCAGCTCAGAGGCCTTGACCTTCCAGACAAGTGTCCTCAGACTATAATTCCTGCTCAAAACATCTCCTTATTAGGTAAATTGGTACTTTTATAAAAGTAATGTAGGGTATACCCAATCTGAGAAATAACAGGTACCAAAATGCACATAATTTTCACAAATACTATTTCTATCTATTTTTACCTCAAGTAGTGTATCCCATTTTGTATTTTTAAAGATTTATTTATTTATGCATACAAGATCTGGGGGACAAGCCAGAGGTGTGGAGCGGGGGAGGTGAGAGGATTCACCAGAGACAGAGTGTGGAACAGGACAGGCAGATCTACTGAAATACACTGCTGAAGGGAGCAGCAGGTGAGTCAGGAGAGGTCTGCTGTGCCATGTGGGTAACTCCCAGGCCATCCAGAGATCAAACTTTTGCTGCAGAGGCTGTGGATTGATTCATAGTGCTGTGCTTAACCCCTTGCGCCACCAGGGAGGCCCCAGTATATCCCATTTTAGATCTTAATGTGACCAGTAGGAACAATGAAGCAACAGTAAGATCCTCAAGGAAAACTACATGACAGAAAACTGAGTTGAGATGTGTATATTAGGAAAATAGTTGTAAGAAAAGGAAGCTTTAGTCATGCTAAACGATCCATTCCATTAATTTCCCTTCCTGTTTCTTTTGTCCAATTAAAAGAGGATTATTCCACTCCACAGTGTATTTGGGATTAAAATTGTTTAATATATTCAGTTGCAAGGACAGTACAACAGGAGGTAATTGCAGAAAACTTTTAATAAGTTGAATTTAAACATTCACACCTTTGAAATACTCCTTGAGCCTCTCTTTTAATTGTAGTGACAACTGAAAAGGACTTCACAGGAACACAGAGGTCCCAGAAATATTCAGAAAAGGGGATAGATTGGCATTAACAGAGAAATGATGCTTTAATCAAATCAGTAGTCTTTATCCAAGAAAGGATATCTCCCCCCATTTTGCCCACAGTGGAAGGCATGAGCTTGTTAACAGTTCACACTGCTTTTGAAAAGAACTGCAAGTATACAGAGAATTCAATTTTTCCCCCAAAACTCAAAATAGTATAATTTCTGGGAATTTGGCAAGTATGATTATTAAAAATTAATGCCATTTAATATTTTATGGAATACATATTTCCTGTGAAATACTGGCAGAAAGGATTTAATATATTTTCAAATATCCAAAGACAGTTATGGCTGGAAGAGCATTAGAAATCATCTAGCTGCTAGTTTTACAGATGATGGGTCAGGAAATGATGTTTATATATTTGTTAATATAAGGATGATAGAAATTGAGTCATTAACTCATGCATATTTCTGCAATGTTTTTCTCATCATTGAGAACATTAGGAAATGTGTATAGATTAAAAACTTTAGAATCAGTTCACCTCAAAATGCTCTAAAAAGTTGAGAACCAGTCTTATGTGAATTAAATATTTTAATTTTTTAGGAGATAAATTATTTTTCCATTATGTTATTCTTTACTGAGGTAATGTTTGTTTATATCACTGTATATGATTTAGGGGTATCAGTTCAAACCTTTTCAGATATGTTACCACATCACTCCCATCATTAAAGCCATGTGATCCTTCACCTTAGTTCACTGGGACCCTCCACTCATTGCTCCCCAATTCCCACCCTCCCTTTCCAGCAGCTTCAGTTTCTGCAGGCTAGGGTTTACTGTGGTTTAGTTTTGTCTGTTCCTTTCTTTTATATTTTTTAAAGATTTATTTATATATGCATACAAGAACTGGGGTACAGGCTAGGGGTGGGGGGGTGAGAGGTTTCACCAGAGACAGAGTGGGGAGCAGAACAGGAAGATTGACTGAAGTACACTGCTGAGGGGAGCAGCGGGGCGATAGGAGAGGTCTGCTGTGCCATATGGGTAGCTCCCTGGCCAGCAGGGGATCGAACTAATGCTGCAGAGACTGTGGACAGCTTCATAGTGCTGTACTTAACCCTTTGCACCACCAGAGAGGCCCTGTACCTTTCTTTTATTTCTTTATATTGCACATATGAATGAAAACATCTCTATTTGTCTTCCTACATTTTTAGTTAAGAACAGATGCAAATATTAGTGTTTACCAATTCATAACCTATATGTTTCTCCTGTGAGTCCTAATGATTGAATGCATATAATTCCATTTCCAAGCATGTTTATTGTACAACTGTCAAATATTCAACTTCTGTAATGTTTCCTTCTCTTAAGAGGTCTATGCTATAATCAAATTATAATCAGTCATTTGGAATTTGAGATCAATATTCTTAGGTGAAAGTAACATTTTCAGATTTTGCTTCATGCAAACATTATTATATTAGATTTCTTCATCTAATATTTCTCATTCATTTTTCTAAAGAATTTCTTCTTTTCTTTCATCATACTTCCTTTTTTCCTAGGGGTGGGTGGGGAAGCATTACTGTATTCTACTATGCATACCAAAAATATTAAGTGATTTTTATTTGACGCCTTTTCTCTTGAGGTCAATTCAAAGTATTACCAATACAATGTCTCACTGCATTTTGAACCAAAAGTGTTATTTATAATACCAGGAATTTATTTATGTTGGCACTAAGTCAATGTAAGTGCACTTCATAATAGGATGTAAGCAATGCTCCTTGACAAAACAAGAACAAGAAATGTCCAGAATGAGAGAAGCCAGTAAACACTAGTATAAGCTAGCATATAATTGACATGGTAATACTTGTACCGGAGTAACCATGCATCTAATGAAATATTCAGATTATGATAATTGACTATAGGCTTTCCACTCTCTTTTCTAGTAATGGCTTTTATTTGGTATTTCAATTATTCATCTGGATATACTGATATACAGCTGTGACCATGATCACACATTTTGGATGCCTCTGGTACTGCAATTTCTAAGTTATTATAAGAGCATTATTATCCAATGTCCTACCTCTTGCATTTATTTTTAGGGCTTTTAAAAAAATAGCTCAGGATATCATTTATACACAATATAGTTTTTAAACTGATTGTTGACCCACTATTGACATTTCTTAAAAATAATGCCTTGTGTATAGATTTGCAAATAATTGCTTTGGGCTTCTGGGAGAAAATAGCTAATAACATGCCTAAATACTCAAACAATGAGGAAACATTTCAAATTAATATTTATAAAATAACACATTTGCATTTAAAATAAACTTTCAATGACAGGACAGACCTGCAGAGTATGCACCCATAAAGATGCATATTCTCATTTATATTTGGATAATATATGATGATTATATTTGCACTTTCAAAATTAAGTAGAAAAATGAATGATTCCATAATTAAAATAGTGCACACCACTATGTGAGAATGTTTAAGTGGGTTTTAATGCAATGTTTTTGCATCTATTATGTTGCTAATTTCTTATTTCATGTACATTTTCTGCAGTGCAATATTGCAAAGGTTATTATTATTCAACATTAAATTAGCAAAGTCAAACCTGTTATATATACAAATGCCTTATAATGTTTTATTTGAATGTATAGTGACTATAATAAACATTTGCTTTTAAGGAAAACTATATATGCTTAGTATGTGTAATTATTTTCATGATTGCTGAATTAATACTGTGATTTGTACTTAGTTGTACTGAGGTTCCTGAATCTATGCAGATCTGAGTCTCCTGAAATGGGAAATCAAATGGGAATTGGGCTGAAGAAGTAAATCCTCGTGACAGCAGCTGACAGAGTGTGTAACCTGAGTTTTTACTTTATAAGCTGTTCTTGATTATGACTTAGGAGTTTGTGGACCAAGCCAGGAAGGCATACCTGTGATATCTCTATTCAGTCCTTGGGTCTAGGACCTAGTTGAAAGGAAGTGACATTAATGTCACTTTACATTGTACAGTGTAAAAAAAAAAATCTGTAATGACTGAGTGTGATAATTGACAATTCATCTGGCCTTTATTGAGATGTTCTAACTAGGGGCTAAAAAATGTTATACCGGCTTTTTGGATTGTTTTCGTACTCATCAGTTAATGAAAATGCTATAAAATATTTTAAAATCTAATACAAACCTCAATGAAATAAACTTGATTATTCCTTTAATCATTTTTTCTAAAATACATTACTAGGTATTAAAATAAACTAATCTCTTTACATTGATTCCAAATAAATAAATAAATAAATAAACATGCCTAAATTGTGAAAGTGAGTACAGAAATTCAGTTCTGTGATTAAAAATAGAAAATTCACAAGAACATTGTTCATAATTTTGGGCTACCTTAGCTACAAGCATGAGTGATTACCTAATGTATTTTTAAAATCTTTCAAGTTTGAATTTTTGTCTTCTTTATACCTTATAAAGGAGGTACATATTTTAATAAAATATTTTGAAATATTTACAGTTAAGGCTTTACAATATTTTTGTACCTATTTTATAACTGACATTTTATGGATACTACATTTTTGAAAAAAAAATATATCTGGCTTACCAGTCTTTCAACTTGATCCCTTTCATCAATTAAAAAATGGTTAATAAGCAGTAGCTAGAGAAAGCAAATGGATCAAATAAACAAAAATAAACTTTTTAGTTTACCATAGTGCTTTTGGTTACCATAGTGGTTACCAAAAGGAAGGTGGAGGGTAAATCTGGCAGAAAGGGTGGCAATAATATGGTGAAGGATATAATTTCACCTTTGGTAAAATTAATGGACATGTTGATTCTCAGTGATGCACACCTGAATCTTACATAATTTATAAGGCAATGTTACTTCAATAAAAAAATAAGTTAAAAAATGAATAACATCTTTGTAAAATTCATTTGTAATGGTTTAGAATGATAAATGCATCAAATTCCATTTGGTCTAAATATGTGCCAGGTCTTTACAACTAAGAATAAAGAAACCATGTTTCTGTGACCTTGATATTGAGGCTGATGAACTCTCTCTTGCATCACATATTAGAGAACCTAATAAAAGAGATTATGTTGGTAACTGCCGGGGTTTAGGTCACAGCCCTGAATACTGGAACATACAAACTTAGACTTTAAAATGTCTCTATAAACAGAAGATGCCTTTACAAAGCAATCCTCGAGTTTAAGGCATGTGGTTCACTCATATAAACCTTGGCATGCTGTGTTTGTCAGAAAAACTTCATAACCTAACACTAACCTTTTGCTGTCTTTTATGTAGCGTTGTCCTGACAAATTGTCATGCTGTTCAGCTGAACAAGATTGATGACACAGCAAACTGCCAAAGCAGAGCTTAGGAGAATATACCCTTTCCATGAACCTCTGGCCATTCCAAATCACTTCCCCAGGCTGGGATGGCAGTAGTCCCTCAGGATTTTGATTTACGGGCTATGAAATGACGAAGATACAACTCCAAACATGACGGAGTATATCTACAAAATAAACCAAATATAGTTATATGTCTTCCAAATATAGTTTGTGTGACTATTTTTCAATGGGCAGTGAGAGTTATTTTAGAAAATTTGAAATAAAAGTTAGGAATGGGACAGTCCTCTCAATGTTCAAAATCATTTTGTTTATAAAAGTTATTAAAAAGAATTATGGATTTGGGAATTTCACTGGTAAAGTAACACCTGCATCACCATATCCATCATGAGTTTTCAGTTATTCACAATTAGTAGACTTCAATGGTTTTCCTACCTCTTCAAAAAAAGAAAAACTAAAGTTGACGACATTGTTTTCTTAAAACTGCATTAATACTTACCATTTAAAAATTCAATTATTCATTTTTAAATGGACTGCCAATTGCTTTAATAGTCTCAAATAGTGTACAAGGAGAAAATACAGTATTTTCTATGTGTACAGTTTTCTAAATGGAACTTAAAACTTAAATCTTCCATTTACCTGTATTTTGTCAACTGTTTGAAGTACAGGAAAGGTTCCCCTAATTAATTGCTGCTTCTAGCTTCACTAGATCTGGTAAGGAAGGTGGGGGAGCAGGTGAAGAAGGAAGAAATCAGCATGTTTACACAGCAGTGGTGTCAGAAAGCTGCATGCTGTCGACATGTTGTCAAGAGGTCCAGCTAGGAAGAGTTCATCGTGTGAAAAGGCTCATCAGTTGGAGAACACACACATACACAATCACACACAGCTTTCAAACTTTCCCTTACAAAAACCCTTTTATTCCTTTGCTTTTTATAGATAATTGCTAAATTTTTGACTTTTAGGCACTGATTATGTTATTATTTTCAGCTTCCTTGAAATAGCAAAGTTGAAAGTGCATTAAAATCTTTTTTCATCAAATAACCAAAGCACCCTGTGATTGACTGTGAAGTAATAAATTAGTAGTAGTATGCAGACTTTTACTAAGAAATCTCATTAGAAACAGAATACTAACATTACCCAGAGTGGGCTGAGTGACATTACCTGGCTACCAACATATGGTCCTTTGCTGGGAAAAGCTGCAAATCCCATCATACAGCTGGTTTAGGTTATCAATACATTGATAATTAAAAATGTTTAAAGCATTGATCAAGGAAGATAAATACATGCCATTTGGGGCAACATGGGTGGCACTGGAGGTTTTATGCTAAGTGGAATACAATAGAAGGAAAAAGATAAATATCTGATGGTATCATTTGTATGTGGACTACAGAAGAAACAAACTAAGGGTCAGATAAATACAAACTTAAAAACTAAATCTTGAGGGTCTCCCTGGTGGTGCAAGGGGTTAAGATGCAACCTATGAATCTATCTGCAGCCACTGCAGCATGAGTTTGATCCCCGGCCAGGGAGATACCCACATGGCGCGGCAGACTTCTCCTGTCTCACCATTTCTCCCTTCAGCAATGGATTTCAGTAGATCTGCCTGTTCTGGTCTCCACTCCATCTCTGGTGAATCCTCTCACCCTCCCGCATCTCTGGCCTGTACCCCAGGTCTTATATGCATAAATAAATAAATCTTGAAAAAAAAAACTCATGAGGATTCTAAGTTTTATAAGAAAATGAAGAAGAGATGAAGGAGGGGAGTGAAGAAAAGGTAAAAGTGAAATCAAAAGGGAAAATCATTCCCTCTGTATAAAAGAATGATATGCAAAATAACAAATGATATAATTCATTAATACCTAGTTGTGAACTAGTCCCTGGATCAGTTGAAATAAGTCTGATTTCTTCTCCCTTTTGCTGGGAGTCAAGTCCTGCATGTCCTTAACATTGCATTGGTTACACTGTATTTAAAATAAGTTTCTATGTCATTCTCCATGTTAGAAAACAAATTTCTTCAAAGGAGTTTCCTGTTCAATAATTGGTACCAAGCACTGTGTTTACTATAAAATAGATGGTCAGTAAATATTTTCTAAGTGATTGAATAATTGATAGATGAATGTTTTCTATTTCATTTCTTACTGTGATTATTATTCACATCTTATCCTACATTGATTCAAAATTTTACTCTGATTTCTAAGTCAAAGGTCAGGGATTTTCAAGTCATTTAATGCTACCATGCGTTCAAATTGAGATTTTTTTCTCTTTTTTTTACAATGTTGTATCTCACATCCTCCTATTAAGCCTTTACTTATTTCAATTCTGGTAGCAAAACTCACAAAATCATTTTGAGGAACACGTTTCATTCAATTAATTGGTAGATCATAAGTACAAATTGTTTTACAAAAAACAAAGATCAGCAATTTATGTGATACTGTACACACACACACAAGTTTTGGAAATATTTTTTTTCCTAATCTTGAATTGACATAAAACAAACTGTATTTTTTTGTTATTTTGCAAAGAAATCTGAGCATTTTGCTTGGCTATTTATACCAACCCCCCCCCCAAAAAAAAAAAAAAAAACAGAAAAACAAAAAACCTACACAGTAAAAAAGACAATAAATAAAACAAAGAAACACCCTACAGAATGGAGAAAATATTTGTATAACATATATTTGACAAGGGACTTATATCAAAGGTCTACAAAGAGCTCATAAAATTCAACAAAAAATAAAGAACCTAATCAAAATGCACAGACTACAAAGGCACTTCTCCAAAGAAAACATACAGATAACCAAAATGCAAAAATGTAAAGACAATCATCATCACTTATCATGGAAATGCAAATCAAAACCACAGTAAGATACCATCTCATACCTGTGAGAATGGCCCATATCAAAAACCAGAAACTGGGCCTCCTTGGTGGCGCAAGAGGTTAAGACACAACCTATGACACTATCCGCAGCCACTGAAGCACAAGTTCAATTCCCAGCCAGGGAGGAAAACCGCATGGTGCAGGAGACCTCCCCTGTCTCGCCCGCTCCTCCCCTCAGCACGTATTTCGGTCAGTCTGCCTGCTCTGCTCCCTGCTCTGTCTCTGGTGAATCCTCTCACCCTCCACACCTCTGGCCTGAGTCCCAGTTCTTGTATGCATAAATAAATAAATCTTTAAAAAAAGAGAGAAAAAAGTCCTTAAAAAAACAAAACAGAATCAAGTGCTGGTGAAGAGTGTGGATAAAAAGGAACCCTCTTATACCCCATTGGTGGGAAAATAAATCATCGTGCAATATAAATCTGTTACATAAAGAAAGGCTTTGTTCTTTATTTTGAATTACTAATAATACCAATAATATATGAAATAGTATTCTTTGAGGCAAATATTGCAAATATTTTGGGGGGGTGACTTCTCAGTGATAGAGCTCTAATATTTACCCCATTTTTAAGACTTGTCTTTATATTATTACCTATTTTCACAAGTTACCTAAGCCTATGTTGTGATATATTATACTGTGTCCATTTTAGTTCACTGTTCAGTCTTATGATTTGAATACTTTCCCACATGGTGAGGTAATTGTGACCCTTTAAATATATGAAAATACGAATAAGCAGAACCTCAGGGATTTTTAGGCTGGCAAAATTATACTCTGTGATATCATAATGATGGAAACTTGTCATTAGAAGTTAGGTTTTGGAATTATAGCCTCCTGAAAAGAAGACAATAAATTTCTGCTGATTTCGGTAGTATGTTACAGGAAACTAACGTACCTCTTCCTTGGGTTTTGGAAAATTTAAATTGCTTCTCTCTAAAAACACTTCATACATTTCCAAAAGTAGATTAAAATTATGAAGCAATTAATGAAGAAAAGGCCATGGCAACAACACACATTATTTAAACAAGAATTCATAGCTGGCAACCGACAGGCACTTGCATATGGAACAGTCCAGTTAGAAGCTACTGTATGTAGTTTGGAGTTGGGATTTAAAGGAAAGACTCTTACAGTTTTGTTGTCTATGATTAAATTGTAATACTTACAATAATCTGATAGAAAATGACACAGTATTTTATGTTGTTTTTATCTATACATATATGTAGATATAATACTCTGTATTATAGTTAGTAGTTTCATAATAAAAATACTTGAAATTCTGTTTCTTCTCTTACACATTCTCCAAACAGAATAAAAAAATGTGTAATCTTATAAAACCTTAATGTTTGAAAGAATGAAAAATATACTCCATTATTAAACAGTTCTAAAATTGTAAGACTGAATATACCAATATAGTACAGAGAATAACACCAAAAAAATTAAAAAAATAAAGGAAAGAACAGATTTGTAGAGAAAGGAAAGTGATGATGGATGTGAAGTTCAATTAAACTGAAAGTAAATTCCTTAAAGTTCATGAAAGCCTTAAAGTGAAGAACAGATTCCTCCATAGGTATGTTGGTTCTTTTCACTGTCCTAAAACTAATTATGATGAACGAGGTATACATGTCTATATTGTCTGCCACCATAATTTAGTGACTATTTCATTCGGAAAAGTTAAAAATATGACAAGTAGACTATTCTAACATATAGGCAAGGAGATAAATAATAGTGAAAGATGTTAAGTTTGCAAATAACAATCCAGAGGTTAGATGAACAACACAGTTCAAAGGATATTGAAAGCATCACCCTCCCTATATTTACTCCACACAACATTCAGTGTGTTGAACTTCAAACAATAAGGCAAACAGCACACTTGATAATTTATACTTTATAATCCTTTCATATATATATGTACATTATGCATTTGACTTCTTAATATCCATTATGATCTGACAAAGGGATAGGTGTCACTGATGTAATGGCAATTGCATCCACTTCCAGTAAGGGGTACAAGAATGTGGCCATGTGATGTGATTCTGGTCAGTAATACCCCAGGACCCTTTTGCTAGAGATTTCTTGCAATATACTTCCTGAATGTTTAAAGAAAAATCCACAGGAATACAAATTAGTTATTTCCTGCTGGATATGACTAAAGAAACAGTTGGTCCTGGAGTGTCCTGACAGGTGACTTCTGTCCATGAGAGAAAGTCAGCCTGCATGGAAGCTGCTAGCACATGCAAGAACTGCAGACAGGACAACAAGAAAAAAAGGTCAGGATGCCAACTGGCTGTGAACTATGCATGAACTCTCTCCTTTGTGAATTAATAAAGTCCCTTATTGTTAAAAGCCTTTTTCAGTTGGCTTTTCTATAAGTGAAATTATGCTAACAAATTTCAATTTTATACATGAATAAAGCAAATTCAAACAGTGAGTTAAATTGCCCGTGATCACAATGCTGGTGGCTGGTCTATTGTCTTTAAATCCAGTCATGCCTGACTCACTACTCTTCATTCCTTTCTACACTGATCTAAAAAGAGGCTTGGATCCTACACTAAGAAGTTTAGAGTTATTACATTCAATGCCTGTCTTCACCTTTGAATACAAAATGTCTGTTAATCGCACAACTGTTTTATTGACATAACTGTTTTCCAACACTGTATATGATGCAAAGGTATAGGATCACCCCTGTTCACATGTATGTCAACCAGACCACACAGCCAACCAAGGCCCCCATAGTCCTGAGCCCATAATCCGATGGGCACCCTCCCTCCTTATACTCTCCACTTTCCCCCTCTAGTGGCCTGTTTCTACAGTAAGATTTCCAGGATCAGTGTTGCATTCACATAGAAGTGAAATCATCCAGTATTTGTCTTTCTCCTGCTGACAAACTTCGCTTAGCATAATCCCCTCTAGTTTCATCCATGTTGTCACAAATGGCAAAATTTCATCTTTTTTAATATATTTGAGTTGAATTCATTGTGTCTAAGATCCGATATTGAACTCAAAATTCTTAAGAAGATAAAACCCAGCTTATATCGCTGTTTTCCCTGGATTTCTTGTAAGATATAAGAATATATAATGTTTTGAAACTAAAAAAAAAAAAAAACAACTGGGTGGTATCTATATTTTTCGAATCTTAAATTCCATGACCACTGTTTAAAGAAGAATATTATTGAGTTACTATTTAAATCAGAATATGGCAGGTAAAAAAAAAACCTCAAATAGTAATCTTTTTGCTTTGCTTTATTATTTTTTTTTCATTCTAGTGTAAAACAGACCATATGGATTGTCTCTGTAGACTTTTCTGAATTTTTTACCTTGTTTTCAAACTATAATTTACACAGTCTAGTGGCAAGTCTTTAGTCTGACTGCAATAGGAAATTTACCTCAAGCATTTTCTTCTTTGTTTGGTTCTTAGGCTAATGGTTGGGTATCTATATAAACAATTCTTTTGTTTTTCAAGATCTATGTCAGTGTCCAAAAAATTAATGCTATTAGTTTTGCATCTGGTGCTTTTTGACTTAGATTAAATATTCCCTGCCAACATTTAGAATGAGTGTAGTTTATGAAGACAATTGTTAAAAATGAAAACCTTGGCACTTCTCCTTTTAATCTGGTTCTTACTTTAAAGTTACTAAGATCTTGGCACAAATTATACAATGAAGTAGCACTTGGCCATAAAATATAATGCCAGACAATTTTATCACTTTCAGAAAACTGCCCTAAAGCAGAACAGTGTCCAAATATCTTTAGTTGCAGCCTACATACTTGGGCTACTAAAAATTTGCTGCCTGTGAAATCATTTGTAATTTTATTTTCATTTAAAATATTAGTTGTTGGGGCCTCCCTGGTGGTGCAATGGGGTTAAGCACTGCACTATGAAGCAATCCACAGCCTCTGCAGCACGAGTTCGATCCCCGGCCTGCCAGGGAGCAACCCATATGGCACAGCAGACCTCTCCTGTCTCGCCCCTTGCTCCCCTCAGCAGTGTACTTCGGTCAATCTGCCCATTCTTGTCCCCACCCTGTCTCTGGTGAATCCTCTCATCCTCCACATCTCTGGCCTGTACCCCAGATTTTGTATGCATAAATAAATAAATCTCAAAAAATAAATAAATATTAGTTGTTTTGCCACATTGCTTTTTACTAAGTTCATCATGGCATTGGAGCTGTTAATAGACAATCATTAAGACACATTATCTTTCCCAATATTTTACTATAATATATATGTTTTACTATAATATGTCACAGAGAGTACTTGATACTGTCAACATTTTTGCATCTGTTGACGAATAATGATTTAAAATTGATATTTATTTAAGGCATTTTACTTGTTAATAGGTTAACAAGTCAGTATTTAATTTAATAGATTAATACATTGTCTTTGAATAGATTGTCATGACTTAAAAAGGTCTATACAGTAAAAGGTCTATACTGTTTTCTATACTGTGAAAACAGTAAATGAAAGAGTATAAAAAAGGACATGGAATTACAAAAAAGAATGTGGACTTAACAGAAAACTATTTTCATTTATTACAATGACTTGATTTCAGAGAGTAGATCAAAGGATTTTGGTGAATAGAGAAATAAGTATTAAGTCATGAGAAACTGTCTGTCTATTGAAACACATGTATTTGAAACTGTTATTAGAACCAATTCCAAAGATATATACATAGACCAAAAATGAGTGAGCTTCCTTTCAAAACTCATGAATTTGTACTATGGATCCAATTCTAAAATTAAATCTGTTTATGACCTTCAAAAAATCAGGAGTCATAATGTGAATGCAAAAGTAAAGGCAAATAGAATTTTTTTTTTAAATTGTAAAGTACAAAAAGTACTTACAGTAAGGACTTAAATATGACTTTAATATCATTACAGATTAGCTAATAGCATCTTTGAATTCTGGGTTCCCTAAGTTGGCTTATACTTGCTAATTCACATTAACTCAGAGTTCCAGTGAATTCTTTATCCATTTGTTATAATCAGATAGTTCAGTTTTGGTTAGACCCATCTTATCAATAGCATCTTAAAAATCAGTAATGATTTCTTATTGTGCATTTTTTTCTAACACCTTTACATTGCTTTTGCTTAAAATGAACAGAGTTGAAACACAGAAATAATTAAAATTTTCCATAGATAAAATATTCAAGCACCCAGTGACATTAGAAAAGAATCCCAGGTCAGGCAAGCCTCGAAGTGAAGTACAATGATCATTGGGAAGGATGGAGTCAAATCAGAAGACTTTGCTGCTGCCTCACCATGTAATTTTATACCCATTGCAGAAGGGGGATATTGGTTCTGCTAACCTACTAGATTGAAATACTGTTGAGGAATTTCATAATTAAGAGATTGAGTTTCCTTCTAATTCAAGGTGCTGTGTCAGAGCAAAACACCACAGAATAATTCCAACAGTGGGCATGAAAAAGTACCAGGAAGCAGTGTTCAGATAAGTGAAAACATATGGACCACCTGCCCCTGGGCTCTGGACAGTCACTCTGCATGACTCTGATTGATACAAAAGAAGCTCTCCACTGTAGCAGATCATGCTCCCTTTGAAACGGACATAAAATTCTGTTGCCCATGTTGTTTTACAGACTTTGGAATCTGTATTTTGCTGAAGCAGGAAAGCAGCCCCAAAATCAATATGCTTAAGAGAAAAATGGAGAAGTTTTACAACATTTTAGCTGAAATTGTGCAACAGCAAAAATGGCCAAAAGAGAAAGTATGTTAATTTTGAAATTTTCTCTATTAATATTTCTAAAGAAACTTTTAAATGTTTGAGGAATTTAAATAATTCATATATTTGAACACCATTATTGGAGATAAACTGCTCTCGGTTCAGTATTAAAAACTTTAATTGCCACAGAAACATTTATGTATATATTTCAAGGCCAGCTCACCTGTGATGTCCTCCACAACTATGTAAATCTCTCAATTACTTATAATAATTTGTTTTTATTTTTATTCTGCTTAATGTATTTTTACAAATTAAGGTTTATTTATGATACAGACATTCCCATCGCATACTATGAATTTATTATATCTAAGAAAACATATAAAGTAAATGAATGTTTATGAACACTAAAATGAAATAATCCTTAATATAATATGTTCATATATGTTAAAGAAAGAAATCCAGTAGAGATTATATTCATTGTAGGAGAATCCTTCACTAAAATCCATTACTAAATTATATTAAATTTAAATACAAATTTTAAAAATCATAGTAAGTTTAATTGGGCTACTGGTTTAAATCAATTTTTATTGTGATAAAAGATAGATATTATATATTTTACACAAGTTAATCAAGTGATAGTAAGTCCAATCAAATTTGAGCAAATGTCTCCATTAGGAAACCCCCCAGAGGTGCTCTGGGTTTCTGTTTCTTTAATGAGGAAACCCCCCAACCATTTCTTCTTCTCGAAGTGAAACTCTGTATGCATTAAATATAAATATCCCATGAGCCCTTTCAGGCCCCTGTACTTGAGTAGTCATATGATCATATGAAATTCTTAGAGACACATCACATGATAAAGAATGCACATGGAATTCATTGGCTTAGAGGTCACATAATGCTATGGTATTATCCTAAACTATATGGGTTGGTAAAACTTAGATTTTCTACACAAAATAATGAATATTAAAACAGTTGTTTTGTATGTTGCTTACTTTCTTATTCAAATTGTAATAGTAGTGGTGAGAAAAATAAGGAGAAAATTCTGATTGAAAATATCCAAAAGTTGCCTGGATACTATGAAATTGGGTGCAGAAAGGAACTGGCATTTAGTGACCCCTCTTTTCCTGAGGTCATTTGCCAATTATTGCTGTGGATCCTCAGGGTAGGAATCCTACACTCGAGAAGCAGCTCAGAGGCAGAGAAACCAGTAAAATGCTCAGAAGTTTGCAGAAGACATAGGAAACTCCTAGGGTAGACAGTTCATGGAAAGCTAAACAAAACAACTGGGTGTAAAGAGGCCAGTGTTTTGAACAGAAAAGAGGTAAGTTCCCTAAAGGCACTTCTCAAAGTCTTCCACTGTGCGGGACTGGAGCCTAAGAAACCATTGAAAACAAAGTGCTATTAAAAATTCATGCCTTGGGCCTTCCAGGTGGCGCAGCGATTGAGCGCTGGGCTGTGAAGCTGCCCGCAGCCTCTGCAGCGCCAGTTCGATCCCCGGCTTCTGGGGAGGATCCCACATGGCATGCAGACCACTCCTGTCTCTCCCGCTGCTCCCCTCAGCAGTGTATTTCGTCAGTCTGCCTGTTCTGTTCCCTACTCTGGCTCTGGTGAATTCTCTCACCGTCCCGCACTTCTGACTGTACCCAGTGCTTGTATAAATAAAAATAAATAAATATTTAAAAAAAAATCCATGCCTTATGGGGGCCTCCCTGATGGTGCAAGGGGTTAAGACACAGCACTATGAAGCTATCCGTAGCCATTGCAGCACTAGTTCAATCCCCAGCACAGCAGACCTCTTCTGTCTCACCCGCTTCTCCGGAGCCTCAGCAATGTATTTCAGTCAATCCACCTGTTTTGTTCCCTACTCTGTCTCTGGCAAATCCTCTCACCCCCCACCTCTGTCCTATACTCCAGTTCTTGTATGCATACATAAATACATCTTAAAAAAAAAATCCATGCCCTATGTTTATTGCAACACTATTTACAATAGGTAAGCTATGGAAACAGCCCAAATGCCCAAAAATAGATGACTGGAACAAGAAGATGTGGTATATACACACAATGGAATATTACTCAGCCATTAAAAAGCTAAGCACATGTCATTCGCAGCAACATGGTTGGGGCTGGCAGGAATCATGCTCAGTGAAATAAGCCAGAAAGAAAAAGAAAATACCAGATGGTTTCACTTCTAGGAGGAATGTAGGGAATCCAAGGTCGGGGGAAAAAAGTAATTATAATAAAGTAAAAATCAAAAGGCAACTATAAACCAGAGACATTCTACAGGGGGGAAGGAGGGAGTTGGATCAAAACAGGTGTGAGAAGAGCACAAAGAATTATGGTGATATTACACGGGTGAATTGGTGGTGGGAATTTCATGGGGACTATACCCGAGATGATTAAACATAAATTGCATAAAAATGAAAAATGATGAAAACCATATATAAAATAATAATAATAAAAAAATCATACCATTGGCAAGGAGAAAAAATTCCAGGATATTCTATAGTATACTTTCACTGGAGACTGCAAAATGAAATTTAAATTGAGTATTATAAAAAATGACTGCTCGGATTGGATTGAGGCAGTCAGAACCAAATTGGATGAAAGAGATGTGTCTCCAGTGTAACAGCACAGTGGAGGAAGGATTCCTATTAGAGAGTAGTTAGCATTCATGGCTTAAGTAATTTTTCAAAATAGCCATGAACAAAAGAGTAAGCGGCAACAGGAACAGGCCCACATGTAACCCTGATTAAAAATACTTTAATTGTGTGTGTGTTCAAGAATTATTGAAAGGATGCAAAGTTGACCAGAGAACTATATTCCATACAAAAGAACTTTATGGAAAGTATAGAATTAAAAATGAAATTATATAAATTGATTGTTTAATGACAAGTTGGAAATTACAGAAGAGAGAAATAGTGAAGTAGAACACAGCTTTAAAAGGCATACTAAAAAAGAAAACCAAAGGAAAACAATTTGAAAATGGAAATCTGATATATGCTCCATTGGAATACAAGAGTGGGTAGAAACTGGAAATGAAACAGGAATCGAAGAGAAAATAGGCCAGGAGTCCCTCAAATTATCAAAAAACATTTACCTTTAAGATACACATTTGCTATGCAGTTAAGCCCCTACAAGAGTTGAAATACACAGTAAGGGGCCTCCCTGGTGGCACAAGGGGTTAAGATATAACCTATGAAGCTATCTGCAGCCACTGCAGTGGGAGTTCAATCCCTGGCCAAGGAGCTACCCACATGGTACATCAGACTCTCCTCACTCAGCAGTATATTTTGGTGAATCTTCCTGTTCTGTTCCCCACTCTGTCTCTGGTGAATCTTCTCACCCCCCATACCTCTGGCCTGTACCCCAATTCTTGTATGCATAAATATTTAAAAAACACACAGTAAGTATATATTTTTTTGTAATACCTACATGTTTATCTCTGCATGTAGTGATTCTGGTTCCTCGATCTATTTTTTTAAGATTTGCCTGCTTCTTGGTTGCCCATAAACTATTTCTCCTAGATTCTTTGCAATGTTTTTATTCTAATTTTATAAGTTAAGTCTTCAAACTTCTAGATTAGTGGTCTAGTTAATTTCACAATGTATCTTTTTCACTAAATCAAAATACATACAATAGTATATATAATAATATTCAATATTATATACAATAGCATATCAGTAATACATATATACACTGTGATCCATTTTTTAATGTGCTATTCTGTTTCACCTGTCTTTCCTGTCAATACATTACTGATTTTGAGATAGACTTGTAGTATGTTTGATGACTAACAAAGCAATATTTTTTATAGTACTCTTCAATGTTTTTTGGTTGCTTTTCAATATCCATTCTTTTTTTTTTTTTTTGACTTTTTTTTTTTTTAAGGCATGTTTTATTTATTTATTTATTTGTTTGTTTGTTTGTTCGTTTATACATGCACTGGGTACAGTCAGAAGCACGGGAGGGTGAGAGAATTCACCAGAGCCAGAGCAGGGACAGAGCAGGCAGAAGGACCGAAGTACACTGCTGAGGGGAGCAGCGGGCGGCAGGAGAGGTCTGCGCGCCGTGTGGGACCCTCCTCCGGTGGCCGGGGAGCAGCCGGGGATCGAACCGGCGCGGCAGAGGCCGCGGGCAGCTTCGCAACCCAGCGCTCAACCGCTGCGCCACCGGGGAAGCCCTCAATATCCATTCTTAAGGTAAATTATAAATCTTAGTGTAATTTGACCTTACTTTAGAACATGTATTTACTTCATATATTAATTTTGAGTAAATACTTTTATGATAGTAACACCTGACAGTCTAGATAACATAGATTTTCACTTAGTGAGATATATTTCCATTACATTATAATTTTGCCTGTAGAGTCTGTGCCAGCTTCTTAACTACAATTTTATTTTACTTTACTTTTTTTTTTAAGATTTATTTATTTATGCATATAAGAGCTGGGGTACAGGCCAGGGATGTGGGGGTGAGAGGATTCACCAGAGACAGAGTGGGGTGCAGAACAGGCAGACTGACTGAAATACACTGCTGAGGGGAGCAACGGGCAAGACAGGAGAGGTCTGCTGCGCAGGTGGGTTGTTCCCTGGCCGGCCGGGGATCGAACTCATGCCTCAGAAGCTGTGGATTGCTCCACGGTGCGGTGCTTAAACCCCTGCGCTACCAGGGAGGCCCTGCTTTACTTTTTGCACTGAAGGGATTGGAAAGCACTTCCTTTTTCATTTATAAGTTAAAACAGAGATTATAGATTTTTGTATAATTTACTCATTGTATTTTCTAAACACTCCAAAGTGTCTCATGGGATATGCATGATAAATTATATCTTCAGAAGAAAGTTAATCATTTGTCCTTTATTTTCAAATGTTTATGCCTATTTTATTATTCCAATCAGTAGAACCTCAAGGAAATGTGCTACACAGTAGTAAAACAGTAATTTCCTCATATAGTTTCTGATTTTAATATTAATAAAATTGGCAATTAGATTTTGTTTTTATTGTGGGTAAGTGAAGAATATTTATTGACTCAAACAGAACATTTTGCTATACCAGGCCACACATAATAAATGATTTACAAAAGAAACCTTTACTATTCTCACAATTATTAGTGACAAATATTAAATTTGACCAACACTATTTAATGTCTCATGCTTCCAAAATTTCATCACATCACATTTCATCACATATTCAAAATCTTTCCAAATAAATCAGCCAGTTACCTAACTTCAGAATGCCAGAGTGAGAAACCATTTCAAAGACAACAGGGCGACACAATATATGTTTTATAGAAAAAGCTAAATTTCATCAAATATTTAGAGTGAAACATAAAATGCAATCAACACTTAGACACTTGGAAAGATGTTAATATTTTGCTGAAATTTTCAGTCTTTATCCAGATGTCTGGCAGCACATAAGGAAAACAAAACACTCTGTGAATAAACATAATCTCAATTACACCAAAATGCTGTTTTTCCACTGATTTCCAATTTTCTTTTTAAGAGAGGACATAATTACAGACTGGGTGATTGTAGAGATTATCAATCCTGGCTGCCAAGAACAGATCACCATAGTGCATTCATTAGTCCTTTACAAGCCTATGCCATTTTAACGAAGATTGAATTAGGTGGCCATGAAAGTTTTAGCAGTTTTGTGCCTGTTGTTGTCATATAATATTATACTATCAATATTATATGACACAAATTAAGACATTGAGCTACCATGGCTTCTTTTGATAAGGAGGTGTTCTTAATTTTTTTTTTTTAGTTTTCAGAAATTACTATTACCATTCATATTTTTGTTTCCATTTTTGTATACGCAGTAGAAGTTATATATTATTTATTTTGAAATATATTTAATCTTTCTTTAAAATCAATTGTCTGGTGTCAGGAAAAATGACGACCTATAGAGTAAGAGCTAATGTGGTCACTAATTTCTAATTGAAGCAAAAATTACTACATATCAAAAAATAGGGAAGTCGTCACAAAATTATGAAGAGATTATTTACTAGACATATTTGAATTGGTTTTCTCAAAAAATAATTTTTTCTCCTCTACATTTTGATTATCATTTTCATTTCTAGAGGAAAGACTGAATTCTTTAAGTCTATTTTTAGGTCCATTTCTTGATAAACAAAGATTTACCCAGGAGAAGAGAATTTTAAATATATGAGAAAACATGAGGGGAAAATACTCCTTAGGTTAGGCCACTGGGATATAATTTATTAAACTTTTCTCTGTTCTTATAACCTTTTGTTCAGTATACTAAATTTTTATTTAAAGAACTGCTATTTCCCAAGAGGTAGTGTTTCAAATATTTTACTCTGGATAACATACATTAAGTTCCTATTGCAATAAAGCTCTGTTATTAAAACCAGAATTTCAGGGTCACCTGGGTATATATCTATGTTAATTTTCTTTTCGTACACATGTATTACCCATGTCACAGAAGATTTTCCCTCTAGAGATTCCTGATACACCTAAAAACAATTTCCTAATTTTTCACATGATGAATTTTTATGTGAGAACATAATTTCATATCATCAAAAACTGGCCCAAGGTCCAATACATCCATTCCCCAATGGTTCTGACACTCCCAATTCTTTTCACTCTCCAGCTTTCAAAGATTTTATATATCCCAAAGTGCTTCATGACCCTCTCTCACAGCCAATGTCAACAGCACCACTAATATTTGCACTAAGAAAAAAGGTGTGTGTACATCTGTTATTTAACTTATTACTATGTATTTTACTTATTAATTTAATAATTAGAATGAGATTTAATTATAATTGAGAATAACTATTATTATAACTGGAGAATGACAAATGTCATATAAATTTGAGAATCTTGGGGCCCCTACTGGTGCACGGGGTTAAGCACAGCACCGTGAAGCTGTCCACAGGCACTGCCACATGAGTTTGATTCTTGGCTGGCCAGGGAACTACACACAAGGCATAGCAGACCTGTCTCACCCGCTATTCCCCTCAGCAATGCAGTTCAGTGGATCTGCCTGTTCTGCTCCCCACTCTGTCTCTGGTGAATTATTTCACCCCAAAATGTCTGGCCTGCACCCCAGTTCTTGTATTCATAAATAAATAAATTTAAAAAAAAGGAAAAAAATAAAGAAAAAATTTGAGAATTTGTCTGCCTTAACATGATTAGTATCATTAAAGAAGAGATTTCCAGATCACTGCAACCAATAGGAATTGTCAACCGGGTGATTCAAAATGGCTCATAGAAAATAATTGTGTAATAGCAAAGATAGACTTATCTTACCACAGTAAGCCTGTGGTAGTTTGAAAATCTTTCACAGCAACTGCATATTTGAAATTTCCAGAAAGGAATGAATTTACCAGTACACTCGGGCCTGGGCAACTGGCCACCCTGCAAACAGCATGAGAGACCCTGCTCATTTCCACTCTTGTTAGTAACCAGAAAGTGTCAAGCTTGGAACATCATTAACTGAAACCATGGAAATTCAGGCGATAATGACTCTTACAAGTGTGGAATTTTAATCATTAAAATCAAGGCTTGAGAAGTTTCCAGTTTGTAACCAGTGGCCAAACAATTAAACTACAAAGCTACTGCCAGTTTAAAACATGAACAAGGATCAAAGACTGATAGACAGAAGAGCTGGTTTACCCACAGAACAGCCAAACCTCCATTTCCTATGGCTAATTTTTTGTTATCAATTCCTTAAATGGAAAGACAAGATAACATAAGAATTGTATTCAAACTGTATCTGAGTATTATCTATAATGTGTGTTTGTGTAATTGAGCTGTATGTGAAGAATATACTTAATAATCTAAGACATTAAATGTGTTTACTGCTTGCCTTTCAAGCCCCCCAACCCCACCCTCACACCTCTATGATTCCATGGTCTTACCTTCTTCCTGACTTCTAAGAGGCTTCCTGGTAAAATCAATAGATACTTTCAGCAGAGATTTGGTGTCTGCTCCTGCCGCAGTTGAGCAAGAGGAAATGTAGTGTCTGCCAGAGGTTGCATGAAGATGTGCTGAGCTGAGGGCCTGGAGACCAGACTGCCCACAAGTTAGAACCTGTGTCCGTCTCTTGTGGAAACATGGCCGTCTGAGGGGTGGGTGAGCCTTCACCTGTATCTCATTGAGATTTAGCCCTTCTCATTGGCGATATTGATTAGACTGATCTTTGACTCTGTAAACTCCAATTTGTGGATGTTCAGAAACTAGTAAAACCAGAAAAAGTAAGGATGGAGGGAGGAACCCTTGGAAAGGTAGTGAAAATGGGTGTTTATGAACAATCACAGTGGTCAAAATTCTTTAAATTAGCTGAGGTGCGAAATTACATTATAAGCCAACAAAGACCAGAGTAATAAGGAGTAAGAATAAGTACTCCTCCCTAGAAGTAGTGATAGTTCATCAGTTCTTAATTTGTAAGTTTTTGGTCTCATAATGTTATGAAACAAAAAACGAAAACACAAGATCCTGCATATGTCTAAAACCCCCCTCAACCAGACTATTACAAAGTAATATTTTCAATCAAACTTCTAGTATCCAGACTGAGCATTCCAGAAATACGATTCTGTAGAAAATGCCTTTTGAAGAGATCCCAAGGCTATTTTGTTGTGTCATGTGTCCACACAGAACAGACAAGAATTCTTTGTAACAGCCCTTGTCAAATTGTTGCTTTTAAACAGTGTACTAACACACATCTGTCTTTTTAGCCTTCTCTACTTTTGCAATAGTTGATTGCAGTGCTCTTCAGAATTGACAATTTGCTGGAAACACTTGCAAATACTCTCTTGAAAAGTAAATCACTCACATATCATTGGTCAAAGGATGTAGAAAAGCAACATTTCTGACTTCATTTTGAAAAGAGAACACCAAAAATTAAAGGAAGGAGATGAACAGCTACATCTTTAGCTGAGATATGTATGGAAAAATTTTCATTTCCCATAATTTAATATAGAATTTATTGCAGCAACTGTGTATGTTGCTTGGGAAAGAAAATTAGAAAAATGAATGTTAATATAATTAAATATTAGACATTAGAAATCAAGTTGTATAAAGCTTTTATTTCCAAAACCCCAGTCCATGATTATTTTTCTCCTTTTGTTTGTTCTGCCAGCTGGGTTAGCATTTTTAATCCTGGATCAAATTAGAAACACCAGGCTCACCTAATGCTCAGATTCCACCCTCAGACCCTAAGACACAAGGACTGTCTGCTGAGACTTAGGATCATGAATGATTTTAGAAAATTCAGTATGTACATACAGGTAGGTTCATACTTAAAATAGATGCATACAATACCATTATACTCTAAATATATACATTTTGTATTGTCATATGCAAATATTATGTATATGCACATTATATACATATATAGGTAGATGTGTGTGTTTGTGTGTTTAGGTAGACGGATAGGAATAGCTCAGATACAGCGATGATTTAGATGTGTAAATATATTCAAAATCATGCTTCTAGCGAATTTTACACAGCAGGTTAAATTACATTAACTGCTTAGAATAGTGGTAATTAATTAAAAGTCATCTCTTTTGACCAATTGCTATGCACAAATTGCAGAATAAGAATGATGCAATGAGGAGGATGAACAGCATAGAATATAGAGTATAAGTAAGCATCAGAATATGAGTATTGATCCCTGCTATGCTCTCAGATTTGTTGGGACATATTAGCATTTCTGGGCCATGATGCTCTCATTGGGAAAGTGAAGTGACAAAAGCATATTAGTGGGTTTCCAATTGTTTCCTATTAAAATGCAAGTCAGTTCAAAACACTCCAATAACTTGCCATCCAATAACTTGTTTTGTACAAAACAAAAGCAAAACTTGTTTTTAGAACAGGCTGGAGCCCCATGTCACCTGGGTTCCCGTTACAATTCCTCAGTGTCCTTGTAAGTGTTGTCCCAATGCCTGGAGTAAACTCTCCTTAGGAGCTGGGGAGGTCATTGAGAGGACATGACCTCTGGTTGACCCTCGAGCTGCACCCTGGCAATCAGTGCCTCCCTATCCTAACCCCAATCCAGTCCTTGGGATGTTAGACCCATTGTTCCCATACTTGAACCTACTTCAAGGATGAACCCTTGAGGCAGCACCTGGAGTGTGTATATGACCTAACCCAGTTAAGGCCTTTATTGTTGAGTAAGCTGTGAGCAAGTGGTACCTGTTACCTGTTATTTACTCACTAAATCATCCTCCCACTAGAGATTATAAACCTTCATGAAGCTGAGAAGCAGGTTTGCCATATTCAGTATTATACCCCCCGGTGTGTAACCATCTTAGGCCGCATAGTTTCACTGTTGATTCTGGCAGGTGAAAAGAGAATTTTGGCACCATCCCCCTAGAATCTTCATCTTCCTCCCTCTGGCACTTGTCTTTCTCCCTAAATCTCTTGTTCAGCTCCGATCTCAGCCCAGGCGTCTGCATTTATAAATAGCAACCTATTATGTGAACCTGATTTCTACAATGTTCCTTGTCTAAAAGGAATAGCCATATAAGTTGTTAGTGGAATCATAAAATAAGATTCTGTTTTTATATAACCAATAATAGCTACTTTATACTTTATAGTATAAAGTAATAACTCGGATTTGTGTGAATAGTTATTAACTACCTCTGACAAGAATTTCAAATATATAGTAGGGTCACAGAAATCACTTAATTAAGGAATTTATGTCTTTTTTTAAAGATTTATTTATACAAGAACTTGTATTTATACAAGAACTGGGAGGGTGAGAGAATTCACCTCAGACAGAGCGGGGAACAGAACAGGCAGGCAGATTGAAGACAGGAGCAGTGGGAGAGACAGGAGAGGTCTGCCACACCATGTAGATTAGCTCTTGGGCTGGCTGGGATCAAAACCACTGCAGAGCCTGCGGACAGCTTCATAGCACCATGCTCAACCCACTGAGCCACCAGGGAGGCCCCCAAGGAATTTATATCTTACACAAAAATTATATTTGAGATTTTAACAGATGTGTGAACTTCACTGGCATTTATATTTACTATAATTTGGACTCACTGTATTTTTTGTTTAAGACATGTCTCTATTCACTGACATGATACTACATCATCAAACACTGTTACATAATTTGTCAAGGGTATGAAGAATTAATATAGCTTTAATGGCACATGTAACTACTAAATTGGTAAATAGATAAGCATATTTTAATCATATTGTTAGTCATTAATATTAAAGAGAATATATTTTTCATAATGGATATTACTCACAATTGCACTCTCATAACATACTCACACACATTTATATCCTTTGTGGTTGCCTGAAATTTTGATAAGGTAAAATCGTACTTCTGGGAGAATTTCAAACTCAATTGTGTAGCAAGTATGGTAAATATTATTCTTAGCACAATTGGAAATTTTGCCCCAACGCAGGGAGGCCAATGTGATTAGAATCTTTCTATCATTCTGTTTATTAAAATTCTTATTAAAAGTAGGCTGCTTTGGTTTAAACTAAAACACAATACTGTTACTGAATACTTGTTTCTTCTCTGTTTTTGGAGAACCAGTTCTTTTGTGTTAATAGCAAAGGTGGAAACAAGTGTTTTTACATTGAAATAATATTAACACATTTTTCAAATATTAAATTAATATTTAACACATTTTTCATTTTAGTAAATGGTAGTATTTCTAGAGACTTTATTACATCCTGGGAAATCCTGACTCAAAATTCACCATATTGGAGCAATTATGAGATAAACTATTGGCATCTGTTTCCACTGCTGGGATGCCACAGAATTCCCCTTTATTGAAAGATGAATTATAGACGGTTTCCCCAAGCCGGGACTGTCTTATTCTTAGTCTTAGTCTTTATTCATCCTTATTAGTCTTCTTCTTCATATCCTCTGTCTAGAAGGAATGGTGTTTCCAGTTTGTGACTTAAAGTATTTTGTATGCAAAACATGCCATATTTCTCTCCCCGCCCCCCCAAAAAACAAAAACAGCAAACCACTTCACACTTCTGTCTCTGGCAGACTGATTGCAGTCTGATGCCAAGAGTCTGATTTTATAATTTAGCCGTGATAGGCAAGGCATGACAATAAAATAATGAAATGTTTTTCTCAGGTCACCCTTAACAATTTCCATAAAAGGCATTTCAGAAACACAATTAGCTATGGTTAGCTAGACAATGATGTCAATGCAAAAGTTTGCATGATGGTTTCTTGAGGAAAAGAATTATAGAAGTAAGTACTTAAGTAAAATGTCAATAGTTATAACATTCATCTCTGACAGAAGTAAGAAGGGAGAAGTTAGAGCAATCAGTGCCGAGAGAGGTGGAGACCCTATGCAGAGAGATGTGGGGAAGCCGGGAGGTAGTATTGGAGAGCAGGCCAGTGAGAAGGACTATGAAGTAAAAGAAAATGTTTTAGATGAGTTTTCTGAAATTCTACCTATGTGATTTGGGGTAATCCTTTCGTTACTCTGCAGAATGAGGGGGACTCCGAGTAATGAGGAAGGGGGCACAAGTTCCATGGAGAGTCGTCATTGCAGGTTGAGGTTGGTATGTTAAGACAAGATAGAGGGGAACAGGGTGGACTGAGTATAGAAAAAAAGGGGGTGAATTCAAGGTGAGGAAAGTGGAGCTAGAAATCAGGACCTTGTATACCAGACTCAGGCCTTTCATACTTTATTGCTCTCTGGGTTTTAAAGAGAAGAGTGAAAGGAATTCAGAAATTTTTAGGATTGTCCTGATGGAAACAGTTTAGAGAAAGGCAAGTTAGAAGAAGCAGGAGAGACAGGAGTTACTGCAAGAGTCAAGATGAGAGATGGCAGTGTTTTAGGCTAATTGATGTGATGGTGTAGATTGTGATTTTAGGGTCCACAGCATTGCTGATGGATTGGCCCAGGGAGGGTGAGAGGAAGGACTTATCCATAATATCAGGTTTTTCAGCAGAAATAACGGAAATGAAAGCATTGCCGCTGCTGAGGTGGAGAATGTTTGAAGAAGCAAGATCCACCAGGTTAGAGAGGAGTGTGTGTGCACGTGTGTGTGTACACAGAGCAATGAATTTGCATTTGAGATTCCAATGAGACACAGTAGTAGAGTGACTGGGCATGAGGCTATGTATGAATTTAATTTTGTAGGGGGAATATGATATTTATCAGCACAAAGAAGCCAAAGAAATCTCATAACTCTGGGATCAGTAAAACTGTGACAGACTAAGAAAATCCAGAATCCTGAACCCTGAAGTCCTACACTATTCACATTTAAGAACCAAAAATCAGCAAAAATGATTAAGAGGGAATAACTAGTTAAACAGAGCAGAATAAGTGACCTTTGTTCTAGAAATAGGGGAAGGTCCAGAAAAATGCAGCAAAGCAACTATATTTTTTATCAGAAACATAATAAACATTTAAAATATCATAGATTTGTCCTGAGATGTTTAAGCAATTATTTTATCAGAAGTTGGAGAAAAAAACATGGTGACAGATAAATATGTTTTTTCACATGGAAGTGGATTCTAAGTTCCCCAAAAGTAAATTCTCATTCCTGGCGCCATCTATGTCACTCTTGGGGAATTCAGAGGAGAGCCTGCAATCATCACTGGGCAGGATTGGAACCACCAAACAGCTTCCACACCACCTATCTCCCTCCCTCTCTGTCCACTGAGTGTCAGCATTACATTCTCTCCTCACCCAAAGCCCTACAGGCATCTACAAATAAAAAACTCCATTTGCACTTGCAAAGGGAAAGATCTATAGTTCAGTAAAAAGGGCCCGTGCTCTGCTGCCTATTTGGAGAGAGGTATTCCTTCTTCTGGAATAAGAAGGTTCTAGAGTCTGAGGAATAAAAGGGAATGAGGAGTATTGGAAACTCAGCGTCTAGGAATCAACCATGTGTTAAACGATAGTCAAAAATGAAAATGTTGAAGCTTTTTACTCTTGTAAACTTCCATTGATGCTTGCTTTGGTTCAGGGAAGAAAAATGTGATGCTGCAGAATGAAGTCACTACATCTTGTGGCAAGTCATGGTCAGTCCCCTGAAGATCACAGGTGGGTTCCCCAAGTCTGAAGGGAGGAAATCCTCCCATCGCCCCATCCTCTCCCCATCTGACTACAGAAAGTTATAGGCTGTCTTTCCTAGAAAAGGAAATGAAGGATTCTGCCTCAAAGATTACTGCGGACTTATCTTGAGAAATGAACAGTGACTTGGAGTTGCAATGAGGATACCCAGTATTTTCAAGGGGCCCCGTAAATTTTTACGGAAATTCCAATATACATTTTGTTCTGGTGTCTAGAACAGGAGTCCTTGTCTCCCACTCTTTCTATATCACTGTTTCATTTTTAAATGAAATTATGATAATAAAACCCCCGAAATAGGAAACACTTGAATGTCAATCATACCACCATTAACCAATTTTAATTTTATCTTTCCAAATTAATTATTTTCTAATTGCCCATGAAATAAGTGGTTGCCTGAATCTTAGTAGAAACATGGCAAAAAAGAATCATACAATGCCAAATGGAAGAAAATAAAATGTGTCTTCAGTCCAGTTAAGGAGACTACAGGAGACAGCAGTCTATTAATAACGGGAGGAAGTTGTTTCAGGTATAGATCTGGGAAAATGTATTTTGTAAATCAGAAACTTCTCCAGAAAGTCATACCTAAGGGTCTGTTTATAAAATCTGAAAAAAGAAAAAAAGTATGTTTTCACTATCATCAAATTATATCTGAAAACAAAGTCTTTTAAACATGCCTGGATTTCACAGAATACTTTCACTTGCAGATCTTAGCATGGTACCATGAGGGATATTTGAGTTAATTTCCCCTCAATTTTATTATTTCATCAGACATATTTTACATTTAAATGCATAGGTATAATACTTAAGCTAAACTGACAACTCTTTTATAGCCCTTTGTACCTCTAGATTCAGCAGTTCATAGTTCTTCCAAATAGTTATAATTTAAAAGCATATAAACACATAAAATATATTCGGGGGAAAAAAACTGAATTTGACCCCATTTGAAACAAATGATTTTGCATTGACAATGCATTCTAAGAGAAATAATATATGACTAATTTTTCTTCAATTGCTTCTGAAAACAACTTCACTCAAAAGCTGATGGTGGAAAATATGCTTCTTCTTAATGAGATTTTATTAAGATTACGTGTTTACTTGTGCCAGTCAAATCTGACCTTTATAATACAGTATTTGTTTAGATCTAGTAGAGATAAATTGAGTGCACAGATTCTAAATTGAAGATCTATTAAGTAATAAGTAGGATGTAGTTTTATAATCACTTTCAGGTTATAAACAACATTTACCACAAGATCAAAACATGTTGACTTAGAAGAAGTGAATACAAATTAAAATGGGAGATGTTTTAGAAATGCACTGAACAGAGCTATAAGACGTGATCCTGTTAAGGATTTTCAGATATTTCCAAAGTCTTTTCATTAACTGGTGGTTATACTGTGGAATACAAGTCTGATAACAATTTCAAGGCCTTTCATAAAATATATCGCAGTATTTTAGTTCATTAGATAATAATATTTAAAACACAGATATTTCATTTTTCTCCCCAAGAATAACTGGGGCAGTCACCATATTATTCCTACTGTTTTTGATTTTTTAATTTGCTCTAATAAGTGAAGGAAAATAAATGTTCCTTCTCTGATGTCATGTGGGAAACCACAAGAAGTGTCTGTTGGGGGGACTGGGCATGTTAATAGCATTGCTGCTAATTCTGCTATAATCCTACTTCATTATCTTATGCAAATAATTCCCAGAAAGGATCAACTTATTAAAAAGATTTAGAAGAAATGAATGTCGGGCCTCCCTGGTGGCGCAGCGGTTGAGCGCTGGGTTGCGAAGCTGCCCGCAGCCTCTGCAGGGCCGGTTCGATCCCCGGCTGCTCCCCGGCCACTGGAGGAGGGTCCCGCATGGCGCGCAGACCTCTCCTGCCGCCCGCTGCTCCCCTCAGCAGTGTACTTCGGTCCTTCTGCCTGCTCTGCTCCCCGCTCTGGCTCTGGTGAATTCTCTCACCCTCCCGCGCTTCTGACTGTACCCAGTGCTTGTATGTATGTATGTATAAATCAATAAATCAATCAATCAATAAATAAATCTTAAAAAAAATAAATAAATAAATGAATGTCATCCATATCGGTTTGCATGTCAGCAAGCTGAAAAAGAACTACATTCAAAATAGTCATAGGAAACTTTTGCAATATGATTTTTTTAATTGCAAATTATTTTCTTGAAAAATAATGCTGAGAGAATAAAGCAATGATGGAATGTTGTTTAGGTATTCTGTGTGAGATAATTTTTTTTTAAACATGAACAAAAATATTTACCTCAAATTCTACAGCAAAGAATATTTATAACTACTATTCAAGCAGCTTTACTTACATTTATTACAAATTGCAGAGAAACAATGATTATGTGCTGACTTTTTAAAAACATCACCAAAAAGTGAGTGTATTTAACTATACTATCTCATTTCAGAGCAAATGGGGGGGCGGGGTGGAATAACAAAAACTCATGCTATAGCATGTTTAATGAACTGGTGACTGAGTCGGTTGAAGGAGAGCAGACAAACTTGGTTATATAAGAATTAGAACTGATGGCTCCATAATCGTCTGGCCTCTGCTCATTGTTGTATTTATAATTAGAAATGTACATGGTCATAACTCCAGGGACCATTAGATTATTTTAAAAAAAAGTATTTATTTATTGCATAGAAGAACTGGGGTGTAGGCCAGTGATGTAGGGGTTTTGGGGGGGCCAACTGGGATGGTGGGGGTGAGAGCACCCATCAGAGACAGAATGGGCAGCAGAACAGGGAGACTGACTGAAATACACTGCCAAGGGGGGCGATACAGGAGAGGTCGTTGCACCATGTGGGTCATCTCCCTGGCGAGGAATCAAACTCAGGCTGAGTAGTAATAGTGCTTAGATTTAAGCCCTAGGTCACTGGGGAGACCCCAAACCTATTCTTCTCTTAAGCCTCCAATTCGGGTCTAAGCATTAGCTTCATGGTCACATGCTTGCTCATTTTCTTCTGTTTTGCTGTGTTCACACTGCACACCTATTTCTTCAAAAATCTTGATTTTTTTTGTCTGTACAATCAATCTACTTTGTAAAGCAGTAGCAGCTAAATATTTACTAGGACCTACCTGGTGGGGCAGCGGTTGAACACTGGGCTGCAAAGTTGCCTGCAGCCTCTGCAGTGCTGGTTCGATCCCCGGCCGGCCACGAGGGTCCCACATGGTGTTCAGACCTCTCCTGCCGCACCTGCTGCTCCCTTCAGCAGTGTATTTTGTTAGTCTGTCTTTTCTGCTCCCCACTCTGACTCTGGTAAATTCTCTCACCTTTCCATGCTTCTGACTGTACCCAGTGCTTGTATAAATAAATAAATAAATCTTTATAAATAAATAAATAGATAAATAAATAAATATTTACTAAATTTGCCTGTTAGAATAATGTAATTTTAACTTTATTTGGCAAGCTAAACTAACTCCTTGTCAACTTTAGAAATATAATCCAAACAAGCTAGCATGCCATTCAAGGCCTTTGTGTATCTCATTAGATTTATCTTGTAAAATACTGCTATATTGATTAAACTTTAGCTTATATATACATGTAAAAAAAGAAAGCTAAAAATAATTTTTCTAAATATGTATTCCCCTTAGGTAGAAATATCCTTTCCTCTATTCCCACTCCATCAGAGACCCAGACAGGCTAATGGCCTTTCCTTCAATATCGTCAAGCAGTAAGTCCACACCATTCAGGAGGAATTACCCGTATTCTCCTTGTGTCACCTTGAACTGAATACACATGCCAGGATCATCAGCACACAGTCTGGCAGTTATTCATGACGCTATCTCAATGTTCCTCTTTCATATACTATACATGTAATTTACATTTATTGAATGAACAAATCAATCAACAAATAATCTATAGAGAACATTAAAGCATTCACACTATGATCTAGAGAATGGGATCACCATTTCTAAATAGGAGGTTGGAGACTCATCCTCCTCCTTCCTGAAGCATTGCTGTATGAGACCTGATTTGCAAACTTCTGGAAGTGTCCATGAAAACATGAGGAAGGTCTTGTATTGTTAGACCACTCTAATTATTAGGAAGAACGTTCCTCTCTTGAAATCACTTCACTTTTGCCTCTAATTTCCCTCTAGAACAAAATTTGATGGCTTTGCATCCTCATCCTGTTCACCAGTACCTTTCACACCTGGATATCCTAAACACTTCCTAAACATAGTTGTTTTATGACTTCTCAAACACTGTCCTCAACAACAAAAATTTTGACTTTCATCAATTCACTGAACATATTTTTAAAGCTAACCACAGAATAAATTTCATTATTTCTTATGTCTTACTTGAATGCAGGCTTCAGAGAAATGCTCTATCTATAATATCTATCCATCCAACACCTTTATTTTTCTTAAAAGAGCCAATGAATGAATGAATGAAGGAGTAGTGCATCAGAGAGAATATGTATAGTGATTATGAGGAGCAGAAGAACCTGTATTGACTTTTCTAGAACAATCGATATTCAATATAAACCATCTGTCTGTAAACTGAGGTTAATTTACATAATCCAACACATGCACTCTAAGCACCTATTTATTCTTTAAGTTATATTTCATCTTACCACTACTATTATGACAGACATTCAGCTAGATGCTGGACATGAAGCAGGCAAGAAATTCATGTGATAAGAAAAAACAGACTCGTTTATCATAGAATTACATGTGTGAGAAGTTAGGTAGTGATTTTTATCACATTATTATATTTCTTTCATTAATATGACATGATGACATCTAGTTTTAATACTCAACTCTAATTGGCCTACAGTTTTCTGATTATTTCCCATAAGGGATATTAGTCTGTTATTCATGAGTGTGAATTGTTCTTGAAAAACCATTTAGGTCAATTCTAAGAAATTATAAGCAAATAGGCATTTCTGTCTTTTTTTTTTAAAGGATTTATTTGTTTATTCATAGAAGAACTGGGGTATAGGCCAGAGGTGCCAGGTAGGGGACAGTTTAGTGAAGGGATTCACCAGAGACAAAGTGGAGAGCAGAACAGGCAGATCTACTGAAATAAACTGTTAAGGAGCAGCAGGCGAGACAGGAGAGGTCTGCTGCTCTAGGTGGGTCAGTTCCCTGGCTGGGGATTGAACTCAGGCCATGGTGGTGATATGGCTGAGACATAACTGTTAGGCCACCAGGGAAGCCCCAAATCAGCTTTTCAATTGAAGAGAACATATCTATACTGATCATCCTTGAATCTCACCATTCAATATTAAAACAATCACCATTTACCTGTTAAATTGATAGTCCTCTTGAATTGTTATTCATAGAGAGAATGTGGAATTCCATATACAATGTGACAAATGTTTTGAATTATTATTAGGTATCACTGCCCATCAAACAAATAGGTGATTGATATACCATGACAAGATTTGTTTCTGAACAGCACCTTTTTTTTTTTTAATTAGAAGTCTGGAAATACTATCTAACCTCCTCTACCACCTAACTTAGTCTAAATTGTAAGTTCAATTGGAAATTATTAGTGTCTTATGTATGTAAAGCACATTATATATAAAAGAAGAAAATTTCATTCATTTGCAAGATTTTGTATTATTCTTCCAGGTGTTCCCCTATTAGTTCCAAAAGCTTTGATTTACAAGAAAAAGAACTAGAACTTGATTTAATTTGTAAATTACTTTGAAACCCTATTCAAGATTTTCAGTCATTGATGCTTTAGAAAGGATTAAAGAAAATAAAATTAACTCACAGGAGTTATTCATATTTGTTTGCTAGTTAAAAAAAGTATAGATTCATGACTTCAGCTGTTTTTAATTAAAGCTTATTTTGTTGAAAACTATGTGAACCCACAATGTTTATTACTATTTGTATTTGTACAGTAGATATAACTGCCCTTGCAAGAAACAGCAAAAACTCTCATCTTCAAAAGTAAAGCAGGTGCAAGACATAACCAGATGGAAATTATTACCCGTTAGCTTGCAATCAGCATCCTAGAAGAAAAGACTTTGAAAACATGAAAAGCTGGATTTCTCTTCCTGCTGCATGAGGCTAACACCACACTTCTGCACTTAAATACACATCTCAGCAGGTCTTCAGAGATGGGAGAAAAATTCTGATGATCATACAGAAAACAGAATCACTGAAAAGTTCATGCTGAAAAGCAAGGCTGAATTTCCACTTTTCTCCTATTAGTAAGCTGCTATGGAATATTCTGGAAAGTGAAATTAGCTTAAAATTTCAGAATAAAGCATCCAAATAGAAGGTTCAAAAGTGTTTCCCTAAGATTAGTACTATCATGGTATATGCTGTACTTTTTACAAGCCCTAAACCCGAGCTGAAAATAGGGTCCCCTAGTGATTAATGGAACTTCACTGTCAGCAGAAACCTTAGAAATAGCATTGTTTCCCTTACCCCTCCCACAGTAACGCGTGTGGAATGGAATTTCTTTAGAGAAAACAGAAATGGAGGGTAAAATAATTTTCAGTATTCTTCTCCATATTGTATAAGAATCTCAAAGCAATTCAGCTCCACATGTTCCTGGTTTTATGGATTCAGGGAACAGTCTCCATAAATACGCAGCTTTGTCACCAGCAAATACAACACCTACACTCTGCTGGTTTAAACTGAGTCATTCGATGTAGGCCTTTGAACGCTTAAGAAGTCACTTTTCTTTAGCCTGCCTTGCTGTTTCTCTGACTCTTTGTGAAGAATTTAGAGAATAATAAATGACTTCTATTCATGGAATAATAGAGATTTTTAGTAATGGTCTATATAATGCCATGTTTTATTGAATAGCACCCAGTATTTCAGATAAAAAGAAAAAGATACTTTATCTAAATATAGAGAAGCTATTAGTGCCTACAACTAAGAGAATTTTTGAGTTCCAAATATGTGCTTATTTGATAGTTATAGTTTCTCTATGTAGCTGACTAATAATGAATTGCTATTTGTTTAACAGCAGGGGAAGGAGAGGCAGAGGGGTCAAAACAGGGGAGGGAAGAGCATAAGGGTCTGTGGTGATAGATCATGTGTGCTATGTTGGTGGGAGAACCATGCAGGCTTCATCTGAGAAGAGAAATATAATGCTGTCCAAACATTAATGTAAAAGACTATAAATATAAAAAATGAAAATGAAAAAACATTTTGGTTTAAGCAAAAAAAAAAATTGTAAATTTTCACATAAATAACCTCAAATTAAAATGAGTTTCACTAAATCAATCTATGAAGAATTTGCCTTTATGGTATTTATACTGTTTAGTGTGATTCTACTGAAGATATCAAATGATATCATATATAAAATATACACCAACGCAAAGGATAGAAATTTTAAAAACACATTATTTTGTGAAAATAGCAAGACATTACTCTGATATACCTCAGTAGAAAGTTTTGGGTATCTTAGGGACATCTTGATCTATCGGTCTATGATATTTGGCTTTATTAACTTTATGTTGCTGCTCTGAGGCAACGAGAAAGGGAAAGAAATATGGGAGAATATTCAGACACCCTAAGTAAGAGGTATCTGTGCAAGCATTTTACTTATGGATAAAGAAGTGAGGTTGAAATTTGAGATGCCAAAGTGGAGAAGAATCTATTCTTCTTGATGGCATATATGTTATCATGTAAGAGAGATGGAAGAGTCCATATGATTCTAAGGTTACCTCAATACTGACAATGAGGTCACAAGGAAGAATAGTTACATGATTCCATTTGCTCACAGGTGACAGATTTAAGGCCATCTTGTGACAAAGATCCAGCCAGCTCTTTAAATTATGTGGGTCTAAATTAACAATATAAACAAAAATATAAATATCTGAAAAATAAAAAGTAGTTTTTTTTTAAATCCTACATGCATATTTAGAAATTTTATATGGATGAATCATATCAGAATAGATGAAAATTATAAAATAAATACATATATGTTGTAACTGGAGAATTTTCATTCACAATGGCCTTCTGATAGAGCAAGAGGAAGCAAATGATTCAGGATTTCGACACAAGCAAAGAGGATAATAAGTTAGCTATTGAGAACTGTCTGACCATTATTACAGATAATGCTGTAGAAATAGCAAGAAAATATATTTCAGGGAAAAAATTATCTTCTTTAAAAATGAGTTACCTGTTTCAATCTCATGGCTGTCATTAAATTGTAATCCAGTTAAAATAAGATAATCCAGTCAAAGCGAAGTCATTAGTTTGGATTCTAATACAATATAACTAAGGTCTTTATAAAAAGGGGAATTTTGGACACAGACAGACACACAGGAAGAGGACCATGTGACCAGGTTTGGGTGAGAGCTTTCAACCCAAGGGATGCTGAAGATTGACAGCAAGCAACTAGAAGCTAGGTCAATAATAGGAAAAAAAGATTTTTCTTCACAGCCGCAAGAAGCTGCCAACCTTGTTAACACCTTGATGTTGAACTTCTCACCTCTAGAACTGAGAGAAGATAGTCCCGTTGCTTATGCAGGTACTTTGTTAAGACAGTCTTTGCAGAATAATCAGAATCTGGTACCAAAAGCAAGGTGTTGCTGTACAAATTCCTAAAACTGTGGAAGAGTTTGGGGATTGGATAATAAGTAGAGTTGGGAAGATTTTTAGATACATGATTGAAAGAGTCTAGATTGAGTTGAAGAGATTGTTGGTAGAAATACAGGTGTTCAAGGTGATTTTAGTGAGAACTCAGAAAAAAGAAGAAAGCTATATAGAGAAAATTTCTGTCATCTTAGTACATATATTGTCATGAACAGAGTGTTGCTAGAAATATAAATGTAAATGTAATTCTGGTGAAATCTCAGATGGAAATGAGAAACATGTCATTGGAAACTGTAGAAAGATGAATCTTGTGACAAAGTGACAGAGGACATGTTAGGATTGTTTTCTGTTAGACAGAAAGTCCAACTGGCAGGTAATAAACTTGAATATTTAGCTGGGGAGATTTCTAAGCAAAGTGTTGGTAGCAAAATGTGACTTATCCTTGCTTCTCACAGGAAAAGGCAAGAGGAGAAAAAAAAACTAAAAATGTAAGGAAAAACAAACCAGCACTTGATGATTTGTAAGACCTGGGCTTACTCCAATAGTATGTTCTGGAGACACAGTTAAGGGTGAATTGGAACAAACATTTTCTAAAGAGGTGGAGAACAAAATTGAATGTTTGGCGGTGAGCTTAATGTTGTATATGCAGATGTTGATTTATATTAATGCACATTGAAAGTTATATAATGTTATTATGTCATTCTACTTCAATAAAAAAGTTATTAAAAATACATGTGAGGAATTTAAAATGTCTCAGGGAAAGAAAACACAGAGAAGTAGTTCCAATAGTGCATTTCAGTAAGTTACTAAAATAATAAATATTTTGTTTTGTAAGTCAAAAAGAAGAATTTGTTTACATCTTAATCTGTGGTATTTTCAATATTAAAATGTATTCAAAGTAGAGATACTTTAATCCCTGAGACAACTGTCTGGCTTTATTGTAATGGGAATTGAGGAGCTGTAAATCCCCTTTCTACAGCTCACCCCAGAATCACACAGAGTTATGTGAATATTGCTTTAGTTTTATTTTGTTCCTTATTGCCATCCGAAGTCACAGTCACAACTAATGAGCTCCTGTATTGATTTTCTACATTATTATGGAATGGTTCTTACTGCACATTGACAGTCTGTATAACTAGACACACTTAGAACACATTAAGCTAGTTCTTATGTATAGAGACCATAAGAAAAGTAAATTCTGCAACCTTAGATTCTTTTTTTAAAGAAAACAAAGCAAAATTATATTAATAAATCACACAGTAAAATAATAGACCGTACTTCTGCAGTTTATTTTCTTTACATGTTATAGAAAAAAGAGAAAATTACAGGAAAATAAACAACTCTGATATGTTTATTTTAGAAATAATGTAAATATTCAAGATAAAATCCAGTATAGTGGACTCAATAGAATTTTATAAGTTTCTTAATTTACTTTTAACTGCTGATATCAGCATGATCAAATGAGGACACATGTCATTAGTGGTCTGATTTCAAGGCACTCTTTATTATATTAGCCTGTTTCTGCTTGGGCTTATTTATGTCCTAGTCAGTTCCTCTGAATTCTCTCTGTTCAAGCAAATGGTTGCTCTCCTTGCTATCTCTAGCAGCCCCTTCTCTATCCTGCCTTGGCCATTCCTGTTTCCCTGTATTGTTTCCCACTAACATTCAGTCGCATGAGCTCTCTTACCTTCTCCCTTGGAGCTCAGTTCTAGTCCTCCATTAACTCCCTTTCCAGGTGATCTCTGGGAATGGCCAGAGTTCTAAACAGCATCTACAAAGTGATGACTTACTCTTTATCCCTTGTTTGGACTCCTTTTTTTGCTTTCTGGATGTATATAGCACAGCTGATTGCTTACTTAACAGCTCCACTTGGGTCTCCAGTAGGTCTCTTAACAAGTGCAGAACAGAAACCTTGAACTTCCCTTCCCCAGGAAAAACAGTTCCACTGTGTACCATCTGAAGCTACAGTGAAGAGAGTGGGATTCACTATGTTGCACAGAATTCAGTATAAGACAAGTCTTTGGTTTCCCTCTTTAACTCACAGTCCACATATAAGCCATCGGTTACAAGAATATTGATTCAGTAACCTGATAATTGGGGTTTTCTCTCTATAGGCAGATAGGCAGGTAGGTAGACACATATAGATAGATAGATAGATAGATAGATAGATAGATAGATAGATAGATAGATAGATAGATAGATACGTACATACATACAACATAGAAGACAGACATAGATATATTGATAGCTATACAGATATATTTTCACATGCATATATACAGTTAAATATATGTATGTGTACGCATATGTTTTTGTGTGTATATATGAAATAGAGATAATTTTAGCTAATTGCTGAGTGCAGTGATGGAGTGGCAAGTTTGCTACTCACAGAACACACCCATAGCCCATCACCTAGAAATTCTAGCAAGGGTTGACATTGTTATCATGAGTTTAAAGACACTATGGAAGCACAATGCCTTCTACTTCTTCAGAATTTTCTCTAAAAGCATTCCACTAATTGGATAAGGCTTGCTCAATTTATGCAGTGTAGGTAATCTGTGGGACTCAGTCTGCTAAATTAAAAGTCAGTCACCTCTAAAAAAAAAAATCTTCACAATAATTTCTAGAATGGTGTTGACCAAACAACTAAACACCATAATCCAGCAAGTTCTCACATGATATTAATCATCACAAGCTTAATTTATGAAAGATCCTCTAATAGCCCCATAGCGCAAATGACTACATCTTCCATTTCAACTATTCAGGAACTGCCTAACTGATTACATTTTCTCCTCTACCTTACACTCACCAATATCCATAAATCACTAGAAGTGAATTTCTAAACTTGCAACTTAGCTAATTACATCATCTTCATGATCAAAATCCTGACATCTTTCCTCTACCTAAGAACAAAATCGGAAATATCTGCAATGAACAAAGTACATCAAGGATACTTTTCCTTCTCCTGATTTTCTCTTACCTGACCATATTCATACTCCAAACACACAGCAGGCACTTTCTCACAGGACAGCCTGATTCCCACCTTCGGCCATGTAGCCCTTCTCCTCCTGGGACAATTCTCCCCCGAGATCTTCATTTGGCTGACTCATCCTCCAGGCAGGATTTTGCTTGCATTTTGACCTTAAAAATGAACCTCCTCCTTCAAATAGTAGCCCCATCTTCTCAACTCAGTAATTCTCCATTCTCTTACCAAACTGAACTTGACTGTGTTGTGCTAAACTATAAGTTATTTTTTCACACGTTTATTTATACTTCTAGAAGTCCATGAACAGAAAGACTTCTTCGCATATATTTATTTCTCTGGACAGTACTTTAAGTAATGATTGGACTTTAAGTCCTTAGTAATATTCTTCAGAACAAATGAATGAATGAATTCCTCTAACTATTGTATATTTTGTTAAGTCAAATAAAAATGATTTTAATTATCAAAATTTAAATGGTATATATAAATGGTAGAAATAAAAAGGCAAGCTTCCTAAACTTCAGCTTATTAAATATGTATTAACTAACTATATCATATTCTAGAAACAGTTTCTTTTTTAATAATTTAATTCAAATAAGTGATAACACTTTTGAAAATATAATACATAAGAGTAATGATTTTCCATATTTTTGATATAGATAGAATTTTATTTATGTATCTTATGTAATATTTGTGATTACTTACAAATTCATTACCATTTTTCTGGATCTCTGAAGAAAAATGAAAAGATATACATTCACTCCATTCATTCACTATTTATCATTTATAAAAGTATGCACACATTTTTATAGCACTTGCTTTTATGAGGCACTCATTCTAGGTTTTATAACAAAGTTTAAAGCCTCTCAAGTTAAAGACAATCACAAATTTGGAAACATTACTAAAAGAATTCCTCTGATTCATTTTTAATTTTAAGAGACATAAATGATTCCATTATATTTAAAAATTCTTATTGTTTGGCTTAATTTGCACATGTTGTATATTTAGTAAGATTGATTCAAAGGAGAAGTACTTAGGGATTTGTTATTATAAAGATTTTTTATTTTCTGTTTGGACTTTTAAACATAAGTATACAAACATATAAGGAATGTTTACACCATGGCACTGCAACAGTTATTAAGCAGAAATAAATTGACTGCATTTTTATAGCCTGCAGCTCAGCCAGAAGTATCATTATATTGCTCTGTTAAAAATAAGATAAATTGAGTCATTAAAAAAAGAAGAAAACATAGAGTAAGAAACAATTTAAAAATTGTAGATCCTTTAATCTCTTTTTCCCAATCTGTATCAGAAAATCTAATTTGGAAATATTCCAGACAAAATAACTATATTACATAAATTTAAATATTTTTAAATGATTTTGATAATATTTAATAATATAAAATATGTGTTTCAAAACTACATGTTTTTAATAAATTTGCTTTTGTTTTTTCTTCCCATTTTCCCTTCATTATACATATACCTTTTTTCTATATTTAGCCTGGGTGGAAATTACTTTTGTCATTTACTCTTAGAATTTAAATTATCTTTTTGAAACAAAATCTGAATGGATTCCCCATATAAGTAAATGTAGCACTATATTAAAAAGTGGAATTTGTATTTGTTTTGCTGTTGCTACAAGGCAACACGACTGATCAATCAAACCTAAAGCAATCAATTGCTTCTTGTCTATAGAGAACTGACAAAGGATATTTTATTGTCCTTACACTAACACCCAATTTTAGGAGTTAAAATAGTTGGTTAAAGCATCCAAATTCTTTTAATACTTGCTTTTGCTTTATCCTTTTTACATTATTTGTTTGAGCAAAATAGTCTCATCTCTAAATATTCAAAATAATACCAAAGAGAAGTACAAATACTTAGATTTTCAAATAGTAAACAATTTAATTTAAAAATGTACTGACTTACAGTTGTTGGGACCGGCAGCTTCCCTGCATAAATCAGCAAAGATTTAGTCCTTGGATTTACCAGTCCATGTATGCTCAGCTCACACAGCCTAAAATCTCAATCTCATGCCCTCTTTCCACTCAACCACTCTGAGTCTCTGAATTTAACTCTTGCTCTGTCTTCATTTCTTTATGCACAATTGGTTTATAGCTTTGTTAGTATTCTGGAAGTAGAGGATCCCCCTTCAGGTATTGCTACCATCATGCACTCACCACCAAAGCACCCGCAGTCTATCACCATAGTCCACTGTACTCTCCCCACATTTTGCTCTCACCCCATGCCCTTCCCCTCTGGATATCTCAGTTCTGTGATCAATTTTCCAGGCTAGATTTTAAGTTGATTTCATCTTTGTTTGCTTTCTCTATTGTCCACATGTAAGTGACAACATTTGATATTTGTCTTTCTCGTTTTGGCTTATTTCACTTAGCATAATCCTTCCAGCTTCACTCATGTTTCTGCAAATGGCATGAGTTTATTTTTTTTTTTGATTGCAAAGTCTATTCCATTGTGTATACATATCAATCTTCTTGATCCACTCTCCATTTGATCACTCAACATAGAAATGTAGCCTTTACAGAAACTAATTACATTAAGGATTAAAGATATGTACTTGGTTATTTCTGACCTGGCCCGCTGCTCCTTTCTAAAACCTAAACCATTCTGTTTTGTGATCTAGAATCAACTCCTTTTTGAAATCAATCAATTATTCAACCAATTAAATAAACAAATAAATAAGCACACAACCAATCTCCCTGTACCATGATGATAAAATGAGATGTGGTAGAAAAATTAGATCTAAATCTTATAATGACTCTAAAATACTGAACATTATTTTGCTGCCAGTATGACAGCTCTGGGTATATGAATAGGTCAGTGGAGCAAACCTCTTCTCTGCATCAATTCAAGACAGTCTGAGCAAAGCTCAATCATGTTCAATATTAGGATACCAAGGGCTTCCTAGGTGACCTCTCCACTCTAACCTGACAGCCAGAAGGTGGAAACAGCACAAAGACTTAAGCTTAAAACTTAAGAGATGTCTTGGGCTGGGCCTAGAGGGAGACATATCACTTTCACTCACATTCCATCTGCTAGAACTTCTCAATGCAATCCTTTATTGCAAAGATTCCTAGAATACCTAGACCATTTGGAAACCAATTGCCTGCATTAAACTGACACTAAGAAATGCTAGTAAATGATCACGTTCTTAGTCCCTCCATTCCTTTACTCAGATGGAATTCTGCCATACCTCGGAAAACAGCATTTCTCTTTCATCCTTTCTAGGGATAGATTTTAAACTCTTTCAACTCAAGTACTGCATAATTAAGGGTTAAGTCTTTACCCTCATAGTTCATTATAATCTTAAGATAGCTGCCTTCCTAGAATTCTTTTTAATATTTGTAAAGCAAAAATTAAGAATAAAGTAAAAGCAATTGAGCAATAAGTGAATAAATAACAAACAAATCAGTGAAAAAAAAAACTTACTTTTTTTTGAAGAATCTTGCCACTTATCTTTATTATCTTCTTTTCAAATTTTTTAATATGATCATGTGTAAAGATGTTGCTTCCTATTTTCAACTTTAATCCTTTAAAAATTGACCATATAGGCCAACACCTTGAGCCCAGATATATTTGGCTTTCTCAGTTGAAATTATTATCCTTAACTTCATCAAGTATATCTTGGAGTAGAGATTGTTTTACTTGAAAAACCACTAATTTCATTTTCTGTTCACAATATAGTTCCTTTTGTTTCTCTTTGTATAAACACACTTGTAGTTCATTGTAGAAAAAGTTGCAATCTTATGCATAAATACTCATACTAATATTTTATACTTTTTTATTGTTTTATGACTTAGTCTGTCCATGAAAACAATAAATATATATTAATATACCAAGTTCATTTTTCTGTGATAAAGCAGCCATAATCTATCACACATCAGGACTGATTAGTGTTACTATAAATATACTGATTTTAACCTTGTTCCAAATAAAGTCTGATGATCTCATCCATTGCAAAACAACTCCAAACCTTCTCCAAACTTCTCAATATCCATAAACTTCCCATAACTATCCTCTGACATTAAGCAAACACTCTCATCTCCTAATTACCAGAGAAAAGTATAAAGCATCAATGGAAAAGTTTGTGTTGCCAATGTTTCCAAATACAAATATTCACCTGCATTTTTATTCCTTCTCTCCTAGTTTTTCTAGTTGTAATAAACAAAAATGAAATAAAATTTCTTCATTCCATTTGTCTATAAACAGCCTTATACAATAAATTATTCCTTCTCATACCTACAATTACTTTGCTACATGATATCACCCATGAAAATCTCAACAGGATTAAATACTCCTCATAATAAATGCAACAAAGAATACCAAAAAAAAAAAAACACAACAATAAAACATTGTCATCCTACCTAATTATCTATTCCTTCACCAACACAAATTTTTAAAAATAATTGTACTGAAAGTTCTCAAAATGCCTTTGATTCCCACTCACTCATTATTTTCAAGGCGGTTACTGTCCCGGTCAATATGTGAATGCAGCTCTTGGTGAGGGCATCTGTATTATCCATTAAATAAGGCCAATGGATTTTTATATCTCTTTATATATTATTTGATTTTCAACAATATTTAAAACTACAGTTCTCCTTGTTGAAACAATCCCAATAATTGGCTTGTTGTTTTAAGTCTTTTGCTTACTTGATTAACTCTGAAGAGATATTGAGTGGGCAGGGCAGACATATATACAACTTACTTAATAGATAATATTACTGATATTGTATTATCTAGTAGTCACCTGTATTCCAAGAAAATATCTAGAAATGAAAATGAGAAACACAGCAAAAGTTGCCCATCCTAGTCTACACAAAACCCCCCAAGATACCTTCATTTCCTTTATTTTCCATTTTTTGGGGGAAGGTGGCAACATTGCTTTACAAGAACATATGTGATTCAGAGATACAGGATCACACCTCTTCGGATGTCGTGTTACCACACCACACCCACCACCAAAACATCCATATTTCTTCACCGTTGTCCATTTTCTTTTTAATATGGTAAGAATACTTTCTTAAAAAAACACCCATCAATGTGTTGGAGAAATTGGAAGGATTATTCTTTCTATTTCAGTAAGGCTATTCTGTCAACCTTGACCCAAATAATGTAGCCTCAGTCATCCACATTGTATTAGTAATTTCTTGGACATCTAGGCAAATTTGTCATTATCATGAAAATTAAGGAATGGAGAAAGGAAGACCAAAGAAGGACATTAGGGAAAAGAAGCTTAAGATGAAAAAAAACAATTGAGTCAAATATCTAAATCAATCTCATTTTTATCACAGCTTTATCACAATTGCCTACCTATAGTGTTATGAAAGAAGTGAACATGCAATTATCTGGGAAACTGGCTAAAATTAGATGATGACTGTATCCAACCCTGGAGTTTTTTATTCAGTGGATTGGGAATAAAATCTAAGAATAGGTATTTTTAACCAGACTTTGGTGAGTTTCATGATTATGTCTTGTAGACATGAAGAAGAATGTGTTGAAGAATATTAAAAATTTAACCTGCAAGGGATTATTGAAACATTTTGATAGCCCCTCAATTTCTTGAAACTCTGTTACAGGAAGAAGAAAAAAAATAGGATTTCCACAATTCTGGCACCAATTTTAGCTGTAATGAGAAGGAATATATGAGATTATGATTTAATAAATGACTATTCAGAAAAAAATGTAAGCACTAATGCTGATTTCTATAGGTACTTTTTTATAATATACTGGAATGGATCTAAAGATATAAGGAAGTTATTGTCATCTATGAAGTGTTCACATTTGGAAGGAGGAGAAGGTTTGTAATTGGGAAGGTGTATATAAAACAGATTTAGAGATTTTTGTCATAGTTTTATTTATCTAGACAGTCATCACAAATAAGCACCTTTGATTTTTCTCTAGAATAATTCTTTACATTTTATACTTGTGTGTATGATTGTATCTATATTAAAAATACTCATTTAAGAATACAGGGTCGAGGGCCTCCCCTGGTGGAGCAGCGGTTGAGTGCTGGGCTGCGAAGCTGCCCGCAACCTCTGCAGTGCTTGTTCGAACCCCAGCCGCCGGGCAAGGGTCCCACATGGCGCGCAGACATCTCCTGCCTCACCTGCTGCTCCCCTCAGCAGTGTATTTCAGTAGATCTGCCTGTTCTGTTCCCTGCTCTGTCTCTGGTGAATTCTCTCAGGCTCCCGTACTTCTGATTGTACCCAGTGCTTGCATAAATAAACAAACAAAGAAACAAACAAACAAATAAATAAATAAATAAATCTTTAAAAAAAAGAATACAGGGTGGACCACTGGTAAGAGCTGCTTACAGAGATCCAGGATGCATTGTAAGCAAACATATGACTTGAATGCTATATTCCTGATCATTTAATGCATGCTTAAAGCTCAGCAGCTTGACTAATTAAAATAATTATAATATACTTGGAAATAACCATACTAATTAAAGACATGAGACCACAAAAGATTGTAATTTATTCTGCTTTTAGTTCTGGTGAGGGTCTGATTTCATCAATTTTATTTTCCTATATGTAGGTGGGACATATGGGACACATAGACATATAAAACTATTTTAGTTTTCTGATGGCCCCATCCTGCCTTTAAAGTCAACCACATCTACTCTAGGAGACATATTCAGATGAGTAATTACATTGTATTCTTTCTTAGAAAAGCATACAAACAATATTATTGTGTGTGTACAACTAGAAGTTAAAAAGGAGATTAGAATCAGAAAACAATAATGTTAAGTATCCTTCTGAGCACATGAAATACCTTATGTATTAGGTTCAAGAGCAAATTAAGACACCATGAACAGATAAATTCCTTTAAGACATTCTGTTCTCAATATTGGTATTCCTTAAACTTTATTGTCTTTATTATATTACACATTTGTTTATAGAATCTAATATCAGAAATAAAGTAAATTTCATGGGGTTCTGGAGCACTTTCCTTGTAGATGTAAAGATTAAATTTCTCTCTGATGGCTGTAGAGTGAGTATTGCATATTCAGCTGGTTAATCCTTATAATCTATCGCCTAATCTCAATTCCCACAAAAAATAAAAAGCTTGTTAAAAGAAGATAATAAGTTATCTCCTCAGTGAGGGCTAATTCTTAGTCTCTGAAAAAAATTCTTACTCTAGTGAAATTCTCATGTAAATTAAATTAAATGTAAAAATGAACTTAATAAATACAAGATGGTTCTAAAGAGATTAGCACTGAATTGAGATCACCATGATACCCCAGTTAACTCAGTTGGAGAATGCTGTTTATGAGGCTAAGATCATTCACAGTTGTAGATCCCCAAAGGCTAATTAATTTTGCTCAGAGAAAGTTGTTTCCTCTTAACTGACTTCAACAGAGCTAACAGTTGCACAAATATGAGTCATGTATTGCAAACAAGATAAAATATTTTTTATTGATTTGTATATATATATTTAATAATTTTTAATTATTTTGGAGATTAAAGGTGTCAAATTATGATTTCACAAATGTTCTCTGTGTAGAAAACCACCTTATATTAATACAATTTCACGTAATCTATAAAACTCTGGAATCCAGTTATGGCTACCTGCTACTTTTAGGTTCAGAATAAAAATACCCTGGGAAAAATCCACTCAAGTAGCAGGGAGGAAATAAAAAAAAAATAGAACAACTATTCTATTAATTTTGGAGTAGATCATATTAATTCCTATTATTTATTTTCAAAATACCCCAAAGGTTACTGAAGAGTTACAGCATTTTCTTGGAGATCAATTGAAAAGGTAACCAAGTGGAGTTTTATTCATTTCGATTTATTTCATTCAATCATTTCCCTTAGGCCTCAACATATGAACAGATTTTAATAAGAAGGCATTCTCTTGAAGTTAAACAGTTGGAAATCAAGGCAGAGATATGAATCCCCCAGGAATCCTTACAAAGGGCAGCATCTTATGCTTTCTGTTGCTTTATCTCATGGGAAGATCTAATGCAAAAAAGCAGGTGCATCGTCACTAACAAACTTATTGGCTGATGGCTGTCCTCTTCTATCCCAACATCATCTTGCCCCTGGTCATCTCCCAAATATTTCTATCAATCGATGATGAGGCAGGAGTGCTTTTTACCTCATGATTAACAAGTAATTTTCCTAATTAGCAGTAAGGCATGGTAGAACAGCACCACTAAGTCGACTTCACCATCCAGACGTAATTCCATGGAGGGCAAAACCTCCTTGCATCTCAGTTTAGAGACATAACTTGCAACTCAGATTCTGTGTACACTTTGAGCATCAGAACATACATAGGAAATATGACTTCAGAACTTAGGTAAGGAGCAAGAACAGGATCCTACTCTTGCAGTGGCTTAGTACCAATTTTAGGGGTTACAATGCACATCTGGAAACAACTGAATTTAGCAGGAAATCTGGAACTTCCTGAATCCAAGTAATAACCAGCTAAGGACATAATCCTGGAGCCTGCGGCCACGGTGGCTCCTGTAAAGCCAGTGGTGTCCAGGTTGCCTGGTGTCTAAAGGGCTTGAAAGCAGCAGCTTGCCAGGCAAGAAGAATACTAAGTGCTGCCCAAGGGGTATTCATACTGAGCAATCTAGACCTTTTTTCCCAGTCTTTCCAATAATGGTCAGCACCTTCATCCCTGGATTAGCTTTGCTTCACATCCACTCAATTACTTGTTTACCTTTACTTTGCACATCAAACACTGAATAAAACACATTATAAAAGCAAAAGTAGTGATAGCAAAATATAAAATATTGTGGGTGCATTGTCATCTATGCAGTCTGACATAGCATAAACCCAGTTTAGCTGACATAAAAAACAACATGATTTTATTTTTTCATCGCTCTGTAAGTTACAGCCCAAGATCAAGGTTTGTTTCTGGTGAGGGCTCTTTCTGGCTTGTGGAAAATCTCTTTTTCTCTGTGTCCTCACATGGTCTTTACTCTGCATGTGGTCAAAGGAGAGAGATACCTGGGATGGTTTCCTCTTTCTATTCCGACAGCGAGACCTATCAGACTGGGGACCTGCCTTTTGACTTTATTTAATATTATTTACCTCTCTAAAGGTAAACATCTTCAAATACAGTTATACAGTTATAACAGACTTCAGCATATCAATTTGGGGAAGACAATGGTCGGTCTATGGCAACCTGTTTCCATATTATATATCATTTGATGCTTAGCACACACAAACACACACACACACAAATCTCTCTCAACCTGAAAAACACAAAAATAAGGACTGCTTCTATCATTTTACCAGCACCTCTCTCTTTCAATAATAGATAAGTACATTTACCAGTAATGCCTGTCACTGGTTTTGGTACTTCTCACTGGGGAGTCAACTTTCTCTCTGTGGCTGGCTGTTACATCTCTGATGCTTAGAATGGTGGTATTTTACATATGATGAAAAATACATATTTTATGAATTAATTAATATTGATTGCCAATTTTTTTATCTTATTGGCTATATTTTTATTCTATTTTCAAGAACCTGCCATCATTTTTCATTTTATTAACTTGCCAAATATTTAGCAGAGCATATCTCAAAATAATCCAATATTATTTGCTTTGATCATAATCACTTGTTAAAAAGATATCAAGACTTAGCATTCCTTCTGTCTTCTTATTCTAGAAACTGACAGTCTGCGCACAAGCAATAGCTCATCTTACTCCTCCTTTTCAATTGTGTTTGAAAACAAACAAAATATAAACCTTAGTATCATTTAATCCACATGAAAATTTTGTTGGCTGTCCCTAGAAAATATATTTGTAATTGATCCCTTTTATTCCTACCACTCATCTAAGCTCCTATACCTTTTCTCTTTGAGTCTTGCAATTCCTTCTAATTTCTTTTTCAAGGTGAGCTCTTTTCAGTTAAGTTCAAACATGTCACCTACTTGTTCTCACTCTAAATGCCTCAATGTTTCCTCTGGTGCCTGCACTTATGTGAACCCATGAAACTCTAACCTCAGCCTGTTATTGTTGCCTTCAGCTCGTGTGGAATCCCCAGCCTTCCTTATTCTCAGGGATATCGTCCTGAAGCCCAGAGTTCCTGCTGGTCAAGCTAAAAGTAGAGTCATGCAGTGGGCCTCTCACCAGGGCAAAAGTCCCAGTATGAGGACCATAATGGGGAACCAGTAATTGCTTAAAACAGCAAGCAGACTTTATGGCCAGATTAGCAAAATCAGCTACACTACCTTACTTGTAAAGATTAACAGAAAATTAGGTAAGAACAGGAACAAGAGATGAGATGCTTTGATTAATAGGAACAATGGAGCTCCCCAAACAATAGCCCCTGTTTACTCTCCTAGATTGCACCAGATGATAATGCAACCCCAGTAATTAGTACTGATATTTAACAGTTTATACTTTAGGGTGGTATTCAGGGTAAGAGAAGAATAAATATGGTCCTAATCTAGTAATAATAACAATAACTGTAAAACAAATAATAAAATCAACTGTATAAAAATAAAACTGTAAAATAAAAATTAAAATATGACAATATTCCCAGTCAGTATATACCATCGAAGCAATGCCATAAGATGTTTGTTGAAAATGGTTTAGCAAATGAATGAGTTTTTTAAACCCTATACACTGAAGTTCCTTTATAAATTTCAAATTACCCATATAATTATTTTAAGTCTGCAATAAAAGAGCATAATACATTATTTTAATTGTTATTTCTTAATTCAAAATTTAATTCAACAATTTCTTGATTCAACAATTATAATTACACAGTATATCTTTCCTCATCTAGAAGCCAGAGTTAACCAAAAATTAATTCACAAATGGGGACTGACTTTCAATGTGGCAGTTCAAAGCAGAAGTAGTAAGAAAATCTTTTATAGGATGTTTGCTCCCACAAAATCGTTCTTGAAGACGTAAAAGTTTTGATTGTATTATACTTAGTTTCAATAGGGATTTTTTTTTTCTTTCTTTCTTCTTCTCTATTGCCTTACTGCTTATCTGAAACTTGAAACTGAATGGATTAAAGTGATTGGTAATATACACTAAAACTGTAGAAAAGGGACAGAAAATGGAAAACTGGGTTAAAGGATTGAAAACGTTTCAGTGTCATTAGGGAGGAAGAGATAGGATTCTACAAGAATAAAGAGATTTACTAAAAGAGGAAACATTGTCCTCCAGGAAGAAGTTAACTGGGATGAAAATGACTAGTCAGGAGTCAGGGAAGAGCTGGACTAAGTAAATAGAACAGCTTAATATGCCCACTCCAATTTGAAGACTCATGAATTAGAAAATATAACTGAAAACAATGGATGAACTCATTTGCACATGTTTCTTCTTAGAACTTATAACTTACAGGATTATAAGAAAATGTTATACATTATATATGGTTAGATTTTATTTGAACTCTATTTCAAATGCTATTGAAAAGCTTATTTTTAAAATTGAATAAATAAGGAATGTTTCAGAAAATAGCAAGGCATTAGATTTTTGTATCCACATTTTAAAATATTTCAATTCAATTAATGCTTAAATGATTTTAATGATTTGTAATCAAAATGTATCCATGAGTTGCCTTTAGGAACACTATATAACATTAATTTAAAAAAAAATAATGAGCTAGAACCATAGCTTCTTTTATTATTTATAAAGAATGATTTCTTGCAGTTGCTATAATTATTACCCACACATATAAACACAGTATCTCTTTATTAATTTCCATTGCTGATTCACATTATTTGATTATTAAAATTTGTTTGTGTAATGAACACACTCTTCCATTCAAAAAACGCAGAAGTGTGTTTAATGAAGGAGAACACTGCAGGTCTCCATTGAGTATGTACACCAGAGAATATAGTCATAAATATCTTCTCACATGTAAATTTACAACTCCCAGGATTGCTTCATGGTTTTGCTTTTGTGGACTGGGACTGTAACTAATTAAAGTGACAGATGAGGGTGAAAGGATGAAGTTGAGAGTTTGAGCTAATTTTATTTAAAGATGTAAGAAAAGAAGTGGTGAGGTCTCTATCCCACCTAAAACTTAAAATAACTGACTAGAATAATAAATTAATGAATATATATAGACATACAAAAGAGTATCATCTGGTGGCACAGGGGTTAAGTCTCAGTACTATCAAGCTATCAGCAGCCACTACAGCATGAGTTAAATCCCCACCAGGGAGCTACCCACATGGCACAGCAGACCTCTCCTTTCTCGCCTGCTGCTCCCCTCAGCAGTGCATTTCAGTAGATCTGCCTGTTCTGCTCCCCACTCTGTCTCTGGTGAATCCTCTCACCCCTCACACCTCTGGTCTACACCCCAGTTCTCGTATGCATAAATAAATGAAAAATCTTTTTTAAAATAAAAAAGAGATAACTATCATGTTTCCAAGAACCATATCTTTGTGTATAGCAGTCACTGGCATCTGGTCCATAGTAGTCACTGGTATTAGTCTGGGCACAGCAAGTAATAGACGGGTTGCCAAAGTTGGGATCATTAGAAAAGAGTGTATTTAAAAGAACATTTTACAGAGACATGTGGCTGTGCAACAAATGAGCTGCCTCAGCTCTTGGCTCAAGAGAACAAGCTGGAGAAAGCCACATACAAGTTTGGGCGGATGGGTACGTCCGTCAAGGGATGGGCCACAGAAAGTCAATCAATGGGGTGGGTAGAAACAACCAAACCTCCCTCTCCTGGCTCCCTAGTATCTCCCACCAGGGACCAACTGACATAACCGAAACAGGAGCAGAACATGGTGTGGTCCATACAGGTTAGCTTCTTGAGCCAGAGAGTGTAAAATGTGGGTTATTATTCTGGGAGGGCCAAGAACAAATTCCTAGGTCAGAATATTTAAGTATATTTTGAGTGTATAGTGAATGGGTAGTGAATAATAAATAAGAAGTTTTCAGTTGCTGTAAAGGGTTTGTTACCAAATATTTATTGTTAAAATACTAGTCATTTATTTCTCAAGGTAAATATATGAATAAAATGGTATATTTCTGTATTGGAAGTAATTGTGATAAATGATAACCTTGTTGTTTTTTTTAAAGTTAGTGTTATAAATAAATTTTAAGGTTAAAATTTTTAGCTTCCAAACTTTTTTTTAATTGGAAAAACATCGCATTATAACACCATATAAGTTTCAGTTGTATATCATTAAAAGTCAACAGTATATATATTACATTAAATTCCCCACTGATAAGCAAATTGCATTATTTGACTAATTTGTTAGGTCCTCCATACGCTCTTTTAAGATAGTAACACTAAAATTGCTTCAAAAATGAGCACATTTACATTTATCATGTGTCAATTACAGATTTTTTAAAGATTCTGATCAGGGAATAATGTGTTTTCCAAAATTAGAAATCAATAATGTATTTTGCACACATGTCATAATTCTAGTAATTTATCTTTGCCAGGCCTGTCATTATTGGTCCATGTGATTAAAATGTAACACACTTTAATATATAGTTCATTATAATCATAACTCAACAAAATTTATAATGAACCAATCAAGGAAATGCATGTGTATATGAAAATTAATGTGGAGTGATAAAAAGGAATCATTATTATTTAAAATGATACAAATTTTCAAATCTCTATAATCAAATAACAACATCTATTTGTGAAAGGCATATATCATTGGATGAACTCAATAGATATCACTAGACAACCGAAGAAGATGAAAATCTAAGATACAGAATCTAGCATGAAACTATAGACTATACACAAATAAAATAAACTTCCAAAATATGGTGATGTTACATTGGTATATGTCTCCACAATTTACTTTCAAGAAAAAGGCATTCAAGTTTTCTTTTTAAATGGCACAATTATCAAATAAAAATGAAATCTGCATAGATTTCATTTTAACTTCATTCAGTGAAAGCAAGGATTTTCTAAATTTCTGCAAAAGATTTCCAAGCCCAGAAGAACACATTAATTTGTAAAACATTCTGTGGAGTAAGTCAAAAGAAGAAAGATAGAAACATACTGATTCAAACATTTTTATAGGATTTACTTAATTTTCCTCTCTACAAGAGAGAACTGCACTGTTGAGTAGCAATTGCCTGTAACTATACCACAATCATGAGATTATTCACATGTTCTTTCAACCTAAGGCCAGTGATGGTGTGTTGAGAACTTTTATCTCAACAGCATCCCATCAACCTCTCCTCTGTGAACTCAGACACTGCGCAGCGTTAGGACTTAGCATTGGCACCAAAGACTAAATTATCAGTAAATATTTCTTTAACACTTGCCTTTTTCCTATTCTATTATCACTGTTAAGCTATTTTTGTTTACTTTCACCTATATTTTCACATTTGCTTTGTGAAATCAGCTGTGGATTCCGTGGGTTACAATTTTGCAATGGTTTTGAGACTGTTTCTAGAGAGTCCTGGGATCTATTTAGCTTAAATAACAGAATTTTAAGCGTGACATATGAGAACACAGTGGTTTTCCTGTGAACTCATTGATTCCATAAGTTCTGCTTAACTTGCCACTCTTTCCTAGGAGAAATATTTGAGGTAGTGGGAGGCACAAAGGGATACCTGAATGGAATGCTTGCAGAAAGAGAATAGGGGGCAGAAATATCAGTGACTTTTCTTAAAGAAACATTCATTATCCTACGGAAATGCAAAACACAAACAAGCAGGACATTCACAAGTGATTCAAACACAAAACTGCAAGCGCTGCATGAGAACATTGTACTAGAAAGTAGAAACTATTAAAATGTAAACCCCAATGGCTGCTGTTTTCATGGAGTTTATCACCTCAGGCAAGCGACAGACATTTAGAAATAGCAAGTAGGCAAATATATAATAACAAGCTGTGATAATTGCTGTAAACCAGAAGCATGAGGCGCTATGAGTGTGTACACGTCAAGGAGACAACCAAACAAAGCTCTGAAGTCATTTTCCCAGGAAATGGTACTAGAACTATGTTCTGATGAATGGCATGAATTCACTGATTAAGGCACAAAAGGAGCAGTACAGGCAGAATTCCCAAGTCACAGAGCTGCAGAGGAGGAAAATCAACCCAGGCTCATGGCTTGAAGTTGGAGGATGGGAAAGAGAAGACTGAAAAGGTTGAGAGGAAGACAGAGAATGTAGGTTAGGACACTATGTTTATAGAAAAAAAAAAAAAAAAAAGAGAGGAAAATGAGGAGGGAGAGAAGCAGGAAGAGGACCAGAAGCAGCAGCTATATATAAGGGTTTCCAGCATAAAAAGGAAAATGGTCATAAGGATGTCACCATGAACCAGCCCCTTCTCTGGCCTCACAATCCTCTTTCCTTTCTACCTTTCTTTCTTCCTCCCTTCTCTCGCTTTTTCCCCTCAAATAGTCACCTAGACAATGTAGGACTGACCTCCAAGTCCTCTGATGACTGTGGAAAGGTCGCGGCCTGCATACTTGAACACACATTCCTGAATGACTCCATCAACTCCATAATCTCCATTGAGAACTTCACAGGATTGTGCCAAGATAGAAAAAATGGGCCAAGTCACTGAAGTTTGAGAGTTTATCTGCTGCACAATTAGATGTGTTACCCTGACCAAGACAAGCAATTTGCAAAACTATTTTCCTGGTACACAGTTGCATTTTTCTTGTTTTAACAAAAAAGAGAAATCCTTCAGCAGTTCAAGATATAAATAAATCATTTTTTTCTTTTTTTTTCATTAATCAAGCTAATTATGTTTCTTTGATCAAGTTTGCTTCAGAGGAGCAGATGCTTTATAAAAATGAAAATAACATGTGTTGTTTCAGAATATTTACTTAAGGTACTTTACTTATTTCTTATTACTTATTACAACAGAACTGTGAATTTTCACCATTGGAGTCTTTCAATAAATTCTGGGTCAACTCCTCACCTTTCAAGTTAACGGAAATATAGTAAAATAATTTGGAATATATTTAATATATTTAATTTGGAAGGGCTCCAGGTGGTTATTTTAATCCAGTGATAAAATGGTGAATTGAAAAGTTGTTTAGTCTAGCAAGACCCTATTTCTGGTAGCCAAAAATTTGCCTGTCCTATATTTTGGAAACAAATTAACTTTATAGTCTAAAAGGTACAGGTAAGTTAATTTGCAAAATGTTTGCAGTGTCCTAGAAAAATATCAATTTATATTAAAAACCAACAGAAAGATTGTATTTTTTCTGTGTCATAATAAGAATCATTTCAAGTAATTTATTCTAGAATAAGCTCATTTTGTTATTTCACTTTTTGAATTTTGGGTTTCTCCCCATTTCTTATTTTAATAAATCAAAACACTTTGAAACAATTTTTAAAAAGCATATATATAATGGACAATATTGAAATTGCAGTTGCATCAAATAAGCATCAAATAACATGAACTTTTCTGCTCCATGGTATTATTTCCTTAAATGTATCAAAATTATAGTAGTATCAGTTGCAGAATTACGTTGATATTGACACCATTTTTCTACGTAGAAATGTGCTGGTGAAATACAGCGGTTTTACCAATAGGTTGGAGGAGAAAACTCAACATAAGCATGAGTATTTTCTATTTATTTTACTTTTTAACTGCATTTTTATTGAGGTAATATTACTTTACAGCCCTGTATAATCTCTAGCATTTCTCTTTGATTCTTTTTGTTAGGATTTCCATGTCTCTGCTTATATTACCTGTCTGGTGTTGAGTGCTGTCTACTTGATCCATTAGAAACCATCGGATGGCAATCAACCTTTTTAAATTTTTCTCTGATAATTCCAAGATCCCTGCTTTATTTGATTTTAAATTTTATGTGATTTATATGCTTTATATGCTTGCTTGCCCTGACTCTTAAAATTGTGCTTTTTTGCCTTTTGCTATGCCTGGCAATTTATTCTGGATAGCAGGACATAATGTACCCGTTAAAGGACTGCTCTGCAGATAGGTCATTAATAATGTGGTGGCAAGATATGGGCCGGCGGCAATATTCCATGGCCCTGTGGTTAAGTCTCAGTCTCTTAGTAAAAACTTGTCTCTGTATTGCAATCTTCACTGTGATTCTGGGTGTCTTTTCTTTGCCCTTAGTTGGAACAGGATGAGTATAGCCTGCAGGATTTGAAATTTCTCTTTCACAGGGCAGTTAAGATCTGATAAGACCAAAAAAATTTAGCCCTTGGTTAATGAGTTTCCCAAGAGGGTTGACCTTGTTAAGAGGCCCAGAATGTTCTCCGGGTTGTTTCAAAATTATTCCTTTTCACTCCCCCTGCTAGAAGCACTAGAGAATTTTTGTCTGATATTTATTTTAAGAATCTGGTAAATCTCACAATATTCCATGGGTTCCCCTGGAGTTTTTATTTTTCATTTAATTTATTTTTTTAATTTTATATATTTTTTTACATAATTTTTCATTTGTGCACAATGTATGCATTTTCATCTTGGTTATAGTCCATGCAATTCCCACCCCCCTTATTTTGACCATAATCACTCACAGCAGGAATTTAGAAAACCTAAATAAGAGACCAGGAAAAAGACTAATTATAATAAAGTAAAAATCAAAATCAGCAAGCAACTATAAATCCCAGGATTTTTAATTCTGACTTTTCTACATTGAGGCTCCGGAAATCTGTCAAGTATAGTAATGTTTTCCTAGTCTGGCACCAGGACCTGTGACATTTTCCTTTTGAGAGTCTATACTCAGCTCAGATAATCTGTGACTTCCTATATTTACTTTGTCCAATCTTGGAGGCAGTGGTTTCCCCTGAGTCCTCTCTTTTATGGATCCAAGAAGAGCTGTTTTTCAATCTGTTAGGCTTATTACTTGTTAATTGGGAGTGGCACCTCCCACTCTCCTTACATGAGGAACTGGGACCACACATCTGGAATATTGAATTTTTCCTGCCTTCAGACTCAACCTGAGAAATCAAATCTCATGGGGTCACAAGCTTGTAAAATTGCAGATTCAATTTACACCATCACTTTCATAGCTTTCCTGGGTCTTAGGTACATGGACTGGAACTAGAGCACCTGCCTCTTCTGGGTCCCCACCTTGCACACTGCAAATCTTGAGACCACTAAGCTTCCAACATCTTATTATAATGGAATAAGTCTAGTAGGTAATAAGTCTTAGTAGATAGCCAAAGAAATTTCTACATCTATATCATCTCTAACTACATCTACATGTATAGTATGTCTGTATATCTACATGTCATCTATTATAACTATTCTAGGTATATGGTTTCACTCTCCTATATATATATGTGTGTGTGTACATATATACACACACACATATATGTATGTATATTCCAGTATTTCTGTTTCTCTGAGAACCCAAGTATAACATTTTTCTTTCCTCTGTTAGCTAACTGAAGGTAAGTGAACTAATTTCTTTTAACTTTTAATTAAGAAAAAAAAATCATGAATACATAGAGCAGGTGTGTGAGCAAACCTTTCTTCAATAATTAGTGTAAATAGGGTTTCTCTCTTTTGCTTTTTGTTTTCATTCTAAGGAAATAAGTGCCCCACTTTTGTCACATACCAGGTGACAAAATAGTGACTGGAAGATATGTAAGAACAGCGGGGGTGTGCCGGCACTAATACTAATAGCATCCCCTGCATTGTAATTTGTGGTTCCCAACACATTTCCACATAGACTGGAGTCACACAAAATAACTACAGGGTGAGAAGAGTAGATATTTTCACCCTTTACCAATCAGAAAATGAAGGCAGAGAAAAAGTAAATGGAAGGACTAAAACTTCAACCTGGGTTTTCTGACAATAAATCAAGTGTTTTTACAATTGAATGACTCTGCTTGTGGACAGAGCTGCATTAATTATATCTTTCAAGAGGGAGTTGACAGTCACTCAAAAGAAAAAGGACAAATAAGACTAGTGGATTTCCACTCCAAAAGGCAAGAGCAATGATTTAAACTTACAGAAACTAATAGCTACGTGAAAAATGTAAGGCAGGGTGAGTTGTAGGTCATTGCAAAGAGCTTCTCAATGCAAGGACTCTAAAAGGGCAAGGAGTTTCAACAAGTATATTAATGAAAAAATAATAATATTGACAACACTGGAAGCAAAAGACTACATTTAGTGAGCACATATTAAATCTGAAGAATCCTCCAGATCTTTGCCAGTTCTAAAAATCATTTGACAATATGGATCTTATTACTACATTTTGTGTTAGTTGATGAACTGAGACTGAGAGAATAAAAAAGCCCTTTAAAGTTATGTGACATCAAGAATACACTGTGCCAATACTCAGGAAATGTCCCTCGGATAAAAGGAAAACAGCACAATAAATCTTTTTGAAGAGTGTGGAATTATCAAATAAGTTGCAAAGTACTCACTCAGCCTCTTTTCTCACTTTTCATAAATGAAATATTTAGAGCTTACAAGCTGAAAGTGGAAACTAACTAAATGATGTCAGTAGTCACCGGCTAGCTTACATTTGCTTTTTCCCAGAAGTATACCTTGACACAAGGACTCATATAAAAAAGATTTATTAGGAAGTATTCCTAGAGAGGGAGGAGGCAGCCCAAACCATGAGTGAGACAGGAAGCAAGATGGCCATCAGCTGCCTCTGACTATGGACAGTGATTATGAAGTACCTGGTGTGGGGGACAAAGACCTCCTTTTCTTAAGGGACACAGAAGTGAGACAGGTTCCCCTATGGACAAGCCTCAGGTGACCCTTGAAGGGATAGACAAAAAAATCACCTTCATGGTGGATGTGAGGGCGACCTGCATTGCCTTGGTCCAATTCTCTGGACCAACCTACTGGTCGACAGTCCCCCTCACTGGTATTGATGACCAATCTAAGCCGGTATGATTTAGGATACCACTGTCCTGCTCACGTTTACACGTTCAAAAGTGGTGTTGCCTTCCAACCCTATTGCTTTTTTAGGGTGAGACATCATAAAGACCATAATCCAAACCAGTCTCCAATTAACAGAATTCCCACAACCACTACTGGCCCTCTTAGCTGCCACAAGTGATATGAATAGTAGAGTTACCCCACAAATCAGAATCTCCCCAATGTGAATACAGCACCCTAGGCATCTGGGATATAATCCCAGGTTGAACTATCTTTGCCACACCTGTTAGGGTGCAATTAAATGATCTCATATTTTCCCAGGATGTCATAATAGCCCCTCTAAACAGAGGCTCAAGGGACTAAAACCTCTTATACAAAATTACCCAGTAGGGTCCTTTTAAGACTCTGCATTTTCACCTTTTGTTTACTTTCATCTCATTTATAGGCCATCCTACTACAACTCCCTGTCATGGTATAACAACACCTAGAAGTAGAAAAATTTGCAAAATACCTGAACTTAGATGCACAAGCAGCATAATTTAGACAAACAGCACCATCTGTAGGCCCTCAGCACAACACTAGCAGTCAAAATTGACCCTGACCTTGAAAGCCCAAGTATGTCCCCCACTCTCCAGAGACAGCAACACACTAGGTAGGGTGAGGTTGAAGCTGGAAGTTGCTTGAAGCTGCTACACAAACTTCTATTCCAAAGAGTTGTTATTGTCCTCTCGGGAGAAGGGAAAATGTCTGGTATCATTTAATAAGGTTAAAAAAACTAAGCCTCCTGGCCCAGCAGGCAAGTTTGGGAGCTGTGAATACATAAGGGAACCCATAATGTTACTATAAAAACCAGGCCATGAGACCAACTACCATGAGAAAAACCAGACCAGCTCTAGGATTGCAGAAACAGGGTCAGGACACATTCTGTGTCAACAGTCAATGCCCAAGACCAGACATTTCTGCAGATAACTGGTGCAAATTTGTGCCCCAAGTAAGAAAGGCCACAGAAATGGAACAAAAGAGAACCTCAAACCCTTCTTTGTGTACAGACAGAATTTCCTGTCTCATTCCTGTTTTCTTTTTTTTTCCATTTTCTTTTTTTTTATTTTTTACATTGTTTTTCATTTTTATTTATTTTTTATTTAAATATTTTATTTTATATAATTCTTACATCTTTTTTCATCTTTGCACAATGTAGTGAGGGGCAGGGAAAAGAAGGACTAGAGTCAAAATAAGGGGAGGGGGTGCAATTGTATGGGGAATATAACCAAAATGAAAATGCATTCATTCCTGTTTTCTTGCAGAGTATTTCAATAAATCTGCCTTTTCTGTTGTCAAAGAAAAGAAACACAAGAAATATTCTTTTCCTTCATTTTGAGCTATTCTCCAAAAACACTGTATAATTTTTTAGAATACATTTTTTAATGTTTTCAATCAAGTGAGAAGTTGAAATTTGAGAGTATTGCATTTTTTCATATTAATAGCAAAATAACAACTATTAGCATTGTTCTTTGAACAGTTGCTTATAGAAAAAATATAAACAACCTCAGGGATTTTTCTTTAAAATAACAAAAAAATTGAAATGTGCTTATTGAAAAAACAGCAAAGCCTATCAACATATGTAAATATTCACTAGAATTGGCAATATAGAATTTTTATATCCTCAAAGTGGCCAACTTGATAGAGAAAGTAGATATGCCAAGGAGTAAATCATTAAAATAAGAATGAATTTCTAATAAAAGCCCTATATGCAGTAACTAACAAATAACTATAATATTTAACTTTGTACATTATAATTTATTAATCCTTTATGCTTTTATTTTGTAATGAAAACTTTTCTATTAATCTATAACATTGCATAAAAACTCTAATTAAGCAATGTTATTATTCCTGGCCAACAAGTAGCCTTAATTTCTAGTATGGTAATGGCTTAAGAAAACCCAATTTGAAGTCATAAAAAGCCAATGACTTTCAGAAGACTGAAACATACCACACATTCAGCCAGCCAAACAAATGTTAGAGTGATTTACATATTAGACATTTCTTCATTCCACTAATCACTCCCAATTCTTTGTCCATCAGTCTCATCCCAGATCTACATTTTCTCCAGCCATATTGGCTCCAATAGTTCACCATTTTAATTTCATAATCATTAGTTTTATCATCATCATCATCATTATCTTCATGATCATAATTTTCAAAACAAACCACTTATTATGTTGTCAAGAATTGTAATACGTTTATTCTACACTCCTATGAGAAAGAAATGATAATTCCCCTTTTGCTGGCACAGGGAACTTAAATAGGTTGTTTAAAATCAGACAGATGGTAAATAGTGGGTCTGACATTTTAAATCCAGTTCTCACTGACTTATTACAATGTCCTCCTTAGAAGCATCAGCTTATTCTTTTCCTTGCTTATGAGCCTGACCCAAGTACAAAACCAATTTGCCACCTAGGCTATTGCAGCCATTTGATTTCTCTGTTTTTCTTCTACTTTGGTAAATAATCCCTCAACCTCTTGCCTTTCTATACAGAACACAACCTGGTGTCTATGAATGAGATGTAATTGCAATTTTGAAATGTGAGTTCTTAGCATCTTTTCATCTCCTCTGCTGCACTTGACTTCTTCAATGTATCTTCAGCTTCTTGTCGTCCACTGATATCTTAGTTCCCAAAAATGGTGAGTCTCCTGATTAACAGCTAAATGCTAGCATTTCTTATTCATCCCATTGTAAATACTTCATCTCTATTCCACCCAAATAGCTGTAGGAGAATATCACAAATTACATCCTAATTTCCAAGCCACTTGGCCTGTGATCTCACTGTTCTTGATCATTGGAGCTTAACAGTCACTTTTCTCCTCTTAAATTATACTTCTTTAGTTTATTCAGCATAATCACCTTCTATTTCTCCTGATATTTAAAAGTAACACCCTATTTTACAGTGATGATTTGAATGTTGGTGGCCAAGGTATTCTCTACATACCTTATATGGTCTTATGATCTATTCTCATGACTTTTAAAAACCCTGTTTAATGGAAGACTTCCAATGACTATAATAGATAACACTCCAGCAGAATTCAATATGTGTGAGACAGCATTATTATCTTCATGTTATAAATAAGAAATTAGAGAAATTGGTTATTGATATATGGTCAAAAAGCTAGTAAGGGCGGAGCCAAGGAGAGTTATAAACAATACTAAATCAATAGTAATTGTTTCTGACACAAACTTGCCCTTTAAATCAGCCATGGCCAAGACTGAACTCTTTATATTTCTCTCAGGATTTTTTCCCCTGAAACGATAGAGTTAGTTATCATTGGTACTCAGTAGTTACTTGCTATCTCTAAGCTGCAAACATGTCCTTGACTGTTGGAGCTTGGTCTCTTTGGGGAGACTTTCTCATACTCCTTTACCCTCTGATTTCTGTTTGGCCAAATGGGATATGTAGAAGATGGGTGGAATGTGACAAATTGGGAAAAGAGGCTTTTCCTTTGGAGCTCCTGTTAGCATCACCTCAATGGCAGGAGAGGGAAGATATACCTTCTTTGAAAACTGAGCGCTAGACTTGCTCAGTCCCTTAGGATGGGCCAGCAACTGCATGGGAGCACCTTCCTTAGAGAGCCAAGTATAGTGTTAAGCTTTGACCTAAAAGAATGAATATCCACCTTGTAGGGCTTGTCCTCAAAATCCTGGGTTCTGATCATTCTAGTCTCCAACCATTGAGGGCAAAGCTCTTTTCTATACTCATCAACTATTGAATTATTTCAGTGTATTCTTTTTTTTTTTATAGTTTACCAATGGACATTCTTAGTTTTCCTTGATTTGAAGTATTTAGCATGTGACCTCTTTTCCTGGCTAATCCCTGACTGATACCATAACAGTGCCATGGCCTCTGAATCATCCTGATCCCTGCCCTCCCCCCCACCTCACTATATCAACCAAGTTCCATCAAGAAAATCTGGGAAGGATCTCTCCAACCTATCACCTCCCTTAGCTATACCAGCTGCTGCCACAACTTATGTCATTTTGATCTATCCTGTAGACTGTATTAATCTTGTAACTAGAGATGTCTCAGCCCTATGAGCATCTCACTCAAGAGTATGCTTCGTACTTTCTTCCATATTGCTAAATGAAAAGAAAAATATTTGAAAAATTCATAATTACCATTGACTCCTCTGACTCACAGCATGAATTTAAATCTTTTTAATAGGGAATGTGCGGTCTCTCACCACCAGCTACATCTGATGTATTTCCCTCCTGCTGTATGCTTCAACTGTAAGAGCATTTTCTCTAAAATTCCCTCTATTTTTGGCTAGCAGATATACTAATCCTTTGAGATCTCACAGAAATGTTCTACCAGAAGAATATGTGTCAGGATTCTCTCTGTTTCCACAGCACCATATGTCTACCTTTGCACTTATTCCTTTCACATTTTCATAACCCATATTTCATGTAGCCTATGGCAGGGAGAGCTCACATCTTTGTTCCATCTTTGAAAGTCTGAACTTTCACAGCATACTTTAAAGACTAAACTAATTGAATAAGTTAATACATTATAGTGATTACTTTATGAATTAATAATAGATAAAAAATAGGAATAATATGAGGGAGAACATGATATATTGGCTTGGTTTATGTTCTCTGAGGTTCAACCACTCCTGAGAAACACTTCCTCAAAATGACCAACCATGTTGACTGGGACATACCAAAATGTTACACTCTCCAGTCTTCTCCACAGCTGACCCTGCTTCCCTTTCAGATTCACTTTGGGTCATATCACCTCCAAGTTCTTTGCACCAGTAAAGTAAGACTGCTGGCTGGTATTACTTTTTCTCATCTTAATGTCTTTTCAGAGACTGTTGTCTGTGTCTTAAGTTGATTATGGGTTATGTTAGGTTAACCAATGGTTAAAATTACCAGAATGATACTATATGCATGGGAAGCTATAGGACAATTCAATTTCCAAGAATAAAAAGAAACTTAACAGCACTCACATTTTATACGTGCAAATCAAAAGCTGCTGATGGATCAGTTGATGAAAGACACAGGGACTCTGAACTGATATTATGTGCAAATCATTGAGTCATGAATGTTAATGGACTGAGAACCAGGAAGAGTGAGCAAGCAAAAACTATAAATGGAACCTATTACTTATTACTTTTTGTAAGATTTCCCATTTATATTCTATTAAATTCTGAAACTTTGAAGTAGAGTTAGACAAGAAAAAGAATGGTTTGCCTCTTGAGTGTCTAGTTATAGGGCAATTTTTCTGCAGCATTTAACACTTCCTTCAATTCTAGAGGTGATCTAACTGATATGGGTTGCTAAGAGGGAATTTTCTTCCTCCCTTGTCATCCTTACCTAAATTTGTTCTCTACAAGACCTAAAAGGCAATTTCAGATTTGTATTTCATCACCATAACTTTAAGTCTGATCTAATTTTCCCCCCTAGGTTTGTTATCCCTTGTTAAAATTATCTTACACAGTTTCAGCTTTTTAATTTCATCAGGCTGCTTGAAAACTTGGTCTGGTTCATGCATTTAATTGTTGTGATATTTAAACTACTATCTTATAATGGAAGAGTAGAGAATGCAAGTATAGCTGCAATGCTAAAAAAAAAAAAGGTCTAAAATAGATAATGCACAGAAGTGTATAGATGCCACATCTTATGCAGAAGCAATTGATTGTATATATGTATATAATTACCATTATATCCTAAGAACTGTGACCAGCCTTGAGTTCAAAAACAGAAATTTCAGGTACTTGAAATTATCCATTATTTACCCTTGTTCTAAGAAAGACTTTTAGTATTTTAAGTATATAAATTTATGAACTATTTAGGGCCTCCCTGGTGGCACAAGGGGTTGAGACACAACCTATGAAGCTATCTGCAGCCATTGCAGCATGAGTTCGATCCCCAGCCAGGGAACTAACTGGCACAGCACATGGCACATGGCTCACCTCACCACTCCCCTCAGCAGTGTGTTTCAGTTGGTCTGCCTGTTCTGTTCCCCATTCTGTATCTGGTGAGTCCTCTCGCCCCCACCCCTCACCCCTGCACCTCTGGCCTGTATCCCAGTTCTTGTATACATAAATAGATAAATTTTTCTAAAAAAATTATGAACTACTTGAATGCATTTATATTCTCCGTAGACTTACAAAGTATTCTGTAATAGCTGTATCAGGCTAATATAGATTATATTGTTTCTTCTCAATTGTGAATTTGAGAATTGATTTTAGAATATTCTAACATTTTATTAACTAAAAAGATCTGAGATAATTATCCACATCTTTATACATTATATCTTGAGGAGCTGAATTTATATAATGGAATTTGATTATAAGCA